>NC_079154.1:133548172-134204839 GCF_947563725.1 Argiope bruennichi | reverse complement strand
TGCATCGCCTTCTGCTTCATAGAAGGCAGTGGAAACTCTTTCAGTTTCAAACAGAGGCGATAAAGTTTCTGCTATTACAAAAACGGTTGTATCTTCTTTGAAGGAATTAAATGGCTAATCGTACAATATAATCATCTCCAACATTAAGTGAAACAAAAATGGCACTGGAAAAACTCCGAAGTAAAAAATAAACGTATGCAGGCAATAGCAAGTGAAGTTGTAATAACACATATGGCAATAGGCCGTTTTCGTGAAAATCACAATTGGAGAACATTCAGAGCATAAACTAAAGAAAGCATGCTATTCTTCGAAACTTATATTAGTAATGAAATATAATACTGAATCTCAGAAGAAATTCAAATAAAGAATACTGCACCTTCTTTCAGACAAAATAACTACAGATTATTGGGTACTGGTAAAGTAATAATGCGACAAGTGAATGAAAACTTTTGTTGATCCATTTTAGTAATCAGAAAATATATTTTTACAGTCAAATATTTTGTTATATATTCTTTTGGAGAGAAATATTCTTTTCGGGAAAAAGAAGATGCAGATGGAATTGAAAGTGAACAGATTATTTAAATACTACATGAACCTATTTCCGATACTATAGGACATTATATTTTTGATTTTTGACATTTCAATTCAAATGTTAAAATTTCTAATGTGTATATATTTAATAAAGGATATATTATCTATTTTGTAGTTGATCATATTGATATAATTAATTTTTTGAGCCATTTCTTTTTCATCCATCTACGTTCATTTTACTTCACGTATGAGATAAAAGGATCATAGTAACAAAATAAAAAATAAATACTGATTATTTAGTTTTCTGCATAAAAAATGTGCAAATAAAAACCACAAAAACTCTCAGGTAGTGTAATGGGAGATATCTTTCGAAAGAGTGCAATTATTTAACATAATTTAAGGTGCATAGTTCGCCAAAATTGAAAATAGCCATTTTGATTACCGCTTTACTCCATCTTGACCTACATTCTGTTTTGTAAACTGCATTGAGCTGACGGGATCTTAGAATTCATAAGGAATCTTAGCTCAAATTGCCCATTATTATCATACATGAATTTCGAATTCGTCACATAAAAGTCATGCCAATCGATTTCACCACTACGGCGTATTAGAAGGCATTTTGAATGCCCTAGCACGCTTGAGTCAAAAAGTATTTTGCGAAATCATTGACTTATAAACGAACCACAAATAAATTATCGTGCATCTACGATAAAATCATATTTATGATGCGAAGCGTCTATAACAAAATTTAAAAATCAAGATAATAATTTTGGTTGGCCTCTCTTATTTTGAACTTTGTGAAGAACGCTTTGAGTATTGAATCTACTGAACTTAATGATTGGATTATTGAACTGAATCTGGCAAAATAAAGATAATTTATTTCTTCTTTTAAATTTAAATTTTATTTTTAAAAAAATCATTTAAAACCTTATTTATAACAGGTGTTTTAAAAAATTTCATTGAGATGAGATTCTTGGATTTCCAGCGCAGATAAATAAAAAAAACTTAATCGGAATCGAATAATTGAATGTTTTCAGGTTCATGGTCATCTAAAAATAGGGGGATTTATCATTTATTTAAAAAAAAAAAAATAACAGCATCAAGCATTTGCTTTTGGAATTTAGTTTCCTAATATATTTTCATCTTTGTTGAGATCTCTCTTCCAAACTGGAAACAGTTCGTTAAGAAAGAACAATATACAAACAGCTATATACTTTAGACGCATGTGTATCAAAATCCATTCTGACGAAAGATAAACTGTGGTTTGTAGTAATAAGTTTCATAGCTACTATAATGTAAATTTTAAAGCATTCTAGAAAGAAACGCGTAATAAAATATAAGAAAGAAAGAATAAAACATAATTTTTAAAAATAGGGCTGTTCATAGACAAGCAAAAAGAGAAAATAAATAAATGAATAAAATGTAGCCTTGTCGACACCGTTTATTAATATAAATAAGATTTTTAAATGCAGAAAAACTGGCATACATTTATAATGTTGTATACAAGCTAGAGCATCAGAATTCGGTAAAAAAGACGAGATAAGTCTACATATTGACAAGGAACATTGTTAAAAAAAAAGAAATTACGTCAACTGGTGGCATAGGGAGGATAATAAGAATATAAATCATTATTCACTTAAAGGAACTACTAAATGCGATAAATATCTGTAACATGAGCTCATGATGAAAGAGATGGTTGGCTAGATAAGCATCACTTTGATTGAAAGATAAAAAGAGGAAAAAATTATTATGAATTCAATGAAAGATTTATTGATTTGTAAAAGAAGGGACATATATCTAATTTTCATCATGTGTTGATATTCTCCAATACGAATTAATTAGTTTGATCTCTTGACATGAAAATTTATATTACCTCCAAATTAGACGACAGATCCTATTTGAACCATTTATTGCTCTTCCAGTCCATGTGGGACACCTGAGATACCAAAGCGTGTCCAAATGCTTCGTGTCTCTTAAATAATTGATTTACATTTTTTTTAACGTAATGGTACATTTAAAAGTCAAAAAAATTCTGTAAATAGCCGCATATCAGATACATCGCTGTAACAAGAAAGATTAATTTTACGTTAACACATTCACTGCCATGATTCAAGTTTGATATTCCGACCACCTATTTAATTAGACGACTCCTTCTTTACTGTCTCTTAATTATTTCAGAGAAAGGGTAACCTAATTAAATAGATTATTCGGTGCAATTAGAAAGTAGGTGTGACCTATGGGTGATGCTCATGGCAGTGAACGTATGACAAATACAAATGAGTGTTTCTTAAACTTTAGGTCACACCCACTGTTCGAGATAGTCTAGAACAAGGGTTTTAAAACATTTTACTGAAAACAAATTTTTACTCATCTTGCTGAGACTCTAAAATAAAGATATAAATATGAAAACTAAGCATCAATAGACAAATTTCTATTTCAATTCTTGCTGTATTTGTAAGCCTTCTATCCGTAATCTTGATCTCTCTTTGGTATGGAAGCATAAAAGGTTGAGTAATGGCATGTCTTCATCATCCGACCAAATGATCCTGAAATTTCTACTTTAGAGTTATTTTTCAGTTAAACGATATTTTAGTGAAAACCCTAAAATAAATCGTTCGCTTAAGAATCTTAATAACTGCATCAAAAAATCTAATCTCAAACCTAACTCGTCAAAAGAATGGAGATCAGATCGGAGAGAAATAACTTGATAACTGCATGGAAATTTCAAGATCGTCAAAGGTAGAAGTGAAATAGTTTGCTTTAACCGCTGAAGATAATGATTGAGATGAAAAGTCATTTAATACAGAAATATACATCAGAAGCATTATTCGGAACATAAAAATTATTGCAATGTTATTAACTGAACTTAATTTAATGGGAATATTGTTTTCTTAATAGGAGTAATAGTCACTAGTATGAGGAATAATGGTTTCTTAATAAATTTGATCTTATTTATTTTAGAAAAATAACTACTCTTGGCCCTAGTTGGCGCTACTAAAAACAAGAGACGCTCTCTCCCGGCTTAAATTTGCTGAATTCGAAATCAGCGGGCTTGTCAATGGCAAGTGCCATCAGAAACAATAATAATAATAAAAACTGTAATGTAAAATTATTGAAAAATAAAAATCCTAAAGAATGAGTACTAATTGCTATTTGAATTTTAATAGCTACATTAAGAAGTGAAACGAATTATTATCTTTAAAATTAACCAGATTGTTTCTGAAAATCCAAACTGAACGGTCCCAGCAGTGAACAAGTCATGAGATTTCTATCATCGGCAGCATGATTGCCGGACGAATGAATCTCCGCATATCGCTCTGATGACATTTCTATGGAGCCTCCAGCTTTGAACTGAACGAATGGAAAGCATTTTTTTTTCCTTGCTCCATCCCATTCGCTTACGAAGCAATAGCGGCAAAAGAAGGAAAAAAGTAAAAAAAGAAAAAGAAAAATTGCATTAATAACTCCGACCCGAAGCACTCCGCTATAAAGAACCTTCGTTAAAGCGTCTGATTCTTCTGCGCTAGCGTCACTGTGCCTTGCTTGATAAATGACCTCTGTCTTGTCTCCTCTTTCAAACCATTTCTCTCGCTTTTTTTTTTTTTTTCCTTCCTTTTCTTCCTTTTTTTATTCTTTTTCTCCCTGTGTCATTTTGTTTCTGTGTTCCTGTCTTTCTTTTCTTCAGCGAGCGGTTCGCTCTCTTCTATATATATAGATATATATTAGTGTTTATTTATCATTTATTTATTTTTCCATCGAGCGGGAGGAGTCTCCATTTCCGAGGGCCCGGATGCAGCGGAAACAAAGGGCCGAATGGCGGAGGGGTGGAAGGTGGCCGGAGACTTGGACACGTCCTTAATGGGTTGATCCATTTGTCACGGCCGCGGTCATCAATCCACCGGCACATTAGGCTCCTTCGATATGTGTGTCTGGGTGCAGGCATGTGTGAGTGAGCGGGTGTGTACATACACATGCAGTCGTCTCTGCCTTTCGAGCATTCTTAGAAAAGTTTTGCACTGCTCCACTCGCTCCTTCTTTTGGGTTCGTGGACTCGGCAATGAGGAACGGATCACAAATTGCACATCTGATAGTTCGGTTGGGAAAGGGGTGTTCGATTTTCAGAATCGAGCATTTGCTTTTAGGATCATTTTTCTTTTAATTTGGAATTAATATTGCTGTAGCCAGAGAAATCTGAAGGTAAACTTCAGGTGTGACCGTCAACATCTCGTTTAAATCTTCACAAAAGTGTGGGTTGCGATTCTCTTCGAGAATACAAATCACATATTTACGGCAAAACAAACTGTGTGTTTTCACACAAAATTGTTTAAAACAGAATCATTTAATGGATATGGGATTCATATAGTAGGCATGTAATAGCAATTCACAGAACTAGAGGTCTTAGACCAATGCAAAACACCCACGAGATGACCCTGGGCAAAGTGAATGGACCAGTTTTCAAGAGATGATACATAGCACATGCATTTCGTTTTCAGGTGATCTTTCCAGGTAAACAAGTGGAAGTGATCTCCCCAAACTTTCTCATTCATTAAAGGGAAATATTTGTTTGAAACATGTTTTTCCCCATCAACTGAAACTAAAATTTCACACATGCCAAATTTGATAAACTTAAGTCGTTACGCTTTTGAGTTACCGCGTTTCCTGAAAGTACAAACAAAAGCCTTTTTTCCCAACCGATTGAAATCAAAATTTGGCGCGAAAGTACAATTGCAGTCGCAAAATCATTGAAGAAATTTGATAGCGTTAAGTCATTGTGATTTTATGTCATCACGTTTTACATGTTCTGGAAAGCACAGATTGACAGCATGTGAACCCCTAGTCGGATTTGGTTCACATTTTGATCGGTGTCTACACTATAAATGTTAAATCTGTGTAACGAATTGTAGCTCGTATGTAGTTATGATAGTATCTTTGTAGTTATCGTATTAAATTATATTCGAGCAGGCGGAAAGACAGACTTCCTCATAACGGAGCTTTCTCGAAATTTAATAGAAATTTACAAATTTGATGTTAAGACCAAAAATCAAATTTCATCCGTCTAGCTGTAAGTGCTTCTCAGTTATATTTGTCACAGACAAATGGACGGACAGGTAGACGGACATTTTCCCAGAATGTATTTTTCGAACTAAGAGAGGCCTAAAACGCGGAAATTCTACGAAATATCGAGTTCGAATTTTTTGACGATTACATTGCGTATATAGTAATAAGTATTGAATCAACACTAAGAAGAAAGGCAGGAAATAGCATCCGTCATAGTAAGATCGTTGCTTAAGGTCTTAAGAATTTATAACCGTGCATCAGGGTAAATTTTTGTTTTCAAATTTGACACGAATGTTGATTATATCAAATCGAATGACTTTTTTCAATGTGTGGTTTGCATTATGTTCCAGATATTAAATTTTCATTGCTTTATTAAAATTATTTCATTTGTTGATTATTAAGAGATAAAACATTTATTTTAAAAGCCAATGTAAATTATTATTATTTTGGAGAAAGGAAATAAATTAGCTGAAGCTTTTATAAACCCTAAGCTAGCGAATTCACATGCTATGAGAGTTGATAAGTGGTCCTTTAAAATTATATCCATTTTTATGATATTCTTATAAAAAACTATTTCGAACACAAATATTTTAAGTTTATGCACGTTTATAATAAGTTTTGACAAATATTCAAAAACAAATTTTGAGTGAAGATTTGCAATATCTAATACAGGAAAGGAATTTTCAATTTTTAGAAAAATATATACGTATCAGTTACGTCTCTTCAAAATCTCCAATATTTGCAAAAAGTTGAAGATAGTTGAAAGAAAATCCCATCCATCTTCAAATATTTAACATTTCAGACCCTTGAATGTGAATTGAATGTTCTCCTTGAATGGAGTGAAACAAAAAAACAAACAAAAAGATTAATTATTTATTACGTCGGATATGAATGAGATATAGACAAAATTCTACGGTAGTCAAAAAAAAAAAATTGTAATTGATTTCAGAATCTGTACTTAATGATTATATAATATCTACATATACAGAATATATATATTATAATAATATATATATTAAGAAGATTATTATAAAAATATATATCTATATATTAAGATTTCGTTTATATTGAAACCTTATATAATAAGAATTTCGATAGATATCATATTAGAGGACTTCCAAATTAACGATAATTCCCAAACTGTTGGAAGTTTGCCTTTAAAAAAAACTTATTTAAATAATGAAACTATGTTTATCAGACAAAATTTTGCAGAAATAATTGTATTATGAAGATAATAAATATTATTGTTATCAAAAATAACTGCCTTAACTAATAATTAATTCCAAATATATTTATTAACAAAAAAAGGCTGCAAGTGCTAATAATCCATTTATCAAATGCCAGTGGCAGCGAATCTATTAGTTATGGCATTCCTTGCATTTATTTAAAAAAAATATTCGTTTTTCTATGTTTGTTATCATATCCATAGGCTGTTATTGCGAATGGCTTAGAATACACTGTTTATTCGCAGTTAAAGTGTTGCCTATGCTAACTGCGAAGTGCTAACCTATATCCTGTTCGAATCGATTCATTTCGAGATAATGAAAGGAACTTGCGTAACAAAGACTTTAAATCTACTCTGAAAATTTTTTTTCGAACAAAAAAAATGATAATGTGGCTAATAATTGCAATATATAATTCGAAATTTGAACAACAGGTTTTTGTCTTTGTCAAACCAAACAAACCAAATCACTGACAACGGTGTTTTTTTTTTTTTTTTTTTTTTTTAACCTCTGAAAAAATTGGGAAGAGAGGGGTGCGTAGAGGCCACTGTAATTCTTTAAATATTCTTGTTAATATACTCAATCATAATTTTCATCTTATTGTTCAAAAAAGTAAAAAAAAATCCAGATGAGTATTCCATTTGTTTTATATATGTATCGAAATAAGGTCGATTTCTGAAACATCGAACTATGCCATGTAGCTACATATTTTTGTGCCTTAATGACGTGTTTTTACTTTCTTATATATAAAATATAGAGAAAACCGTGTAATCATCAAAAAGTTCGATGATATTTTCAAGAATCTTCACGTGTTAGACCCTCTTCAGTTCGAAAAATACATTTTTAGAAAATGCCTGTCTGTGACAAAGATAACTCGAAAACGTTTTAATCCTGACGGATGAAATTTAGTATGTGGTGTTAACATTAAATTTATAGATTTCTATAAAATTTAGAGCAAAATCCACTCAGAGAAAGTGTGTCTGTCCGGCTGTTCGAATACTGTTTAATACGGTAGCTACAAAACGAAAAGAGCTAGATAGATAAAATTAGGTACACAGATTTAATACCTACAGTGGAGACTGCTATCTAATTTTGATCAGGGGTTGACAGTTTGTCGATCTGTACTTTCAAAAACATGTAAAACGTGATAACACAGTGACTTAAGTATATCAAATTTGGTACGCGATTTTGTGACTACAAGAACAGTTCTGTGTCACACTTTTTACTTCGATCCGTTGAGAAAAACGCACCTAAAACAAAAATTCATCTTTACTAAAGGGTGGGTATATGATAAAATTTTGGAAAACCATTTCCTCAGGTTTGCCGTAGCAAGAGATGCGCTGAATGTCAAAACCGGTGTGACGTGTATTACATAACAACATTTATTGATCCGATTATTCAAATCCTTTGAAGCTTAATAATTAATCAAAGTTCATTGCTTCTACAATTAATTTATAAATCTCAAATAGTCGACTGCATATAAAAATGTCAGCGATTATATTAAATTTCTGATTGAAAAACTGAAGCATCTCTAATTTTTTGTTTCTTTTACATTTATTTCAAATATTTTATTTCCGCATTAGAATGTTCTTATCAGAACTCCTTTACTGTGATCTTACACAATTTTAAATCATATTTAAGTTTCTGCGATTTTTTTATGATTTGAACTTTTACATTAAATTAAAAAGGATATATTTCCATAGATCAATATATATATATATTTATATTTAGCAGTAAAATAGTAACTTTATTTATCATTGTTAAATGCAAATAATAAACGGTGTAATGCAAACAATAATTAACAGTATATGTATTGCTAACTGCTGTAATAAGTTTAATAGTTGCCAATATTTTAATATAATTAAAATGTTTTTGGTGCTCATTTTTTTATCGTGCATTTCATTTTGCTTACAGTTCATTCATTACTTTTTACTTTATGAAATTTAAGCTGCTGACAAGTAAAATTAAAAAAGAAAACCTTATCACAAATACAATGAAACACCTAATAATAAGCATCCCATTAAATCATGTAAAAAATTAATTGCTAAGCTTTTTTCTTGCATAGGTATTCAAAACTGAGAAAGCACTTTCAACATCAAAAATTTCCACCTGTAGATTTTGATGAATTATCAAGTTTTAGACGTCTTTGAGTCCGAAAAATTTTTAGATTTTAGTCCAAAAACTGAAAGACATAGCAAGCAATATTTGATATTTGATCAATTCATAAAAATTGCAGATTTGTGTCGGACTTATAACAGAAGCCTGACAGAGAATCAGCTCGTTTGTCAATATACCCGTGTCCGTGTAATGTGAATAAGCTATCTCAAAAACGCATCGAGTTAGGCGGGGTGAAATGGATAAACTTTTATCTTCAAAACAATGGATATGTATCAAGTAATGCATCAGAGGGTAGATTACACTTGTGTTTGTCTGTTCGCTTACATGTGAACATGATTAACTCAAAAAGGTAGAGAGACCGACAAAGACATTTGGTGAGTATCCTTAACACGAAACTTGTAGACATGTATCTGATTTTGAGTCCAATCCTTCAATCAGCAAAAATCCAAATGTATATAATATTCTCCTCAAAAAGCCAGACGAAAAGCGTGCAATAAACGAAACAAGAGGGATTGGTCTCCTCAGTACTCTCTTGCATACTCTTTAATAAAAATGTTATCCCTTTTCTCCCGCATATAATTGAGCAAAGGCCGTAATTACCACAAATGCTCAGATTTTTATTTCCACACTTGTTGCATAATATAGTAGAGAAATCGGGTATCTGCGCATTGATTGCATGGCATTGACGCATAATAGTGACGAAAAATCACTCATTGGCGTAATCTAGTGCTTTAATTGAGCATATTGTACAATCTTTAGCAATTTTTGGCGATTAATCGCTGACATGTGGTTGTAGACAAGAGCTAGAAAATCGAATATTTATTCTGAAAGTTTCTTTCCGGTCGATTGAAACTAGAATTTAACATATAATTATAATTATAATTACAAAATATATTAAATTTCATTTATTTCGTTCTTGAATTATTGCTTTCGCATGCAAACTTAAGTACAGACCGACAGACGGTCAACTCCTTGAGAGATTTGGTTCAAAATATGACAAGAATTTACATTTCAGATAATCATTTCATTTAAACCTGTTTACCAAATTTCATCTGCCTAACTCTTTTTTGTTTTATAACTGTCGTTTTAACTTATTTTCAGACAGCCGAACATATATGCTTTTTCTACGTAGATTTAATTTAAATTTTGATAGAAATCTGCAAGTTTGGTGCTAAGTTCATATACCAAATTTCATCTGTTTAAATAAAACGTTTTTGAATTAGAAAGATCGACAAGATATCTAAAACATAGAGATTCCTAATTCAGAAATATTTAGGGAGACAATTCAGATATCTCTAAAACAAAGATTTTTCAAAATCTCGAGTTTAAATTTTCGTCGAGTATACTATTTCTTTGTACTTCGAATGCGAGAAAGTAAAAATTGAGATAAAACATTACCTCCGTTTTTTTTAAAAATATTTTTATTATTAACTCTAGTTCCAAAGACGATTCAAAGTGAGCTACCTCAAAATATTCAAAAACCTAAGTTTCCCTTAAAAAAAATTTCTAGCCTCTCAAAAACCTCAGCTCTTGTTTTTTATTTGTTGATATGCAGAAGAGGACCCCACTTAGTATCAGGGTTACTAATCAAACCTTTTTTAAGGTGTCCCTGTACCTCAAACACATCTGGGCGAGCATTTTGAAAGACCAAGCACCTCCGCGTGCATTCGATCATTCACATATATTGAGGGAGGGAGGCATTTCGCAGTGGTATCCAGGCTCTCGCCATCGTTTGCCTTTCAGTATTGATAAAGTTTAACACCAAAGTAAATGACATTTTTATACAAAGGCGTGCATACATTTGTTTGCAGACAACTTGAAACTTACTTGTCTCAAGTTAATGTAAATAACTTTTATTATCTGATTAGTGTTGGTTGCATTAATGAACAGAATATAATAATAATTGCTCAATTAATAAAAGAGATATATTAGTGTAAATCTTAATAACCAACTTCAAAAAGTCCAGCAAATCTAAAGCAAGGTTAGTTTTCCTTTGGGTCAATCTGAAAATAAATGAAAAAACAAACAAACAAACAAAAAAAAAAACAGAAGATTCGACATTAATTCTGAACAACTGATCCAGAAACTGTAAACCTAGCAAAAAAAAAAAAAAAAAAAATAACAAAAGCAATATTTAAGTGAAAATCGATTCGACTTTTTTCCTTTAATTTTCAAGTTGCTTCTAATTGAAACATTAAAATACAAAATGGTTGGATTAACTTATAAACAACCATCAAGACAGACATCTAGTTCAGAAACTGACTACGAAACATTTCCTAAATGCTGGAACGCCCCTCTTATTATCCTTAGCAAGAATAAAAGAGGTTTGGGTAACACGAACGATATAAAAATCCCTTCAACACCCCCAATTCCATTCGATTACATCCTCTCCTGAAACCATCCCTACCCTTGCAAAACGCAGAAACAATGAAAGAACAACCCCCATCGAAAGTCTTCCTCCCCCCCCCCTCTGCTCAACTTTTTTACGTGCACACTGCTCTCCACCCCACCCCCCTTCCATCTTTTCGTCGCTTCTCCACCCTCCCTTTCCTCAGCCCCGGACTGTAATCGGGGCGCCACCGATAAGGAGAGATGAATGGCCGAATATGGAGGGGGAGGGAAGAGAACCCGCCCCGCGTGATAAATGATGAACGTTGCCTCCCCCTACCCCCAAATGCTCGGATGATTTTTGACGGGGCACCCCGGCGAGCAAGGGCGCAAGACGTGGATGAATGGTTTGAGAACGAAGAGAGAGGGCGGCTTTGCTTATCTCTTTGTTAGCCCCTGCGATACGGAGAGGGGAGAGGAGTTGGACAAGCCTTCTCATTCGATATGTGCGCGTGAAGAAAGGAGGGGGTACAGCAGGGGGGGGGGTCTTGCGTTAAGACGCTCCTCTGAATCTATCTGCCAGGACATCCGGGGAAGGGTGGTTTGAGTCGTGGTCTTGTCTTCTAAGACAATAGACTTGGAAGCATTGATGAATGCCAGGGCGCTTTTGCCTCGCTGTTTATATGCGGAGGTTTCGTTCATTAATCACCTAAACACTTGTACGAACTCTAAAAGAGGAGAAGCAGTCTTTTGGGTGAAGTCATTCATTTCGAATACTTTGCGGACTGTACTGCTGTACTTGCCACAAAATAATGTATCCTAAGATCATGTATTTCTAGGGACGAAGGCTTCTGTGTAAAGTGCAAAACAAAATGTTTTTTTTTTCAGTTATTTCACTGTAAATATATTTCATCAGAAAAGAAAACAAGGAAAAAATTTTTAAAAATACTTGGATAAAATTTCAGATTATAATATATCAGCCAGAATTTTGTTAAACGCGTATTTTTTTATATATATGTATGACTATATTTCTCATCTGATCTTCAAACAGAGGGAGGCACCTCAAGTACGAGGATGGAAATCTGCTAAGGATCCTCATGATAGGACCATTCATCAGAAATAACAACTAAAATAGTGATGTTGCTGGCTAATGTTCTATCACTTATGTTAGGAAATATTTCCTTCCGAGAAAGAAACCTATTATAAATATTTCATACTTTCTTATGGGATGCTCTGCTATGAGTGATTTTATTTTCTTTCAATGAGTATATCGACTTGAAATATGCTTTTGTTTAATCTTTACCTTTTCCGATTTGAAAGTTCATCTCAATAAAATATTTTCTTAAACACTTGGCCTCTGCTAACTTCCAGAAAGAGAAGCTACGAGTTTTAGGCCGCGAGAAAATGAATATCAAAATATTCTGCCAAAATGGGAATTCTGGCTCAGAAACATTAAATCAGGAGATCTGTAATCCCTATTTTTATTATCTATACATTTTAAAAATGAAGTCAACCAAAGAAAAAATCACACGTCCCAAACTACTGGCCGAGTTTGCCAATTTCTATTTCACTTGAAAGAACATAAATGAACGCTTATTCCCCCCCCCCCAACCTCCATTTTAGAGAGAAATTTCAAAAATTCATCTTCCTTTTACATACTCAAATTGGAAAACTCGCGACAGAATTCGCCAACCCACAATTACTGTACCTACTCGAAATTCTAATTCAACATTTAAAACATGATTTGTAGACTTTGACACGGCCCTCAACCTCAAAACTTGGACTGTTTTCGCCAATTTACGCCGCCAATTCATTTTATCACTTTGATGATCTAACTGTGAACCAATCAGATGACACTATTGTGTAGAAGGATGTGTCAAGAAAAACTTTTTTTTGAAATTCAAAACTTGAATTATATGAAAAATGGTCGCCTACTCACCAAAAAAAAGCTTTAGTGAAATGGAATGATATTTACAAATGGACCAAAAACGGATTATTTATTAATTTATTCTTGATAAGGATGTATATGTTCCTTTTTTTTTAATGCTAGTAAAAAGCAAAATCTTTCCCCCCCCCCAAGTCCAAAAATACAAAGTTTAAAAGAATAATTACAGTAAAAAAAAATGATATTTTTATCATACAAAATTTAGATATACCGGAATAGCAGTAAAATGATCTATTTTTTTTTACAAAATAAAGGTTTATGGATGATAGTTTCAATTTTTTCTGGTATGCTTTTTTATTAACAATTCCCTTATAACTATACAAATAAAAACTATTTTAAAAATGGAATAGGCTCACTACATCCACCTCATTTTTTTATTTTAAGAAATTCAACTCATAAAACAAAATGGAAACTAAAAGGAACTTTTATTTAAAATGTTTAAATTTATGAATTATTCATTACGAAATATCATAATCAAGCATGATGCAGATTACATAATGATATAGAAAATGCATGATAAATTTTCAAATTCGAAAATATAAAGCAGGAAATATTAATTACCGTAACAAAAAGCATGCCTGTCATGAAAGATTTAGGTCACCCGGAATCAGCATACAAACTTTAATTTAAAACAAACAAGCAAATAAGCATATTCTTAAATTTTAAACCTTTAGGTTAAAATCGATTTTTTTTTAGAGTCGATATTGTGCAGCAGGTTTTTCAAAGAGTGATAAACATATTTTGCGAGATCTTGAATAAGTACACTCAGGTATAAGTCATCTCGCTTCTCCGTTCCTTTGGGAACAGGTGCCAGAAAATATTCTTCTTGAATATGTGACCTTAGAATAATTCCAATATAAAAGATTTCTGCTCATATAGGAAGTGTTCTTTAGCAGGATTTAAATGATAGAATACTTGAAAATCAGTGAAAGGGCACGATATTATTAAGATATTAATTGAACTCGTACCTCAGAAATAATTGCTCTTTATTTTGATTGTTGAAGTGATAAAACAATACGTAAAGAGATTGTGAGTGGTTTATCGGTCAGGATAGCTATACAACAAGATAGCTTCAAGCAACATATATTTGACTGAAGAACAAGATTCTAAATATTTTGAATACTTACTTTAGAAAGTGGCTACCTAAAGGTATCACTAATGCGAAAAGCATTAACTAGGAAAGTATTGTTGACGTATCGCAACAAAACTAGAGCCTCTAATATATGAATTCCATTATTCGAAAATTCTTTAAAATTATAAAGACAAGCGGCGCTTATTTGTTTCATTTAAAGAATTTTTTTATCAAGAAAGTTAGATAGCCTTTAATAATCAAACTTCTGGACCATCTTCCTTTAAAAGTGCAATAAAAAAATGTTTAAGAAGTTATTACGATTTACTAGTTATCGGATCCAATAGGAGAAATAGTATTTTTCCTCAAAAAATGTCAATGAATTAAGAGCACAGATCAAAAATATATCTAGGATATATGCCACTCTATACCAACAGGCGAATGTCCGCAGAAGCTAGATAACAGAACCCTGGAATCAACTCCAATATAAGATAGTAGACAATAACAGATCAAATTTTATGTTTATACATTACATCACTTGATCAGACCTCATAACTGAAGAGATTAGCTAAATTTGTCATGAAAGTTTGTGTGTCTTCATAGTTTATTAAAAGATGTTATCCAAGAATTATTTATGTATCACAGCATATTTTTAAAGGTAAAACTTATTTACACGGAATTTTAAAGAATTTTTCTAAGATAGAACACTTTAACTTAGAAGATGAATTTAAGTTAATTTTTCAATTAAATATATAGGTGTGGTGCAATATAGATTATCATGATCCGTGCAGGAAGCAACAGGAGGAATGCTTTTGGGAGCATTTCTTTAATAATCACATTCACACATTAAACAAACACAAAGACAACAGCACTAAACAACAGCTTAACAGTGCAGCATCACATCTCATTCTTATTACACTCGCAATGCACTATGGGATGCGTACCTAATCAGGCATCGCCATCTATTATCCAAAAGAGAAGATAAGAGTAATGAAACTGCTACATAGAGAAAAACTCTTATGGCACATTCAAAAAATTTGTTTTTGTGCATTTTTCATTAAAAGTTATTAGATGTGTGAAAAGCAAAAGGATATGAAAAACTCTACAAGCAAATTTAGAAGCAAAAAGAATCTTCAAACCACCATAAGTTAATTTTAAGACAGAAAACTGTGTGGATCTTACTAATTGACAGTCCAGAACAATAACTATCCAGTTAGCTATCTTTCATTACTAACTAAAATAAACGAGAACTATAATTGGCGGTTGGAACAAGGACTAGTGATATAATAGATTTAAAGGCTTCTTCACCTTCACAAGCCGTAGAAATAATTGCAAAATACATTACAGAAACCTCTAAGCGCTTTTAGGATTTCAAACAGCAGAAAGGTTTCTTAAATCAAAACTGCTGAACAAAAATGGATTAAGTGAAGACAATTAAATTTTGGAATAGTTTTTATCTGTATATGTTTACAAGAAATTTATTAATGAAAAGTAAGTAAGAAGCAAAGGAAATCGTTAACAATAGACCTTTATTTTGTGCAAAATCGATAATTTTACTGTCGAACAAAATTTTATAATACATAGATATAATTTTTTTTTTTTTTTACATTCTTGTGCTTGAAAGTAAAAATTTTCTTCCTATTATTGTCTTATTTCAAATTTATTTTTAAAATTTAGCCATTTTGACTAAAAAATTAGGCTTATTCCCACATAACTAATTTTTTTTTTTCGATTTGAAACTTTTTTTGGTCAATATGTAATCATAAGGACAACTTTTTCAAAAATTTTAATTTAAAAAAAGTTTTTTTTTTGTGATACAATCTATTGCGCAGTTATAATTTTTAAAAATACTTTAATTTGTTCTGAAAAATTTAATTCATCAAAGATGAGAAAAGAGCGTTAGGGCTATAATCTAAGCTCACAATGTGATGAAATCGGTCTGGCTGTTGTTGAAATTAGAATTTCTTTCCAAGTTATACTAAACTCTAAGTATCTCTCAAAAGCAGAGAGAGAACATATGATTATCAATGGCGCATCATGAGATTCGGTCTTGAGATTTCACATAAAACAAAAGTTTGCGAAAATGGTGCTTTAAAAATTTTGTTTAATGGTTCTGAGTGCAGAGCAGTGTTAAAAGTTTTCGGTAAAAAGAATGTACATAAATATAGTTTTTCCCCCCTTGAAAATGAGTGACGGTGGGAAGCAGGGGGCCGTAAGGAAGTATCTAAGTGGAATTAATTTTTATGTGAAAGAAAAACTGGCGAACTCAATACAGTGGTTGCGGCTGAGTGATTTTTTTTTGTAGATTATTTTAAATATATTGATGACGAGATTGTTATTGAAGAAGGCTAACATATTTTTTAACATAACATATTTGCTAACATATTTAATTTCTCCAGTGAATTATTAAATATAGATAATATTTGATAATCTGATGGAACTGTCCAATTTTATCAACATATTTAACTCAAATTAGAGATATTAAGCTAAATTTGGATTAATTTTGGAAATTTTAAATGATTCTCCATATTTAGAATATTACAATGAGTTGTTTTATTATAGAATTTAGCACACTACAGCAAAAATAAATTTCGCTGACAAAGAATTCTAACAAAAAAACTTCAGAAGTAACTTTTTTTCCAAGATAAATCGTTTTATTTTTTCAGCATTTCCAATTGAATATTTTTTAAATCAAACTTAAAAGTTTTGAATTAAAATATGGGTTTAATATTTTCTGTATTTCGCATTGTATTAAAGTAAAGTGATCCATTTTGAAACAATAAAAAGTTACAAAGATTTTGGCATTTTTTTTATGAAAATTATTTGTAACAATATTATAAATAAGGACCAAACAAATGAAATGAACAATTTCACTGAAATTTTGGTGATGATGGTTCTTATCTCACTAGACCGATAAGCCTATGTATTTTTAAAAAGTCCAAAAATAATAAAAGTTCTATAATAACTTGTAACAAGGAAGTGAGGAACAGCACTGGAGAGCTGTACTGTATACAAGTTTAAAAGTTGTTTTCGCCATGCTCTTCGAAAAGGACTATTCAGTGGCCATTTTTGAAGCGGAAATCTTTCTCTAATCTCTCAACACTGATCGCTAGATCTCACTGGTGGACTTCCTTAAATACCAAGGATAGAAAAGAGGCTCAAGCCAGGACTTTCTTTCCATGTTTTTAGTTTCCCGTATATCAAAAATTTCGAATTGGAAATTTTGACGAATTTTCAAGTTCTCAGGAGGACTCAAAACTCGGGGAGCTTTAAGGATACGAAAAACATATTTTTGGAAAATGCCTATGATAAAGATAGTTCAGAATTGCTTTGAAATAGACGGATAAATCTTGGTATTGAATCTTTACACTATATCTGTAGATTTGTATCAAATTTTGAAAAAATTCTATTGAAAGGAAGTCTGTCTGTCCAGATGTTCGAATATAAGTTGATAACTACAAAACGAAAAGAGGTACAAAAATAAAATTCGTTGCACAGATTTAACATTTATAACATAGACACCGATCAAATTTTGAACCAAATTCGAACCAGGGGTTCACAGACTGTCGACCTGTGCTTTCAGAAACATGTAAAACGTGATAACTCAACTGCGACTTAAGATTATCAAATTCCGTGCATGATTTTGTGGCTGCAATTGTACTTTCGTACCAAATTTTGGTTCCAATATATTGGGAAAAAATCCGTCTAAAACACAAATTCCTCTTTACTAGAGAGTACTCGAGACGGTTTTGGAGAGACTCACTCCCGCTGATTTTACAATGGCACAAAATGCGTTGAAAATTATGTTTAACGAGTCAATATAATCCCGAGCATAAGAGGAAACAACCTCATTACCGACCACGCTAACATAAGAAGGAAATCGCTGCCGACGTATTTTGCTTTAGGTTTGCCTTACCTTTTCCAAAGAAAATCAAGAATAGACATTTGAATGATATCATCAATAATCGACAAGTTCTTAAAGTGTTAGATTAAGAAAACTTCAGTCACTTCGAATCCATATATCTGTAAAAGTCGTCCATCTATCCAATCTATACGAAAACAGACCCTCCCCCACATAGACTGCTAAAGGTTTCTATCCATAATCAAGAGACATTTGAATTTATGTTTCTAAATTTAATAGAAAGATCTAGTAGCATGATATTAAGCCCTCCACCAGAAGTGTCAGAGTTGCTTTGACCTCAATCAATATGTATCGGAATGGCGAAATGGGTGTATCTGTGAAAAGTTCTCAGTCTTGTTGACTCAAAATTTCAGGATGATTCAACTTTTTGTTACTAGATTGCAGTGTTAATGGTGGAACAATTCTATACCCAATGTTTCTAATTTGGTATGACAATAATTGCGTTTAAATATTTTTGTATCTTTTACAAAATTAATATTTATTTGAAGATCTACCATTCAAATGACTTCAGATATCATATCATTTTTGAAGTCAGATGTGTTCTTCAAAAAACTATTTTAAAAAGATTTGATAAAATAAAATGAATATCTATTTTTTTTTAAATCAGAAGCAAAATTCTTCACACAAATATTTCAAAATTAATGGTCTTGAAAATACATATATTTAAAAATAAAATTCTTCATCTTTTTTTAAAAAAAACTTGTATAATAACTGAATGATAAACAATAAAATAAATTTTAAATTATTGCAATAAGTTGAGACACAGCCCCTTCCCCAAGGTTCCTTTTAAACAGAATATGATACATAAATGATTTAGCCAATTGAAATCAAATAACAATTGTTAATAAAATTCATCAATATTTCAATAATACTTGGTATTCGAAATGCTCATGTGCTATTTATAATTCTTGCGATTTCATAAATACCATAAAAAGAAAGAAATCTGTAAAAAAGAACGCAAACCTTGCTATAATTAATTTTACATGTTTCAAAAATTTTATTTTTAAAAGACTTGAAAAAGTTCCCATTTTTTTCAAAAACTTTTAATAAAAGAAAGTAAATTCTATTCTTGAATTGAGAAGCTAAAATATACTATTTCTATTCCAAAAATGTGTCTTGGAAAATCTATAACCAAAAGGATGAAAAAATTAAAAAGAAACAATATTACTTAAAGCCGTATATATATATATATATATATAATTAATTTTCTAAGGTTTATCTTAATTTAGCCCATAGTAACTTCATTCTAAAAATATTCTCTGATTTCGTGATCCAATTCCACTTTCAGTTTAATTAATTCCTCTGTAACACTAATGCGCCATCAGAACTACGTCTCAAATGAAAGTATATCTTCGGTGCCCTTGAAAACGTGTCAAGGATCACCACGTGTATTAAATTGGCGTGCGGCCAGAAATCCTATCTTATATAAGAGTAGTGATCATCTGTTCGTTCCTTTTTGCTTTCTCACTTCTACTATTGTGCCACGTTGCGCCTTCTTGTAAATAAACATGTTTGTCTCCCGGGAGAAAAGAGAGAGAATAAAACGAAATTAAAAATAGAACGCCTCGTCTATGTCTTCAAACCTGAATTCTACTTAAACCAAAATATGTCACATATTATTTAGCTGACTAAATTTTATCACATATTATTTAGCCGATACATACATATATATATATATATATATATATATATATATATATATATATATATATATATATATATATATATATATATATATATATATATATATATATATATATATATATATGAGAAACAAGTCATTTTTGAGCTGAACTTCTAGATTATTTTAGTTCATTTTCAAGCAACAAGCGCGCGCGCGTGTGTGTATAAGGTGCATAAATATATCTGTCCTTTTTTTTAATAAAAAAAAAGCACTTCGTTTGCTGTAAATATTGATGATTCATTCATTCAAAATCTTTTTTCTTGAGAAGTTACAACATCGTTAAAACAGCAAACAAATTCCGCGAAGAAAAAAGTCTTATTATTTAGATATAGCAGAATTATCAAACTAATTTTAGATGTTCTGCGTAGGAATTGAACTCGTCTCGAGAAAGGACCTTTTGCAGGGAGTGAAAAAAGTAGTCATCTGAAAGAGCAGGTTGAGATTGGTGAGTAGTGGGTAGGCGAGGCACACGCCAGTGAAGTTATTCTGAAGTCTATATCACTAATCTGGTAACACGTGGGCAAGGATTGCCGTGCTGAAAAACTACCTTTTCATGTCTTTTGCAATACCCTGAATGTTTGCTTAAAATTTATCAATTGTTGCTTTCATGTATCATTCGCTCGCTTTATCATTCAATGGATCGATCGCTTTATCATTAAATGCTGCTAAACCTGTATCTTGGAATTTTGGTGGTTTGCATATTATATATCGTGTATATTGAAATTACCATTTTGAAATCTCGAAAGAACTTTTTTTGAAAGTTGTATTCAGTGGGATATGCTCATCATAAATATCCAACAGCAACCGATGCTTCACTGCTATAGTTTAATAGCATCACTTAATAGCTCTTCAGCAATTTGTCAAAAATTTTGATACTCAAATGGCTCTAATAATAGTAACTTACAATATTCTGTTCGTTGGGTTAAGTGTCTCTCTAATTTCCTATCAATTCTGATAAAATTTGAATTATGTTACTACAGAATATATTCTTTTATAATTTATGCAATATTTCAATAAAAAAAGCTCTCTGATTAATCATAAAATTCAGGGTTTAATTTTACTTTTAAAAGGATTTAAATACGGTAAATAATATTTTATTTCAGTCAATAAATGCCCTTTTAAAAACAATTATGAAGATTAAATTTTATACAATTCTAAAAATCATATTCAGTAAAATAATCTTGAAAATCGAATTTTCAAACTACTGCGATTAAATCTGACGAGTTACAATGATTTGAACATCCTTATTTTAGGAAAATGAATAGTTTTATTATTTAAGGCCATTCTGTCTTGGAGAAACTACAGTCGCTGATTAGAGTATTTTCTTCAAGACGGTAGATGAAAAGGTTGTTGGAAATAGCAGGTCTTTGTAAAATATAGCTATTTAAATTTTCATAATTCAATCAATTTTAGTTACAAAAAAAGGGGAATATTTTTTTATCTGAAACATAACTGTATCCAGAATGTTTTATTAAATATAACTCGCAGGACAGAGGATTTGCATAAAAATTTAAAATTCGTAATTCATCCGAATATTTATTGATTCAAACTACATAAAATAAAACAATTTACTTCATTTAGATCATTTTTTATTTGATGAATATACCTATTATAAAAATTTTAGAAATTAGCTGTTGATCCCTGATTAGATTGGGTATCGTGTTTATATTGCATTATGCTTGTTTTAAATAAAACTGAATTATTGAATTAAGTAGAGGATTATACCTTCTACTTGCTCCGTTCACCAACCCCAGAGAATTAATATAATTCAATAACAGTTACACTTGCAATAATCGTACGCTGAACGAAGTTGTGTATATACAGTATGCTAATTTATATCATGTTATGTTATATTGTAGTGTTGTCTCGCTCTTTGCTCTTAAATGATCTGTAATAGATTGTAAAATTAAACTTATTATTGAGGAAAAAGAGATATTAATTCTTAAACATTTTTGATGGCTCTGATGTGTTCCTCCAACAAAAAATAAATAATGGATTTTTCCGTTTACCATCGTTTCATTTCTCATTTTCTTAATGAATACTTTTCATATTCAGAAATTGTTATGCAATATTTTCAAGGTTGTATATCATTTTTCATTCTTATTTCTGTTGTATGATGCTTGCTGAAAAAAAGGCAAAAGAAGACTGCTGTTAGAGTCTTAAAAATCAGAGTTGTACAAAAAATTGCAAATTATTTAGTTTTTATCCAGCAGGGCCCTGACTTTAAGGGCTCTAAGAATAATGCGAATTTTGTGATTTCCTTTCAACTCCCCAACTTTCGAAACTAGAAATTTTTTATTTATTTTAATGTAACCTTTATCTACTAGCTTTTGATTTAACTTTCTTGACAAATTAAAAGAATCATTTTATTTGATTCCTATTATGCAAGTGTGTTTTAGAAACTCATATATGAAAAAACTAAATTAAAAAAACAATATTAAACAAAATGGCAAAATAAATTACTGAACTTTTTCAGCAAAACTCGAAATATTTTAATAAAGTTTGCCGGCATTTAGCTTGGGAGCTTGGCATTTAGCTTGCCGGCATTAGCTGCAAAGAAAATGGAACCATTTTAATCTTGAAGCAGGAAAAAAAGCCTAAAGATAAATTTCGGATAGTATTTGATTTTAATTTGTATAAATTCGTGAACATGGGTCAACCCTGAAAGTACGACAGAAAAAAACTTCGAGGTCTCAGACGGCTGTCAAAAGTGGGGGGCCCTAGGCAGTTGCCATCTTTGCCTATTTGGTAATCTGTCCCTGAATAGAATATACTATAAATGAGGAGAAACGGGGATAATTTGATGAATTTGTATGTTCTAGAATGGGGTTTTTAGGAATTATATAGAGCATAAAGGAATCATCTTTTTATTTCCCCCCGAAAAGATATTGCAGCTAATTCTAAGTATTGGGGGAAACACCTTCATTTTTTTTCCATTTTGGCTCTGTATTGATTCCTTGCTCTTTTCTCTCTTTCTGTCTCTCTCTCTCTCTCTTTCTTCTTTGGCTAGTGGTCTCTTCGCATATAATGACATATTTGACTCTTACATATAATTACAGAATTTTTAATATTTTATTTTATTTTTAACTCGAAGTAAAGATGAATTTAAAACGCAAAAATCAATTGGACATGCTTAAGCAGATCAGCTTGCCTTAAGTTCTCATAAAGATCAATCTAACAATAAATGTCCTACATAGATGCGTCCTCTAGTTGAGGGTTATATATACTCGTAGCTCGAGGAGCTAAGAAATGAAAACTATTTTTGAGCGCTTCAGATAAATAGTGATGCAGATAAGATTACCAATGATATTCGTATCTCGTAACATCTCCAGCCGTCGCAATCAGACAACATCAGAATTTTTTTGCTTCTCCAAAACATTTTAAAGCAACAAGACAAATGAGCGCGTTACTTCAAAGTACTCCGGGTTAAAAACGACTGCTGCCGGAAAGCCAACACTGCAGTGAACAGCCTCCTCAATGAAGAACCAGAAGAAGAAGAAACGAAGACGAAAGGTGCAGAAGGGGGGGGGAGGAGTGAAGATCATCTAGCAAGGAGAAGGCCGAAAAGAAAAATGATTCCATCCCATTTCTTTTCCAGGCAGCGACGATCTCTTCCCTGATCTATGGAGGAAAAGGCTTCTCCGAGCGCCTCTTTAAGAAGACGTCTTTTCTTTTCTCTCTTCCTTCCCGAAAGAGAAAATGGCGGCCGAGAAGGAGGATGAAGAAAGATGGAAGTGCTCGGCTCATCAGGTAATGATGTGGGGACCACTCCCTCATCACTCATGCAGATAAGACCCCACCCCCAGGCCCCGCCCCCTCGTCTCTCTCTTCCAAAATGGCGGGTCACATTAGTCACGCGAAGAGAGAGAGAGAGAGAGAGCGAACCCTTATCCAATATCTTAATTACAGCGAGAGGGCAAGTTTTAATAGGAGAGGCAAGCCGTGAAAGGATTACGTCTGAGTTTTCGGTAGGAGAAAAGTATTGTAATCTCTCCTACGAATAGGCACAAATGAACTTACGCTGGAGTGGACACTTTTGAGCGATAGGTGTGGGGGGGGGGTAATGAATTTGATGTTGCAATAGTTACACGCGTGAGAGATTCGTGATGTCGCTGGATGTTTTCTTTCCTATTGAGGCTCTTAAATCGGATTTTAGAGTAAGTGTGGTCAAAGACATATGGCTTATTACCCGAGTGTCAAGGGTAACAAATGACCCTGAAAGTGATAGGAGTAGATTATTTAAAACATTTTTGCAGGGAAATATCCAGAATATGTTTCTGTCATATCTTGGTTCCGATCCTGTCTTATTTATTGCTTTGTATTATAAAATCTTAATGACGTTTCAAATATATATGGCCTACTTTTAATCACCCATTGCACATCTATAGAAATCGTATCCAGTGGTGAGCTTTCAACCGAAGCAGTATTACATTAAGCATTTTGCTTTCTCAGATGCACTGTAGATGTGTGTTGCAGTTTCTTATCTCTCGAAAACTTTCAGAGGAAACGTAATGCGTTTTGTTTAAAGCTATATACTAAACCCCTTCATTCAGTAAGGAAATTAAGTTAAAAACAGGTAACGTATTCGCTCTTACCTTCTGTATATCTAGCTTTCCAGCCTATCGAGGTGCTATGGAAAAAAATCATGTTTAAAGAAAGCAAATGATTTGAGTTTCGTCTTGCCATCGTTCGTTATTGATAATCGCCTTATCGGAGCTAATTTGGATTATTCGCGTTTCACAGCAGATGAACAAAAAAGTTAGGAAGCAAAACTTTTTACGATTAACTAAGCATTTAAAAGATATTTGTGTGAAATATCTTTTAAAGTTTTTTAATAATATTAAAATATCTTTTAATAATACATTGTTATAAAGCATAATGAAAGCTGTATAAATATCAGTTTTCAGGTGCCCAAATTTCTTCTCCTCCCCATAAAATTGAGTCTTCTGAAGACTTACCGTATGCAGCGAACCCACTTACCTTTAGATGGTGCGTACTTTCATCTACACTCATGTCCATAAATTAAGGATAATGCAAATTCAGGAAAAGAAAGAGTCAAAAGCAAAACAAATGGGACTTATTTGTAAAGCCTATTTATTAAACAAAAGGTAAAGAGAAAAAAAGATGCTATATGTTTAATATCATTAATAAAAATTGCGATTTTTTGCTCCCTGGAGCAAATTACAAAAAAACCTATTTACAAAAACCAATATTACATGGTTGGTATGATGTTTAATACATAATATATCTCCCAGACGATGCAATACAGTCCATAAAACGCCGAGCCATGCTGAGTATCAAATTATCGATCTGATATTGGGGAAAATTACACCACTCATCAAGCAATGCTCTCCGAAGTTCCGGTAGACATGTAGGAGGTGGTTGACGGGCTGTAACTCGTCGGGCAAGTATGTCTCACACATGCTCTACTGGATTCAAGTCAGGTGAGAATGCTGGCCAGTCCATACGAGTGATATCTTCCGATCGTTTACGATGCTTGTATGGTGGGGACGGGCATTGTCATCCATAAACACGAATTCTGCGCCCATGGTGCCCCGAAACAAACGTACATGTTGTTCCAGAATGACGTCCCGATAGATTTGGCATGTCATGGTTCCAATTTGAACATGCAGGTCAGTTCTGGAACCCAGAATACTTCCTCCCCAAACGAGCAATCCTGCACCACCGTAACGGTGTCGTCCAATAATGTTCTCTTGGTGGTAACGGGTATAAAAACATTAGCCATTGGATCATAGTGTTATAAAATGTTTCAAAATGGAATACAGACAATACGCTCTGCGACATGTCATTGCACGTATGGATGGATGCTAGTCAGGGAACTTTCAAAGAAAATTTCAGTTGGTGATGCTCTTAAGTGGATTAAACCCTCTTGGAAAAATATAAGTGAAGAAGTGATCACTAAATGTTTCGTTAGCTGTGGATTCGGTAACAGAGAAATCTAGAGGCAATTAAATTTTTTCGACGAATCAACGACCAAAGATCAATTACAAGAGCTTACAAATTTTGCAGGGGTAGAGTACGATTCCGAATCCTTCCAGCATGAAGCAACAGTAGAGTGCTTTTATTTAAGTTCCGTTTGAGAGGAACACCTTTTAATTGACGAGTCTGTCAATTAAAAGTAAGTAAAAAAGTAAGAAAAACGTTTTTTACTTACTTTTAATGAAATCTAAAATTAACTTACGATTGATTTAAATTAACTGAAAAGTATGTTGGATGTTTAAAATTTTTCACAAATGATTTATTTTATCGTGCCTTTCACTCTTTGACTCTGTCTCTGGCGAGGAATTTTCCGGTACGGTTGATAATCGTAATCCAGTTGAACTTTCAGCTCAAGCGAAAGTCATTGGAAATTCCAACAGTAATTGAAGTAATTCTTTAGTAGTTGAAGAAAATTCTTCAGTAATTGAAGTCATTGGAAATTCCAACAGTAATTGAAGTAATTCTTTAGTAGTTGAAGAAAATTCTTCAGTAATTGAAGTCATTGGAAATTCCAACTCAATAATAAACGAATCGATTAGAAATTTACTTTTTAAGCACTTTAACTTGAAAAAATATTTGTTTATGAGAAGCATGCAAATTTAAAAGAGTAAAATAATATCGCTTTTCAATAAAAGGCAAAAAAAAAAAAAAAAGAATCAACTATGTTGGTGATTGCGAAATATGAGCCATGTGAGAACATGATATTGTTTTCCTGTCGGAATGATATCACGTGACTTAAAAAATAATATTCTCAGATGATAACTTGAAATTTGCGATAACACATTTCAATTTTTTTCATTAACGTAAGAAAGCTTTTTATAATTCATTTACTTTATTAACGCAAAATTGACCACTCACGAGTTAACACTTGCATTCATACCAAAACGCTGTTTGACTGCTTACGATTCTTCTCGTGATCTTATCTCACTTTCATATTCAATTAAGAAAGCAGTCGAGATCCGAGATAACGTCTGCCTCAAATTATCCATCAACAATGAGTTAAAATTTATAAACATTTGTTTATGGTGTGTAATTTTTTTTTTTGTGAATTAAAAAGGATATGTTTTTTTTATAAAAACAATAAGTAATTTTCTATAAATTAAAAACTATTTAGTTTTTTAATCTTATTATTTCCAATATTAGTGGTAGATTTGAATTTCTTCGAATAAGTAAACACTTTTTTGTTCACTTCTTTATTATATGATTACCCTTGCTATATTTTCAGCATTAATTACTTCCGATAAAATCTACAATGTTTCTTTTATTCCTGAGTTTACAAAACATAATTCTACATGAAATAAATTTAAAATTTGATTGTTATTCTACAAGCTACCAGCTTTTGTTTACTTCCACTTTTGAATTATAGATTTTCATTTCAGAAAAAAAGATTTCTTTAAGTTTATAATGTGAAAAACGCCATATGCAGCACAGCCAAGAAACATTTTTAACGCAACGCAAAGCATATTTGAAAACGTACTTAGATATCGATTCACAGAAAGCTGAGCAATTCTTGAAAAAGATCTTTTACATATTTACAAACTCGCATTCGAAATATGCAAGGAAAAAGTTTTGTTGTCATCGAAAAAATCGGCCGTCTGTTGGTCTGTGAATTCAAACATACAAGAAGTTGAAGAAACTAAATTCATTTAATTTGAGGATCAGGTATTAAATAGAGAATGCCTATGATTTATTCTTTATTTACTTTTAGTTTCATTTACTTTCTTATCTCTTCTTCCTGATAATAATCCCTAAAACCAACGCATTCCTTTCAAAAATACTTAAGATTCCCTTACTAAGTTTACATATATCAAAGAAATTCCTTTTAGAATCTTTTAGTAAAATCATTTAGAAAAGTTTCTGTCACTTTGCTTTTGTCTTCCGGCTCGAAAGGCTCGTTCCGCCTTTATCTTAGTGCATATATCATGACTTCGATGGAAAAATAAATTGCAGTTTATTTCAAAATGTACTTTTTTTCAACCACGTACATGCCAACCTTATATATATGTATGTATGTATGTACATGTTTCATAAGTTCTGTTCATTGTGCATATGAGTCTTTCCAATGGAAACCAATCCTGTGACACTGTAGCGCTATTATAACCTTGAATGTGTGGTTCATGCATCTTTTAAATTTCACGATATCGTTACTCCATTTCTTCGTTTATCTTTTAAACAGCATAAATATTAAATCCTGTTTCTTTAAATTTCAACAAATGAAAAAAAAATCTAGCTACCAAATACTTGATGCAGCAATAAAATGGTCTGAATTTCAGAACAACAACGTAATTTATTATAAGAAATTAGGCAAAACGATAGTTTCAAAAATTGTCAAAATTCAGTCAAAATTTGTATTATTAAATGTGTATAATTAAAAAGACAAATTTGAATTTTGTATTTGGCGTAAAATTTATTTTCATTCTTTAATACTTGAATGCTTAAAATCCAAAAATCAGCTTAATTTTTAATTAATTAAATTCTAAATAAAATTTAAAAAATCGTTCCAAGATGCACATTCCCAGCCTCTAAAATAAATTATTTCAAAATTTGATAGCTGTAGGTCAGACAGTCTGGCTTGTAGAAAGTCAGAACAATTTCCCAATATATTATTGGAAATTAGGCAAAAAAAAAATTTTTTAAATTGCCAAAATTCACAAACAACTTTTACGAGTATTAAATTACTATATTAAAAAAAGACTTTTTTTTATGTTTTAAAATTGTGTAAAATTCATTTTTGTGCTATAATATTTCTGAGTTTTTGTGCTATAATATTCTGTGAAAGCGAAAATTCAGTTGAATTTTTAATTAATTAAACAATTTTAAAAATGATTCAGTGATGCATATATCCAATTTGCATGATATATAAGTTCCAAATTTGGTAGCAGCAGGTCAAAAGATCTGATCTGTAGAGCGCCAACACACACACATTCAACTTTATCATTACCTAGTGTGTATATCTTCCACATTTCGGCCTAAACGATTGGACAACTTTCATCTCACTTTTTTGCCCTTAGTTTGAAGGTGATAGAAAAAATACTGACGAATTTTCGAAGTTAATATTCCTAATAATGATCAATTAATTAGAAATTAACCGAAATTTAGCCATTTTTATGTAGCGATTTCGGAGCAAATAATCTCAAAAGAAATATTTTAATCATTACATCATTTAAAATTTAAAATTTTACTATTTTAATATAAATATATTTTTTACACAATATATCTTTCAAATGTTATTATTATTTTTTTTATTTCTAATATATTAAAATTAATGTTAGCTTTTAATTATTCTATCACTATTTTTTTTAATTTCTGTTTTATTTTAATGTGTATCCATATTTTATCTTGTTTTCATTTGTGTCAAGCTAGCCTCTTAAACTAGTTTCAAAACTTGTCACTGAAAAGAAGGCATAAGCGAATTGCTATTATGAAGGCAAGAAGAAAATAGTTCTTGAGAGCATTGAAACAGAGCTTCGACAACAGTAGCCACTTCAAGGTATGAGCAATTTTTTTCCCCTTATTTTTCCTTTTTTGCATACAAACTTCGGATGGAAGTTATTCCAAAAATAAGTTATACCATCAAGAAAAAAATGCGTTTCCTTCTTAGAAATTCGAATATGAATGAAAATTCGATTCATATATCATATTCGAATATGATATATGAGCAAAGTCACCTTCATAGAAGATTTTCAAAGGAAAGTGGCCCATATTTACGTTCCGCCAGTTAGAAAGTCATTAAAAACTCCAGCAACGAAATTCAATAAAAATGAACAAATGAATTCAGATTGAAACATAGGCAGTTGATTTGTTGTATATTGCGTATTTTTTGTTTCAAATGAACAGTTTAATTTCAAATTCCTATTCGGCGGTGAAAAATTAATACAGTACCTTGGATTCATTTGATAACAGTGTGAAATCCCCTATTTATCACTGAATAATAAATAATTGTTAGTTCTTACGACATAACGCAACATTAAATTTTAATTTTCTTCTCTAGTGTGAAGATTTCAGTGCCTTTTATGAAAATTAATTATATAATTAACCATTTTCAGATATTTAATAACAAAATATATCCTAGCAAATCTTGCTGCTACAATATCCTGCAATGTTTCTTTACAGTTGAAACGCGGTGTTTGCAGTGAAACAGGTTTTACAGATACTAGTTTAAAATTTAATTATAATCACCCGCCAATTAGTAAAATTTTCTATTCTTTTAAAATTACGCTGCTTTCCATATGACGTCAATATTTCATATCATGGAAGGCAGTTTTTATCCTCCTTCATTTTTCAACACCAAGAAAAAAACTGTGTTTTGATGACTGAAAGATTACACACAATTACATATTTCCAGAAAATGGTACATTTTTTTGGTATTAAAAAATCATGCTGATAGGAACTTAAAAACAATGCACAAAATGCTCAAGTTAATCGATCCTATAGTTAATTTTTAAACTGTTGAAGATAAACACAGACTTCCCATTAAAAAAATGCTTTAAGTGATTTAAATATTTGAAACAGGATAATCGTTACAAAGTCTAAATTTCCATGCAATTCTCTAGTCCTATCATTCTTGACATATAAATATTTTAAACAAAAAGACTTCTACAATCAGAATTAGCCAAGTTATAAAGTTTTTACTAACACTATTTTGGATTATTTTCGGTCATTTGAACTGTTGCCTCTTGGTAGATTCATTAATAAATAACTTTCTCAATGTTGACTTTGATTCGTTTAAAATAATGCATGTTTTCTCTATTTTAAACATTATTACAATATAGCATAGTAATTCTACATCATTTAGTTTATCTTTCCCTTTTAGTATTCATATTCAAATTTATCAACCATTATTCTATTCTTTATTGTTGTTGTTGTCTATGCGCTATTTTGTACATTCTAAATTTATAATTGTGGCCTACCTATAAAAACATTTCACTTTCTTAAAAACATTAGAAACATCTTTTCCACGACACGCATTGCAATGGAATGCTCGTTTTATTAACAACCTTGACAAAAATCCTAAATTTGCTAAATGCACAACAATTTGACTCGATGACTCTGTAGTTTTAAAACAAAGGATTGGTTATAATATTAATTTCACATATTTTGCCATAGTTAATCTTTGTTTCTAAATCAAATATTTTCATGATATCGATGGAAATGACAAAAACTCAAACATTTGTGACACATAGTTTTTCTATTCTAAACTTAATTTTTTTTTAAAAGTAGTTGTTGAAAACAAATTTAAAAACTTATATTAGTAAAAAACACTTTACGCTTTCTTAAAAAGTTATTGAGACAATTGAGTTATCAAGCATTCATTGTATAACTTTTCATATGTTCAACAAAATATTCAGGGTTGATCTTTGTGACAGTCGAAGAGTTTGCGGAGCGTAGTTGACTTATGGCACTTTTTCTTCTGTCTCCCCTTCATCATTATATTGTATGCCATCATTTCTTCGGTTCATCAATGCTTGCTAAATTGTCCCTTTTGAAGTTATCTTCCATTTTACATCAACGTTGTACCAGCCTTACAGTTGTTTTAAATGAATCAAGGTCATCCTCTTGTCTGAGTTTAATGAAACCTTCTTGCAAAACCTCCTTCACATCGAAATCGATCACTGCAGCCGAATTGATGATCACTAGAACAGGTGGATTTTCTGTGTATTCAGATATGAAGAATCATTACTCAATATTTCGATTAGAACAACCTACTGATCATTACCTTCGTAATTATTACGAGCGCATCTACTGTAGTTATCATAAAAACAAAAATAAAACATTTTTGATAATGCATGGCCTATAAGCGGAGTAAATAAAACAAATTTCGGAAAGTTTCATAAAAATGAGGATTTCCTTCACACTCCGTATCCCTTTGACCTACGAATTGACGTAATTTCTTAATTAGTTGACATATGCTACTAGGAACATTTATTATTTCCATTTATATAATAATAGAAGGACATTTGAGATGTTGAAACATTTCTAAGTGATTTTTGCATTTTAAATTACTTAATAATTTTACTTAATCGTAGATTTAAAATTAAAATTCAATAATTCAATGCTCGAGTCAAACTCATCATCATATATGAAGGGCTGAATATAGGCTAAAGTGTCTGACATAAAATCAGTCAGAAATGAAAATTATCAAAGCAGACTTCTATTAAAAATTGCTTTTACTCATGAATAGTGATAAACACATTATTTTCCTTTATGTGTGATATTAATTTTACTGTAAACTGGTACAACATTGGAAAATTTCTCTTATCTTTCAACTACGTGCTAAACTAGTAATGTATAAAAATACTTTAAAACCATCATAAACCTTTTGTCCCGATTGCTAATTTTAAATTTTATAGAAATAGGAAAACTTCAGCACACATTTTCACACTAAATTTTTAAAAAAACTATCAATCTTATCATAAATTGGGATAACTTTGACATTTTTTTTCTTTCAATTACATTATCTCGATCATTGATTTTGCTTTCTATGAAAATCTGACAGCTTAAGTAAACATTTTTATATTAAAAATTATTAAAAATCAGCTTTGGCAAAATTTTTCTGGAAAAAGGGGCCACTTTGCCAACTGTATTAAAGTGAGTCGAAATCCGTAAAAAGTAACGAATAAAAGATTTTTAAACTATTAAAGTACTTTAAACGTCAATATTAACTCTTTATTGTAAAGAAAAATATGCAAAAATATTCAAAACCTAAAAAAATTAAAATGTTTAAAACCCACAAACCTAAACTCTTTCTCTCTCTCTTTTCCAATTTTGTTCGTAAAGGTAAATTTCTCCTGGCTGTCATTGCAAAGAGGGTGAATTACGTACACGATTACACACGCGATTATACACATGATTTTATAGATTCAGTCAAGTTTCGTCATGCGCGTTTGGAAAGTAAAAGGTTTTCTTTCTGTCAAATTGTATGACGATTTAATATTTCAAAATCCCTTTCTCTATACAATTGAGTGTATTTATCAACAAATGCTTGGTACTTCCTTTCCACAAGAACTTTGCTGCAACAAATATTCAAAGCTTAAATTATGAAGACTCGTGCCATCAGTATGCTGAATCACATTAATCTTATTAATCTTTACCATTTCCTCTTGTTCGTTAGATGCATCGTCTAAAGAAAGTGTGCAACCAGATTCATATCTGCTGTTACGATTATTCCTCTAATTGTTCTTACGTGCTACCAGTTTGATTTGATGTGAAAGTACTTAGAACAGACTCATCTTTTTCCACTACTTGTAGAATTGTGAAATCTTCCACCCCAATGAGTCTTAGAAATCTTTTACGAATAGCATCAGAAGGATTTCAGAGTAGGCACTTACTTCAAGTTAAGACTCACTCGTTCGAGGATCTTACCATTGCTCAAAAATATCCGACGTCTTGAATTCTTCAAACGCAGACACCTGACTTTTATTCTTAATAATTAGTCGAGGTATTTAATATTTTTGAAATTCTTTCCCCTGGTCATTTCTTTATTAATCACAATGGAAAATTGAAATGCAGATGAATCATCATCTAGATACCTGCAGTTTCCCAACTAGGTCCTAATGCGTTCGAACATTTTATATACTTATAAAAAAAACAAGGAAAAACCACAATTTTAAAAAATATCCAAGAATTTGAGAAAAAGAAAAAAATTCTACTTTGAAAAAACTATCTCATTTCCCCTGTGATTTTTGTGAAACCTTGCCATATTATATTATTAAATCGAAATATAGCATAAAATTTAAATCTAAAAGTGGTTCTGAAATGGAGTTACGTATATGCTGATGTAAATATTGAAACCAGTTTTTACTTTTGAAAGAATGGGCTGTTTGAATCAGTACAAAGTTGACTTCCAAAAGCAATTGTTTAAAAGGTTGAAAACAAAAGCGTTTATTAAAACTTGTAAACAGCTTAGAAGGGTTAAAACGTACAAAAAAGGTGATCATAAAATGTCTTTTCTGTGCAATGAAATAAATCATTGGCACCTTTATTGCTGGTTCAGTAATTGAGCAGAGAAATTAAATACTGGCAAAATTGTCTCAGTTTACGGTATTTCTTTGGAAATTACATATTTTATACGATCATAACGAAACAAATAAAATAGAGTTGATATTTTCCCTTGAGAGTCAAAGCCATCGAAGAATTATTAGTGAAAGCAAAATCTATGTTGGATGTGCAAATCAAAATTTACTTCAGTTTCTAAATTTCATTAACTTGAGAATATCAGAAATTCCAATTTTATCTTTATATTATGTTGAGTTATCATGGTCTTGAAATTGCTTTCGTTTCCTTTCAAATAAAAGCAACTCTTAGTTTCAGTCATAGAAATCCGTATAGCGTTGTTTCTGACAGGTGACTGCAAAGACCTGGGAAAAAAAACCTCCAGGAAAAATTAATCTACTGTAGATTTTTCTCGAATGTTGGAAGACAGAATAAAAAATGAAGAACTTCTTTGAACTATTATTGATCTGATTTGACATTTTAATATGCTGTATGTCAAAAAAAAATTGGTGACAAAAAGAACAGCTAAAAGAAGAGCACCAAAAAAGTTAATGTAAGAATTATTTTTTAAATTTTCCCTTGTCAATTTTTCCACATGAAATTTTCAAACATTAAATGCAGAATTCGAAAAAAATTATTATTCTTTATTATATTCTAAACAGGTTGATTTTGGGAAATCTTGCAATGATACATTTAAATTCAATAATAATTATTGAAAATAATAAAAAAATATTGTCATAGATGCCATTCTATGGCATATTTCTTATGTTATTATTAAATGGACGGCATTAGCTTAGTAAACAGTTTTGTTTTAAAATTGAATACCTTCCAAAATTCATGCTGCCATACGATCTAAAATTGACTCTTGCCATTTTCAATTCTTTTTATTTCTTGTTCTTCTAATATCTTTAATATTTCTTGCAAAACTGCTGAATAAAAGACATGGCACTTCTCCGAATTTCCAGCCTCAAGGCTATATGCCAGCGGATCATTTGAAGTGAAAGAGAATGAAGGCCAAAATCCGCATCTGGTTATCCTTGAATTCTTAAGTGGGAAAAAGCTGTTTAGTTACGTGTCTCCAATTAAAAACTGTTCTGAAAATGACTTATGAGTTATTTTCATCAGAACTTCCAATTATTTCTTTACTTTTCTATTATAATTTGAAAATACAGATGTAGTATAAAAAATTTACAAATAGATTAAAAGGGTAAGGATTTATTCATGTTTTTTTTTTTATTTATTATAATAATAATTTTGAAACTTCTTGTTTATTATTTTCATAATTGTTTTCATTTTATTTTAAAATAGTATATATCACATAAGATTCAACTTCAATCTTAGTTAAATTCATAACAATATTTGCAAAATTTGAACGTAGTAAATGATGAGGGAATAGAACTTTTAAATAAAAACTTTTTTTTGTCGATCTTTCATTCTCTGATATTTCCTGAAAGTTGTATTGTTCGCAGACAATTTTTACATCAAACTTTCATTTTCTGGAAATTTGTGAGTAGTTAATTTGCATTTTCTAAGAATAACATTTAACGATTATAGCAACTTTAAATTTTGTAACTGTAAATAATTGTAAGTACCGTTGCCATACAATGAAGTCAAGTCACATTGAAGTCGTGCACTTCCGATGAATTTCGCCTGTTTAAATTTGGAGTCAATAACGTATCTTCCCAGAAAGAAAAGGACGTGATGTCGCAGCGTGCGGTTTCACTTGTCATGTGACGTCTTAGGCGAGGAAGAGAATCCAAAAACTGATTGATTTAGAAAAAGAAAGAAAGATTGAAATTAAGGTGATCAGATGATTGATTTATATTTATGAAATGTTAATTCCCTAAGATATTGGAATATATTTCTTTGCTTTTTTTACATGTAGAAACATTTGGAAAAGAATTTTTGCTCAAAATTTAACTTTATTTTAATCTTTCTATAATTTCTGAAGGTTTCCTTCAATATCGAAGCAAAATATTTCAGTAGCAATATTTCGAAAACAGCAAGATATTTCAGTAACATTAATTTTAATTCATTTGCTATATTTCATGATAAATACACATGTAAAGATAATTAAAAAAAAATAAACTGAAAAGAAAAAAATATCTATATTTTTCAAGAAAACGTTCTCTAGCTAATTCGAACGCAGCATTCTATAATATGGAATTCCTTATAATTTCCACATTATAGAATATTTGCATTTTTTTAACTTTTCTTCCAATTTTGCTGATTTCGATTTACTATTTTTTTAAAAATAATTTTCATTGAAATAACTGAAAATAAATATCAAATAATTTTTGATAGATTGAGTACAGTACAATAAAATTAAATTAGGAAAGTGACTGGTTTAAAAAAAAGGAATTAAATTAAATCCTAAGATAAGTAGGTCTGTGTTTTTGAAATACCATGCCTCTTGGCAAATTCGAATTCGAACATTTCCTGTGCTGTTCCAGCTGATTTAGCTTCGAGAAAGGATGCAGGTGCTCACACAGAAACACCTGCTTTCGCAGAAAAACTGATGCCTAATCTAACTCTTTTGCAATGCCTCTCCCTTCCGATCAAACAACTTCAATCATGCATCGAGCGGGCTCTGTTGACACAGGGGCGAATCAACAACTGCGCCGGAATTTACGAAGAAGTTCACCGAGACAGATTTGCATTGAAGTCACAGTCGAAGTTATGAAAGAGATCGAAATGAAATGGAGCAAGAAACAATGCTTCTCAAAACAAGAGAGCAAAATGAAAAACAAAGGCATTTTGCTCAAGAATTAGTTTTAATCCGGACTTTTTAATCCCCTCCTCCCCTCTTTACCCATTTTAGGATCAAAAATAATTTTTTCCTCGACATCAAAATTAATTAAAAATAAAATTTTATTTTTTAAATTAAAATTTTTTAAAAATTTAGTAGTGAATTTTATTAAAATCAAGTTGAAAGGTTTTTAATAATAAAAATTATTGCATTATTTTTAGTATTCTGAAATATTTAAAAGAAAATATTTTGTAAATCTTCATACCCCGCCTTCCCATATCACTTTCGTAGTCCCCTTTAGTTTCACGATGCACTGTTTAAGGAACTATTCGCCTAGTATCGTAGGGCCGCGGTGACCTGGTGGTTTCGGAACCGGAGGGTTTCAGTTTCGAGCCCCGATTCCACCGATAAACCGTCTTGTAAGCAGGTCTGGTGCATGTTAAATCTGACGGAGCCAAACGCCCTTCCGCTGGTGTGATATGGAAGTTTGGAGAGGAGGATGCCAGCTCAGGTGTTTTCCTCATTATCTGATAGCGGTTCAAAGTTAGGAGGCTCGTACCAAAATAGTTGTAGTGTTGCTTTAAAACGGGACGTTAATATAACTAAACTAAACTCCGCCAAGTACTGAAGTCTCTAAAATCAAGTGCGTCGCCAATCCCGTTCTGCGTTTTTAGAAGATCGAGTGAGGGAGGGGATGAGTGGATATCAGATTGTTATATATCAGAGTTGGTGATATCGGGATTTCGTAAACACTAACCACATTGCTCATATTTTGGATTATATTTTGCTATATCTACTAAATGTGACATTGTTTATTTCTATTATTTTGGACATTAAGCATAGGTTTTGATATCAAAATGAGGTTTTAACTTACTTCCACTAATTTGTTACTTTCATTAATCCAGCTGTTCTCGTGTCTAACAGGCCGCGGTGGCCAAGGGGTATGGTCCAACTTCGGAATCGGAAGGTTTCAGGTTCGAGGTCTGATTCCACCGAAGAACTCTCGTGTAAGCGTGTCTGGTGCACGCTAAATCCGTCGGGACCAAACGTCCTCCAGCTGGAGTGGTGTGGAAGTTTGGAGAGGGGATGCCTTTTCAGGTGTTGTCTTCGTCATCTGGCCTCAAAATTACAAGGTCCGTCCAAAAATAGCCCTAGTGTTACTTTAAAACAGGACGTTAATTTAACTGAACTAAACTCTTGTCTGATATTAGCTGATTTAATGAGAGATTATTGTGTAATTTCGAAATAAAGAATTTGTTGCTTAAACGTTTTAGAATATTGGCACTCCTAAATAAAAGGCGGTCTACAAGCGCAAAACGTGGTATATATTAGAAGAAATATGAAAGTCATTTGAATTTTTATTATATTATTGTCAATAGTTAATTTAATTATTGATATTCATTTGATTAAAAGATCAGAAAAAAATAATAAGTAATTAACCGTAAGTTTGTCTCTACTCGCATGTCGATCATTATCTCTAGTTATGAAGTTCGGGAAGCGAGCAATGATACTAATTATTTTCCATTTTCGATTAATAAAATGATGAGCGTTCATTCTAATTACTCAAGATGTGATTATAAGATGTTATCGTAGATTCAAATGTGATTATTTTAAAGAATATTTTTTTATAAATAGCACATATTTTCATCAGATCATCAAAACTTTACAAAGGAAATATCAAAAAAGAATGGATCCACTCAAGATGTGATAATAAGATGATATGACAGACTGAAATGTGAGTATTTTTTAGAATATTTTGTTATAGATAGAGAATTTTTGCATCAAATTAATCAAAATGTTACAGGTTAATGTTAATGTTAATGTTAAATGTTAATGTTATGTAATGTAAAGAATGGTTCACTCAAGATGTGATTATAAGATGTTATAGATTCAAATGTGATTATTTTATAAAGTATTTTATTATAAATAGTTTATATTTGCATCAGGTAATCAAACTCTTGAAAAAGAAAATATTATCAAAAAGAATAGTTTGTGTGTTTGCTCAAGGGGCGATTATAAGATGTTATTATAGACTCAAATATGCTTATTTTATAGAGTATTTCATTATATAAAGCATATATTTGCATGAGATTATCAAAATATTACAAAAGAAATGTTATTAAAAAGAATTTTATTATTATTAAGGCCGTTCTAGATCTGTAGACCTACAGACGAGATTCCACTGCCTAAAATTTAGTTTCAACTCATCACAGTGATTTCGCATAATACATCCGTTCTAACAGTAAAATCTTCGGAACAGATGCCCGGCAAACCCTCTCCTTCCTTTCAAAGCCCATCTTTCGGTGGTACACCCCTAACATGTGGACAGAAGTTCGCTCCATAAACAACCATTCGGACGAATATAACGTCCATTTTCGACGCTATATTACAACACTTAAACTCCCCTCCTTACAACAATATCTGCTCTTCCAAAGTGAGTCACACGACCAAACGATTTCAGTCGCTGCCCCCAACCCCCCTTCCGATAGATCCGATAGGATAGCTGATAAATCTAGCAAGAGGACTATCTGAAATGGGTGAAGCAGTTAAACAGGCCAGTATCAGAGGATAAATTGCTGTAGGGGTCGGAGGGAGGGGAGATCGTTTTACAGAGGGCGGAGGAGGATTTGGAATAGTAATGATGTTCAATTGCATCAGATGGATTTGGTATTTATGAAAAAAGTTTGTATTTCTAAAAGTGACAAAAATTAGTTATGTTATAGACGGTTTATTAATTGATAAAACACAGAATGAATTGCGAATATTTTATCAAACTAAAAGTTGCACAGCTAGATTGTGAAAATCCATTTTCCTTCTTTTAAAAATCCTTCCTTTCGAATCCTTCTTTTTCCTGTTGGTTCAAAAAGTTTGATATAAACGGCACATCAGCTGAAAATACGAAACAACTCAAATTTTTATTTAAAAAATGGCACTTATCTCGTTTTCATTATAATATAATCTTAATTCAGTCATTTATTTATTTAATGGAGTGGATTCACGTAGCGTCGTAATATGCGAAAAACTTACGGTGCATATTATTTCACATTACGTTGCATTCTATCCCACAATGTATTGCAACATTTAGTCCCGTTTTCCTGCAAAATAAGGTATGAACTCCAAATTAAAATTGCATGAATAAGTATCTTTATTGTATACATTTCACAAAAATTCCTGTGTTTGTTTGCATTTCTCTTTATAGGAATGGCACGATAATTAATAGACATAAATGTTATGGGCATTACAATTTTCCTCAAGAAAGCACGTACGTACATTTTCATCTTTTAAATAATTAGACCATGGTGGTCATGTAATAAGGTCTCGGGGCCGGACACCCCAGTTCAAAAACGAATTCCACTGAAGATCCATAGAATATGCAGGATGGGTGCGCATGAAATCTCACATCGTGAACCAAACGCCCTTACGATGTTGTGTGGAGAGAAGAGTGCCAGTTCATATGTTGCCCTCATCATCTGAAAAAAGGTTCATCTCAACATATCCCTAGTGTTGCTTTCAAATGGAACGTTAATGCACCTAAACTGAAGTAAATATTTTAAGTTATTGTTTTTAATGCATATGTGGAGGAAATCTAAAGCGAAATTTAGATTATGCATTTCATTTGTTTCCCATGTTTTTATTTATAATCAAAGAATAAAATATTCTCCTATTAAATGAACCCTGAAATTAAATATATTTTAAAAATTAAATCGAGGAACATGTTAATCTTTACTAAAACTGAAATTGCAATAAATTTACCCCTCCGCTTACAATGGCATACCTGACTCTGTTGTGTGGATCGAGTTATTAAATTTCCAGGATTTAAATCTGTAGATAAATGATAGTATTATTGAACTCAAAATCATTTGAAAACGCTTCAATATTTCAAGTACTCTTTATTTATTACAGAGAATGATAAAGCAGCAAACGTTCCCAAATAGAATCATCTTCTAATCAGGAGGTTCAATAAATTTGTATGTTAAGCAATATCATAAATGTCTAGCCATGTACAAACATATTCTGAATGGGAATTTACTTTAGTTATATTAACGTCCCGTTTTTAAAGCAATACTAGGGCTATTTTGGGACGGAGCTCGTCATTTTGTACCGCGGTCAGATGACGAAGACAACACCTGAGCTGGCACCCGCCCCTTCTCTCCCAGCTCCCACACCACATCAGCGAGAGGACATTCTGAATGGAAAAAATGTTAACATAGAAATCATTTACCACGGCTTTCTAAATTGTGAATCTCAGCCCAAAGGGGTGGAGGGGATGAAATCATGCAGAATGCCACCTGTAAGACTTTTTCATTCCATAAGCCTCCATTAAATCTATATTATACCAGAAGAAGGTATGTAAAAGCTGCTTCATTTTGTGACGTAAGCTTCGTTTTCAGGCTCGAAACCCGGTTTCATTGAAGTTTTGCCATTCGTTTCAGTCTAGTTCAGATTAAATCTGACACCAAGGATAAAAGCATTACTGCATATATGACGAGAAAATAAATTTGAAAGTTGAAAAACAGTGCGGCCATTTGCTCGGTGTCACTCATGATCATGGAAAAACAAATTTTTTTAAAACCGATTTTATACAAAATTTGATAAAATTCTGCCATTTCGATATCAAAACGTCATATAAATGGACATATCAATGATAATGGACAACATCGAATTATTTTTAAAAAATAAATCTATCTGTTGGAAAATTTGCTTGAAAATGAGACTCAAATTTACAATTTCAATGTACAGATTATAATATTGACTCCTCAATGAATACCAAGACATCATATTAAAATGAATCTGCTTCATAAATTTTAATTTCTATTACATTGGCTTAACTCGCTTGGTTTTTTAGTTATTATATCCGTATAAATCAGATCCATAACTGACTTGTCGATGTATTTCGTCCAAAATTTGATAGAAATTTATAATTATGGTAAAAAAAAATCCGCATGCCAAATTCCATCGTTTTTAAAATATCCTGTCCATACATAGACTTATGCAATTCCAAAAATGCGGTTTTCGAATTCGGGGAAATCCGAAGCGTGAAGATTCATCAACATTTTGAGGTCAGATATTTCGACGGTTGAAACAATTTTTCTTTCTACAGTTCTTCCACATGGAAAAATGGAAAGAAAATAGGACATATGCAAAATGAATGATTTAAGAAATTCTATCCGAAGAATTCACCATTTAGGAAAAAGAAAAAAAACTAAGCATTTCAGTTATGCACTGCATTTGAGGGTGAAGATAGATGTCGAAAGGGATCGTGTCGAACGAATCTACGAAAGATTTCGAAGGTGATATGAACAGGATTTCCAAAAGCCGGAAAGCACCATTGAGTGTTTCTTGTTTTAAACAGAAAATATATCTTTTGTTTCGACAATACCATAACACTGAAATGCTGACCGAATTCATTCATTATATTATCTCAACTTTAAATATTAAATTAAATAAAAATGAAATCTGAATAGATACCTTTAAACTATTATTTCAGTGAAAAAAACAGAAAAGTACTTCCTTCCATTTTCAAAGCATTGGGAGATAAAAACACAAAGAATATAGACCCTTGTATTGCCAGAGCTTCCGGAGTGATCCCAAATAAGCACCCACCGCGAATTATAAACTCGAGCTCTGTGATCTACGAATGGCCGTGGTGGCTTGGTGATAAGGTCTCGGCTTCGGAGTTTGACGGCTTCAGGTTCGAGACCCGATTCCACCGAAGAACCGTCGTGTAGGTGGGTCTAGTGCACGTTAAATCCATTTGGGGCCAAACGTCCCCCCGTTGGTGGTACTTGAAAGCTTAGAATGCTAGCTTAGATATCATCTGACAGTGGGTAAAAATTATGAAATCTGTCCCAGAATAGCCCTAGTGTTGCTTTAAAAACGAAACATTAATGTAACTAAACTAAAATGTGATCTACATATATTTCACATCTATGAAAGGCACATGCGATGGCCCCATCATAGGCAGTGGGCAATTAACTAGGCTGTAGCACTATTTTTATCCTCTCAGGTAATGCGAGAAACAGTTAACTTCTCTGGTGACTTCTTCCTAGAAGGGAGGAGGATACGATCAGTATTTTTTTCAAACATGTGGGGGTCTTCCTTCTTTAATTTTAAATTAGTCATTACATACATACGGAATGATTCAATAGAACAGAAATGTAAAACTGTATACAAGATTATTACAGAAGAAATGAAATTGCTCCTCGAAAGGATTGAATTCCTTCATTTTAATCATAAACTATTCATACTTAAAGGAAAAATGATACTGGCGCAACAGCTGCCCAGCAGAAAATGCTCTTAAATCTTTCACTATTAATCGGCTTAACTGACTGTACAAATTTCTATATTGGAGGGCCAGTTTCTGTTTCAAACTAGGACTACGGGTTGTAAAGCGAGGACATCCTTGATGATAACTTATTTTGCAATTTTTACCCTTCGTATGAAACAGAAACCTGCCAGCTAAAATAGAATTCGGTTAATAGTAGTTTGCTAAAATAGAATTTAGGGCGGTTCAGAAGTGAAAGGGTTAAATGTAGTCGGCACATGTTTATTTTTTTGTTGGTGTCCCCCTTTTTAAAATAAAGTAGTAAAAACGGGGTTAAGAAAAACTGAATATTATATTGATAGTATTTTATAAAATAGTCCTGATTAACTAATGGTATTTATTGAAAAGTATATGACATTAGACATTGATAATAATGCAGTCTTCGGATGTGATTTGACAATCTTGTTTTCTTAGAATTGAAATTTGTATAATGAGTGTTCGAGACAGAGATAAATTCTTGGCTTTATTATTCAGGATCCAGGGCAATGTATCTAAAATTTATGAAGCAAAAGTGCCAGTACCTTCATATTTCAAAGTAAAGTGAAAGTACCTCAAGAAGAAAGACAGACACTGTGCTTCTATTAACATGGAAATTCGGAAGTGGATATGCAGATCAAATATCAGCCGCCATCGTGTGACCATGATTCAAAATTAGAAAATCCTTATTCAGAATAGATTTCAAATATGAAATAAAATAAGCACGAAAAATTTTTATGCTAGAATTTTGAAGGCAGCATCAACGATTGTGAAACGGAATATGTTCAATGTATTATCAACTGCTAAATATACTACTCGAAAAACAAAATAGAACTTCCAATAATAAAGTTGCATGACAATTTTTAAGTTTTTCACCTTGTTAATGCAACTAAGATATTGAAAACTTTATTATGTCTCCCTATTAATAGTCCGTTAGATGTGCAGTCACACAATATTACTAACTTTACCATTAATCAGAAGAATTAATGATAAAGCACATCGAATGGCTGAATTTTTAATTTTAAATCTGCAATTAAGTGAAAAGTGTAAAGAAATTTAAAATGAAAAAATCATTTTAAAAACGTCATTATCTCGAATGCTCTTATATTATTCTAGAAATTAAAATAATAATAATTGTCCCAAATAGAATGCATTACATAATAAAGAATTTAAGTAAATTCCATTCGGAGTAATTGTTCCATTAGGAGAATTTTGGATATCTTTCATCTTCTTATGCTAGTGTTGATTATTTTTTGAGTGAGATCAGACTGCCCAAAATGTAGACTGAATATAGACTTCCAAGACTGAAATTCGTTATTGAAAACTTCTATCGCAAAGATTGAAAATTGCTTATCTTTTCTTTGATTGTTGTGAAATAAGGTAAACGCTGTAGAAAACTCAAAAATTTCATTACCCGTAATCTATCTCAGAATAGCATACATCATTAATTGCGGATTTCTGCATCGTACCGTAAGAATTTTATGTCTTCTCAATGATTATTTTAAAATTGCCGAACAGAGCAGAAATTCTCTCTCCTTTCAGAATTAACTTACATTTCCACTCCCCTATCCCTCTTGTTCCATTTCCTACAAAAAAAATGAAAGAAAGTGCACGAAAATGGTATATATTTAAATAAACGCCAGGAATTCCGTTCTGAATCGTTTGCTGGTACCAACAGAGTTGGGGCCGGATTCTCTTGGAGTCCGGTCGCCTCGGAGTCTACTTCCGGGCGCAAAGATGCCACCGGACGATAACGAACTCCCACCCCGGGATCAAACGACGCCTGACTCCGGACGATAAGGGATCGACGCACCTCCTCCTCCACCCTTCACGCAAAACCTCGTCTGCTCCGAATTAACATTTAGATGGTCTTCCCAAAACGGCAGACGAAAAAGTTACTCTCTAAATGCAGGGGGTGAGGGGGAGGAGCCATGCAGACGATATTTACTCCTTGTTCGAAATTTGTCGTCGGATGCTTCTTGGAGGAGAGTAGGATGGAGGGAGGTCCTCTTATCGCGTGCGATAGTCAGTGGTATCGCTTGGAACGTGGAGGAATCGTCTGTAAAAATTAGTATGACGGCTTCCAAATTTAAGAAGCTACTGATAAAGAAGGCTTCACGTTTTTCAGATGTGGATTGCAGACGATAGGGATTGCAGAGGAGTTCTTTGAATTAATTGCATGCATGGGTGATGCTTTTGGAAAACTGAGGAGAAGCAAAAAATGCTTCGCACAATTTGATGGATATTTGAATTTTAAAAACGTTTTAAGCATGCCGCAATTAGCGTAAAATACTTGTTGCGCTGTGTAGCCATTCATGATTTGTTAGTTTAAAAGATGGGCTGATTTTAAGGACCCTCTGAATTAATTAGTGAACGATGTAACCAGAGACTTTTTTTCTTATCATTGCTAATAAATTTAAAGTATTTAAGAAGTTAAAAGATTATTATTTATTCAGTAATTGTATTTCTACTACGTCATTTAAAAAGTTAATCAAATAAGGAGATGGGAAAGTTTTTGCCATATTGCCTGAAAATATATTAAATTAGAAGTAGACAAAATCCTTGTAAAAGTTTAAAAGACGCAAATTTATTCCAGGTTAGCAGGTTCCGATTTGAAGGAACTTAAAATCATCATAATTTCGGTTTTGATGTTTCATCTAATAATTTTCAAAGTCCATCGCAATGCAACATCCATGAGGGATGACTATCGAAATGGAACTTTTTCTTCGTGTCATCATTTATCAATATGTTTCAAAAATAGCCAAAAGTAGTCCTTTACATTTATAATATGATAATGTTTACAGAAATATTTTTGAGTAGTATTTAAAATAATTGATTTATCCAGATTTTCTAAATAACACTTTTTAAACTGATTTTTTTTTGCGCAATATTTTTATTAAATTTATTGACTTTTGCAGTTTTATATTTTTTGTCATACCTTATATATTAAATTATCAATTTAAACCAATATGAAATAAAATGTTCCGTCCCTCCCCCGAAGATCGAAATGGAACTTTTTCTTCGTGTCATCATTTATCAATATGTTTCAAAAATAGCCAAAAGTAGTCCTTTACATTTATAATATGATAATGTTTACAGAAATATTTTTGAGTAGTATTTAAAATAATTGATTTATCCAGATTTTCTAAATAACACTTTTTAAACTGATTTTTTTTTTTTGCGCAATATTTTTATTAAATTTATTGACTTTTGCAGTTTTATATTTTTTGTCATACCTTATATATTAAATTATCAATTTAAACCAATATGAAATAAAATGTTCCGTCCCTCCCCCGAAGATCGAAATGGAACTTTTTCTTCGTGTCATCATTTATCAATATGTTTCAAAAATAGCCAAAAGTAGTCCTTTACATTTATAATATGATAATGTTTACAGAAATATTTTTGATTAGTATTTAAAATAATTGATTTATCCAGATTTTCTAAATAACACTTTTTAAACTGATTTTTTTTGCGCAATATTTTTATTAAATTTATTGACTTTTGCAGTTTTATATTTTTTGTCATACCTTATATATTAAATTATCAATTTAAACCAATATGAAATAAAATGTTCCGTCCCTCCCCCGAAGATCGAAATGGAACTTTTTCTTCGTGTCATCATTTATCAATATGTTTCAAAAATAGCCAAAAGTAGTCCTTTACATTTATAATATGATAATGTTTACAGAAATATTTTTGAGTAGTATTTAAAATAATTGATTTATCCAGATTTTCTAAATAACACTTTTTAAACTGATTTTTTTTTTTTGCGCAATATTTTTATTAAATTTATTGACTTTTGCAGTTTTATATTTTTTGTCATACCTTATATATTAAATTATCAATTTAAACCAATATGAAATAAAATGTTCCGTCCCTCTCCCGAAGATCGAAATGGAACTTTTTCTTCGTGTCATCATTTATCAATATGTTTCAAAAATAGCCAAAAGTAGTCCTTTACATTTATAATATGATAATGTTTACAGAAATATTTTTGAGTAGTATTTAAAATAATTGATTTATCCAGATTTTCTAAATAACACTTTTTAAACTGATTTTTTTTTGCGCAATATTTTTATTAAATTTATTGACTTTTGCAGTTTTATATTTTTTGTCATACCTTATATATTAAATTATCAATTTAAACCAATATGAAATAAAATGTTCCCTCCCTCCCCCGAAGATTTCATTTGGCAGACAGTCTGTTGCACTGGATTTCTGCTATTGTGAAGAGAGAATTTGGAGAAATGCTGAGGATTTCGAGGAGATTTTCTTTAGGTGATGGCCTGCTCCTTGTTTGATAGGAAGACAGGTGAACGGGAAGATGAGGGGGAAGGTCAGTGATTGACCACTTTGTGACTAGGGGCCAAATGCCTCGAAGAGGATATCAAATTGGTGATCGGTCAGTGTTACGGACAGAATGTCTTAAAGATAGCAGTCGGCCACAACAAATCCTGTCAATACTGCTACGTTCAGTAGTGGAGGGGTGATCAGTTTTATACAAGAAGAACTTTCCCTCCTGAATTCAGTGCATTAATTAAAAATGCTCGTTATTAGTAATTTGTCCATTTAAGCATTGTTCTTTCTTTTCTTGTGTTTCTTTTCCTCGCTCTTTTCGGAAACATCTAAAACTTGACTTTTTTTAAAATTTTCTATTCATAAAATTGTAAGGAATTAATTAGAGAGCACTTTAAGAAATTAATTATTAAAAGTATTAATTGGAGAAACAGGCTTTTTTTTTTGCTCCTTAATTATTTTGTTAGTTAGACTAACAAAATAATTAAGTTAATTAGACCATTAGACTAAATACTTAATCAAATCATCTTAAAGCATCAAATTATTCTAGCCCAGAACCCTGATATTTGTTATATAAAAAGCACAGTTCTAAAATAACTGCTACAGGACAAGGGTTTCTAAATTCTATGCAAACTAGGATCACACTCGTGAATTTCAGAATCACGAGGAAATGGACACTGAAACTTTTCTAGCTTATTCTTCAATAGGAGAAAGAAAAACATTTGAGATCTGTCTTGATTTGAAAAAAAAAATATGATGAAGTATAAAATTGAGCTTGAAATATAGAAAGTAAAGATGAAATTTCGTTTGAAATAGAGAAAAAAAATTATATGTTTATTTTTTCAAGTGCCCATATTTCCCACTTCAAAAAAAATTGTATATTTCAGTGATTTAATTTCGTTTTTTCTAGAACCTTTTTAAATTCGTGGATTTTGTGAGTGTGTGTGGTTTATGACTGGAGTCACACACTGTTTCCGAGATCAAAATGAAGTGAAGAGGTATTTTTTAAAATCGTGATTGAATGTCTTTTAAAAAGCACCTCATACTAACCAAAAAAAAATATTTTGATGAAAAAAAATTATTTATTTCAATTTTTTCAAGGCAAAACTCATATCGAAATCAATAAAACTAAACTAAATATCCCACAATTCTTCATCTGCAGTTCCGAATTAAATAATCTTCATGCGAATCTCCGTTTAATGTCAAATCGAAGACAACACTTAAAATTCAATAAATCTGCGTCGCGCTCTGAATTCTGATGATGTGTCAACCAGCAGAAACTGAATCCTGCTTAAATGGAAGGACAACCATCGGCGACTTTGTTTTTTGAATCTCGTTCCGCTCGGTGCATAGTTGATTAATAGTGTGCTTCCTGTGAATTGTCCTCCGATTCTTTTGAAGCCAGTAGGCGGCGACTTCCGGACAATAAATACTAATTAGTGAACTCTTCAGAAGTTTCGGTATTCTTCTAAAAGGATTAGCAAGCGAAACATGTCTGAAAATTATTAACACCGTCCAAAAATTCAGAGGCAAATTTACATCTCGAGAACTTTTTTTTTTGTCGTGTTGCAATTATTTTTAAAAATTCCGGACATTTTTTTCTTTTATTTTTCTTTTTGTGTCTTTTTTATTTGCATACCTATCAGGGATTTTTTTTCACATTATTCCGAAATTATCTAAAATAATAATTAAAAATCTGTGATGGGGAAATAAAGAGAATGATAATTTATGATTAAAAGAATAAACGATCTTAATTTCACTTATCAAAAAGAAATTCAAAATATGAAAAATTTATACATTCTTGAAAAATTATGGGTTTTATAGCGAATCATTTATTGTAGATCATAATTGATAGGCAAGAGGAAAAAAATCTGTCATTATTACTTATAACTAAATTCTTTAAAGGAGAAGGCAGTTAAAAAAAATAGGTTATCAATCGATAAGGACTATAAAATATCTCCATAGATATTTAATAAAGAAAGGCATTCTCTAGACCATTAAAGTTTTTGATTTCATTTTACAGTGCATGCTTGTTGCTTTCATATTAAACTCAACAGTTTAAATTAATTTAACTTTCGTGAATTTATCATATTTTTCACCATTTGCATAGAGGAAATTCATCAAAACTAAACTTAATAAGGCAAATGTGTAATAGAAGTTAAAATCTCTTAAAACATACGAAAGCTGGAGAAAAAAAATCATCTGTTGAAATCATTTATATATTTTAATAGGAAGTATTAAACTGGATGATGAGGGCAATGAAAGTTAAAAAAGAAAAGCAACTAACGGATCCTGTTTGCAAGAAGAAATTTGAAAAAGAAAAAGTTTATAAAAGAGAACATTGCACTCCAAATATTTTAGATTAACCTGGAAATTGAAGCTGAAAAAATCATTCAGCAATATTATTGATAATAAAATAAAAATAATTAAATAAATAGATTGTAAACACAGCAATACAATGATATGATAAAATCAAAAGAATCTCTCAAAAATATACCCAATATTTTTTTTTAAAAATCACGACTGCATATCATTTAAAAAGAATCTTTCCTTTTTAAATATTTATCTCTTCAATTATTTTTGCTAGAATATGTTATTTTTCAGAAGAAACAATTGTCTTAATAAAAAAAGAAAAAGTGGTTTGTTCCATAAATGCTAACTTCCAACCGAAGAATAAGAATACATTACAACTTGTAAAGTTTTAAAAAAGTTAAATAGAAATACGAATTCGTAATGTGACTAATCGTAAATTTGCAGCACAACGTTGTTACATTCCGTGAATTTAATTTCTTCAATTTTTAAAGGTTTATCAATAGTTTATTACTATTCTTGTTGAAGGTACTTTAGTAAATACAATAAATACTAAAATACAAAAGGAAGAATAAGTTTCCTGAAAAAGTAAGGGCAGATACTATTTTTTTTTATTTATGATTTCTATTAAGAATATCGGATAACTCAATTATGTCTGAAAAAAAAACAAATTTTGATAGGATCAAAAGCAAGAGTGCACTAAGTTAACTTATTCCCATAAGACATGTTGTGACAAATATAACATTACTTATCTCATATTATATGATCAACAAATCAGTAGTCGTCAATTCATTTCATGTGACTTTCTGTTTAAAATAAAATAAAAAATTATTTATGCGATGAAAATTTCAGAGAAATTTCTTGAAATTATGAGGTTGAAAATTATAAATGATACGTGGATTTCTTAAGAAGCATTTTTGTAGCATTTCTAATACCATTTGTAATTATGCTGTTTTTTGCAATTACAAAAAAATTGAATTCAAGCTATATAATCACAAAAAAAACCCAGCAAACATAGCTACCATGAGTTGGATAGTAACGCAGCAAGAAAATTAATAGTAAAAAAAATAACATACAAAAGAATATTTTTTGTATTTTTTTCCCTTCAAATTATATGGAGCAACTTTAGTAAATCCAGTTGCGTTGTAAAATATAAGCTCGCTTAACAAATTTTAATAGAATACTTGCGCTTTAAGGGAAGCAAAATGAAAAAAAAAGAAGAATTAATTTTTAACTATCATTAAATTTTTTTCATCATGTTTGTTTTGTTAGGGACAAAAAAAAAGAAATGACATGGTTTTGTAATGTTATTATTAATAAATGTATTCTTCAAATATTTGTATTCAATATTCATTTCGGCTCAAATTTCGCAAATTGAATGATAAACTATTTATAATGCTATCATTAGAAAACCATGCACAATTATTCAGAAAAAACCTTATAATTTATCTCGTTTTGTAAATGTTAACTTTAGGGTAAAGTAATAGAAGCTGCCTTTCGAGATTTTGTTAGGTATAACTGTATTTTTAATGCTATTTCTTCACCAATGATAGAAATGTTCGAAGGTTAAAGACTTTTATGCTCGAATATTACCCCCAACCCACTCCATCAATGAACTTTCAAGATGAGAGTCTTTTTAATTAGTTTTTCAGAATTTTTTTCAAATAAAAAGAAATAAATTTTCTTTTACAAATGATTTTTTTTATTTCTTTGGTTGAATAAATGAAAATGAATCAATAAATTAATAATATAAAGGTAAAATGAAGTAGGCACCATTTTTAAAAATAAAAGATGACAAAATTCTATTACTATTTGAAAGAAATTTTGAAAAAAGTGGATTATAATTTAATAAAAGAGGATTATGATTAGTTGATTTTCGGCAGATTATTCCTTGTGGAACGACCCCTTTATCTAAAACAGACGACAATAACATAGAAAATACGATTTTTTCTTCTGTTATTAAAATTATATTTAGAAAAAAAATTGGGAAAAAAAGGATAGGAGATATACTTTTTTTTTCTTTGATCAAATTATTTGAGACAGTTAATCACACAACAGTTACTTAACAATGAGAAATTTTGAAAGCAACCAAATTGGTGAGAAAAAAATACAAAAATACAAGCATTTTTTTTTTTAACGAACCAATGCGATAAATGTAAATTTGAGGGAAAGAAAAAATATTATGTCAACCTATCTTTGCTATTTCCAAGTATGTTTTAAAATTGAATACATATAGAAGAATCTGAACAAACTTAAATCCTAATTACCTCGAATTTAGAATTTCGGATTAATATTATTCTTTTTTATAAGACTAAAATATTTGAATAAATAAAATCATTATTTTCCTAAAACATTAAATCCAAGACTCTCTGTCATCTGACCCTATCTCTTAGGAGTAGAGAGATAAACCCCGAAGTAGAAAATAAAATTTGAGATTCCTACCGTTTTTAATCTTTAGCATTAGAAGATTTCAGATATTTGTGAGTAACATATATTTTCACTAATAATCAATTGCAAATACAAAAGTTTAATTTAATCATATTAACGTCTCGTTTTAAAGCAACACTAGTGCATTTTGGGAGCGTCATTTTGAACCGCGGTCAGAAGGCGAGAAAGATACCTGTGCTGGAAAGATACCTGTACCCTTCTCCAAACTTCCACACCGCACCAGCGGGATGGTTTTCGGCCCTAATGGATTTAACGTGCATTAGACCCGCTTACACGACGGTACTTTGGTCTCGAAACTGAAATTCTCTAGTTCCGAAACCTAGGCCTTACCACCTGGCAATCGTGGCCTGCAAATACAACATATCTTTGCATTTACTTGAAGAATATATACAAATACTGTTATATCCAACTTGATTTTTACCGTTTAAAAATATTTCTTTAATTTTATATTTTCTTTCAAAACAAAAACCTAAACAGAATATTTCGTTATTATTATTATTACTGTTTTCGTATCCATGTAAATTTCAAAGACAATTTTGTAAATTTATCATTTTTTAACTTCCCCATACTTAATACTGGATTTTTTTTTTATTTGTAAAGTAGAAAACGATCACCAATGTCATTTGGAAACATTAATTATTAATATTATTTCATTTTTCCAAAAAGTCATCCCTTGTATTGAAAAACAAATAAACAAGCAAAATCTCTGTTCTTTTTCGTTGTGATTAATTGTATAAAAATACAGGATCGACGTAAGCCTTCTGCAATGCATCTTGGGGATTCCCTTTTCTTACCTCTAACGCCGTGATTCATATATATTTTATTGATTTTAATAATTTGTGCAAGCAGTTGTATCTACCATTTTTAGTTTCATGACCCTTTGGAGAGAACTGGTTGCAGTAATTCTCATATAAAAATAATTAAAGATTGAAATTTAAAACAGTTTAAAACAAAACAGTAAAAACATCTTTTGAACACAATCTGGATACTGTTTAAATATAGAATAGATCATTTTTTTTAAAAATTATAAGAATATATAATTGAAGAGTTTTTAATCAGCATAGTATGAAACCTGTAAAAGATAATTAACTAGGAATATTCGGATAATATTTTAGCTCTAAATCCATATCCGGTTGGATATGAATCAATTAGACTGTATGACACCTATAAATTAAATAAAAGTCCAGTATTAATTGAATCAGAAATATCGCAAAAGAATATATCAAAAATTGCTGGCTCTTAATGTCCTAGACAATAAACTACTTTGCTTATTTTATTATCCGGCCTTTTCTATAAAGCTTTTAGTTACGTAAATGCAAAATTTTTAAATTCAAATCAAAAGCTAATCTTGAAAATACTCGTTAATCAAAGTTACTTTAATTTAATTCAAATTCTAATATATGCTTTTCAGTAAAATATTTAAATTGCTACTGTAATTATAAATTTTATACTCTTGTTATCGCTTGTGTTCAACAAAGAGGAACATTTACTTTTAAAGAAGGCATGAAACTGCTTAGATAAAATAATAATAAAAGGAAGAAAGAAAATTGCTTTAGGAAATTATATCATTTCTAATCAAATGAATGAAAGAAATGACATTGAACAAGAAAATCATGAAAACAATCCAAAATTTAATTGGGTAATAAAATTCCAATCAATAAATTCAGAAGTTGATAAACAGGCACTACTGTCACCTTTGAATTGGTTTGACAGTTTTAAGACTGGTGCTGCCATCTGTTGCTTAATAAGTAAACTATTCCAGACATTAAGCTCCATCTGCAGAGGGGAGGGTATGTAATGATTCAAATAATTGTTTTAGACTTCATTCAACCTTTTCATGCTAAATTTCACTATCACTTGAATTAAATAAAGCATGAACATCTCTAATTTAGAAGTTTCTAATAATGTATTCGATCGGATACGTCAGAGATTTGAAATATGAACTTCCATACATTAATATGCATATAAGTTCTATTACTGTTCAAATATTCCCCTTGTAATTATACTTGATTTGGCTAAACATGATGAAAAAATTTAATACTTAATTTGACACAATATCGTGTGGAATTTCGTTAAGAATAAATGAAATTTAATTTATTGAAGATAAATATAAAAACAATAAATGAAAAGTAGTAGTCATATTCCGTATCTAAAATCATAGTTTTGCTAATATTAGTATAAGTTACAAAGCATTTCACATTTTTAATGCTTTCTATGAGCTTCCTTTTTAATTTTATTAATTTTTGTGGTTTGACTTGGTTTAGTTTTATTAGTTTCTCTTTATGCAGTTGCAGGAATATAAAAAAGTTTTTTGAAGAAACTTTTTTCATCTTAAGAGCTTTTCAAATGCCCTCTTCTCTACAATAGATAAGAAAAGGAAAGAAGGGGTGATCTAATTAAAAAAATGGTCCTATTATCAGGGAAGAGTCCTTGCAGTAAGCTTGTTAAATCTTGCAATTACTAGATGAGTTCTATCAAGAGTATAGAGGAACAGGAATAAATACTTTTTATGGGCATGAAACTAGAATTAAAAGGTATGATTATTCCTTCAAATGTATAAAAGAAGGCAAACGAATATTACTCATATTTGTTAGATCAACATTAACACAAAAATTATTTTGAAGCGGTCCTTGAACTTAGTTGGTCAGATGGTACGGAACCAGAACCTAACTCACCTGATTTTCTTTTAGTACCAAAATCAGTAGTTGGTGCTGTATGGCAGATTTACTTAAGATCAAGATCATATACATTGCTTTCTGATAAGAAGACCCGAATTCCTCTTATCCAGAAGCTGAGTTTCTCAAATCAACCCAATTATATCCTGAAGGATAGGGAGAGTAGGAATAAGTCAGCTCTTTTTCATAAATTTTACTTTAAAGTTTATTTTTACAGAATTTTCAAGATGTCTTTAACACATGATGAGACGGTTTTAAAGCACGATATTTATATATCAAATTCGCTACAGCAGCTTTCTTTTTTATCGTCTTCTATGTAATTTCTAAAATCGTGTTATTCTGATTATACAAATTATTAATTTTGTTTCAGATATTGTCTAAAATTCGTTAAAACAATTGGCCATCGTCACACTAGGCTAGGCCAGACACACACAGATGTATGTGTGTGTGTGTATATATATATATATGAGAAATTGGGAAATGACATTCCAAACTACCACATTCGATGCTACGACCGCAGATAGACTGATTCAATAGGTTGCTTACCAACTAGACCACGAGCTGCGAGAAACAAATACAGTATACAGAGTATTCAAACACCCCTGAATTTTTCAAATTCTACTTTGTTGGAATTATTTGCAAAACGAGTTTCTCAAATTACACTGGTAAAATCCTAATGGTTTACACAGATGAGGAAAAATAATTGAATTAGAGATGGAATATGGATAGACTGCTCTTATTATTCACTAGTCGCCTTTTGCGTCCGGCTGATTCGCTGGTAATACTGTGTTATGTCATTTCAGTTAAATTGATTAGAAATAACTTCATGTCCTTGATTTCGTCCAATTATCAAACATTAAAACTGTGTTATTTAATTTATCTTGTATATGTTCTAGTTATTTATTCTGTACATGGGACTTTCTAATAGAGGCCAGTCCTATGACACCATAGCGATATTAAAAACACAAATGTGCGGTTTCGTGGATCTTCTAATTCATTTTTCTCAATTGTAAAATTCATTTTTGTGCAAAATATTTTTGGCCATTATTGCAGAAAAATTCTAATATTCAGCTCAATTTTTAATAAATCGAAATATCAAAAAAATCGTTCTGAGATGTGCATTCCACCCTCTAAGGTATATAAACGCCCCGCTTGGTAACTCTATGTCAAACGGGCTGGTCTGTACAGCACCAGACATGTATTCATCTTTATTATTAGAAGAAATATTGGAGAAAATGGCAGAAATACGATTTTTTAATGCACTCGCACACTGAAAATTTATACTTGTGCTAAAACCGGGAAGATTCTTGTCTCGACATTTTCGTTTATTATCATACCATGGTACGTTTTATGCTTCATGAAATAAAAATGTAAATAAAGCTGCATATGGATTTTACATGCCTTTCTTTCTATCGATTGGACTCAAAATTTGTCACGGATGTACAGTGTTAGTGATGAGTCCACATACTAAATTTGTTGTTGATGTTGTTTCTAATGGCACTTGTCATACACAAGCCCACTGACTTTAGAAGCCAGTGATTTTAAGCCAAGGCTGCGTCTCTTGTTTTTCAGTAGCGCCATCTAGGGCCAAGTTAGCTACACACGCGTCACAACCCTTTTTACGGGGCGGACTTCATTCATGCGTTTCATTCACTCAACCACAGATCATAATTTAGACCTGAATCAGAGAACGATCACCCTTGATCTAGTACCCCCAGTGGTGTTACTCTTGACGTGGAGTACTTTGTGACCATGACAGATTTATACGTGCGCCAGCCACCACACACACGAGGAGTCTTTGGCCGGTGGGATTCGAGCTTGTAACCCAAGGGACAACGAAAAAATAAAAAATATTGCCTTACATTATCGTCTTTTTTTATTGTTTTTGTGTATGTTTATCAACGAAAGATTTTTTTTTCCATCTTTCACGAGTTGATGAAAAGTGACGCCTCCATTCCCCATTAAATGAACAGGCAAGCAAAATTTGACTCGAATTATACTAATTAGTTCAAGCAAACTGTTCAAATAGCGAAGAGGTTAGAAAATACTTTAAATTTTGTAGTTGGTCACCAAACACACGCTTAAATAATGAATCATTTGCAGAACACAAGAAGCAACACCGTCTCTGCATGAGATTCGCAGAAAGGGTTCTGAAATCCCTTTCCGCAGGGTTTTTTCCATAATTTCTATTTTTGAGGACAAAATTTTAAAATGTGACATTTTTTAATTGTTTTTTATTATTATTATTATTATTATTTTATTTTATTCTTCTTTTAGCGGGCATGATTTTTAGAACTTAAATTTAAAACCAGCTGGAGCTGTCTCCTCAAAACGTTCTCACACACTCTCTAATAAAGATGTCATCCCAGAGAACGCCATGCAAGATATTGAGATATAATAATTGTGACATATTAACTTTTGAGCCGAATTTAGCATTTTCGCTAAATCTATCGACTGATCCTTGTTGAGTCTTCTGGAGATTAATCTCTGGCATGCGGTGATCCGAAAATCGAATTATTGTTTTAGAAGCATTTTTTTTATTGAAATAAAAATTTGACGCAGAGCCACACATGTAATCACAAAATTTTTTATATTTAATATAAAAATATGAGTCACTGCGTTTTTGAATTATCGCGTTTACATGTTTCTGAAAGTACAGTTCGACAGACGCTCGAATCCTTGTTAAATTTGACTCAAAATTTGAAATATTCTACTATATAGATGTTAAATATGAGTACCGAACTTTATCTATCTAACTCTCTTCGTTTTATAGTTACTCTGTTAACTTATATTCAACATCCAGCAAGATAGACTTCCTCAGAACAGATTTTACTCACGGAATCTACAAATTTAGCGTAAAGATCTTACGCCAAATTTCATTCGTCTAATTCAATGCCTAGCTCAATTTTGAATGATCTTTGTCGCGGATAGACAGACACACAAACAGAATGACAGACATAATGATAAAAATGTGTTTTTCGAACACAGGGAGGTCTAAAACGTGGAGATTCGTCAAAATCTCGAATTCGCATTTTTTGACGATGACAATACTTTCTCTATACTTCGTACACGAGCAAATAATTAATCTACTGTTTCTTATTATAAATTTTTAATATTTCCCTTTTCAAATATCCTTTCTGAGTTGTCTCTTTAAATAACCATTTATTATTATTATTATTATTATTATTATTATGCCTCTTCTGATCTGAGAAATGGTGTTTGATACCATTTCTCAGACTAAATTTGCGGGAACGCTTGTTGCATCAGTCATGCTTGCATTTCTGCAAATGGTATGGAATTGTTAAAGAAATATCAAAAAGAAGCGCTTTGATGACATACCCTTTATTTAGAAATGAATTATTTTAAGAAATATTAGTAGGGATTGTTTTCCTTTTATTTGAGAGGAAGAAAAGGATATTTGATAGTTTAAATCGTTTATTTAAAAAGTTGTTTTTTATTTTATATATTTTTAAAATGTGTGGGTAATAGAATAGTAGATATTTGAAAATGAATCGACTAATATCTTAGAGGATTTTCCTGATAATTATGTAGGTTATATATCAGAGAGAAAATATTTCAAATTAAGCAGGAATCCTTGAAGTTATTGGTGGCGTTGCTTAGGACTAATGAGTCATTAGCATCAGCCGGAAATTCAGTGAAGTACCAGATGAGAAAGCAAATCGAAAATGAGAACTTCTCTGCCTTTATGACAGATTCCGGAATGAGACTCACTTACTTACTACATTACAAGTATTTAAAATTTCAAAAAGCTACATTATTAAGTTCTATTCTCTGATTTTTCACAGCTATTTTACTGCATTAATTTTTAAAAAAATCGATGATACAACAGAGAATGTAAAAACAACGTTAACAACAAAAACTAAGAACAGATCAATATTACTGTTGCTTCACATAAATACGCATAAAAGCGTACAAAATATTTCTTCCCCCTTTTTTTTTTCGGTCTCTAGAGTATTTAAATCAAATTCCAATAAAAAATCTTTAAAATCCGAGATCGGTTCATGAACAACGTCCTTATATGTTCAAAACATAATCTCCCTTTGGGAGTTATATAATGTATTTTATTTCTTTTCAGGTGTATCTCTTAAAACAAACATCAATCCTCTGCACTGTCTCGCGTGGAAGGAGCTTTTTCCAGAAACTGACAAGTTGCCATTTTGTTCTCGCATTTCGTTCACGTGTTAAATTTATGCAGCTATGCATACTCGTCCATTCATTTTCAGGAAAACGGAACAGGATTCTCGAAGGCAATGAAACAGAAACGCTAAATGACACAGAAGTATTTGCAAAAGTCGAGTGGAGTTTTCACGTAAATTAGGCTTAATTCTAGAAAGAAGATGAAAAAAAATGAAGTGATTGCCTACATTCTGAATAATATGATTAATAATATGATGGTTATTATAGGTATGTAATAATAACACTATTAATAGCAAATAAATGCTATCAGTAATAAGTAAAAAGTATTAGTAAGAATAAAACAACATTAGTTTTAAAAAATGAATCATCTGTACTATATTTCAAATCCTCACTTTTAAATGAAAATTTAAATTATTCCCTTTATAGAACAACTGGTATTTTATAAATCCACAATAGTGTACTTCCCTCAATACTGTAGAATTTTCTCTGAATTTATGAAACATACCTATGGACTCATGTCAATTTACACCCTTTTTAAAGTAAATTTTAATAGTTTCCCATATAAAACAACTGGTATTATATAAATCTACAATAGTGTGAACTATCTCTTATAATGATGCCCCTTCCCTCAATACTATAGAATTCTCTCTGAATTTATGAAACATACCTATGGACTCATGTCAATTTACACCCTTTTTAAAGTAAATTTTAATAGTTTCCCATATAAAACAACTGGTATTATATAAATCTACAATAGTGTGAACTATCTCTTATAATGATGCCCCTTCCCTCAATACTATAGAATTCTCTCTGAATTTATGAAACATACCTATGGACTCATGTCAATTTACATCACTTTTAAAGTAAATTTTAATAGTTTCCTATATCAAACATCTGATATTTTATAAATCCATAATGGTGTGAACTATCTCTTGTATTGGTCTCCTTACTTATTAATATAGAATTTTCTCTAAATCTATGGATTCATGAAATGCATCTATGAACTCATGTCAATCTGCATCTTCTATGTTCATTTCAATAGATGCAATTCAAAAGTAATTCGCGTCAAATGCTCCACATCAGTGCATAATTTTGGAAGCTTGCTCATCTCGAAAAATTAATAAGACGGCGAGTCATATGAGCTCATTAAATTATGATAAAGCGTATCGAACTCGTATTATAAAATGGGTAAAAACATGGGTCCAAAATAAGCCTGTTGTCCATATACGTACAATAGTATATACATAGTCATTATTAATGCATGAGAAACATTCTCACTTTAAAATGTCTGCTTTTCCCATTTATGTTCTGGTTGCTTTGTTTTTATATTTTATTCCTTATTATTATTAATACATTAAGATAAATCTCTTTTTAGATATATACATTTGGATAACATCTATCTCATTTCCAAAATGATGCGTATTAAAGAGAGGTACAAAAGTAGTTTGAATTCAGAAATCATCTATTATTAAATATCTATAAATTAAATTTCAGATAATTAGACAGACAGTTTACTTTCTTTTAGCTTCCGATTCGCTTGATAAAACTACTAGCTGGTTAATATAACAATTATTATTTTGTTACGAAAAACATAACTTTATCCCTTGATCAGTCATTTAAATTTTGTTAATTATTTTCTGGATATTACTACGCAGTTTTTATTGTGATGAAACAAGTTTTTCAAAGTCTTTATTTGGCGTTACATCCTGGACACAAAAATTTAATTTCGAGCGGTGAATTACGTAATTCAATACAACTCTTTACGGGACTTTTACAGGTATTTCCTTCCTTCCACTACTTATTGCAAAATTATTTCCGAACTGAACATAGTTGTAAAACTTCCGCTGATATTTTTTATTGTTTTTAAGAGATTATCAAAGATTAATATCCGTTTATTATCGTTTCAAATAAAATGATGATATTAATTCCTAAGTTAATTTTAATCGTTAATTTTATAATTCAAAATTAAGAGCAATAAAAGTATTCTTTGTTTCTCTATGTAATTTTGAAAATCAATAAATGCATTTATTTCGTAACACAAATAAATTTATTATTGTTTGATTTAATAAAATCAGTTTTCTTTATCGCAATTCATTTTTGATTACGTAGGAACATAAAAGAATACTTAATCAAAATAAAAAATCTTCCAACTGAATGTTTCAATAATTCACAATCTTATTATTATTATTATTATTATTATTATTATTATTATTCTCATTTTGTTTCATTCATATTCTCATCAGACCTCAAAAACAATAATTTTCGAATGAAGTTTCGAGGAACGTCCTATTTTTTATTTCGTGTTTGTTTTCTTCGGCGAAGGTTTTAAGCTGGCTTCCGCTGGATGGAACCTACAGACGATATTTGAACTGACCATGGTAACATTGTTATCAAAACGAACGATTTCTGAAGACTAATTCCTTCCTAGAAATGGCATCAAGTAGTTAAACAAACAAAGGAAAATCCTGCAGGAAACGATTATTGATATTAGCTTTGAATCGATGAAAGACTTCTTAGAATCTACGATTGGTTGATTATTTATTAAGATAAAAAAGAACGATATTTGAATGATTTTTATCGTTCTTATCGGAACGGGTATAAAGCCGGATATCAAAGTAATAATTAAGCATGTCGTTCTGCTGATGGACTATTTCCTGAGCTTTGATCTGCGCTATTGATATGTAACTGCACTCTTCTTGAAGACTCTTTTTCATTGAATACTGCATATTGCGTGAACTCATAAAGGTATTTAGTTCCCGTCTATAGTTTAATAGAGGCTTTATCCTCCATAAATTAATATGAATTTAAAGCTTGCAGTTATCACCCTTTGTTCTGAAGTCACACACTTGTTTATGAATAAAACAACCGGGCATGGAAATATTACAGTGCATACTTTTATTGAACTTACACATATGAAATTGGAAGAATATAATTTGTTCTGTATAAAGAAATTTCGAGTGAAAGATCCATCACATCTTATTTATTTTGGCTAAAATAATTCGCCTATCTTTTTCGTAAAAAAATGCCATTTAATTACAAAGCTGATTTTACTTCAATTAAATAAATTTAATATGATTTGTCCAACATTTTTTTATTACACTGATTTCAAAAAAAGCTCAAGAACTGCGTGCATCAATGAATCAATTATTTTTGCATTATTCACTCCTTTTTTATGCATTTACAGACTACAATAAATTTCCACTTATAAACTTTTCATTCCTCCAAACTAATACTTTTGATATTTAATTTGCATGTAAACCAGTTGTTTCAAAATAAGCTGCATAAACTGTGACATATGTCCAACACATATTTAAAAGAGCTTGTGTATATAGTCAAACATACTTTTCAAACTCAACTAACTTATTTTCATTACAATATTATAAATATACGCAAAAAGACTTATCCCTCAGCACATTACCATTCATGCCGAAGGAAAATATAGCAACAATTTTTAATTATTGCGGGCTTTTTTTTAAAAAAAAAAAGTCGAGAAAAATGTGAAATACATTTATTTGCATGCAAACTAGAAGCAGGTATTTAGAATTAAAAATATTTTTTTTAAGAAATCTGTAATTTTGTAAAGAAAATGTAAGTAAATGTGAAATAAATGTAAATGTAAAATAAATGTAAATTTAACCAATTTGAATAAGAATTTTTTTTTTTTAAGTTTTAAGATTGTTTTTTTTTTTTTCATTTCTTTTTTCGAAGGAAGGAAAAACATTACAGAACAACGTTAGACAAGTCGAAATTAATAGTTAGATTTCATGGAAAATTACGTTTGTCGTATGACTGTGACGTCATGTGAGGTAACTCCATAATTGTTACATGCTTTTCTTCTTCAGAGTATTTTCTTGTATTAAACACATTTTTTTTAAATTTCTTTTTGCAAATAAAGGCTTTGAACACAATCAACGACAACAAAAAAAATCGATCAGAAAAATATACTTATATAAAAACATATTTAACACATGCAAGACAAATAATCAGTCTTTTACAATAGCATTAAAATGGCACGTTTAACAACTGCTACAAAACATTTTAAATTAACATTAGAATTTCTATTACATTATCACATCAATGTCATATTAAGGTAAGTAAATTGTTGAAAGTTGCATTTCGCTTTTTGAGAAAAGTGTTTTAAATAGTTGTTACATTTATAAAATACAATCTTTGTATTAATACACCAAATATGGTACTCATGCTATTTCAATATGCATTATGCATTCTACTAAGATGTCATGTTTCTTGATATCTATGAAGTATCTAATTATATATATATATTTACAGAGAATTAATTATCATTAGAATGTATCAATATGTTTTTAATTCTGTGTTCGATTTTATATAATCATGTCATTAGATCAGAATGTAGCTGCTTATATTTTTGAATAGCTCGAATTCCTCTGTCAGATTTTAAATTCGAAAAAATGGTGTAAGTAAAAAAAATTTCTTCTCTGCTATTTAGTAAATAAATATATTGCTGAAAAAACTGCGAAATCTATATATTTTTATATATCATACCCGATACTATTAAGCAACTTTATCTTTACTAATATTAAAGAATTATCTATTTCTGTATGTGTGTATTTGAATTAAAAATAAATCCATGAGAATTATACCGTTTATTTATTATAATAATGCAAAACTTCATTATTTCAACATAAATTCTCATCAAACGAGTAATCTAGCCTAGAAAGAGGACTGCTTGAATCCTGGATTCACATTTAACTAAGTTCTTAAGCATCATGCAACCAGTCGAATAGATGCATCACAAAATTGCTGTAATTTGGTCGTACTGTTACATGGAGTATTTTTTATATACTTCCTCCAAGTAGGCAACTTTTTTTAAAAATTGAGTGATATCAATCTTTTATAATTGAGTGACACGATATGAGTGATAATAATGTCCTTTTTATGTATTAAGTATTTAAAAACCTTTAGGCTAGTATTAGCTCTATGATATATCAGGTAAACCTTGGACGGAAGTGAGGTGTCGCCCGCAACACCGTTACGAGATCGAATACTTTCCAATTTATAACTAAAATTATATCAGTAATAAAATTAAATTTAAGAAATAACTACAATAATAAGATTTTTTATTAGAACTTTTTTTTTAATTTTAGAATTACACCGGCAAATTTCTCATCTGATCTTTGACAGTAGCTTAAGTGAAATAAAATTGGCACATCAGATAAAGGGAGCAAAAAAGATTTAGTGGAATTCAAATTCAAAATAAGAAAGCTTTGCACGGATAACGACATGCAAAGCGGGCATCACATCTTTGTACAGCTTTGAACACTTACCTTTATTTACTTGTAAGATTTGTGGTCTGTATCCGTCCTATTTTCCATTGCATCTACAATGCAACGTAAGTCCTGTATTATTATTATTTATGCTATTGTGAATTTAGATTTTATTTCACTTGCGTTGTATACTTAGTTTGCATTTTGTCCCCTTTTATTAAATTAACTGGCAATAAAATCTCTGTAATGTCGGTCTTTAAGTTTGTGTTCCTATGTTCTACTGCAAAAGCTATTCGATAGCCTGCATGATACGTATATTGCAGTAAATGCCTGATATATATTAGATATTCGTCACTGAAGTTTCTGGCTAACATGCATATGTGCCGCACTTATGTTTGAGATTTCACTACAAAAGTGTATCATTTCGCTTAAAACCGAAATCCTTTTCATCCTGAGTATTCTAGTAAAGAAAAAAAAAATGTCCACTTTTTTTCCTTTTTTAAGATTTATGTTGTTTCTTTAAGAAATTTAAATTTATCCAAAATAATCTAAGTAATTTTTTTAACTATCATAATTGTCAGTTTACACTAAAAAAATTTTTTTTAATATATTATTCTGGAGATCCTTTTATCTTTTAAAATATTCTTGTATAGTTTTATGCTGATTATAGGAATCATGCGCATTGCGACGCACTTTACATGTTTTAGTAACTTGATAGGAAAGGGAAAAAAATGATCCATTTCTAGCTATTGAGCTGCCATCTATTAGTAAGTTTTAGAAAATCGACATGCAATATTGATAATATATACTGTAAATTTATCTCGACAGCGGCAGATGATTTTCTAACAACAATTATATATTTTATTAATCTGCAATAGATTTTTCAATGAATATATACTTAAATTTTTTCGCTGTACTTAAAAATGAAGTGGAATTCCGAATCATTTCTTTAATCTTCATGATAGCGTTTCAAAAAAATTATCGAAATATCTCAAATTAAATTAGAACTATGCAAAGGTGTTTCTTGAATCCAATATAACTTCAAAATTCGAAATTAGATTGGTCTTATTTAAAAATTACAGAACTTTCAAAGTTTAATAATTTATTAACAATCAGTTTACAAATCATTGTTATGCAAATAGTGCAGGTTTCTAATTCAATCATCAATAAGCTTTTAAAAATGCTCAAAACTTAAATGAAGTTTATATTAATTAATGCATTTTATATCAGAAATACAAAGCCGCAATAGATTCGCATTTTGAATATTTTAATGCCATATGAAAGATTGAAAAGGGGATATCATTCAGCTGTACTTTGTCCAATTCAAATAAATAAAGAAATTAATATATTATATTAATTATATTTTATTTTTTTCGACTGTGGTGTAATTCATGCTCATACAATAAGCTTCAAATGCGCCAGGCAAATTTAATTTTAGAATCTATTCCATATCGTGCAGGAGGAATAAAAATTCACAACTCAACAAAGCATAAAAAAACGTGCAATTAGATGTTTGAAAGCATTAGCAGCTTCATTTGTTATATGAATGCAACATCAGATGAATTGATTCTAGTGTTTTAACAGCGTAAAGTGCACCGGTTTGATGCTATAGGTAATCAACCTATATTAGCATTATATACACTATTGTGTGTATAATAGTAATTGTGTGATGCTACGAGCATAACGGGATGGAAAAATCATTCAAAATGCTCTAAAGGGCAAATATATGCACATAGACCTACTAAATAGGATGCGTTGCTGTATCCTGAATTGTAGATACTTTTTGAAATTTTAATTATATTTTTAATCGAAATTTTAAAGTTTTCCATAATTACTTTAGGGAATATAATTTTACAAAAAATAACTTTGAACTCATTTTAAAATTCAAAAATTAGCTTCTCACAGATGCCACTTGGATTTCTGCACATTTTTTTCTAATCTAACTTTAATAATTTTTTCAAAATATTTACAAAATTACTTTTTATTGTTTTAATAACTTCATTTATGTACCTGCGTGTTGCGATAATATGTAATACACGATTTTATGCATCCTATTGTTGCCATAACCAAAAATAATTTTTTCAAAATAATATAAAGACAGTCAAAATGATTGTCGTGTTACTATATTTCGGGTTCAAAGCTTGAATTCCTTGCAGAATGGCGAAATTCCGCCTAAGTAGCTAATCTTAGGGTCGCAGATAAGTCGATTAAAAAGATATTATTAGCGCATTTCCCAAATACATAAACCTGTAAAAAATACAAAATCTTCGAATTAAAAAACCTTGGGTAAATAGTAAAACTTTTTTAAATGCATCTGATTCCTTCACATGCATTTCGACATGATGCCAGTGTGTTTTCAAGAACATGCTGAACGGATTTTAACATGAGGTCAGTAATGAAGCAAATTCGGTTTGAACGGCTTCCTACGTATGTCGTATACTGTTTGTAGAATGTTTCAGACATATAAAACATATGGGACATTGTGATGGCACTCACGTTGAGGGGATCTTCCTTTGGAAAGGGAAGTATAGGATGTTTTTCCCATCTCCATGTGTCATAATGGCTCTATATCGACTTAAATTGAAATTGTATTTTGCTTCAAGTAATATTACTTTGAAATAGCTTCTTTAATCGAAACGTTATTGTTAAATCCCATTGAGTTTTTATTTAAAATAGATTTTTACGCACACGGGATTAAACATCGCATTGAAGCATTGGAGACTATAAAGGGATATAAATGAGAAACTGCTGTGAATGAATTATATATGAATATGTTTAATTCATACATAATTAAACATATTTCTTTTATCGACTTGTTTTTTCTTAGTTCAACTATTTTTATAATGCTAATCTATACTTTTTGCATTAATCTCTGTCAACATATTTTTTTTCCTTTACACAAAATAAACTGATGCAATTAAAACCAATATTAAAGCAGTTCTAAATTTCTAGGCATATATAAGAATGTCTTGTTATATTACTTCTCTTTTTCAGTTTTAAATTCATACTTTCAGTTTATCATGATTATTTGTTTGATATTGCGAAAGAAACTTTCTGGTTTTTAAGTATAGTACGTGCAAATAGTGCATGGATGTGCGCGTTCAGTTTTTTTAAATGCGACTACTTTTTAAACTTCCTTAATGAACTGAATGAAATAATTTCTTTTACATTCATAAGAATAACAAGAAATTTCATTTAAAAATTGTTTTTATTTGAAAAATTATTTAAATACATAAGTTATAAGCAAGCTGAAATTTGTGGGGAATGAAATATTCATTTATAAATAATCATTTGCAATTTCTTAAGAGAGTCGTTAATTTGTTTTAACTGCTGTTGAACGTTTTTGAAGATAATAATTTCGCTTCTGTATCAATTCGACATTTTCGATGTAGTTTCGAATTTGTAAAACCAAGCAAAGAAAAAAATAGCAATAAGTGCGAAATAGTCAAAATTAAAGAAAAATCACCATAAATCAATTGATCAGCTTACAAATTAGAAACTAATCGTAAAATAAGGACATTTTTATCAATATTTTTATGAAATTAGGTCAGTAATTGTAAACGTTTAAACGCGACCATTATTCTTTTTTGATAAATATATATATATATATACATGAAAGTTATACTGAATTTTTGTTGAAACCACATTATTCTAGGATCCGGAACACAATATGTATGTGTCAAATTTTATAAACATGTGAATCGTTCTTCTCTGTAATGAAACAAGCAAAACAAATTATTTATTTAATTATCTTTGAAGATAACTATGTGCTTGCTGAACTAGGATGCATGAATAAACTATAGTGTTTATTATTGTATGCTTTTGTTTGCTAAATGTGGCTTTAGATTTATTTGATATAAAAAAAAATTCTAATCCTTTAAGTATGCTAATTGAGAACTATTTTAGAATACGGCTTTTTATGACTCTATCAATATAAGAAATGTTTATGTCCCACTCGAAGCATTAGCAAAAGAGACTTTTATGGATTTCAGGGGAAAAAAAACTTTTATTATTTCAAAACGGATTCAAGGTGAATGTCAGTAATTCTGGATATAGCAGAAGACTTATTTCTTTTATAAGTGAAATGAGTTGCCTACATCGATAAATACTTCTAATATGGAATAATCTGTCGAACTAGTTTTCGAGATTTTTCAAATAAGCAGGCAAATATTTGTAAAATTCGCACATCCCAACTTCCGTGAAATCTAAACAGCATTTGCTTATATAGTTTGGTACTCCTTCTATATCTAAGGAAATAACTTGCGAATATAATTAAAACTTTTCTCGTAAGCATTTAAAAATTTCAAAATTTCTTTCAAACTCAGTTCCAAGATTTAAAAGTTTTTAATTCTATTTTTTTTAATTATTTATTTGACTTCTAAAATACTCGTTATTACATAAAATGTAGCGTTATTTTATCGTCTCCTAAAACATTTACTTATCAGTAAATATTAAAATATTATTTATTAGTCATGCTATCTTCGACATTTATTGTCTTAAAATGGTGCGCCGACATAGAATGGCTAATAAATGATCATTAGACAAATGCTGTGGTTCTTTTTGAAGCAAAACGGGTTTCCTTCATTGAACCCATCATCGCAAACTATAATAAAAAAATATTACGAATCATTATTATTTCCATCCCAAGCGCTCACTAATAAGAGGAAGAAAGTGAAATGATGCGAAATTATTTTTATAACACACGTATTTTACATATTTAATTCCTCAACTTCAAAAACTGAAGGCCCGACTGTAACTGAAAATTTGTCAATTACTTCTTGATAAAACTGGTAAATTTTGTAAAAAATAGTATTTATGGAATGGGAAAGTAATGGAATTATAGAAGGGAAGAAAATTAGAAAATGAATGCATTTGTGCAGTGCTTTCAAAAAGACTATAGATATTAAAAACTTATATTTAAATTAAAATTTAAATAATAATACTTAACTAATTGAAATTTAAGAGGAATAAAATATTCCTATATAATATCTTAAGAGAATCGTTTATCGACTCTAATTCTCGTTGAATGTTCTTAAGAATGAATATTCATTGAATTTGATTACAAAATGGGGGAAATAGATGGAAAAAAATCCCAAAATATGTCAAAAATTTTGTTACGATTCGCAAATGCTTTAATCAGTAGATCAATCTAGAGATTCTAAAGCAAATTCTCAATGAAAACAATTAATCGATGTTTAACATGGATTTAATTTTAAGATGGATGGATGGATTAAATTTTAAATTTATAGATATTTAACATGTAAACAAATTTCGTCCTTAGATGTCCTGCAGTTGCAACTAAGTAAAGAAGTGCTTTCAAGCTGTGTTTCATAAAAATAAATAAACAAACAAACTGCAAAGCCAGATAAAATTGATAATGAGAGTCATTAGTGTAACAAAAGCAAATGAGGCTTTCAATATTGTATTAAACAGTGCATCTATTCGTATCGGATTTGATAACTAATTTCTAAACCATTAAACATAAGCAAGTATTATCAATTTGAAAACTTCTTTATCTAAAGAAATATTATTTTTTTATTTTTTTAATTAATAAATGCGATTTTGAAAAAAAAATTATAATTTTTATTTATTTATGCCTTATTATTATTATTTGTAAATTGATAAGGAAATGAACTCTTGGCATGCAAGTTTCTTCTAACTTATATAATTAATTTTCACATCATAACTAATTTATTGTTCGTCTAAACTTCTACACAAACGTAATAGTAAGCGCAGCTAAATCTATAGAAAAATTAATTTTGAATCAAATTTTATATTGACATTAATTGAAATATTTAAAATGCCATCAATAAAATATGATCCAAGAGTTAGCGTTTTCTTAAATTTGGAAATATTATGTATGATAAATAACGAGCCTAAACAATCGCCACTTCAAACTATATACATTAATGTTACGTTTTCTTATTTACATTATCTATGTAAATAATGTACGGTCACTATAAATAATTGATTTATATTTAAAGAACACTTAAAAGAAATTGCTGTGAAAGCTGCAACTTGTTTCATCTTAATTTTAGTCAAGGCATTTCAAGGAAATAACGAAAAGTGCTTTTATACTAGGACAACTAGGGCTCTCAATTAGCATACATAAATTCAAACTCATATACAAATAGTACAATTTAAAATTCTAATCAATAACGAAAGTTCTGTTTATATAAATTTAGAATTTCTTATTTTGATAGAAGATTTGATATTTTTTAGAATTTCTTATTATAATAATATTATTTTTAAAAACAATTCAAAAATTTTAAACACTTTAGAAAAATAGATTTTTTTTAAAATATACAAGGTAAATTGTCAAACATACCACATCTATAATGAAATGTTTCTAAAATAACTTTAAACATCTTTCAAAATGAAGTAGATCTTCTGTTTTCTTTCCCTTTAAAAATGATTTAAAAAAGAAAAAAAAAAGAAAAAAAAAAAAAAACAGCAGTGTGTAACATTTGCCAAATTTTGCTTACTGTTTAATAAATGAATTTTATTAAACATACTTTTTTTTTTCCTTCTAAAAAGTACCATATTATACAATGATCTTTTAACAAGAATTTCTACAACTTATAAAGTCATGAAACGATTTTTTTTTTTTTTTACTATAATGCCCCCCCCTTTTTTCTTTTAGGAAAGAAACTCTGACATATTGAAATTAACTGATATCTTTATTTTTATTTTAGCAAAATCATTCATTATTAAACATAAATATATATGAATAGCATTATAAAATATTCATAGTTTAAAAAAGAAAAAAGATGGCAGAGCAATTAAAATATATAAAAATAATGAAATTCGATAATTTTAATATTTTAGATAATTAACTGTTTAGCGATTTCGAATTAGAATTGAAATATAAAATTTTTCTGTTTCAAACTGATAAGAAAAAATATCTTCTAATTTTTTAGGCTCAGATTATTGCCAATGCCAATGATATGGGGGTTTTAGAGAAGCTCCTAGGCTCGATGGCCTTTTATCTTCTATTCGGCTAAATTGATAGATAAGTATATTGAAAGTAACTTTGAGGATGTTATTAAAATTTTTACATTAATTATGAGGAATATATTGATAAAAAAATAAAATAAATGAAAATAAATAAAATAAAATTAAGAATTACTTTTATTAATTGTTAATTATTAATATTTTACCTAACGTTGGCTCAGATTATTTGATCAAATAACAGGCACAAAAGTAAGTTTAATTTGGATTATAAAACGTTATACCTTTGAAAATATTTAGATTGAATAGCATACAGAGACTGTATTCTCTGCTGTGTTGCAGATATAGCCTCACATTATAATTTCAATAATTTATAATATTTTTATCCATTTATCCATTGTAAAAATCTATAGTGTTTTAATTCTAGTGCGACTCAACTCAAATCATTAGCATCATTTTCTTTATTAAATAAATATGAAAAAATGTGTGTTTCAAAGCATGTGAAAAATTTATTTATTTTGAAATATTATCACATAAATGAATTTCTAGGAATCTTCGATGATGCTATGATTTATTTCTCTACACGTTTTTTATTGTTAGTGGCAACACAACGTACTTTTTATTTTCTTCTCTTGTTCGTAGAAAATTCACTAATTTAGTAATATCTTAAAACGCTTAATTAAGTAACTGTCAAGAACACAAAATTGTAACTCTACTTTTAAAAAGCTGAATACTTTTCTTCGTCTTAAAAAGTGCCCATTTGCAGGGAAACTTTACTTTTATGATTATAGCATAAGCCTAAGCTAATTACATATAAATCAACTTCCTTACAAAATGTTGATATCCGTTAAAATATTGAAAGGAAGTGAATGTAATATAGAGGTAAGTATTAAAATTTTGTTATTTATGTATTTAAGATGTTAAATTCTTAGCAGTTTTTAATCTCAAGTTTTATATCTTAAAAGGTCGTAACTATTCAACTATCCTGTGAATCATTGTCATGCAGTTACTCTTTTGAAACAAATGTTTAAAATCCATACCGAATTGATTGGGTACATGCAGAGAAATCATAATTTCTTAATTTGAATAGATTGTTAATTTATTTTGAAATGTCATTAATTGGTTAAAGCATTCGTAGAATCGTTCGTTTGTTTTGGCGTTGCCGAGATGGTTTGTTTGAATGTTTGTAATTAAAATTTATTTTATGCATCAACCAAAACGTTTGAAAGTTTGTTTGGAGCGTATTCACTTCCTATTGATAATTCTGGTTAGAATTAATGCATAACATGTTGCTATTTTATTTTTAAATGTATATTTTTCTTAAGGAATATTTATGTATGATAATGTTCCTTTGTTAGAAATTTTATTCTTTAAGTCATTATGAAAAGAGCTTTGTGTTTTGAAATATATATTGTATTTATTAATGTTTCCTTAGATTCGCATATTTGGAAAATGAAGTTTAGAAAATGAATTAAACAATGTAAAAAATGAATTATGTGATTTATAGGTTTTTATTAATATGCATACTGCATCATAAATTATTAAAACATCTTCTGATCTATAATGTGTTATAAAATTTACAGCCCTTAAGAACATTATTTCTACTGTTTTAAAACATTTTTTACATATGCTGTAAATATGTATTTAATTTCAGTACTTGATCTTTTGTTAAGATTAAGTTATTGTCTTCGTAATAACTCTGTGAAATGTGGCAATGCAATTTTAAAATTTTTATTAGAATTTATTTGATACCATCATTATTCATTAATTAATGTTTCTAAAGAAGACTATCAATCTCATTAACATTCTAAGAAATGAGAATTGTATTTAAATTGCATAAGAAGTTAAATAAGTACTGGATAATATGTCCAACTGCATATAATGATATCCGAATTTGTTTTAAAAATCAGGTGGTTTGTTATTTGAATTTATTATATTCTTAATTTTCTGCATTTAGTCATTTAGTTATTTCTTAATAAAATTTATAAATAAAGTGTTTCTTTTGCCTTATAGTAAATGCTTGCCATTTTGTTGCCATATATAACTTAATATAAGAAGGGAGAAAGTGCACATATCCACTTCCTATTTTAATTTGGCTCTATTCTATACTTGTCTAATTTTTCATTTCCTTTTTTTATTATTGGAGTCAAATCAAGCATATGTGATATGTATCAAATATTCCCTGCCAAACTTAAATACATTTTTTGCAGAAGAAAAAAGATCCGATATCAATTAAATATTAGATATGTTGTGTGGTAACATAAATTTCCTTCATTTTTGTGCTCATTCCATTTGGTTTTAAAATATTAAATACATTTCATTAATAAATGTCATTTTTAGGAATATTATATTTTTATATTATAAAAATTATCCTGCCTTGATTCGATTTAAATGTCATTTGAATATTTTATAAATCCTTTGTTGTGTTTTCTCCATAATTCCTTGTCGGTATAATTTTTTTTCGAAAATGGGATATCTGATAATTACTTGACAATAGGAGATTATTACTGGACCATGAAACAGACTTGCATATTATATATTAACATCATTTGAGAAATAAACAATGAATATAAATATACAATTGTATCATTCCTTTGTATTTCTTTAGGTTTCCGCTACTACTTCGATCAACAGTGTTAAGCAGCTTGTTGCTCAACAACTCAGAATTCCGGTAGATCAGCAAAGACTTGTATTTAAAGGAAAGACACTCTTAGGTAATTTAAAATAGTTCCAAGTTAAAAAAAAAAAATTTCATTAGATTCAGTTGAGGTTATTTGATTAGTAGTCTTCATGTAGTATATAATTTATACTTGTATTATTTTGATAAAACCTAGTGTACATATTTTTCATTGTTCAGTACTAAAATGAATTTCTAACTCATTCTTCTTTTGATTTGATTGGGCATGAATCATTAAAACACCTTTAATAAAATGGATCAATTGTCATGGAAGTAGGTCATATATTTTTTTCTTGTAAGCAAAAATATAATAAAAATACATATTTTCTAAATTACTTTTTTATAATAATGATTACGCTTTAACATTATAAGACTGTCTCATAAACAATTGGAGTAAGTTTTAAAGAATTTGAAGCATATTTTATTTTGATTATAAGCAACAGAATTAAACTAATCCCATTTTATTAAATTTTGGTAATGTGGAGTTTAGCTGTTGAAATGCATCATCCATGATTAAATATGGTTAACTTATGTCATTTTGACAAACTAAAAACTAGTTGGAATAAAATTTTCAGTCAATGATTTAAGGTAATTATCATGAGGATATTAAAGATGCTTGTTTGAAATGACTAGAAAGATTTCTTGAATGTCATGAATATTTTAGAAATATTTCTGTTGCCATAAAGATTTCAAGATTTTTTTTTTTTTTTAATTTCTAAAAAAGTCAGCAGAGCTTTTTTAAAGTCTAAAGAAATGTATGAAATATGTTGTATAAAATAAATGTATTGTGCTTAAATTGTTTTATTATATTTGGAGAAATATTCTATCAATAAAATATGAATGAAATTATTATTTTTTCCCTCCTATCTTTAATAAGATAGGGATTTAAAAAAATATGCAGTGCTGATATTGTCCACATATGCAACAATAACTGACTTAATGTGATAGCTGTAGCTTTTGTCATGCTATAAAATTTTGCTTTTAAGTGAATATTTCATAATAATTATTTAAATAATTATTAATTTAAAGCATAAAATTTTAAGGAATGTCGTATAGCTTTGTTTTCTGAATATTTCGCAAAATGAATATTAGGTACATAAGAACACCAAATAGAAGGAAGACATTGGTCCGAAATTCAGGGCTAATTAGATCCAAAGCTAATATAATGCTTAATAACTTTTTCCCTCCTGCTTCTTCTTTCTTCAACATTAAGCAACACTATATATTGAAGTATTGGAATGGTAATCCTGAGCATCTGTATGAAATACAGTCTGTGCCAGATTCACCATTTATTGCGACTCAAAAAAAATTATCAGACTTCTTTAATTTTTGGTATTTGATGGTAAAGAATTTCTTTCTTTTTTTTTTTTTTAAATTATGCTTGATGAATGCATGCTTAACATATATGAGTTATTAACAAGAATGACTCGAAAGTCACCCCACAGGATCACGATCTGTACAATGAAGGAGCAAATGTAGTGATGGTTTTCACAGGATATTTATCTTCTAATTGAATGGCCTGCTGCATAAACAAAATGTAAAAATATGTCCAAATATCTTTGAGGAATTTGTTTATAATATTATGTTGATTATACATAGTTAAAAAAAATATCCCCAGTATTGAAAAAGTTAACCCGAAATCGTGTATTGGTATCCTTATTTAGAGTAATTTAAATTTGATCCACATTCAAACAATACTTAGAAATAGAATCTGATAATTTATATTATAAACCTTTGAATTCTATTATAATAAAATGTTATTTGTATGTCATAATTTTTTTTTAAGCAGCATTTTTAAAACTTCTAACTACATGAATTTTTGATGTAATAATATTAGAGTATATGCATTATATTAAAACATGAGGAAAATAATTAAATATTTATAAACAGGTAGTATGATTTCCCATTCCATCCATGTATACTGTTGTACATTTCACATTATGTATGTACATCAATAAACTTTTGTCTTATTATAAATATAAGTCATTGTAGTTACATATATTTATATGCATGTGTGTGTTCCACATCCTCTCCTAAACAACTGGGTCGATTTAAATCAAACTTTGCATATTTACTCTTTACAAGAGAAAGCTTTCTGTCAACTTTCCAAAGAGCAAAATAATTAATAATCAGAAATAATTTGAAATTTTGCCATTTTTCTATAGAGATTTCTGAACAAATAAACTTTAAACAATTGGTTTAATGCCATCTTAATCCATTCGCCTTCGATTGCACACCAATTATGCAAAAAATATCATTGCAATTAAACATTTTTTTAAAAAATGTCGAATCTTGAATGATTTAAAATTCAAAATTCTACTATTTTAATTATATTAATTTTAATTCTACATAGTATTTCTTTCAGTTAGCAATTTTAAAAAATTAAAATATTAATTTTAATGTTCTTTTTAAAATATTATATTGTTTTAATTTTCTGTTTTACTTTAATACTTATCTTTCACCATGTTTTCATTTATTTCAAAATAGTTCTTAACAATGCCTAAAAGCAGGCATAAGTCAATCTCTTAAACTGAAGTTAGAAGAATAAAACACTTATGAGTAAATGAAACATATATTGTAAAATGTATCATTTGCTGATTGCCAATATGAGAAGTCGATATTTTGTCTAAATTCTATAAAAATTATGAAATAAATTATTCCAAAAAATATATGCATCATAAAAATAAAAATTTTTTATTTTGCACAATTTTTCTTTCAATTTGTTATTTTAATTAGCCCAGATAATTTTGAAATTTGGATTTGTAGGCATTCTTTATTGGTAGCTTTAAGACTTTGAACTGTTTTTAAAATTTCTCTTTTATTTCATCACATATGTGTTGGAAAAGCATTTTGTATATTATATTGTTTTATATAAAAGTAACTTCAGCCTAAAGTATTATAAATAAAAAAAAAAATAATTCTGTATAATGCCAAGTATATCAATTAGCAAAAAATAAGCATATTGCAGAACAGATATAACCACAAGCAGACAAACTTTTTATGTTTAATTGTAAAATATGATAAACTAGCTCATAGTCATGGTCAGTTCTGATGAATTTGACTTTTGAGTATATTTTCTTGGGCTTTTTTACTATGTGAGGCTATTTTTAATAATTCAAAATGTACAGAAATTTATTTCCCATGCACATGTTGTCATCGATAGAATACATATAATTTTTGTATTTATTTTGCAAAATGCATCAGAAATTCAAAAGATGTATTGTCGCTGTTGTAATAATGTTTCAATTTTTGATCCTTGATAAAGCAAAATGCATGTTCTCCAGGTCTTTTTTTTATTATTTAGATTTGATGCAATACAACTGACTAAAAGGAATACCTTCTACTTCCAAAAATTTTAGTGACTGTAATACCAATATAATACAATAGCTTTACATTGTCTAACACTTGGCTAGCCATGCTTAAACAGTAAATCTTGTAATGCCTTTGGTTAAATAAAGAAAAATTACCTATAGGGAGGAAATTGCAACTTTTTCTTGAAAATTTCCTTCTTAATATATTTTCTGCCCTTGCATATCATCTCCAACAGAAGGGGGAGGGGGACAGGAATTAGATATAAGTTATATATAAATGAATTCAAATTTAATATGCAAGTGAATTTGAATTCAATAATTTTACTTTCTGGTATATGAAATTCTACATTGAGAAAGTGTTGTTATTAAGAAATCCAAACAGGAACGTTTTGATGTCTGTATGTTTCAGACCTCCTTGAGGCCAATATATTCATTTTTGATCATTATACCCATTTGTGTTCACCTGTGAAAGTGCTAAGTCAAAAATCTTTCAGATGTATGCAATTTAGTCTTGTGATCTTTACACCACATTTGTAAATTTTAAAATTTCATATGAAATCCATTTATAAGAGTTTTGATTCAGATGAAACAAGAAGGAAAAAAAAACATTTATTATTCTATGGTTTTACATCAATAATATTTTCAGAAAGGGTGCATCTATCCAAATTAACTGTTAATTTGAAGAATTGTTGAAAAATGTTGCATATTTTTATTAATTTTGCAAAAGTTGATCTAATATTTTGGTAATGACAATTTGCTTTATCATTTTTATTTATTTTTTCACAAATCAAAAGATATATTTGATTTTACAATAGAAGATGTTTGACAAAAACAGATATAAAAATTGTAATAAAAAATGCCCATTTAACATTTAATATATATACTTTAGATTTTCCAATAAATACTACCAATAAAACAGTATATACTTTATACTTGGAAAATACATGGATCTATGCATGCTTGTAGAAAGATACTTAATTTGTTTTGCTAAGATACATAAAAATGCTTAATTTTTGCAATAATTTCCTACTGCATACTCTGATATAAGAATTGGATGTTTGAAATTTAATACTCGACCACTTTCAAGAGCAGTCTCATTAAAATTATCTGTCAACTCATTTCCCGAATTTCCAAAATGTATTCTAATGCAATTGATAATAATAAGACTTTGGATTCAGAACTTTATATATGGCATCCACATCTAATACAAATTGCATTCGTTTGCAGCACTTTTTATTTTTTATGTAGTAGATAAACAGACTGTAAGAATTTTTTTAACATCCATTTACCAAGGTTCACTTTACTTAAATATTAATTTCTAATAGTTATTTTTATAAAATTATAGCTTTTGATCCATAATTCCCTGAAGGCCATATTGCTGCTTACTAAGGAATGTCTTGAGTTAAATCTTATCTCTTGAAGACAAAGGGTTAATTATAATATTTGGGGGGGGAGCATGCATTGTTATTAGTGGAAATGCTTGATGTTATTCAGGCTGAAAATATTTTTATTACAATCTTTCTTTATGGTTTAGAATTAAATAGCTTTGAAACTCGGAGCAGGTTTGAAAGTTGCATGTCACAATTATCATGTGTATGCAACCAAGTAAAAATATCTCACCCTAGGTCTCTTGTCATAATAAACATTTTCTTGTATTTAAGTACACATTTCTAATTTTGCTTTTTTAAAAATTAAATATTTGTCTTGAATCTTTACTTAAACCTTTATTCTTTGCAGCATTTGTGAATAAAATTTAAATTCTGTTCTACTATTTAAATATTTATTGTAAATTAACTATTATTTTTATTGAATGATAATTTTTTCCTCTTTTGTGTGAAAGCAGTGCTAAATATTTTTTAAAAAATTAGTAAATCTATAAGAAATTAGTATAAATGTAACTACTCAATTGGTAAACTCATATAATATTTGGCAAGTTAAAATGTCATCATTTTTGAGGTTCTTTCACTATATATTTGTGTTTACAAAATCCTATTATACTTTAGAATTTGTAGCAACATATTGTTTTTATTGAAACATGGCATCTAAATTTTTCTCGCTCGTAACCGAAATATTGCTGAAATTACATAATATGAATAAGAAATATTAATTTTATATTCATATTATTCTTTTAAGTATTAAATATAAAACAACTATTCACTGAATTTTGAGAATGTTTAAAACAATAATTCTTCCCCCTTCCTTCAGTTTCCTTAGCCACAAATACTTGAACATTTTGAAGTAATTTCTTTATTTTTGATAATACAAGTATATATTTATTCAAAGCATAAAAGACATTCATAATGTAAACATATAATATATTATTTACATTTTCAGATTCTTCAACTTTGTGTGATTATGATATTGTGGATGGAACCAAACTTCATCTTTTTGTTTTAAAAGATACATCTGCTAAAGCTGAAGAATCGTCACCAGATTTCTATGAACAGCTACAAAAATTCTTAGAAAAACATTTCAGCCCTTCAGATGCAGAAAAGGTCTTAGAAGAATTCCGCAAAGTATGTTTTATGAAATAATTAATGTAAAATTAAACATAATTGTCTTTTACACATGTTTATATTATATCTTTAGTTATTGAAAAGCTGCAATCTTTTTTCTTGTACTTTGGTTTCTATTCATAATATAAATCAAATACCTACTGGTGTCAAACTATTCAGTACTTTTCAGCAAATGTTGCTTCTAAGCATAGTAATAGTATAAAATGTCATTTATTATTATTATTATTATGCACTGATTGTGTAGAATCTCAATTCCATGATTGCTCATTCATAAATGAAAAATTTACTTCAAGGAAACTTCTGCTAAAGTAACCTTTAAATACTACTTAATACATTTGGCAAGTATCCTGGCTATTTGATGACAGGAAAAGTGCCAGATATTCATATACTTTGAGTATTTATACTTTTTTTATAAAGCACTTTGGTATACTGGAAGGAATTTTCTTTTGTATACTTTTATATGTAATATTTTTAATAGTATTTTGTTAACATACAGTTTAAGCTTAGCATGAATTTATAAAGCACATATACATATATATATCTTGGGGAAATAAACAAGGACAGAAAGAATATTAACTTTCTTCCTGAAAAGCTTGGATATCTAGAACAATACATTTTTTTCAAATGTTGGAATTGTTTTGTAATTGGAAAAAAATATTCAGAATTGCGTACCTATCATATGTTAATTTAATTTAATTGATTTTAATTGTATAAATACAATAAAAAATAAATATACATTGTACAAATTCTTCCACAAATAAAATTGTTTAAAGAAAAAAAATTCTTAATTGGACATTTAGTTTCTTCGGAAGATGATTTTTTTAAAAAAATTATTTAGGATTATTTGAAATCAAATGAATTTTATAGATGCTTCTTCATTTATCTTGTAAAAATTTAAATAATTTGCTTATGGAACTAAAAAATTTAGTTACAAAAAAATTTAAGGAATGAATGTAGAAATAATTTTCAAAATGAAGACTTACTTACTAAAAATAATTGATAAATTTCCTTAAAATTATTCAAAATAGTTTTTATTGAATATCTATTTCTATTTGGATTAAATAAAAATGTATATTTTCTTTATATTTCTGTCTTGCCAAACTGATTTCTCACTTGTCAGCTTTACAATTCTTCTCTTCAAATTCTAAATTGTGCCTACTGATCATCTTGCTTTATGCTGCTTATTGCTTAACCTCCACCCTCTCTCTTTTTTAAAAAAATAATTCCTTATTTAGTTTGATAGTTTGTCATTATTGGATTAAATTAATTGAAACAAGAGGCTTTAGTCTTTATTTTTCACTTATCGCACACATAGAAAAATAAATATTACTATTAATATAATGCTCTTTCTGAAAAGGATATTTTGTGCAATACTGGTTTTTGATGCTTCATTATTTTTCTATTATTAAATATTAGTTGAATAATTTAAATATCTATAATCTGATATGTTTTATAAAATTAAGTACTATATTTTTACGTTGATATTCTTTTAAAATTTAGGGATCTAGGCATGTTTCCCCCCTCCATTTTGTTTCATTATTTTTTATTTAAAAATTTGCTGTGTAAGAACCGATTATAGAATTCGTTTTACTTTATTTTGGTAAATTCAAGACATACATGTATCATTATTTTGTGCAATATAGTGTATCTAGGGATTGCAATACCGGACCAAAATTTCAATACCGGTATTCGGTATTTTTTAAATCTTAATACCGGGATACGGGTTTTAATAGCGGTATTAGAAATTTTAGAAAAAGGAACAAAACACAGGTGTTTCTTTGTTTTATTTGCTAGTTTTGTTAGAGAGTGTAAATATCACAAAAAATAATTTGTAACTTATAAATTATAACAGTATATAATCACAAAAAAGTAAAGAAACATCTTATTTATTTAAATCACAAAAAAAAGTGTCAATATCACTATTCAGTCTGGGGTACTATTACAACTTTTTGAAATGTGATCTTAAATAACATAATGCATCAATTGTACTGTCATTAAGCCTGAAAAGTAATTTTGTGTAAAAATGACCAGCTGTCGAAGATGCTCTTTCGGCATCTACGCTAGTTGGTGGTACTGTTAGCAATGCGAGATATACTTTTTCCAAGTATTTACCTCTAAATCCTTCATCTTCAAATAAATCGATTTCTCGTCGGATGGTTTTAGATATAGCTGATTTCTGTATTGTATTTTGGTTTATTGAATTTTTTTTTTATTTATCGCTAATTCTCATTTTTGTTCAAGAGACAATTCCTTTTCACTATCCATATTAGTGTCATCAGAATCTTCGATAACTGTACCGAATTCTTCTGAATGTGGATAGGTTTGTGGGTAAAAAATTTTAAGAAAATTTACTATAAGCTTGATCAGATTTGAATTGGTTAGTTTCCTTTCTTCTTTTTCATTTTAAAAATCATTATAATAATGTAAATACCGTAAGACATTTTTTATTTCGATATGCCTTTCTTCTGTGCGATTTTTCAATGTAATATATAATTCTTCAGATAGTGATGTCTGCTGTGCTTTTTGTGACTGCAACATGAAATTTATTGTAGCATTGGCTGTTAATGAATTAGAATGTCTCCGACATAATGCCTCAACAGCCAGTTTTATTGGAAGTAGAGCTGATACAGTTCTAGATATTAAGTCGAATTCACTATCTGAAAAATTAATTTGTAGGTTTAAGTCGATTATGGCTTTTTGGATTAGGATTTCTCCGTTTCAAAAATCGTTCCATCATTAGGAGTAAACTGTTCCAACATGTTTTAGAATCTAATATTAACATATATTCTGTTTTATTTTCAGTTAATATATATTTTAGTAATATATCCTTTTTATAGGGGAACGTTTAAATATCTTAACAATTTTTCGAACTTTATAAATTATAGGAAGCAATTCTTGATAGGTTAATATTTCATAATCATTAGCAATATCTTCTTCAACAATTACATTGTCATTATCTTCATTGTCAATATCACTCTTACTCTTTTCAAAGTTGGAATCCGAAGTTTCTATATCCACAGTATTTGGATTCTTCAGCTCTTTATTTTTTTGGTATAATACATCTATTACTCCTAATTGAATTCAATGTTCATAGCACAACTGCTGATTTGCACCAATCAACTTCCCAGCTTTTTTCATAATTGTTTCTCCATCAGTCGTTATGGATACAATATTTTCTTTCAGAGATAATCCATGTTTCTCTAATTTAGATTTAAGCAATTAATTAAGCCATTAATTAGCTAATTAATTTTGTCCGTTAGGGAGATATAAAAACAAAAACGCATACTATTTTGCGATGTTCGCGATACCTGAACAAATAGTGAAGATAATTTTAAAAATTTCTGGTTAGTACCGAAAAACCAGTATTTAAACTTGTGAATACCGGTATTACAAAACTGTACAAATGGCTCAAAATACAGGTATTCGGTATACCGGTACTGCAATCCCTAAGTGTATCTGATTCTTGTGCCATAGAGGCAAACCGATATTGCTGTCATTATGTTTATGTAAATTTGGAGTGTAGAAAGCCCTCTAGGGTATTTTTTCTTTATATTTATTTCACTATATGATTTGTGATTATGTAAGAAAGATCAGATGTTAATCTAAATGAATGATATGAATATATACTTTTGTAGTCTTTAAGCCATTTGTAATTTTATGAATCAAATTCTTTATTCAGATAATTCTTAACATACTTCTAAAATATCAAAGCAATATAAGGAAGCTAATTAATATACTCTGTGTATTGTTAAAATTATGCAGCATTTAGTAAAATACAGGTGGTTTCTTCTGTAATCTTTGATACTACCTTCTCCCGTGTTTGAATCTTATTATAACTAGCCACCTTTGGCAACTAGCTGGTTGTGTTTACTTCAGTTAAATTTTTTATGCATACCGTAATGTTCATGATCCTAAAAATTTTCTATTCTTGAAATTGGGACAGGCATGCAAGCTGTGTTATTTGAATAGTCTAACATGAGCTCTTTTTATTGTCTGCATGTACCGTCTTTTTGAAGTCAAGTTCCATGATATCTTAATAGCTGCCTGGTTCATCTGTTTTCTAATTTTTGGAAAACTGTACTTTCTCTTTCTTATTTCTCATGAAAACTACACAGATATGAAACTGAACTTTTTTCTTAGCTTTCAACGATGGTGAAAATCATGTGATTAGATATTAGATAAATCACTAAAACTGTTTGAATTTTATTGCAGCATTAAAATGTGTTGTCAAAAGTTATATTAAAAAAATTGCCAAAAATTCAGAAAAAAATTCATGGCTATTTGAATCATTAGGTGTCAGTTTTATATATATAATAGTATAAGATTTTTGGGAATTATCGAGGACAAAATTACCAAATATTGCTTAATTTTTAATTAGAATCTTTTTTGCTTTTTTTTTTTTTTTTTTGCTTTAAGTTGTACACTTCCATCCTTCAAATTATTTGAAAAAAGTGGAAAAATAAGAGATTTAACTTAATGAATACAAAAGTGATGTAGTTATTTTTGATTGTTGCTTTCTGCAAAATGAAATCAACCTTTTTTTTTGTTATTCAATATTATAAATTTTTTGACTAAATCAAATGCATGATTGTTTTGAAAGGATAACAATTATGTTGACTATTTAAATATTTATGCATATTTTGCAAATGATGATCAAATCCCATTTTATCTACAACAAATATAAAATGGAAATATACCACTTGACTCGTTTATCTTTGATATGATTATTGAAACAGCCTTCTGATTCTCCTGCTTTTATGAATGTTTCATCTTTATCAGAAATTCTATGAGAAGGCACTATGAAGGCAGTACTAAAGTTGCTAATTCCAAGAAAAAAATAAAGATGCCATCTGTATCTGTTAGCTTGTGAAAGCTGTCCTCCCTGTTATGTTGATCATACAGAGATAATCTGTAATATGTTCATTCCTCACCATCTGTAATGCTGAAAGGGATTAAAAATATTCCTGCTCATTTGATCTGCATCATTTTTAAATGCAGGAATTTGAACTTCTGTTTTGGCATCTAGAAAAGTTTTTTTTTTTTTTTTTTGTTTTTTTTTTTTTTCATTTGTTAAAATAATTAGTGGGCAAACAAACTTAAGCATAAATAAATAGCAAAGATCAAAGTCTGTAATTTTCATTTTTTTACATTATACTGATTCATTATATTCTTCCTTCACAGATCAAGTTAAAGGCTATTGCTAGTATTTTTTAACACTTTCTTTATTTAAATTTCGTATTCAGAATTGCAATGTATTATTATCAGTGAATCACCAATACTACTTTAGTGATTAGTTTTGACTTGAGTGCTCATGAACATTATGAATAAAGAAGATAACAGTACAAGGGAACAAAATTTCTACTGTTTATATATTTTTTCATTTAAAATGTTTTGCAAATAATTTTTATTTCTGGAGCACTTTCCAATGTGCATGAGATTTTCTGGTGCAAGTTTTATTTGTAATTTGTTGACAATAATATCATTGCTGCTAATAAGAAATTCACTTGTAGTGTGTGTATGATACAAATTATGCAAAAGAATACATATTGTTACTCATTTTTCTTATTTTGGTTTACTTTAATATGTAAACATTTATGAAATAATTCTGCTTTAGTGCACATTTAATCGCATATTGTGTGCAATGATAAAATTTTATAACTTAATGCTTAGCAATTAGTATGATGCAAATAATCTTTTTACCGCTTTTAAATTTTATTTCTTATAAACTTGAATTGACATGCAGGTACCATCTACTTTTCTATCATGACAATAACTATTTTCACAATTTTATATGAATTACAGTTAATGTGTTACTTTGTCTTGCATAAAATATTATGCAAATTTTATAAATTGACTTTACTTATCTTTTTTTATGGTGTGAATTCTTTTAGATATTTAACTAATGAAAGTAGTTATTATTATTCAGATTGTAATATTAAAAATGAAGCAGTAATTATGTTTGCATCATGCAAATAAAGTCATCTGGATTATTTAAATTCTGAATCCAATCGGCAACTTGTATTTGTTAAAAAGAAATTTTTCTTTTTCTTTGAAATAGTTTGTATTTATTTTTGTTTCATTGACCTTAATATTTTAGCTATTATGTTAAATTTAATTTTTTTTAGGTGTTTCTTTTTTAACCATTTCATTTTTGATTAGTTACATTTGCATATTTTTATTAGTATTTTTTGAATGAGTCTAATCTAAATTGTTTGGATGATTTATCATTATTTTGTCAGTTTGATTACTTGCCTATTCCATTTTTATATATAAATTAGTTAATAATTTTGTTCATGGGTGGTCCTGTACAAATACTGTAAAGAAAAGTCAATTTTAGATGGATGTAATTTTAAAACTTCCTTACAAGTTTCCTCTGCCCACCCTTTTAATAACTTAATGCTTTAATTGAATAAATACAGAATGTTTACATTAGAATCATTAGTGCAAAATTCAAGACACTTTTGAAATAAGATTTTATGTTCCTTGTGATAAACATTAATTATTCTTTATATACATCAAATCATGCAAGTTTTTTTTTAAACAACAAAGTCTAAATACAATGAATTTGCAGATTTATTATTTTTAAAAATATTGCAGCAAAATAAGGAATTGATTCTTTGAAAAGAAATTTTTTTAAATTGTTTTTATCTTTAAGAGGGTTTTTTTACCTCCATCCCATCCCATCCTATTTTAGAAAATAAAATGAAATTTATTTTTATTTTTTGTTTTGATAGCATCTTTTTAATTCTTGAGTTTGTTTTTAGTTATGCACTTTAATAATGAGTTAATTGTACATTCATCAGCAAAAAATATGGACATCTCTTAAATTTTTTATTTATAATTGCATCTTCACAATTATCTCGAATTTATCTAGGTAATTACAATCTCAGAATTTTTCTATTATAAATTCCTTCCCCCCCCCCCCCTGTTTTTTTTTACTGAATTGGTCTGTTGTCATATAATTAATTTCCCATTAAAATTTTATGAAATTCTGATAATAATTTTAGAGCCTTAAGGTTTTGAAAATTAACATTTCCAATGTTAATTGAGTTTTAGGAACTTTTGACAATACCTTGGAAACTTGAAAAGGTATCTTTGGTAATATATTTCTAAAAAATTTTCTCACACTTAAAAAAAAATTATCGTATAATAAATATGTAACTAACTTTTTATTTATTTATTTTTTTTTTTTTTACAAATTTTTACATGGTAACTAAAGATGGCGTGTTAAAATGCCAGAATTCAGAAAATTATGCACATATCTAAAATAATTCTCAAATTGTTCACAAAAATTGTAAAATTCCCATAGTCCAATTTGCAATACCCATTTTTTGAGGGACCTATAAATACAAATTAAACTTATTTGTATTTATAGATGTATTCTTCATGAAGCATGAACTTTAATAGTTATTATAATATTGCAATTAGTTAAATAGCAAATTCATTTTCAGATTAGATGATTTTAATTTAACATGTGTTTTGCTTTCGTTTTAAAAATGAATGCCCCCCCCCACACACACACACTCAAGCAACATAAAATTTGATTGCATGACAGATTCATTATAGGAACATTTAATTTTTTCTCCTTACCAGGAGTTATCATTTTCAAGTTAATTCCATATAAATCCAAGGAAATCTGTTCCATGTCTTATCATTCAGTAAATTAATTCATGCTAAGATAATGAAATTAATTAGCATCTGTTATTTATATAATCAGTAGTGTAATGTTGTGCACTCATTCAGAAATTTCTCTTGATTAGATGGAGGTTATTTTTAAATGATTCCTTCAGAGTTATAAGCTATTCTCCTCTATGCAAATTAATTTATGAAAATAAAACAATGTTTCTAACCTAGTTTCAGAAATTGTAGCACAGTAATGTGCTGACTCAATTCGATTGTATTTGTCTTAAATTACATCAGTAGTTGTGCAACAGAAAGAAAGTCCATCATTCTTATAGTAAATCTTTATAGTACTGGGTTCTCCCCCACCCTCCCTTATGTTTCAGTGAGCGATTATCACAAGCCACGTCATGCAACTTATAGACAATATGCCAATCTATAAATATTAACATTTTAAAAAGAACTTAAATATCAAATATTCCTTCAAAAATGTTCAATGAACTCATGATTTTAAGCTCCACAATTTTTTCATAAACTATAAAATTTGCTTCTGGTAAGCTTCTTTGTTTATTTGCATTCAATCTAGTATACCTTTTTAAGTTTCATCTCATTGAATGATCAAAAGAGTTTCATAAATGGTTTAGGTGTCATAATTAATCTAATCGTCTTCTAACAGAACTGGAATTTTAAAATTTGTCACAGATATATATAGATATAAGACCCAGATATACAAGATTAATGAAGCTTTTATAAAATTTCATCTGTCTTTTTTTTTTTTTTTTTTTTTTATTACTCATTATGTTCACATAGATTTAAGTGATAAGGTTATCTTCTTTTTAACAATTTAATTTTAAAACTTCCTTCAAATAAATGATTTTAATGTAAAAAACATAAAGTTCATCTTTCTAACACATTTCATTTTTGAGTTCACATGCTATTAGGTAGGACATAATTCAAATGTTTTTTAGTTAGGATTCCAAATTCCTGAAATTTGAAGATTTATTATAATGTAGTTATCAGTTTATTTGAAGACTACAATTTTTACCATGCATAATTCATAAAGGAATAATGATTATTTCAAAAATAGTTTCATCTTTCTAAATATTGTACCCATATAGTTCTTTAACCAGATAAGTTGAATTTCATCCTGTTAATTAATCTTTATATTTCTAATATTCTCAGAATTTAAAATTTTATTATTATAGTATTTACAGATAAATCTTTAAATATTAATCATTTGCTTAGAACACTGAAGTGATTAAAATATTGTTCTCTTAACTTAAATAAACTTCTCTATAAAAATCATATGTAATAAATCTATTGTAATAAAATAACCCTATGAAACTTAGTAAATTTCCTACCCAATTAACAACAATTCCACCTGAAAATAAAAAAAAATTCCATTTCAAAAACACTGACAATTTCATTGGTTTACAATTCGTTGATGGTATTTGCGTTTCGCCAAGTAGCAATTTTTTTTTCTCACCCTTTTAAAGAATGGGTTAAACAACATTTTGTTGGCCATAAGAATTAAGATAACAATTTCTTAAGTCAGGATGAATAATGAATTGGTTAAAAAAATATTGGAAATGCTTTAATATTTAAATAAAAATCAAAAATATGTGTGATTTGAAAAATTGTATGTATTGTGTAAATTTGAATCATAGTGTTTATTTTTTCAAAATTTTTATGAATAAAAGTGAGGGGGGCGGATTTATTTTTCTGTTAACAAGCTGAGATTTACTTAATAAATGATCCTCTGTGATTTGGCACTTTTTGAAGGCATCTTCAATGAACAAAATTATGCATATCTTACTAGAACAAGAACTTAACTCAATTAATCAGTTTCTCTATCTCAACAAACCTATCCGTTTGAAGCATTTCCATCGTCATCAATTTTAGGAAGATGTGATAATAAATAAAAAAAGTTACAGAAGTTTTCTTTATTTTTTATCTATTTATTTTTTTACAACTGTATATTTAAAGAAGCGTAATAACTTCATTGTGCAAAATTTCTCAGTTAGAAGTTTCATGTGGAATATTGTAGAAGTACATTTTTATAATCTATTGAATTCCTGACTGTTTTATTTTAAACCTTAATTTAAAATAGTTGCTTACCAAAGAAAATGCAATATTTTACTCCCACTCATGTTTTGGCATAATTTTTTTTTAAATTCAGCTGAAGATACAATATTAAATTTGCTTATATGTATAACATTCATAATGACACACTTCATTATTTTCCTCTGTCTTGCAGTTAAAGAACTGCTGTGGTTATGGTCTGTTATCTGTTTAAAAAAAATGGTTTACATTATAATTTGCTTTAGAAAAATATGCATTCTGTAAATATCTATCATATAAACAACTAATAAAATGCCTAGGTTTCATGAATCAGATTATTCATTAATTAGTGTATTTGAGCTATGAAGTGGCTAAAATTCTCTCTTAAATAGAATTAATTCTAGATGAGAATTGATTAGAATAAAGTGATTGCATCAAGCCCTAAGCCTGAATAGCATCACATTCCTGGTGTATTTCATTTTGACATCACCAAATCTACCTTTATAGTTGAAACGTAATTAATTTATGAGTTGAGCACTGCTATTGAAAGAAATTCTGTTCAAATATAAATTGAAAGTTAGCAGTTACATCATGCAGCACTATCACCAAAGCCTTTTTTGGTCAACATTTTGATTCTGATAATTTTTAACATTTGTATTTATATTAAAATTTTAAGTTATGAAACTGATATATGATTTATATTTTTTATAGAATAGTTATTTAAAATTATTATGTTTTGAAAGTTTTGTTTTTCTGGTTTTTCCTAGCTGAATGTTTGAGTAAAATTATTTTTATTTTTATTTCAGAACCTTGCTGATCAGTTAAGACATCTCAGTTTGGATGACATTGAACGCATTGCCACCTTACATTTGGACTCTGGTACTAATAAACATCCCAATCAACAACCATTTACTCCTGGTGAAAATACTCCTATGCAAAGCTAAGATCATGATTTTAATGTCAACGACTTCTCTTTTGTGTATGGATCCAAAAAAAAACAAATTAATTCCAATATCCATTTAGAAATCTTCGTAGCTGGATATCTAAACCAATGCTGATTTTTATGTCTTATTTCTGTATTGTGAAGTGAATATTATAAGACCATATACCTTCTCTAAATGGCAGAAAAGAACCAACTTATGTACTTTTTACAGAAGTGAATTTTTGCTATCAAGGTTAATGTAATTAATTTATGCAAAATTTACTTAAAATTGTAGGCCCTTTATGTGTTTTTGTGTTTAATATTTTTTTTAAAGTATTTCGTAATTGATGTGATGTGTGCTGTATTTTTTTTTTTTTTTCTGTGAGTGTGTGATGGTGAATTATGTCTGAATGGTACTTTATTGCTTTAATCAATCATCATTAAAATATGTTCTTCATACTTTCGTACAAAGATATTAATCTTTCTTTGGACGGAATTTCTTGTATTCTTAGGAAAGTGGTAACCAATTATAAAGTGAATAAATGTTATTGGATACTTAAAGCAGCTCACAGGTTTTCTCATATGCAAGTAACTGGCGACTGTGTAAATATTTTCTGTTACTTTTTTGGTCGACTGTATTTGAGTCGTCAATTCTGGATGCACATTAAAATCTTAACTTAGATTTATCAGGTCTCTTTTCTGTTTCAAATTTCATTGTGTTTGAATTCCTAACATATACAATGGTGGATTTAAAGAGGAGTTTTAAGTATCAATTTTTAAATATTGCTGTTAAAATGGCAGACAGTCATTTTTTTTTTTTTTTAATAATTCTATTTCATGAAGTAATGAAATCTGTTATAATTGATTAGTGCTTCCATATATTATATTTCATTAAAAAATACAGTTTACTTCTTGTTCTCTACGGGAAATTTTATTTATAAACAATAGAAAAATGAAATCATTTCAACAAGGATTATATGAACAGCATATAGAGTTCTGAATTTTTTTTAAAACTTTTTTTTGCTATTTTTAGCTTGTATACAGGTGTATGTATCTCTTCATACTGTGATTAAAACCTGTGCTTGAAGCATGAATCAAGCTTACTATTAAACTGTCTCTAAGATTCATACAAGCAAGATAGATTGTATGCTTTTTAACTGTATATAATTTATCAAATGCCATAGAATACAGTATTTCTCTACTTTAAATAATCTATTTATTTCATAAAATATTTAGCCCTCTTCTTTTTTTTAACTAAGGACTTTGAAACTAAAAGTAATTTATATGTAGCTGCTACTGCATGAAAAAAATAAAATGTAGGCTGTGAATTAGAATAGTTTTTATAAATATTCATTTCTACAATATAAAAATTGCATCCGTTATAGATATTTATATGTTATTAATTATGTGCACTTTTAAAAAAATTTGCATGTTTCTGTTTACAAAGATCATGGGTACTCTCTTGCCCCCCCCCCCATTTAGAATTTTGAAAATTATAGATATAGCATTTTTGTAGACAAAATAGCTAGTAACTTTTAAAATTGTGTACTATTAAATGAGAAGAAAGGAGCAGGTACTTTCTATAGAAAACAAAAATTATGTCTAAATGAATTATTCAATAAACTGAAATGGTTAAACCTTCAGAGAAATCTTTTAATCTGATATTTGCCTGATTTATTATATTGAATATCTTCATATAAGTAGATTAATAAATATTCCCAGATTTTATTTTATTATTCTTAAGCCTATTTTTTCACAAATAAGAGAAAATAAGGAAAGTGTGAAAATGTATGTTACTTATAAAGGCTTCAACAAGTATTTGGAAGTTAATGGTCAAGCACTTTAGATCCTTTGTACAACATACTTTGTCAGTGGTTTAATTTAAGAAATTTGCATATCTTGAGTGATCTATTAAGCTAACCCAAAATTTTTATTATTTTAGAATTAACCCTTCTGATGCCTAAAAAAATTCCAGGAAATTTTATATTTGGTCATTTATTTCCCCTTCTAATTTTGTAAATGCAGCTGTGTGTGTCAATGTGTCTTTTTTTTTTCTTTTTTTTTTTTTTTTACACTATAGTTCCAACCCTTTACAAAGTATTTATAGATTTATTATGAAATAATTTTGAAATAACCCATAATATCACTTTATATAATTCTGTAATATTTCTTGCAGAAGTTTAAAATAGAACAAACAAATATTGCATATATATGTCAACAATCACAGGTATTTAAAGTACCAGGCTGGATAGAATAGTATAGATTGATATAATTTGTATGAATAGAGGTTGCCATAGATTACAGTTTAAATTATTACAAAATATAATAAAATAGAATAATTGTGTATTAGGGATATAACAGTATACACAAAATTGGAGAGAAACTATGCAACTTTAATAATATACTGTGTTTTCCTTTTACATTCTTTCAAGTTAGCAATTTTAATTATGTTTAATTCAAATCCTACATTTACTCGAAAAATCTTGTGTGTTTATTTTAAAGATTTATGCATGGATACATTTATTTATTGGCCAAGTACAAACATTTTTGTTTTTTTTCTTGTAAAAGAATATTTTTTCAATTATGTTTCTATTTCTGCCAGCATAAGAATAACAATTAATAGATTAATTTTGCTTCAAAAGGTTCAAGTTGGTTTCCTTGGTATTGGGTGTTTCTGTGTATAGTTTTATATATATGTATAAAATTATTGATATGAATGAGTTCTATAAATATCATTGAAATTAATTAGATACTTTCACTGTTGCAATTAATTAAACATTCACCTTTAAAGATGAATCGACCTCTATTTTTTCAATGATGTGTTGGAACTAGAAGGAATATGTTATATTGTGCATTTACTATATAATTCTTTGATCTTGCCTTTTTTTACTAACTAATATTCATGCTAATTAATTGGACTTGCCAAAATTAATCAAGCATCAGTTAAGCTTTGTACATGCAAATAAGATTATATATTCATTCTAAAATTTTATTAATGCAAACATTTTATTCAGTAACTGATAAAATAATTTCTCCTGATCTAAATTGTAATATTTTGCTTTTTGAATAAATGTTATTAAAAGTTAATAAAGTAATTCAAAACAGCAGGAACTTTCAGTTTAAGATGTCACAGGGATTAAAATTAGCTATGATTAACAAACTGGATCTGTATTGGTTTGCAGTGTGTCATACTTTCTGCAGGGATAAATCAGTAAAAATAATTATAGAAATTACAGCTGAAGATATTAAAATTCAAATGGTGATCTTATTAACTGAAACTCTCATATTAATAAATAGTATTTATAAAACTATGCTTTTATTTTGTTAAAAGAACAAAATACTGTATTGTCAAAATTTTAACAAATTAGGACTTTTTTTTTTTTTTTTTTTTTTTTACTTGTTAGACATTTTAAATAGCTTACATGTAATGTGAATAGAATTCAAATTGTATTGCATTTTATATATGATCTTTATTATTGCATTTAAAAAGTAACCAAATTTTAAAAACAATTCTTTATTTGACTTTGTTTTATTGCACATCATATGTACAAAAGTAAGCCACAATACAAAAAAATTATCAGAAAATACTTTATAAGCAAAATATACACATAGGCAAATTTACAAATTTTTCCCATTGCATCAGTCAAATAATTCATTTAGGTAAGACCTAAACAGGGTTGGTTTTTTTTTTTTTTTTCTTCTAAATCTGAATAGTAAATTGTTTGTACTTTTTTTACTGCATTTTTAAAAATATTTTTAAATAGCTGCACTGAAAAACGTTTACTCTCAAGTATTTAAATGCAGGAAAAAAATTTCTAATAAATTCAAGTCTTCTAACAGACAATTAAGAGAAGAAAAAAAATACTTAATGGGATTAATGGATATAAAATATTCTTTAAATATATATAGTAAGATTGTTACATTATTACATGCGGTATTGGTTTAAATATTGTTACAATATAGTTTTTTTTTAAATGATGAAAGAAAGGAAAAAAGGTTAGACTATAAAATTAAGCATTAGAAATATTAAGTATTTATAAATAAAGTAATTTTAATTTTAAAGAATAAATAAAAGGTTTTGATTTTAAAATTAGTTTAATAAATTTAACAAATAATTGGACAGCTTTTAACTTTGATTGAAGAAAAAGCTGATTTTTTCCCCCCTGATTATGATTTATGAATAAAAGTTATGACATCATATAATACTAATGCAAAAAAAAGTTGCTCTTTTAAATAAAGTAAGGTGGATAATATATATACATTGTTTATAGACATATATATTTCATACAAGGATGTTGAAAAGAAAAATATAGGATCAAAAACATACAACAGAAAATAGCATAAGTTATAATCTCTATAGTTTATGCATGAATGGAACTATTCCTAAATAGTAAGTTTAACAAACTGGCAATTCCTGAATATTCTTTGAGTTGCAAGGAATCTGTACAATGCCTTATTTACACAAATCTCTCCATCAAAAACCGTTTATGTACAAAGCCTGACATGCCATGCAAAGCTGAAGTCTGATGTAATGACATTTGTGTTTCATGTACATATGAAATGGAAGCTTGCAATCTTTTGTGAAGGGGAGGGGGGGAAAAGGTTTCATAACCATAGCAATTTTCATGACAGCCTTTTGTTTGTGAAGGAATGTGTACATCACAAAATATGTGCTAACAATAAATACATCCATCACAGATTTGTTTTCACCTTGTAAGATCTTATCTAAAATCACTGAATACTAAAAGGTATTTAGCAAGCTCCTCATGTTTCTTTAAGTAGACTGAAGATGTCGTGTTTGTTTTTTCTATACTCGAGCGATGCCTACTAGGATACTCTCTTTCGGTACTTCTTTATTCACACCATCCTCCAGAGCGGGGCTCATTCCCATTCGTATACGCTGAAGAAGTAAAAATTCAGTCATTAGCATATTCATTGTAGCCATATTGAAGCATTTATGAGAGTAATGCAAGTTTTAAAATAAAATTCAAACAGTATTTCTCAGTTAAAATGTCAAATAATTACTGTATTACAAACAAACAAACAAAAATGTCCGAAAATTTTCCAAGTAATTCGTAAGCTATTATTATTATTATTATTAGTTTTATGTAATTTCTGAATATTTTGGCTATGGGCACTTGTAGTATTCACGAGCTTTAGTTCCAATATAATAATGATTTTATATTAGATTTGCATTTTAGTTTGGCGCACCTTATGGCTCTTACACCTTAAAATGCATCAATTTGCATATTTTAGGGGGGTTAGGTCTACAGAGAGCTCCTTTAAGTGTCAGTCCCGAGTACCAGTAGATAAAAAGGATTAAACTTTTTTAAATTAAAAAAAATGCTAAATCGCCTCATTTTAAAGCTTGACAAATAAGCATATGTTATTAAATATCTTTTTAGTTAGCACTCATTTTAATTTCATTTCTCTGTTTTGTCTTCCGAATTCCATCTTGCATTGGGTGTTACATACACCAAGTTCATTCATAAATGGAATATTTTGTAACAGAAACAGCCATTATAAATTAAAGGAAAAGTTAAGTAAGTTCCAACTTAGTTTCTATAAAATGAGTACAAAATAAGAACGATTAACAATTTCTAAAAAAAAAAATTAAAGGAAGTTGAACTTTATTAGTACGAGCACATTGGGTTTGTAATTAAATGGTATCAAATTTGGCGGAAAAATTCTCTGTAGAATATCTTATACTCATTTAAAAAATCGAACGACGTCGTAAAAAGATTGTAAAATATCTTTGGGATGACAGGGAAATGAAAAATTATTTTTACCTCCATGAGTGTTCCTTCGGTCTTGTAGCAGATGAAGTAAAATGCGTAGAAAGGAATCCAGATCATAGAAGACAAAGCAATGAGCCATCCCAGCATCTCCCCCCACCAGGGGTAGGTGTACACTTGGGCATAGACCAGAGGGGTGTAGTCGATGATGCAGAACATAAAAATTCCCTAGAAAAAAAGTGAACATGAGCATTTTCACAAAATTATAAAACTAAACACGAAGATTTTATTCATATATTTTAGAAAAAAAATGCAATATTTAGGACTCTTATGGATAGATATCAATAAAAATTTTAAAAATAAAAAAATTATTAGGAAATTTAATAAAAGCAATCAAACACAAAGACCACTCATGAAATAATGTATTTTAACTATTAATAATGTATTATAACTATTTCTTTAAATGGGTTTGATAAACTTTTAACCATAACTAAAAAAGGGTCATGAAATTAAAATAATTTTATTCTATCATATTTTCAGTTTACTTACAAAAGTTGTCATGGGAACAAGGACCAACCAACCGAGCTTCAGGTATAATCCAGGGGCAAATCCGATCATAGTCTTGATGTTCTTAGAAAGTCGTGGAATTCCTGCATTAAAACAAATCTATTTTAGAAATCGAATCTGCTAAGTTATCGTTCAGCTAGTCATAATAAGCAATTATAAGGAAGTATATTTAATCATCATTTGTATATTGTGAATCGTACCATAAATCCATGCAATGGCAATTGTTTGGAAAAATACTGTGAACAAAAGAGGAATTCCGCTAGCAGCGTAAAAGTCCATCAACTGGAAGATGTACATGCCACCCTACAAATAAATAAAAATATTTTTAGTTCATATTCGACTTAAATTGTGAAAAAATATCCAATAAAACCAAGAAAAGAAAAAAGGTATAAATATTTGCAATTTTATTTAATATTGCATTTTTAGTACCGCTAGGATTATTCTGTCTGGAAATATTATTGTTTACTTATTAAACTTACAACGAATGATTCGAGCAATTTCAGGCAATCGGATGTACGAGTTAAAGAAAGCCATTTCATTGTTAGTTAAACCAGCCGTAGTAGTTTCCCAAAAACTTTCTCGTATACTCTAATAAAGGTCTTTTTTACCATAGACACCTTGCATAACACTGGTGTGCAATAGTCATGAGCGTGATTTTAGCAATTTTATTGAAGCTATCGTGTGATCTACGGCGATTAATCCCTGGCAAAGGGTAAATGGTACAAAAAGTGGAATTTGTATTTTGGACGCGTTTTTCCCAACCGAGTCAAACAATTTGACGAAGTCACACTTGTAGTCACAAAATTACATACCAAATTTGATACGTTTAAATCACTGCGTTTCTTGAGTTATCGTTTTAAGTATCTGAAAGTACATACTGGTAGACGGTCAATCCCTGTTGGATTTGGCTCAAAATTTGAAAGAATTCTGCACTATAAATGTTAAAAATGTGTAACGAATTTTAACTATCTAGATTTCTTCGTTTTATTATTATCGTGTTAATGTTATTGGAACAGCCAGGCAGATAGATTTCTCCAGAACGGATTTTACTCAAAATTTGACAAAAATCTGCAAATTCGGTATAAAGACCGTATACCAAATTTCGACCGTCTATATCAAAGCGTTTTACAGTTATTTTTGCCAAACATGTATTTGTCGAATTCAGGGTGGTTTAAAATGTAAAGATTAGTCAAAACCTCGAATTCAAATTTTTTGACATTTTCTCTATTTTATATACGATAAAGTAAAAATTACTCCTTTCATTCATACTTATTACATTACATTTGATCAGGCGATCATTAAATTTTTTAAAATAAATATTTATATTCACATTTCAGTTATTTTAACATTCTGACATGATTTAAGGAGGAGGACAAGGCACTCACTTCGGTTACCATCGGAAGACCCAGAATACACATGATTACGCACATGAAAAGAGAGAACAGTTTTCGCTTCTGGATCAATAGATGGGGCCATTCCTCAACCAGACTTGAAACAAGGGCTTCCACAGTGCAGAACTATAAAAAAAATGTATTACGTAAACTAAGACAAAAATGAGAAGGTACTTTTAGTTCTTCATAAACAACATTACAATAAAGATGAGCTGCCAAAATTTTAGGTCACATATTAAAAAGATATACGAATAAAATCACAAATTTCAAAGCGACTTAAACATGAACGAGATATTTGAATCATCCGAGTATTTTTAAACAGGCTTAAAATATATTTTAATGAAGATGTTAATAAAAATAATTTGAATATCCACCATTTTCCAATTTGATTAAAACAATGCAAAAATTTTAAAAAATATATAACTTTATCTTTAAGTTAAAATCATACAAACTATCAATTTTAGAGTAAAATAATTGAGTTTATATTATATTGAATTATGTTATATTTTATATATTATGAAAATCAAACTGTAATGAATATTAGGAAAGTTTTCCAATCCGGAAAAATTATAGTTTATATATTAAAAGATAAGTTCAAACCCCATTTCTTATTAAAAATTGCTTAAGATTTTTTAAATATTAACACGTTAAAAATGTTAAAAAAAATCAAGGTCCATTGATTTTATCTAAAATCTGTAATCCTAAAATTGAAATGCTTAAAGTCGAAGAGGAGTTAATTATTTAAGGTTATATGAACATAAAAAACCTTCATTTATGTTTTATTGGTAAGTATATAATATTTAAATGGTATAAAAGAATCCAACTGTGAGAAATTTATATAAAACACTGAATTTTCGTTATATTTCCATTTTTTAACGTGTATATTTCTGTTGACAATTCGATAACCCAAAATGAATTTTTGCTTTTACTTATGATTTCCATTAATTGGCACCATCCTAAACTTGTAATATTTGAATTAATATTTATACCTCGGATCAAGGCAAAACTTTTCTGGTAGTCTTACCTGGCTGTTGATTCCGAGGACAAAAAGCATCAAGAAGAACAATCCAGCCCATAGAGGAGACAGAGGCAAATGCAAAACAACTTCTGGGTAGGTCAAAAATGCTAATCCCGGTCCTGCAAAATAATTAAAAATTGTATAAGTAACATGTCAGAAATTTTCAATCATAGACATCGGCATACATTAGTTAAGAGCAGGGTCGATAATAAATCACTGAATTCCACTATTTTACGAATTTTATTCAAAAAATTATATTTAAATCTACGTCATTTAAACACAATTTCTGTTTCATTATTTTATTTTTGAGTAGTTGATTTTCGAGCACAATTAAAATTAAATGAGTACCCGATTCTTAATAAGCATCAATCACCTTTAAAATGCTTCATACTTGTATATCGTGAAATAGGTAGGTTTCAGATATTAATAAGTTTAACGACGCAATCAAGAACTGAATCCTATTTCCTCTATTCTTGATTCGAATAATAACGACTCTTAAAATGACATTAACAGGGTATAAAAAAGCCAATTACGTTATATTATTTGACAGAACAATAGATATTTCTTTTAATAATAAGGAATCATTTATTTTCTTGCTCTTTCGGCATTTCAACTACTACATTGTTCAGTATATTTATTTGTTCAAAAAAAAGTGAAACTTTGTTCAGCTTTTAATTTTCCTTTTATTTTCTAAATTCGATCGAGCCGAGCATTAATAAAGTAATTTCTTAGTTTTGCAGAGCAAGCTAAAAATATAACAGAATTAAAGTTTATTCATAAAGTTAAATTAATTCTAGAAAATGTGATTAAGTATAACTTATCCACTGTAATTTCAAAGTGTTTTAGCCCAGTTTGGTTTAATTAAAATGGAATATATAATTGGTTGAAGTTTCCAAAAAATTTCTCTATTGTGTTTCCCGTTTTAATCAGTGGATGCAGAAAATAACTAATTCGCTGCTTTGCCGAAACTTTTTTTTTTCAACATTTAAAATATTTAGTCTACATTCGAAAACATATAAGAAAGTGCATAAAATTTTAACCTAGCAATAACCGAGAGACTTTTACTCAAGGCTATTTCCATTATAACTGTAACTAAAGGTGATTTCCTGTAGATCTACAAGGATTTCTAACGGATGTTGTAAGATTTTTATATTCTAAATCATTCTGCTATCATTGGGAAATCATTGTAGTTATGAAATTTTCAATTAAGTTATCAAGCTGAGCAACCTTGTTGAAAATCCAGAAGATAATAAGGATTTCCGTTCCATATTTGATAAAGATAGTGCAGTTGAGCGATTAATTTAGCCTAATACTGTAAAAGAAATAGATTTATTTCAGTATCAAAGATTGTATTCACGGAATAAACTATTGTTCTTGAAGGATGTAATCACAAAAGCATAGCATGACTATTCATTTACTCCGATTTATTTATTTACTCATTTAGTGAGATATACGGCTTGCGTCTGGTTAACCATTGTTTTTGGAATCACCAGATCCACGGCTGAGTGTGTTCCTAAAAACTCACTAATCTAGTAAGCATAGTTTAATATCGTCGAAAAATAATTTTAAATAAAAACAAAGAATAAAAAAAGCTAAAATGAATTGGCAATAAAGAATTATAATCAAAGCTGACATTGGTATTAAAAAAAGCCAGCTTTAACTAAAATGCTTAAAAATATAAACGCATAGAAAGTTGATTTGTAAAAATGAAATCCGAAACATTTTTTTAAATTTGATTATGAAGATTCAAATGGGCCAGCCTACTTTTATTAACTTATTAAAGAATACCGTCAAAATAAAAAATAATTTCAAGTTCGATAAAAAAAAATTGTTTAGAATCTTTACTAAATAATTATTTCTACTTTGTTTAACAATTATTTTTACTAAACGAATTATTTTTTTAAAAGAATTGAAGTCGTTTGGTTAAGAATTTGATGCTTCTTTGCACAATCAGATAATTTTTCCAGAAGGAAATGGCAAAGTAATTTTCATACCTTCGTTCTCTATACAAATTTAAACTATTAAAATTCTTGTACAGGATTTCTGAACTACGGGTTAAAGAAATGTTATCTTCATTAACCACTAATAATTATTCAATTTATTTCAATATAATAAAACTTAGTAAATCAAAACATAAGAATAAATCTAATTAAAGCTTTTTTTAAATTGAAAATTCCCTGACACAGTATCACTGTGTCAATAAATGATTTGGCACAAAAATTATTTATTCATATGATTAAAACACGTTTACAATTACAATCTGCTGTATATTTCATTATCACGGTATTAATTATTTTAACGCTCTAAAAATTCTTATAATTTGGTAAGTAGATTATTGTCTTTTTTTTTTTTTTTTTTTTTTTTTTTGTCTGATTTGTAGAAGAATGCATTAGACTATTTCTTATTTGCACAGCAGACTATTTAAGAAAGGTACATATTATTGGTGCGTAGACTATTTAAAAGTATCATCATCATGGCTTTCCTATTAAAAATTAATTTATCCATTTCTCGTTGCCATTCCATTTGTATTTCGTTTCTTCACCGGCATTGTTAATATTTAAAAAGACTTGTGAACTTTTCGAAAGTTATATTTTACTTTCAGCATAAAGTTTGTAATCCACATAATAGATAAAATAACAGCTTACCAGATTTAACCACTTCATCTACCAACACTCCTTGCACATTAGCCATGTAACCAAGCACAGAAAAGATGACAACACCAGCTAAGATACTGGTCAATGGATTCAAAATGCAAATGAAAATGGAATCCCTGCAGGGAAAAAAAGTATTCGCCATTCAATTTGATTACTTAATAATTATATCAGTGCTGCTAAATGGCATCCAAAAGTAATAGTTCTTTTACCTGTAAAAGTTATGGGTGAATTTATTATAACTTCCAAGATTAACAACAGATCCGAATCCAATTCCGAAAGTAAAGAATACCTGTGTTCCTGCTGCTACCCACACCTGTTCAGAAAAATAGATTCCGTTTAGAGTACACTTAAATTGCTGGCACAGACACATACTAATTTCGGCAGCTTAAAATTAATTTGAATACTAATTACCATTATTGTATTATCTAGTTGTTGATAATACAATAAAGGTGGGTATTACAAAATGATAAAAAGGTTCAAACAAATTAGCATGAATTTTAAAAATTAATTATTATAGGTTTGAAGATCTAAGAAATCTAACTTCTTGAAATTTGTTGTTCAAATTATTCTGCTTACTGGCATTTCTGTAAATGGTTAATATAAGAACAAGTATGTAATAGAAAAATCTCAGCCATTTTGAATCATTCACTATAATCTGAAGTTTGAAAGTACATCAATATAACCGGTTTATGCAAAAATATCTCTGAAATATACATTTGACTTCAAAATTAATTTTTACTATAAAATCGCTACTATAAAAATTTTTCCATCAATTTTTTTTATGACAAAATATTTTTTTATGTGCTATAAATGGTGTTATTCGATTAAACAGACTTGATCGCAAATTTTCTTTTATACCATTTTCAAGATCTGCATTTTTTATTGTTTATTCATTTGAATTAGTTGATGTATAAAATGAAATGCTGTGTGACAATTAATAAATCTGGACACTGGATCTGGAATATTTACCTTGGGTTCTAAAAGTTTCTCCCATCGTGGCTGGACGAAATAGAGAATGCCATCTCCAGCGCCCTCTAACGTCACACCTCGAATCAGCAAAATAACTAATATAACGTATGGGAAAGTAGCCGTCACGTAGATGAGCTGTAAAAAGTTTAATAATGAAAATTATGAAAAAAAATATATGTTTTGGAACACCAATTTCTATCTTTAAATTCTTTTGCTTACAAGTTGGATAATTCAAAATATGTACAATGCTTCTTTTACAGCTGACAGTGAAAACTGAAAGTTAGGTATTAAGCAAATGAAAACTGTCACATATAGTAAAGCACCGTTTATACATCTTTCAATAACGACTAACGTAACATGATGTATAAACGAGAAGACGTATAGTCAAACAACCTTGATTATTTTTAAGTTTAATGCTGCTAATTCCAAATTTATTCCAAGATAATAATTTTACATTATATATTTACGGGTATTTTTTTAGTTTGTTATATGTTTCTACATAGCATAAAAAACAGTAATTAAGTTTAAAATTTAATTTAGCATAAAATTAGAGAATATCATTTTTCATAAAATATCTCGAATTTTAATTATTTACCTCTAATTCTATTCTACCTCTAATTCTAATTATATATATGGAAACTGGCATTTAATTAGAAATATTTTAATTGCTGTCTGGCAATTAAAACCTAAATTTCAGATTTCTCATTAGTGTGCATTGCATTTTTTTAAGTGGAATAACTTTTTCACATTCTTAACTTATTTTAATTCATTCATTGCAACTGCATGCTGTCTACATCACTGCTCACGAGGCAAGTGATCTCAAAATTATTAGGGGAAATTAATGTAAACTGAAATTTTGCTCCGCATATAAGAAAGCTTTTATCATTGCAATGGTTATGAATTAGTCGGGTGCATGATAAATGGTCTTTAATACATTTGGCCACAAATTTGTCCTTTTTGTCCAAATTTGGAGATAAATGAAGGATTTTGAATACGATTTTGTTAAAAAGGACCATTCACCATAAGAAAAATTTCAGATTTCTGAAGAATATGAATGGGAATTTCTGTATACAAAATCATAATTTAAGGACAAAAGTAAAGTGTTTTAATTCAATTAATAACTATATTTTAAAAGTAAACAAGTACCACAAGAGGTAAAAAAAAAAAAATTTTAATTGCTTTCATATTACCATTTTTGAAACTGGTACAAATGCATATATATATATATATATATATATATATATATATATATATATATATATATATATATATGCGGTCTTTTTTTTTTGTAATTAATTTATTATTTTTAATCCCTAAAATTGATTTTTTTTAATGAAATAAAAAAAAAATTCTGCAAATCGTCGAATGCATGCAAAATTTTATGAAATAGTATTTCAGTATTTCTTTCTCTCTCTCTCTCTCTCTCTCTCTTCCCTTTCACACGCACTTTCTTTTTTAAATATCGAACATTTTTTGTAAAGGAGCCTGAAATGTAGATATGTATGTTAAACATCATTTATACATGATATTTAATATGAAGATTTAAAACAACATTTTCACCTTTCCACTCTCGTTCAGTCCTTTCCAGATGATGAAGTAGATGACCACCCAGCCTAAAATTAAGAGGCCAACCAGTTCCCATCTCATGCCTCCCATATCATGAATGCCATCGGTAATGCCCAAGACTTTCCTCCTGCAAAACACATAAAGAAGAAAATGTTTACCTTTCAAAAAGAAATTTAATTTTCAAATAGAACTGATTTGTAAACAACAGTAATAAAGGAATGTTTTGGAAAAGTATTGATTCTGCTTGCATGTAAGCATAAAGAGATTCCAAATTATAAAGAAAATATATGGAATAAAAACTACTCGCAGTGACCAGAATTCTTAAATCAATGAGAAATATTTTGTCTAAATAACACAGATTTCAATTTACATTTCTTTATCAATATAATAAAAAAATAAAAGAAAAATAGGAAATTTACCACTGTAAAATAAAGTCATGCGTGATAAACTGCCAATGTGGTCGAATTTTTTAGTCACCATGAACCATTCGTATTTTTTTCTGGTTACTGCGAATCTCTAATTAACATGTTAAAATGAATGTAACTAAATTTAGTTATTTATACAAGGATTCTGTGAAAAACAGACCCCGTTAAACCATCATTTTGTTTTGAATATCTCATTTAAATGTTGACTCGCTTAAGTTTCCATATCTTAATTACTACAAAGTGGCGGCACAGTTAGATATCTAGCAAAAAAGATAATGCAAATGTAAGTTTTTTTTTAATTAATAGAAACAGTATTTTGTGTCGCTTAAAGTGCATGCACCAATCTTCTTTGTATACTCCACTATGGAAAAACTGTCATGAAAGTTATAATATCATATACATAGTGACAGACTTATGTACCGGCGGTAATGAGTCTGACGGCTATATTACCAACGGTACATTATCACACGCTTTAATCAAGTTGGTATTGATTCTATTTTTCATGTATTTATCGTCATACAGTGAAGTAAAACGGGTTTTAGAAGTTCATACCATGATTACTTAATGTTATTTGATTCGCTGGATTAAAAAAAAAAAAAAAAATAGAAGTTAAGATATGTGACCACGTTCAAGATGAAGTTTAGAAAAACGCTCGAAAACAGCTATATTTTTGATTATTTGCATAAAAAAAAGAGTCTATGAAATCAAAATATATCAGTTAAGTTGAAATTTTTTAAAAAAAATTGGAAATTTTTTTTAGCAAAAAAAAAAGTATAAAGCAAAAATTTTCCAGTTGAGAGGTTTATCAAAGGATTTGCTTAAAATTTTGAAGATAACTTAAGAAATATACTATCTAGATCCTGAACAAAAAAAAAAAAATAAACTGGTCTCTAAACGAAAAGCATAGTTTTACTTCAAGATTAAAACTCAAAACCATGATTTCTTAAATCACTGGTTATTTCCCAAAATGGAATGTCATTGCAAAAACGTTTCCTTCCCTTTAATTCATAAAAATGATTATAAAGCATATCAAATCACTTGATATAATGCCATAAGGGAAAAGGATATATAGTTTAAAAATATAGTTTTCTTATATATTATTTCAAAACATTTACATCTAGGCGCTTACAGTGCAGCTTCGTATCTTATATCAGGTGTCGTAAACAGCTTATAATATCTGTGCGTATATAAAATCTTTATAATAACTTTTCGTTTTCAAAGTACTTTAGAAAAGGTAAATCATAACTCAATTCGAAATTTTATTGCGAATGCGAATTAATTTGCGACAAATTCGATCAAAATTTAATTCTAATACTTTTAAACAATAGAAAAGTTTACTTTCTATATAATTACAAAATATACACTTTTGAATATCAAGTCAAGAATCATTAATTGATGTATGGAAATTTGACAATATATTTATTTAAATTTTAAAAATCAATAAAGTTTTTTTTTTTCAGTTATCATAATTTATTCATAAACTGTTTTCTTGTTAAACATAATTGTTAATGAAACTCTAACATTCTCTTGACCTTTGGAAGATTTAGTTTACTATAACATTCTAAACTCGCATGCAAACATCTTATTTCAGAAACAGCACAGTAACTATTCAAAACTATTTTGAATTAAACTCTGTAATTGCCTCTGTTCCAACATTGTACCAAGACTTAACTTTTCAATCCTGGTGCATTAGTCAAAACGTCGGAAAGTATATCCCTCAATTAAAAGTGACGAATGGAGACTGTTAAAATAGTCGCGAGAGATTAAGTCATAGTCATTATGTGTTCACTTAATCTGAGGCGCCGGACGCCCAAGCCCAATTATCTTTGTTTCAGCATTGAATGGCAAGGGCAAGTATTTCGAGGATGATACCAGCACGTGTCACGTACAAGACAAAGAGTAGAATTGACCTTCCAGGCGCAAAGTTGCACGAGTTGCAAGTAAGCGCAGCTTTTGTGTTAACTTGCACTGAACCACTGAAATTCCGTAAAAACCAAAACAGAAAGAAGAAATTACAAAAAGGATTGCATACGTACTGGCAACCCCTTTCGATAAAAACGAAGGTCAGTATTCAGAGCACATGGATATTTTCAATACATTATGAAAGGCACTGTATATAATACATATTAAATGTTCTAAATAATATATTAGATGAAATTCCACGTGTAATTCGAACATAGAAGACATATAAACGTAAAGAACATATAAGACAGCAATATGCAGTAAGCTGGGCCGTCATTCTATCTGGGAAGGGTGGGGGGGGGGTCGAGCATTGCAGGAACTGTGAAAATTTGCAATATATTCTTCACTATTCTTCAAAGCAGAAGTACTTTTTAAAAGAATTATTTTGATTTAAAAGCATTTTTATCAAAATATGCTGAATAGTTATTTTTTTTATCAACTTTTCAGCCTTCTACTTGTTTTCCAGTTTTGGTCTCATGTAGAATACAATTAGTGTTAGGAAAATCTATAATTTAGGTAAAAACATATTATAAAAACAGATTTTTAACAAACAATTTTTTTAAACTATAAACTACACAAATTACTTTCTTTTCCCATTCAGATAGCTGAAGTAAATTGGAATTTTAATAAATTTTGTCTAACTTGCTTTAAAAAATTCGTAAGCTTCGTGGGCTATTTCGGGGTTTTGTAAATATATCCAGGAACTTATTTTTTCCTTCATCCTCCTTTTTCCCATATTAACTTTGTTCAATTAGAATGCTTCCTTTTCATATTAATTGCTATAAAAACAAATTACTCACACATTTCTATTTATATCATACTGATCGCCAAATGTTTATCCCATCACTCAACAATCATATTCGACACGCGCTATTGGTCCCATCAAATTGTAAATAAATTAAACAGAGTTCATTTCACGGTCGAAACTTATTCCGTATCATCAGTCTAAAGTATTTTAAGCAACAAATTGTAAACTTTCCGATTCCTCCTCTCCTTTTCATTCAGGGATTCTATTTTTAGCAACTGACCGCGCTCCATAAGTAATGCCCTCTTTCAGCATGGAAGAGAAAATTGCTGACTTACGCTTTACGCGCTCTCTTACGCAGTGTAGGAGTGCTCTCGTCACGTTTTAAGAGCCAATTTGGCGCTATCATTGGCAGATTTTAAATTTCGTCATCAACCAGCAGAAGCCTTGCCGCCAACCGTCCTTCGTAATCACATATGTCATTTAGGCACCTTTTATTCATTGTATGCTCACGGTTTCTTTTTTTATTATCCTTCAATGCCAAGGGCAAGCTCACTGGGAAAAAAATAATGGTAAGAGAAAGAGACATTTTTTATTAATGGGAATAATGCCATATATTGGTTTTATTTTAAGTCAAGCATTTTTATGAGAGCATTGTGAAAAACCTTAATTTGTGATGGCTTTTATAAACTTGACTGCGTACACCTGTGTTTACGCAAAATGGATGGAATGGTTTCATTTATCGCACGTGGTTTGTAGCATCTCTTCCCAGCATGCCTCGCAAATGTGATGGGCTGGGGAGAAATGCTATAAAACCGCCGGCGATACTTTTTTTTTCTCCTACCGCTGGTGGAGTCTTGTAGGTTTCGGTTGAAAAAAAATTTCAACTGTCATTGGTTATCAATCAGAATACGTCATTTCTGCTTTGTGCCTATTGAAAAAAGGAAATGTTTTCAAAATCATTTCTTGAAATGTAGAGTTTACATCAACCAATGCTGTTCTCCGAATTAAATATGTATAGATAGAGGGAAGAAGGCTGGATTTTCAACACCAGTGGCGTAGGCAGAATGCAAGTAAAAGAAACAAAAAAAATGTGATGTACTCACTCCCAAAACTCAACTACTGAAGATGTTTCTCTACTGAGGCCAGATGCGTTCGATGCATTGAGGGACACAGTGGCGTTATGAGCGAGGGTCTCAATCACTGTACAAGCAGGGGTGTTCCAAGGAGCGTCGCAACGTTGCCACGGCAGCAGAAACGTGAAGGAATTGACGAAATAGAACAATACCCAAGATACCACGATGATGAAATAGATGTTGTATAAGGCGACAATCGTCATCGATGCGTAGCCAATGCCTACAAAAATATAATAGCAAATTTTTAACACAAACGAAAGAATTAACTACAATATGTATTTGACACATAAAATATAGGAAATAGACTAAGTTTTATATATTAAATAAAAATGAGATCGATTTTTCTTCCTTTTTATATATATAATTCAATTATATAGAATTTTAGAATATAGAATTTTTGAATACATAATTATATAGAATATAGAATTTTAATGTAGCTAACACTGATTACTTGTAAGTTTTTTTCCAATTTTGAAATTATACGCATATCAATTAAATCTTAATGATGATTCTTTGAAAACATTTATAACCGATATTTTTTACCTTTCAAAATCGGACACAGCTTCCAGATGCCAATGCCGCCTTTTCTGAAATATTGCCCCACCGCGACTTCCATGACAAAAGAAGGCCCGGCCAGTAGGACTAAGCATATCAAATAGGGAACGAGAAAGACACCTAGAAAATAAAATAATGTTGAGAAATTATATTTTGTTGTACTTGTAATATAACAGAGTACGTTTTTTTGAATTCCCTGATGACTTAGTGAGAAATTTCAAACATTTAAAAGAAGGTGAAAATATGTCATGTTTCTTTGATATGTAAAAGACTGAAAGGCTTTAGAACCTGCAGATATAAATACAAAATTCCACATACTTAAAAGTTAATTTTTGTCAATTTTAAATTCCCCAAATTTTCAAAATCACAACTAAAATATTTTTCATCTTAAATTATTAATGATTTATTCACAGCCTTAAAATGTTTAACAAATATTTTCATTAAATGCACTAAAATCAGCCTTTCTATGTATCACTCCTTTCTCTCCCCTCTTCTCTCCGTTTAAATGCAGAGAGCTGGAAATCGAAGGTAAATTCATCATCATCATCATTATTATTAAAATACGATTCTGAAAAATTTCTTGTATCGTTTAAAGAATGCATAGCTTGATATATTTTTGTTGATTAACTTAACAGTTTATGCATATGAATATATAAATATGTTCTTTAAACATTCAAATAAATTAGTTTCTGTTTTCATTTCACTCACCAAAAATAACGAATTCTTTTCGAGCGCTTTTATTTAGTTTCACTTCTTTCACACTTGTTGCGGATGGAATTTTGTAATCATTTTTATATCTTAATGTACAAGAGTTTTTAAATTTTTATACTTGTCTTATCTTGATGACACTGATTGTTTTAATACTTCTAGCACTTAATTATCATTTAATGAATTTAATTCATTAAATTTTAATTTCAGAAAGAGATGCCACTTTTAGTAATTTTGAGAAAAACTGATTTCAGAATACATTTATGATAAAGAATTCTAACTTAAAAAGCATAAAATTATTAAAATACAAATTTTACTGTTTAGTACGTTAATAAAAGTGTGTTTCAAAAATACATTAAAAAGTATTATTTAAATTATTATTATTTTCCAAAATTACAATTAATGTTTTAAAAAATTTTCCTGAAGAGATTAAAAATTTTTTTTTTTTTTTTTTTTTTTTTTTTAAATTTAGCTGCCTTATCTCTATTATGTCAAAAAATAGGAACATCTTATTCATAAACTGATAATCGAATTGCAAGCTCAGGTAGGGCACGAATTTTCTTCGATCTGCCCATTTACCAACAAGCTGGCGTTCTGGCATAGGGGTAGCGCGTCTTCCCCGTGATATGGACGTCCCGGTTCGAGTCCTGGTTCGGACATGGTAGTTCCTTACCCTGCATTCTATCTGTGAGGTGTGTGAAAGAGCCCCCCCCCCGAGTGTGTGAGTGTCATTTTCACATGAGCTAAAGACAGACTTCTGCTCTCGGGTGCTCAGGGGTCCGTACCCTCAGAAGCTACTGCACCCCTCTTTACCCGATCTCTTGGACAATAACAACATTTACCAATAAGCAGGATTGTGCCAAGAAAGATGCTCACCTCCTCCATTCTCATAGCAGAGGTAAGGGAACCTCCAGACGTTCCCGAGGCCCACAGCATAATTGATGACACTGATCAAGAAGTCCAGTTTGTTACTCCACTGACCCCGCTCCATGTCCCCTGGGTCAGTGCTTTCTTCGGAGGAAGAAATGGACAGCTCCATCTCGCTGCGGTTAGAGATGCAGACCGAGGAGACGGGCAGACATTCCTTCGGTTTCTTACCGTCTATCATCTTGAAGCTATAAAAACTGCTAATCAACGAATCTTAAGATACCTGTAAAGAAAAGTTGTATCGTTACTATCAGTAAAGGACAATGGAATAGTATCTCTGAAACCAATTAAATTGTATTTATTTGCTGTTAAATCAAGCTCGGAGATGAAAAGAGATCGAATAGTGAGAGGTCTGGTTATTACGATCTAATTCCTTGTCTAAATAAAAATAAAATATTTAGACAATTAATGCTTATTGTTTTTATGCTTTGATGGATTTTAGATTGGACAAAATTTAGCGAAAGATAGGAATTTTTTTTTATTCTGTAAGGATCTGAAATAATCTCGTAAATCCTGAATATTTTTTATTTGATAAAAATTGTATAATTTATCTAAAAATATAAATTATCCCCATTTAATTTCCCAACTTTAACGTTTTTCCTTTTCTTACAATACTTTCTATTGGCCCCAATAGATTTTTTTATGTTTACAATGTAAGTGATTTCCTACAATTTATATTTACCTACAGTTTAAATCAATGGTGCAGCGAGCCTGGGTTGGGGGTAGAGGGCAAGGGTGGCAGTTTTTAAGGGATGCTATGGGGTCAAAGTACGAATGCATTTATGCCGCATTTTATAGAGAAATATCATGAAAGTGTGAAAAAAACAATATCATTCCCGGAACACCATTTACTTTCGCGAAAACCACTGATGAAAAAAAAAATATATCATATACCGGGTGCTATTGATTTAAATCGCAATTCTTCTGGTATCTTCAGGATGAAAGCAGAGTAACACCGCATTTATTTTTAAATTTTCTTAAAAAATAAAGAATATATATTATTTTTCGAAATATTGTAACAGACGATTAGAATTGGACGATAGATTCGCATGTAATCTATCAAAATAAATTAAAAGCAAAATAAATAATAATAAGAAGAAAAATTAAAAATGAAGTAATTACAATTACTGCTTAGAGTTTATAATTCTGTAGAATTCTGTTTCTTCAAATATGAGTCGAGACCTCAGATAGGATTGCTTAGAAGAATGCTGGGACTGTGAGCATGAAAAGGGAGGGTGCCAGCTCAGGTGTCATTTTCGTCATCAGATCGTGGCTCAAAATTAAGAGGTCAGTCTCAAAATAGCCCTAGTGTTGCGTTAAAAAGGGACGTTATTATAGCTAAAATAACTGGGATTGTGAAAATGTTTATCTCGCATTCTTCCAGATTAAACATGAAGGAGCAAAAATAATGAAACATTTTAAAATGAGACGATTTTTTTTAGTTTTGCTGCAGAAATCTGAAATTGAATTTTATATATTTTTAATTAAAACAACATTTTCTGAGTTAGCGGTCGTGAAAATCTTTCGGCCTCTAAAGGGATTGCAAGAGAAAAAAAATAAAAAGCTTTGCTTTAGAATTGCTGATGAGATTCTCGAAAGATGGGAAAAAAAAAATTAAACCGGTATAAAATTTATTATTATTTATAAGTCTCTTATTTTTTGAAATCGAAAGAATCACAAGCAGTTTTTTAAAAAATCTATCTTATATTTTCGTAATAATAAAGAATAAAGCAATGCATTTCCCTTATGCATATAATATCCCTGTGGCATAATAAAACAATTAAAAACAAAAACGATAGGAACTAAATAAGTTTAATTAATTTTCACATACTAATTAGAATCATTGAATTTCGAACAGAGATAAAAAAATCTTCCAAAATATTTCAGTGATACCCTTGGATTTAAATCTCAAATTCAATTTTTTCTTAATATTTTTTTCAAAATTATAGAAAGTATCATTTATATGCTTCGTAAAATAAAATCGTCAAAAGAATGAAGTATTCAGAATAAAGCCCTTATTTTATTCAATTAAAATCTTACTTATAAGCGTTACAAATATTTGATAAGTGGATTAAAAGTTTTCATTTCTTACAGACATCTAGCCAGGTTAAAGAACTCATTCAAACTTATTTCAATGGAATGAAGTCTAAAAATCTAATCTAAGAATTTCTGCGAATACTTTTTTTATACAACGGTTTTATTTTTTAAAATTTAATTAATAAATCTATTTTAGTTTAATTGACGTCTTTCAACTTTCTGTGAAATGATGGTTGACTTACTAATTCTGATTGATAAGCACATGAGATGGTTATTCTTCTAGAAAGTAAATCAGAAATCACATGCTTAAAAAAATAAATTCTTTTGGAATTTATATCAATCATTTCATCTGTAATCCTTACCATCTACCGTCCATCTTCGAGTAAGGCCATACAAAATTCTTAATTAGCCACCTAAATGTCATAAGGTTAATTATGAAAGACAAAACCGTGCGAAAATTACATCCCCCCCCAAAGAAATCTCTTGGCGGCCACTACAAAAAATAAAAGGCATGCTTTAGTTGAAATGCACGATACCATCGAACAGAAACGTCATCGTCTTACCGCCAATCTAAAAGCAAAGGGCGCACATCTGTGCCAAGTACCCGGATGCTCAGGCCCTCAGTGTTTTTTTTTTTTTTTTTTCGAGGCAGGGGAATGGCGAATAAACTAAACAAAAATCACAAAGACATCCTCGGGAGGCAGTGCCAAAAGCGGAAGGTCGTTGGTTGCAGTGGCGCCCCAAGCCTGAAACGACTGTCTGCCAGTGAAGACGGTTTCCCGGAAGGTTGGTAAGGTGATATATTTCATGACGCTGCGGGACGCCCGGCCGGGATGGATACATCATTCCACGCCCCCACACGGGCTGGAGTCAGCAACTTCAGCATTGCAAAAGCACGTGGCAAGAACCGTGATGCCGAGTAACACGTGACGCGGTTCATAAATTACGGATTCATGTACTGGTTGGCGCAAGGGCGACATTTTTTGCCAACCGGTGCTGGTCGGTTCTTTACTTTGGAATACTCAATCCGTCGTTATTAATGAATAAAATATAAATGAAAGGATAAATTGAGGAAATGTATAAGTGATAGGATGATTATAAAGGTTACATCATGTCATTAAACGATGATTGCGGTAACTCATAAGTGGAATAACATTTAACCCGCCGTAATACTACACTTAGGTTTATAACGACCCTCGAAATAGCAACGGAAAATTCCAAACGTTATCACTCAAAGTTTTGGCGCCAGGATAGACAAATGCCAGACTTTTTTTTCTTTTTTTTTGCATAAATGATTTTCAGATTGATGAAAATGATACATTTGACCCCTTCTATAAGATGGCGACATTTACAGCCCCACAGAAGACTTCGCAGAAAACCGTGTCTGTTTTTCCATTTCATATAATGGCTATTCCATATAACAGCCATCTGGTGGTAACTTTCCAAATTTTAGACACATAATTTTCTTAATACTGTTATATTATCATTATTTATTATGTTACATTATTATCTTACTAATATCTCCATTATAGCAATTCACAAGTCACCCTCATCGTAATATCTTTTACAATTGCAGAAAAAATTTAATCCCGCTTAATATTTTATCTTTTTAAATTTTGATTTTAATAAATTTTTATTTATTTTGCAATAAGACATTGAATACGTATTACATTATTTCGACATTGCAAAGCATTTTGTACTTCTTTGTAGCTCAGTTTATTTAAAAATTAGTCTTTTTCACAATTTTAAAAATAAAGCTTGCACAAGAAGATTTTTGATTCTCAATACACAATAGTATCAAAATTAACAACAAAAAATGCCGATTTTAAACAAATTGGAAAGATTCTAAATTATTTTGAATCCAAATAATGCAAAAGAAAAGAAAAGGTTTTTTTTATAAGATTATTAAAACAATAAAAGTTTCAGCAAATTTGAAGAATATAATGAAATAGTAGAAAAATAGTAAATAGTTCTTAAGAGATTCCGCGTTTCTTTTTCTTTTTCTTTTTTTTTAATTTTGAACTGTATTTTAGTTATTTCATTCTACAAGAATAAAAAATTTGCAAAGAAGAGTTCATCAAGGTAATGGCAATTTGAAAAGCCACAAAAACAGTATCTACTATTAAATATAATAAAACATTTCTAATGATAATCTTTATGGAATTTGCTTAAAAGATCATTAAAATGCTTCAAGAATCCAGCAGAATACTTAAAAATAATAATGAAATTTGGAATCCAATCATTACCTACTTGTTAATTTCTCTGAAAAGAAATTATCTTGTTCACTTCAGACAAGAGTTCAGCATTCATTTACTTGTAAAATTTTTTGGAACTCAGCAGAAAATTTATTGAATCAGACTGAAGAAGTACGAAATATTCTAGCAAAATCCCAAAAGTTCTCTCTTTTGCACGAGCATTTTTTTTTCTCAAAAACAAAGTTATTTATAGAGAAAAAACGAAAACACTTTTCCATAGCAAAAAAGAGCAAATGCTTCTCTTATTTTTCTAAGAAATAATCGGGGGAAAAAAAGAAAAAGAAAAAAACGCTCAGGAAATTTTGTCCGCTGCGCAATTTCAAATTCTGTGTAAATAAAACATCAGAAATTATAAGCTCATATTTCCTCAGTTTCTCAGAATAAGGATAAAACCGTAGGCAATGCGAATTTCTAATTGTTTAAAGGACTCAATTTCATACCTACAATTTGCGTAATGGTATTGAAAACTAAAGGAGATAATTAGTATAAGAAAAAGAATTTAATCTGGATTTTTCTCAGATATTTCATGGAAAGAAAAATACCGATCATTGTAACGGAGAGTACCTGGAATCAAGGGAATTAATTTGGAAACGGCTACTAAGATATTCGCATGTAATCTATCAAAATTTTAGATTCCTATATAAGTATCTTTTTTTTCTTCCATTAAAAAATGAAACTTAAAATATATTTCAATACATAACTAACATTTTGAGTTTCATTCATAATTCAAAACCTCAAAGAAGAATGTTAATCAACAAACTTCTTGATTCTTTTTTTTTTTACAACTGTGTTAAATCATTTTAAAGGAATCGGACACACACACACACACATAATGATTTGAAAATCTTGGGCATTAAATTAATTTTCAAAATTTTAGATTATAATATTCAATGAAAACATTATGAAATACTTTTCAATCAAATCAATTGTCAACCCTTTTAACGTTTGTGTAGTTTGAAAAACAAAAGAAGAAAATGTTCAATTTTTTAATGATTACTTTCCTGTTCCTAAGAATAGAGTACAGCTAAAATTTAAGATTCCTTTTTTTTTTTTTTTTTTTTTTTTTTTGCTGTTTCCTGTAGTTTTCCTGCGGATATCTCGACTATTCTTCCTTAATTTGTATATTAATGAAGTCGACCTTTGTTTTTCTACTTCAGCAAATTGATTGAAAGGGCATATCAGCAAAAAAGTTGACATTAAGGAGAAAGTTCTCTGTGTAAATCTGGTGCATTTCCCCCCTCCCCCAACTGATATTCCCTGCAGACCAATATTTAGGAGTGAAGACAGAAAGCGTGAGAAGAATTATCTTTCTTGGTCGTAAATTTTAAAGTACGGTTGTTCAATACTGAATTCCGTCTGATTTAATTTGTGCAATAAATAACCTTTTACGAGCACACAAGAACCTCAAAATTTTGAAAAGTGACAAGCCCGAGAAGAGAATGACACTTGGTTATTCACTCTCCAAATTTACACACCGCAAAATGTACAGACGATCGGGGCAATTCTCAACTTCGTGATTCTGTCAATTTCCAATTCCTGTTAACAGATTGTTCAGGGAGAATTGAAAGAAATGGGACCAGTAAACTGTTGTTGTCGTTGAATGGAATTCCGTAAGTATTCAACACCTGAAGTGTGGAGCAAACCGTTTTCATCTTCTCTTTGGTTACGACATTCGAAACTGGATACACCTGCCCACGATGCTCTTGGAATGTGTTTGTGGGCACACGTGGAAGTTTTCTTGACGGTCTCCAAACACAAATGATGAGATTCCGAAGCTCTGAAAAAAGGTTCAACCTTCACAGAGGCACGTTTGGCAGATTCCCAGAACACTCTAGTCAGAGTATACCTCAACATTTGAATACTAGCACGTGTCGAAAAAGTTCACGCTCTCCTGAAGCGATACAAAAGAACTAAACATGGTATATATTTTTTTCTTTTAATCGAAAACAAACATCCCCTATGAATAAAAAATTTTAAACTTAAAATGCACCTTTTCCCATCTCATCATCTTAAAACATATTTTCTGCTATATTAAGTAGAAAATAAATTTCTTTAAGTTTAGAATTCTTCTCTTGCTTCTACTTTCTTTCAAACTCAAAATTATTTTTGACTATTAAAGCTTGACAGACAGCAGATTGGAGTTTTGTTCGTAATATCTATATTTCAGTTTTCCAAATCTTGTAAGATGACGAAAAAAACTGATTCTTTGTAATCAATAATGGATTATTTATTTATTTATTTTATCTTTTCAAGTCTACTATGAAGAAGAGACTACATAATCATAGCAGAGATGGGGGGGGGGGAGCAGAAATATTCGTTATTGGCTTCGAAAAATTCAGTTTTGCTCTTTTGCTAATTTCGCAAAATTGAAATTGGAAATGTTGCTTGTAAAGAGAAGATTTATTACGATTCAACATCTGGTACTCAAACTACAAGAACCTTTTCCTATAATCACAAAGTAAGTTCAAACTAGAGTCAGCTGATGATGTCGATATCGAAATTGGCACTCCATAGCACAAACTCTTACACGACATGACATTTCACCCAGAACATCCCATTCGATGTGCATCAAAATTACGTACGTATCTGATCTCAGCCAGAATCAACATCTTGGCTTCGAACAGAGACATTTCAATCTTAAACTCAATTTCCATCCACAAATTACTAACTACAGTATTCGATTCGACTGGAATGGTGTATATCAATTGGGGAGGGGGGGGGGTAAAGGAAACCCTAGACAGAATTACTTGCTTCAAAAACGTAGAGCTAAGTATTGCATTGTGTGAAATTAGACGTTTGCTTGCCTTCTGTTAATGTAAATTTGAATCTTGTATAACTGTGCCATTTGGCGAGAAAAAAAAGAGATTTTTTTTTTTTTTTTCTTATTTGTTAAAAGGAAGTCGAAGTGATGATATGTGGTGATTGACCAGCAGCGGGATTGTTCCTCCATGATGTTTTCCTAGCAGTTTTGCTCGTATTATTTACCGATTTCGAATTACTTGCTTTGTACTTATATTTGTAAGTCTTAGTGATGCGTGTACACTCAAAATAAAAACAATTAAAAAAAATAAAAACTAAAGGAGGCACACAGGTGTTCTCCTGTGAATCAAGAGGCCGCAGTAGCCAAGTGGTGAAGTCACAGCTTCGGGATTGAAGGGCCCCACTGAAAAGCCGCCCCATCAGTGGGTCTTCAAAACCATCGAGCCATATGTCTTTTCACTGGTGTGGTGCGGAAGTTTTGGGAGGGAGTGTCGGTTAAGGTGTTGTCCTCTTCATTTGACCAAGGCTCAAAATTACAAAGTTCGTTCCAAAGTATCCCTAATGTTGCTTTTAAACAGAATGAATCAAACTCTAAGACAAGACATTACACCTGCCAATCAAGACATTGCACCTGTTTTCATTCATATTCTGATTAAACGGCGACAGACCAATTATCACACAGTTGATTATGCATCTGAGGATCTAGTACTCATCATCCAGCAGCTATATTATCTAGAACCTATAAGCATTGCGGGCATAGATTTGAAAATTTGTGAGTAATAAAAGTTGCAATTCAAAATAACTCTTCAATTTTTAATTTACATATATATATGATAGCATCTGTACTAAACTGAATACTACTTAATTCAATCCAACACGTAATAAAATATATTTTATTTCGCCATAATGAATGTGTTTTTGTCACCATAATGAATGTATTGTGTTATTTATCTTCTTATTAATTTAAAAATATTCAAAAATAATAGCTGTTAAGTCAATAAAAACTAATGACATTTACCGAGATTTGTAGTATTTTTCTCCTTTAATCCTAAAGCTTTTTGTCATATAATTTCATTACCCACATTGACTCAATATTTAGTTGCTTATTGAAATAGAATTTGATGAAACGTCTAAGAATTTTTTAGGGATATTTCGTTTTAGGAAATCAGAATCTAATTTCTTTTTTTAGCATTATGTACACATGTTTCCTCAAATCATTTAAGAAATGTATCCCAAAGAGAAATCAACGAATACAAATAATGTTAAATTGTCTTAATTTAACATTTTTGGCAGTTGAACCAGAAATAATATTAAACTAGAACTTTTATATTTTTATGGGTTTTGCAGCATTAACAACATATTTATATTTTTTATTTATATAAAATTATATAATTATATATTTGATTTTTTTGTGATATTGATAATAAAGTTATTAGAAAATAATATAATCTAACATCTATTTAACCCCTCGGCATATGAATTTACTTTCTAATTAGATGACAGATTCTATTATTTGGGACATTTATTATTATTATTTAAATTCCTATTATAATATAAGGACATTTGAGATACTGAAGCGTTTTTAAGTAACTTTTGAATTTCAAATTATTTAATACTTTGAAGATTTAAGATTTAAAAAAAAAATCAATAATTTGATATGAGAGTCAAACTTGTTTATTGTATGCGAAGAGGTTAAAGCAAATATTTCACTGAAGAGAAAAAAGAAAGAAAAAAAAATCACTGGGATAATTAACAATATGGTTTACATAAGTAAATCATTAATTATCGTTTTTAATATCCTGTGCTTGAAGGACCCGAGGAACTCTCTCGGGTCCTCTTTTAAAAGGATCATGTAATTTTGTCTCCAATGTTTTCAATTATATTAGATCTATTTACATTCCATATTCTATGTTACACTGAATTTATCGACTAAGTTTCAAACCAAGCCCTACACAGAAAATCCGATGGAAACGACTTGTAAAATGGACACTCATCGTCATTTATATTTCGACACTTATGTATGCAGATATCAGTCTTATTTTTAAACAATTCAGACATTTAAGTGCCATTCTGTGTCAGTGGGTCATCCAAGGGACATCACAAGGGTGAACTTGATCACACTGGTCAGTCGCGGTCATCTGTCATCCGTTTCCTCGATAAGAAAATTTGAAGAAAATTTCGGAAATTAGGTTGTTAGGACCGGTCAGAACGAGTTCGATGGGAAAATTCATTTCCTGTCATCTCCGATCATTCCCTCCGTTGTCCGATTAGATAAAAGCTTGTGGTCATCTTAGATAACACCCAAGAAATTATTTTGATTTGATGCACTCTGCCAGAAATACAACTGATCTGGGATTAATAATCTCTGACTAAACAAAGACGAGTTTTGTTTCGACATCGAGGTAATTCTCCGAATGTCGATGAATAAAATTCCGATGCCAAAACTGAAAGGATAAACTTAACACTTTTCCTCTCTCTTTGTTTTGATAAATAACATGCTGAGATGAAAGATTTCTCGCAATAATTTCCCATAGCAGAACATCTGTATCATGTTAAATCAGCCTAAATGAGATAATTGATTTTTTTAAGCTTTTCAAGATTCAAGGAATAATTGAAACGTAATTTCACACTTCTCTATATAAGGCAAATTAAACTACGGATTTTCGATAATGGGATTTCGGGCAAAAAATTTTAGATCACAAAAACATCGAGTCGTTTACTATTTTAAATACTACTACTAATAAATAAATAAATAAAATCCTAGTTTAAATGGGATTTTAGATTAAGATAGAATTTTTTGGCATTTCAAAGCAGTTGGTAAAAAAGGGAGGAAATGATATGCCTTTGATTTATAATATATACAATTATAATTTTTTTTTATTTATTTTTATTTATTTATTTATTTTGATATCTTCGAAATTATGAGGGTATCGTAACATCCTGACTACATTTGTTACTGACATTTGTATGAAACAGTATAATGAAGCCATTTCCTTTGTTTAACTATAAGAGATTTTAGATAAATTTTGATATGTATTATTAAAAATTCTAAATCCTAATTCAAAATTTTTATATTATATATCCGTACCTAAGGAGAAACATCCATAAACATAAATCGGAGGAATTATGAAATTTATAGTTAAATGTAGAATAATACAAATGGATATAAAAGTAGTAAATTCATTTTTAAGGTATCAAATGTCTAAGTATTGAACGAGGTGTTCATTTAGAGGATGAAGTGATTTATTTCGTAATTATGTCATTAATTTTAGAATTTATTATTTTGACATTGAAATAGAAATATTTTTGTTTGCACTTTCATATAAATCTATTTCTTAAAATATGTATATGTTTGGAGTAAGTTTACACTTTCGACCCTTATTATGACCCTTAAGTGAACAGAAATAATTTTTTACAAGATGACTAAAATATATTGAAATTGAAATCTTTTTCTTTACACCAAGCACTTAAAATTCTCAGAAGAAAATCAATTAATCAGAAGATAATCAATAAAATTCTCAGAAGAAAATAAACATCTAGATTAAATATTGAGATAAGAAAAAGGTAGATAATTTATTAGGCAATGTGATTTTAAAATTTCATTACAACAACATCAACAGAAAAAAAAAAAAAAAAACTGGTGTTGCAAAACAACTTGCCGAGGTCGTTTTACTTGCAATTTAATCGACGTGTTTTCTTTTTGTTGAAGACAAATTTCGTAAACGCTCTTGAAAAAAATCTAGTTTTTTTATTTGTGCAAAATTTCACTTTTTATACATTTATAATTTTCTTCATATTTAACATGTTAACCTAATTAAATAAATTATCTCATTTATATTGCTAGAGTTCCTAGAAGAATTATTTAAAATATGGAAACTAATTATTTATTTTAATTTAGACAGTAGAAAACTATACAATCAGGCAAAACACTTCCTTTCATTGTTAATAAAATAACTATTAATTACAGAACCCAATAAATAAAATGAAGCACTATTTCATTATTTAAACGTTTTTAATGTCGTTGGTCGATAATCACTGGATTCGTTGCCTTTTTCAAGTTATTACGTACAATAAATTGATCTAGATTAGAAATTTCTTCATAACACTCTATAGATAACGTTTTATAGATTTTGAATGTTCTGGAAAACTTAAATGAATGGATGAAGTTTAAATAAACCATCTATATTTGAAGCATCCTTTTCAACACTGTGATGAAAGAATCGTTTTTTGTTTGTTTTTGTTTTTGTTTTTATTGTGACAATTTATGCCTTATGTCACAACGTATTATCAAGAAATCATGATAAAATAAAGAGTTGATATAAGCCTCTTTCTGGAATTTTCAAAAATATTCTAGATTAAAGAAATTCTCACCGCTATTTATTTCTAAAATACTATTCTCGGTTTACTGATTTATCTATTTAACGTTGTCATGTTTTGGGACGGATTAGATTACAACTATTGTGAAACAAAGACGAACACCGACTTTCGAACTTCCATGCCACACCAACGACACAACAAAAATGCTTCACCACACCTCCTAGGGATGAATTAAATTTTTACCATCCCCACATAAACTGCGGCTCTTTGTTGAATTGATTTCGAATCTACGCTCCTCTTATTAGAAGGCCAAGATGAGTCCTCTTGACGAGTTTGAAAACTGCGGGTCAATGAAAAATAAATTATGGCCTTCTGTAACTTTGATATAATTATATAATTAGACAATTTCCCAATAATGTTATGAAAAATTATTGATGAAAGGAGATTTTTATTTGTATTTAACCAAAAAAAATCATTTTAAAGAAACAAAAGTCTTAACACCACATTATACGAACAACCATAAGTGTAAGGGCAAAATGCCTATGCATTTCATCGACTTTTATATCATTGAAAAGTTATTCCTTTTCTGTCTGATTCCTCTCCTGCTCAACTAAAAGAATGCTGCTTCTATTTTCATTCTCTAGGTATCTAATCTTTAATGCTTGTGTTTCTACATTAATATAAAAATAACATAGTACGAGACAAATATTCAGAAAGTCACTATAAAAAAAATCGAAAAAAGCACCGTAAATTCTAACTTAGATTTAAGATATGTTCTAGAAGCTCCGTTCTTTGACCCGGAATGTAAACGTGTTGAAGTCTTCTTCCTGAACTCGAATCCCGGAATTTTGCCAATGAAACTGGGGAGTCTCTGCCCATGACCGAGTGACTAACGTTCTTGACAGTTGAACGAAAGGGTTAAAAGAAGCATGTGCACCTTGCATCTTATTTCAGGGGGTTCAAGATACTGCATTCGTTGAGTGACTGAACTCGTCTCGTTTCAGTTCCCTTCTGTCCTACATCAAACAAGCAACAAAGAACGTTTCCCCCTCTTTTTTTCTTTTCTCTCTTTGGAATGTTTCATTCATTCATTTGGCGAACTTGATCCATAAACCAATCCCAAAGAAATGAGAGGGATTTCTTTTTAAAATTTTTTTTAAAGTTAAGTTCTTAATGCCTTACTTATTCTGTAATTTAGTTTTTTGTGGTTCAAGATTTTACTCTCCATTCTCAAGAGGGGAAAAAATGGTTTTATCTGTTCAATGAGCCATTCTAAAACTAGACGACATGTTATGAGGACGGTATAGATGATTACTGCGCGCATTAGACTTTGAAGTAACAACATATTCTTTGTTTCTTCCATATCCATGTTAAATATGACGAGCGATGTAAAGAAATATATTATGCCAAGAACTTTGCAATCTCGAGCTGCAGTTGAAATAACAGGAAAAGGGATAAGATCTGCTGCTCTGATTTCTAAGCTTCTGTCTTACCTATTATGAAGTCATCTAACTGAAAACAGTTTTAACATGTACAGAGCTCCGTCACATTTTTTGTAAAATATTTCAAAACTCGATCATCTGCGGTAGTCTAGCAAAATTCTATTCAGCGAAATCATACATTTAAGCGAGTTAAAATTATTTTAAATGAATTAATAACAACAACTTCAATGTAATATTCCGGAAACGAAAATAAATACACCAAGAAGACTATAAAATAGTAGAAACTTCTTTTCACATCAATGAATCTAACAAATTACTGTACTTGTGATGAGAAACTCAAATTCTTCAATGACATTGCAAATAACGTTCATTAAATCCAGATAAACTGGCATACTCGCTCAAAGTTCACAACAGTTCCGTCATATGAGCTGATTTTTTTAACTCCTTGACATAGAAATTTACTTCATTTTCTAATTACATGATTAATCCTATTCACGACAATTATTCTTATTTTAATCCCAATAATAATACAAAGGCATTGGAAATAATGATGCGATTTTAAGTGATTTTTACACTTTAAATTATTTAATAGTTAAAAATTCAGTCATTCGAAGCGCGAGTCAGACTCGTCATTGTATGCGAATGGGATTAAGTTCCATCTTTTCCCATAATAAGTAAATTCCGAGTCTGACGCCCTGGCTACCGAGCCTCTACAGTATGTAGATGAGTGTTGTTTCTCCTTTCACTATCCTTCAGCAGTATTCGACACTCGATATAAAAATTGGTTTCACTTTTTGAATTTGTTACATCGCAATTCAGTCTTTTTTTTAATTTTAAAATATAACTTTAAAACTTTGAAAACATCGCAATCAAATTATTTGAGAATCAACATTTGATTTATATTTATGCACATTGCACCTATTAAAGAAATCATTACAGAATGAATATTTTATTAAATTCTGATAGATTACCATTATCTACCAGAATAACAGCACCAAAATGTAAGCTTTAATTATTCAAATATTATCTGTGTAAGTAATATTTATTAGTTCAAAAGTAAACAGACTGAACTTAGAAGTATCTTTACTTAAAATTATACAATCAGAGTCTCATTTAGATGTTCAATTTTTTAATATCAGAAGGGGGGGGGTATTCGAATCAATGCTTTATCTAAGTTTTTAAAAACTTGCTGCGATTTTCATTATTCCCTTTTAAGATACATGATAAATTCTTCAGAAAACTTTCTTTTATCAATAATTAATTAAATGATTCTTTCTCGAAAAATTAATATGGCTTAGAAACATTCCTAATAAACTAAAATAGAACTCGAATCAAATTTGGTTTTAATCTCTTAACTATTTTTAACCATAAAATAATTAAACCTTTATTAGTTTATTTATTTCAACGCATGAAAGAATACAAAAGGCACCGGATATTTCTGAGTGTTAGAGCTCATTTAGTTTTTTGAATTCATTGCATCCTTCAGTATCAGCTCGATATAAATATAGATGATTAACTATTCATTTAGAATGACCCATCTAAATATAATACAAATTTAAATTCAAACATTTTATTTATCAATATTACAATGCAAAAAAAAAAAAAAAATCTTACCTCGTAATACAATTCTTTGAAAATAATAACGGTTCCAGCGGGAAACCCGAGAGATTCGTGTTTTAAAGGACAGCAATAGATTTTTCATTGTCTGCGCTTTTGGCAAAAACAAAGGAGTTGACGTTTTGATGGCAGAAGTACAGCAGCAACAAAGACGATACGTTTTTATCCAGAACACTCGATATAGTTTTAGCCCCCTCCTCCAAATTTTTTAATAAAGGACAAATATTTTTTATTTGACCCCTAAATTACGCCGGAGAGCTCTATAGATAATCAGGAATAACAATCACCGTTTGTGCAAAATCATTTTCGATTTTCACTCTATGAAATGTCCTAAACAGGTTGGCAATATTTCTATAGAAATTTAAATATTAAATACAAAGTAATCGTTTTTAAAATCTAAATGAAACACCTGTTTGCTTGAATAATTAAAATGTAATGAATAACTCTTAATTAAAATATTGAAACAATGAAAATAATAATAGATTGATACTCTACTTTTTACGGAATTTGAAAAACATTTATTTAAAACTATCCAATGATGGAATGTTTGGAAATCCTCAAATCGAGTTTAATGCAGAATTAGTAACTATGTTGTAAAACATATACACTGGAAATGAAAACATATGAAACTTGATTTATTGATTCGATTCATGATCCATTTTAAACAACGCTAAGCTTTTGGAGAATGAAGCTCAAAATATTGAATTGAAGTAGATGACGAGAACAATTTTAGAGGAGGTAACCCTTAACTTCTATACGGGTAGCAATAAGATAGTAACCACACTTGATTCCGATAGATTTACTATGTATCAAACCTGTTTACTGAGTGGATCTGTAGAAATTTGGTGTCTAAGCCACGATTCTCCTATTCTGAGACGAAGATTCAACTCAAAGTAGGGTTCACACGAGGCCAAATATTGCGGGCAAGAATATTTCAGGAAAATCATGTGACCGGAATGGGACAATGGCAAATAGTGGTCCCGATGAGATAACCATTTGTCATTGTCCCTTTGGTGTCACGTGATGTTCCTGAAGTAGGCATGGCTTCTTTTGGAAATAAAGTTTTTTTTTAGTTTATTTTAATTATTAAAGTCCCGTTTTTAAAAGCAATACCAGGGCTATTTTGGGGCGGACCTCGTAATTTTGTATCGCGGTCAGATGACGTGGACGACGCCTGAGCTGGCACCTCCCTCTTCAAACTTCCACACTACACCAGCGGATGACGTTTGGCCCCGACGGATGTAACGTGCACCAGACGCACTTACACGAGGGGCTCTTGGGTGGAATCGTGTCTCGAACCTGAAATCCTCCGGTTCTGAATCTGGGACCTTACCACCAGGCTACCGCGACCGTTAGAAATAAAGTTGATAGTTCATACCTTGTTAGAAAAATGTCTCAGCAACAATTTCTTAGTCATTTATGCTATTTCTTCTTCCAAGTTATCAAATGAAACTGCTTTCAACAGTTTACAGTGGTCTCAGTTCAAATTTAATGTAGGAAAAGATTTGTGTTAAGTGTCCTTTTATGAGAGAAGATGAATTTCCAACACTAATCACAGCTGTGGTGTAGTAGTAACTCATCGAAACGAGTAAATAAATCTTTTAATCTAGTTGTTATGGCACAAAATAAAAAAAAAAAAATGGTATTTTTTTCTTTGGTTTTAATAATTGAGTATATTCGTAACTTAAAATTTTAGGGATCATTTAATACTAAATGCTAGTAAATATTGAAATCTGGTTCACCGAATTTCCAATAAGAGTTATAACAAGAGGTTATCAACAACTTGGATGCGATAACTGGCAACTACTGGAGCCTTTGCAACTAACTGTTATTTGCCATAGTATCTCAACTAAATCAAGTTTCAGAAAGCGTTTCTACTAAAGATCCGTCAGCAAATGAAACTAGAGGCGGCGAAATCTGTATTTTTAGATCAGTTGACCTCTCATAGGTGTATTACAGAGTTTGGAATGAAGAAGCTCAGCTGAAATACCGCTCTTCATATCATATCTATTCAAAATTCCTTGCTTTGCTTTGAAATAGCTTAAAAATAACTAAAAATATTGAAAACATTTCAAACTTGACGATCTTGAGGGGAGGGGGTCTAGCTGAGAATATATAATTCTGCACAGAAAAAAATATTTCTAGTAATATATTTAATAAGAATTACGCCTAACAATTAAGCCGCTTGTGCCTCGATTTGAATCGAGAACAATCATCTTTTAATCATAACAGTTTAGAACCTTTATTACCGTGTTGCTGATAATGTTGTTTTAACTACATTTTTTTAAATATAATTTAACTTAGATTTAAATTGTTCAAATCCTAATTCACGACAAAAACAAGAAGGAAAACAAAAGCAAAAAGGGAAGGGAAAGGTCTGCGAAGTGGGCAAATGGCAATCGAGCATAATGTATTTTCGCTCCCAGTCATGATCAGTGATTCAATAAACATAAGTGGCACTTGGTATTATTTTTTCACCCCCTCATCATATTAGGTTTTAAAAAGCTACATGAAAGCACTAAAATGTTGTCTAGAAAACGCCCCTTAATTAAGTAAATCAGAGAGTATTTATTCTCCTCGTCTCTCTACCGTTAGTACACTTCCACCCTGTATCCAGGGTATTTCACCGATTAGAATCAATAGGATCATGTTAATAAAATCTTGGGAACAACGAAGGCAGAGAAAAATAAAAGAATGGAGAAAAATGCTGATAAAAAAAGTTCCAATATCAAAACTGTTATTAACCTAAACGTAAGGAGAAAATCCCGCTCATATCAATAAGATAAAGAAATGATTCATATAAAGAAAATTTTTCATTTACTCCTTCTTCCCTTCCAACCCTCCATTGTCATCTTTTCCCTCTCACTTATTCTCGAGGTCTCACGTGCTAGCTAGTCTAGTGACCCATAATAACGTAATCTCCCATCCTACTTTACAGCAGGTAAAGGACAGGGAAATTATGCGAGCTCACGTGCAAGTCTTATTAGAGGAAGGGGGGGGGGAGAGGAGAAAGACCTGTTGTTAGACTGGTATAGCTTTACTTTTCTTCGTTTTAATATTCAGGGGTTAAAGAAAACCGGCAGTCTGACAGATTTTCTTTTTCTCCACCGTGAGTATGCTCTCTGAATACTAAACAGTCTGGAGATCTACCTTTCTCGAATATTCCCATTCCTCTCCATCACTTGTTAGAGGAAGCTGATTTATGTCGGCTCTACGAGTTTCGCTTCCTGAAGCTTAGTGGACATTTATACTCTGAAGATGAAGCAGATAGGCGAAAGAAAGTTATCCGGTTTAAATTACAAAACTATAAAACAAATTTGAATTCCTTTTTTTTTTACAATAAATTATTTTCAGACATGTTTTGACAAATAAAAGCTAAAAATATTTGTTCATATGAAACACTCACACGAGATTTTTTGTGTGTTCGATGTAGTATAAACTAACGGAATAACACAAAAAAATATTTCTTTTGGCTATTCATAAGCTGGTGGCGCCATCTAGATTTAGAAAACAGACTTGTCGTTTACAAAACTTCCAACATAGATTTATTTAAAAGTAGATTGAAATGGAAACTTAAAAAAGAATTGCAAAAAATTATCTGAAATGAAACTGATTACTCTTTTTTAGTTCAATGGCAAAAAAGTTAACTAATATGCTCTAAATTGTTGAAAGCCCCTTTAAAGGAGGATAGTTCAGATTATTATTATTTTTTCTAATCAATGGAGTAATTTTTATTTGAAGATGATAAAGATGCCACATGTCAAAGCAATTCATGTTTTGGCATAGAAACGTTAGATGTTTTAAGTTATATTCGAGTATAAGCAAATACATTAATATATATTTACTCCTTGATGAAGGCTAAGGAAGTATAGAACCACTGATATTCCTCTGGCACTAAAGGCAGAATGAATTCCTTACAGTTGGCAAATAAAAGCTAAAATACATACAGAAGTAAACAATCAAATAGTAAATTTTGGTGCGTTTGGCGCCCCCATTTCAAACGAAGTGTTTATAAGACACATTTGTAGACAAAAATAAAAGCCCCGCGAAAGCAGGAGCATGCATTCTACTGACATATATTTTATAAAAGAAAAACGACGATTTTTTTTTTTCTTCCACCCTCCACTGACTTTTGCATTTGTGTGTTAAGAAAGGACCCGCAATTATCCAAATAGCAGAAACGAGTGACATTCCGGATTTAGACCAAGCAATTAAAGTTCTACAAATATTATTCGAAAAGTGTGTTTTCTTATTCAAAAGTATCATTAATTACGGTAATACGCGAAAGGATTTCGCAGATTTGCAAAACACACAGCAAAATAAACTTATTACTGTATTTAAATATTAAAGAGCTTAACAGTTTTTAAGTTTTCAATAAAAAAAGTTTAAAGTTTTCAATAAAGAATTATATTGCAGTTTATAATTTGTAGGGCGGTTTTTAAATATTTGAGGTTTATTCTAAGTCATTTAGCATGATCACGATGAACCACCGCAATTTGAAGCGAGCTCAAATTGCTGATCGTCGGAGACAGACCGGCGACGTTTTGTCTTTCCTTCCTACAATGGAGTAACTAATCCTGTAAAAGTACCCAGCTTTATTCTTTCGATCAGGATGCGCATTTCGTTGAAAATAATTTGCATCTGCCGTGACAGCATTAATTTATTTTGTTGTATTGGAAAGCACCCAAAATATTTAATAGTTTTCATAATTAATTTTTTTTCCCAAATGCAAATTAAATTTATTTATTCTGTAATTTCAATTTTACATTATCTTTGCAAAAAAAAAAAAAAAAAAAAAACAACAGTTAATTAAAATATAGAAAAACGCGTCTAGTTCTGTCAATAAATATATGCTTCGGATCAGTCCTGTGGATTTCAGACGAAATTAACATTAAAATATTTATATTCGAGAAAACGAGATCAAGTCGAAAATAATTCGTTTTGTTTCTGACCGACCTAGAAAATCAGAGGGAGTTGTTTCCACAAAACTTTCTCTTCTAATAAAGGTGAATTTGTGTTTTAGATGCGGTTTTCGCCAACTGAACGAAACCAAAATTTGAGACAAAACTCCAATTGCAGTCACAGAAACACGTACCAAATTTGACGTATTTACATCATTGCGTTTCTGATTTATCGCGTTTAAATGCTTCTGAAAATACAGACTGACAGACGTTCAATGCTCTTCGGATTTTGCTCAAAATTGGACAGGAGTCTACATCATAAATGTTAAATCTGAGTACCGAATTTTATCTATCTATCTCTCTTCGTATTGTAGCTATTATATTATTAATTTATATTCGAACAGCCAGGCATACTTTCTCAGAACGGATTTTGCTCAAAATTTGATAGAATTCTACACATTTGGGGTATATACCAATTTTTATCTATCTAGCTCAAAGCGTTAAATTTGTCTCAGACATGCAGAAGGACAGATATTTTTTAAAAATGTGTTTTTTGAACTCGGGGTGATCTAAAACGCGGAGATTCGTCACAATCTCGAGTTCGAATTTTTCACGATTATACTATTTTTCTCTACAGTTCATACAAGTAAAAGAACAATGGGTAAAAAGGCAAAGGAGAATTAAAGCAAAGGATATTAGAAATACCTTATTTAAAATGTACTTTAGAAAAGACTGAGATAAATTTACACAACCTGCACTCAGAAGACTGAAAACGTTCGAATAAAATTTTATTTAGTCTAGCATAAAGTGCCAAAAGAAAATAAGACGTAACGTTCTGTCATCAAGTCCTCACAGTAGCGAAATCGTGGCTATTTTATTAAGTTCATTTTCGCACATAGCCAGCTTGTGCATCATTTCCTTCCTGCTTCTCATTTCACTTCACCACTTAAGTATACCGCAAGTTTTGAATGAAGGCTCATCTCTAATGTCTAATGAAAACTTCTAATGAATAAGCAGGAAGTCGACACAATAATTTAGAAATAATGCTGTTTCTTACTTTTTTTTATCTTGCCTTATATACAGGACGACTTAAATCTCAATTGAAATTTTAGCCTTCTGAATTCACAGTTGCTTTAATGCACAATTAGACTTTTTATTATTTTCTTTACAACGCTGCTTTGTTATAAAGAAGAGACACGAGCACCAGATTTCTTTTCCTCTTTAATGAGGAGAAACCTCGACTTCGACTATTCCTTCCTTCGGTTTAATCAGGATTTTTTATGAATTACTAACTATTATTTCATATTGATTTTTTAAATCTCAAATTATATAAGAGGAATTTTTATTACATAGCAATAAAAGAATATTAATTTAGCTTGAGATGCAAAATGAAGAACTGAAAGATAAAGAGGTACCGTGTACGCGCAGCCGTGATATCGAAAGTTATTTACTAGACAATAAAACAAAAAAACAACATTTTATTGGCAGCAACAAATTTTTCATATGAATTATCAGAAATACTTGCATTATTTAAAAATTTTAAAACTTAAATTTTAGGAATAAGAAGAGTGAATTCCAGAAATTTACATAAAATGAAAATCGAACTTAAAGAAGGGAGCTGAAAAAAAAAATCTGGCAAGCAAATTATAAAAATAAAAAATAAAATTTTTTAAAAATGCGCCAATGCTTCATAGACATAGCAAATCTTGTTATGACGAATCACATTATTCAAGATAACTACTTTTATTTAATCAATTTTCTTTTATTTTTCAAAAGCAAAATAAATAAATTATTTCAATGGCGATGTTTAAGGCGTAAGCCACCTCCATACCTCCTGAGTGTGCATTCTAAAATTAACAACCGGTGCCACAAGAAGTTTTCTAACTCCTTTTCTATTTATATGTTTAAACTGGATCACAGCACTAAAAGAAATATGGATACTACCGATTCCACTTCCTGGATACAACGTATACAGCTAACTTTCGTTACAACGATTAAGTCAAAGTGTTTATATAAATGAAAGTTTAAAAAAAGTTGAAATACATTGCTACAACCGTAGAGAGTTTTCATGGAAAAATTGCGACAAAATGTGATAACTTTCACTTTCAGACTTATGACTGATGCTCAATTTCATATGGCAGTCATAAAAAATTAGAAAAAAACAAAAAAAAACGTGTTTCTGAGCCCGATTGGCAAGTTAAAAGTGGGAGGTAACGTTTAAACGAAAATAGTAGTTGGAGGATTTTCTGCGCATAGTAAGTGCGTTGAAATAAAGTGTTCAATTTAATTAAGATATGTCTTTATATATCATATTATTATTATAAATCATTACATAAATTTTAAAAAAATTAAACTGATTTATTTAAAATTAAATAGGAAATTTATGAAACAAATTCACTGTCAGTATAGAATTAAAATGCAATAATCAAAACACTACATCAAATACCAGAATTTTTTTTAAATATAAAAAGAAAAGTTTAACTTTAATATACAATAAAAAATTACAGCATATCAAATAGTTTTAATATTGAAAAATATCCGCCACTATTGATTTCTTGCATTTAACAAGTACTAATCCAAAAATGCCATCTCATTCTTTTCTTAATTTTTCCAATTCTTTTTCAGCTACTTTTAGATCAAATTTGCAAATGTATTTAGTTTAGTTTCAAATTCTTTCATTTTTCTGGAATTGCTTTATTATTCTAAACGTGTTCTAGCATTAAAAATGCAAGAAAGAATCAAAACTCCGAACAGTGCAGACTTTTCGTGCTCTAGAAACTAATGAATTGTGATAATGAAATGCATTATTAATATTATTCCTAGATTCTCATAGAAATATTTTTATTAAATTACAAAGTTCACAATTACCACTAATTAAGAATAGAACAAGAAAAGTTACTGAAATATTTCATTTTCAATTGTGCAATTCATTTCCTATATCTTTACAGTAAAAATTCATAAAATGCGCGAAATCTCTTATTGGTTGATACAATTTACACGCGTGCGCAAACGTTTGTGAAATGCCACAACGGCACTCAATGCAGTTTCGTCAAAAACAAATGAGAAAAGCCAAATTCTAACATACAAGCACGCGCGCGCACACAAAAACTAGATAAAGAGGTATTTTAAAATAGAAAAATAAATATTTAATTTCTTATTAAACAATACTTCAAAATAAAAACGTTCCAAAGCGTTCACCTAAAATAATTGACACGATTCGATGATTTCGAAAGAGACAAAAAAAAAAAGAACATTTTACACTTCATTGAATATTTTATCAAAATTGCTCATAAAGAAAAAAACATTAATTATATTCAGGAATTTTTCATTTTGTTCAAAAGATAAACCATTTCTACTTTGGAAACACGATTATTAATCGAAATACAACAAAATAACTTGACAATGAAAATGAAAATTTATTCAAATAATATATTTCTCGTAAAATTTTAAGAATGAAACAATTACTATTAAAGAGAATATTAAAATGTGAAATGCTAGAGTAAATGAACTTCACAACTACCTTTCAAGAATATTTTCGATTACGACTAAAAAGTAAAGACTGCAAAAAGTAGAATGCAAGAACGTAGATTGTCTTTGTAATAAATAACACAGGATGGACATGTAAAAATCCGTAGTATTAAAAAAAACAAATAAAACTTTTCAAGGCAAAATTCTCTATTCACTTAAATCAGAAGAATGCTGTGGTTCAAAAAATTTAAACTAAATTAAATTACTGAAGTAGATCTTTCGAACTGCCATTTTATTATAATAATTTTTTATAAAACGTAAAAATATATTACACTTTAAAAAATTATCAGTTTTTTGCTAGAAAAGGAATTAAAAAATACTTCTTATACGAATCCTATCATCGAACACTGGTATAAAATAACACAACACTGATAGACACATAAAACCGAAAATTTGTGCTCTTTAGAAAATGTTTTTGCTTCAAACAACTTTTTTTTTTAAATGCGCGACTGATTATTTAGAAAATCTTGGCTATCATTTTAAGATTAAAAAAATTAAGTTTTATAGTTTTAATACTATTCCTTGATAAATGGATTTCATATTTAAAGTTTTTATTAAAAAAAAAAAAAACTCTCTAAAAAAAGAGGAATTATTTTTAAGAAACTTACTTGCTTTGCAGTTCGTAAATACTGTTGCCTGTATTTTATCCCACAAAATATTCGTGAGTAAAATTGTCCACCAGCAATTATTAGCAAAATGCACAAAGATATTAAAAGGGGTAAAAGTTAAAAGAATAAGTGTCCGAAAATTACTACCGGTCACTGCACTGGAAAATCAAGTAGTCCGCCACTTGCAAATCGCCCGTTCTTTAATATAATTCTGCGCTGAACAGCGCCATCTAGCGGTTAAAATCTAAATGCTGTTGTTTATTTGCTCTCGCTGCTCCGAAACGTTCATTCTTCCTTTCTCTTCATTTTTATTGTTTTTTTGTTCTTGCTCGTGTTAAGATTAGATGAAGGAAAGAATGATCTATGTTCGATGGGGACGATTCATTTTGCCATTCTACCAGAAAAATGATTGTTAATTCTTTTTTTTAGATTTTTCTTTTTCTGAGCGACTGGACAAGAGGAAAATATTCTCATAAAGTGACATCTTACTACGACAAAATCCTCTGCAGGAAGGAAATAGAAATCGCTTGAAATGTCTGCTTTAATACGCATTTCAGCCTCATTTGAGCAGGAGTTTTGATGGTAGATTGCAACATGATCTAGATATAGATGAATAACTTTATTTAAATAATCTGAATGGAAATAGAAAAAATAAATAATTATATATGTATATATACTCTCTAATGAGTAATTATTTGGAAAGATTTAAGATTTTCAAATATTTAAATAGACTCATTAGGATAATTAGAGAAGTAATAACTATTTAATTTTATCTAACACAAAGCATTTAAGGAAAATCAATTTACCTCATGTAATATCTTACCAATAATTATAAAGACAGCTATTTAAAAAATATATAAAAAAATTATGTCAGCAATTACTCAGGAATTGTCTTTGACCATTCACTAGTTTTGAGCAGAAATTTTTTAAAATATCTGCGATAAGAATTGGTAGTTAAGCTTGATAATAAGCATTGCTAAAGGATTTTATTTTTTAGATTTTATATGAATCCAATGCGGCTAGTTTCGAATAAAATGAATAATTTCGAAAAGAAAAAAAAAGAATATAAAAATAAGTTTAATCTTACATTTGAATTAAGGTACGTGTTCTTAAAAATTCTAATCGATCTGTAATAAATAATGGAAACATTTCAGTTTCGTTCTATTTATGCAATGGTCATATTCTGTGGAAGAGGTCTTATAGCTTAGAAATAATGCTTAATACATCCAGTTAACAAAATTGAGAACCAAACATTCAATCAATTTAAACTATTAATTCACTTACCGAAACGGAAACACGCTTTCTTTAGAATTATATGTCTGAAGTGTCTATCCAAACAAGTGCATATTTGCACAAAGCTGTAGAGAAATTTCTTTTTAGCAATTTCAATTATTTTAATAACATGAAAATAAATCATTACAATAATTCTTTTATCTAAGCTTTGAATGAAAATAAAAACGAGTGAGAACAAGGAATTTTCTTTTAGTTTGTAGTCGAACTGCACTTCCCAGCTGTTAAAGCTTAGTATATAAGATATGAAGACAGCTTACCTGCAAATGAATATGCATTTAGTCGTTATTTATTGCGGATAAAGTAGTTAGAAAATGAGCATGGATTAAGTTGTCATTTAGTATGAGCCCATAATGCTTTGTTGAAATACAGTGTGATATTGCTTATGTACGAATATAGCTTGCCTAATAGGTCGAATGAAATTAGATCAATACAGATAATCAGTTTTCTACGGTTGAGTTCTTTATAGTCTTTATCATACTCTGGATAGAATCCCTGCAGTATTTATATTGGTTGGACGTTGATTTTTGTTAAAAATAAACAAATAAATAAATCGACATAATTTTATATTGCCCAGCATAAGGTCGTTAATAATTCTCTACGAAAGAAAAAAAAACTGCGTATTACTTTTTATACTATGTAATGAATCGTTGGTGCTGCTTGGAAGCTTTTTTTTGGTTTCCAATAGCATTTGACCTTGCGTAAATCATTATGAATGTAGATGTTCCAAATTTTTCTAATTGTCAGGCTCAATTTCTAATCAAGTGTTTTTCCAGAAATTTGTTTTTGATGAAGTGCTCTTATTCACTTTTAGGCGCATGGATTAAGAAATTCCGAAGGGTTACTCTTAATTGAAATATACGTTACGAGCCTCAATTATTTTTGAAAATATTCTTTTTTAATTAGTGACGATACATTATTTTGCATTAAATTGTTGAATAATTTCTTTTCAAGCCTCTTTGACTTTTGAGAAAAATAAATAAATAAAATAAAATAAAGTTTTTTTTTTAATAATTTTCATTTCTGTATTTTAATATTTCTTCTTTTCAATTTTGTTCCACCTGAAATGGGTTTTATTTGGTTTTGTATCTTAATGTTTTTCCCTGATATTTTATTTTAGTAGCTTGGTTTTTTTTCCCTAACACAATGTCAAAATTATTGTAAAATCCACTTATTTTTGCTTAGTTTTATTATTATTTGTGGGCATTTGTTACATGCTATACCATTATATCTATTATATTTTCTATATTGCTGTATATTTCCAAATTTATCTAATTAAAAAAATTTTAAAGATTCTGATTTTTTTTTCGCTTCCAGAATTTTTACACTCGCGACAATATTTTAAATTTTCTTTTTAGTACATCATCTGAAGATCTCAAATCAAAAACTCGAACTGGGTATTGACTAAATAAGTCATTCTGATTTATTGCAACTCACACTTAGAAAACAAAGCTGGGTTTTTCACTTAGTAAATAGAAAATTCTGTACTTCTAATCTGTATATGAAATGTATTTATATTAAAATGCAGCCATTTCTATATAATTGAGAATTTGCTTCAAAATCCGCACTTCAACACATACGATTTTAACTTCTTTTTTTCAGAGAGTCCATTTCAAATTTTTTGAATCCTAAATATTGTATTTTTAAATCTTTACAGTATTTTACGTTTTCTGAGATTCTGTTTTTTTTCATTTTTCATATAATTTTCAAAAGATCTCTTCGGGATTATTTTATTTGTAATCGAGACTATTTTTACTCTTCAAATTTTGTACATTTTCCTTTCAATTAATTCACGTCTTTTTTTTTTTTTTTTTTTTCTTAGAGTAAGAGAACTTACAAAATTATTAATAGTTTTTAAAATTTATTATAAATTTCAGTTAATTTAACTTTATAAATCCAAGTAGCACAAGCCAGTAAACTTTAACTTCAACTTCTAAATGTTATAATTTAACCACACGTGCAAATAACTATTCCATTCTGAAATCTATTTTGACCATCCGACAAAGTCTAAAGTTAGTTTGTTATATTTTTAGCTGCTTCTAAAGACGTAAAACAGTGTACGTAAATGTGAAGTCATGGTCCTTTATTACGAAAATGAATCCATAATAACATAAATGCATTAATAAACTCTGTTGTGAATCATGTCGTTACGGACGAATAAAGAATTTCCTTTCAGAATTTACAATGCATGGTGGGATTGCAGCAACGAAATTAAACATATATATATATAACCGACACGGAACGAACACCTGGAATTAGTAATAATGATTGACCTTGATTTAACAATTACCACAGTAAATGAAGATTATGTATCAATTAGTAATCTTGGCAGTGAAAAACATCCTCAGTGAGAAATAATGAATACTAATAAGAAATTTCCTAATAATGATTTATTATAATAATTTCGTATGAGTTCATTTGAAATAAATTATGAAAATGATAACTGCAATAAAAAGATCCATTTAAAAACCTAACGTTTTGCCTTTTTTTTTGGGGGGGGGGAGATTTCTGCATCGAAATTTTTGTAGATTTCTGTTACTCTGGAACTCTTCCGCAATGCTCGATTAGAATAATATTTCGCAATGAACGATTCCAGAATTTCTCATTTCTGCTGTAACAAGAAATCACTTTTATTTTTTATTTTCTTTCTCTCATCCCCCCCCCTCTCTTCACATGAAAAATAAATTGCGCTTTGAATGGCCAATTTTGCCATGCATTACGTGGCGCGATTCCCAATAACTGAATCCTCATAGATACTAAATACCAGAATATTCGAAATCTTTTTCAAAATTGTTTAGTTTTTATTATAATTTAAATAAACTCCTTTCACTGTAATTTGGAGAGAAGCAATTTATATGTAATAACACTACTCATGCAATTGCAATTTTATATTAAATCAATCATTGTATTAACTTCAGACTTTTCTATTTTTAAAGTGAAATTTCATAAAATTTTTTTTTAGCTGTGCATTCATAAATTGAAGATTACGTACTACAAATGGATGAAATGAAGAGTGATATCTGATTGTACTTTGTCTAGAGAAATAATTATCTAAGTGTAACGAAATAAACCATTTCAATCCCAAGAAATACCCTTCCCCATTCTTTTTCTTTTGCCAGTTGCACTTTTTAAAAACTAATTTTTGATATATCTGTTAGATATAAATTTATTGCTAAATAAACTCCGCGTTATTTATTTATTTATTTTTTTTTTTTGCGTATTACTTCAGAACTTTTTATCAATTCTATGAAATCGCATGCAACTATCTTTCATTAGTAATTTACAATTTTTTTTGCATAGAAATAAGAGTTCAAAAGATTCGATATTGTCCCCTGCTTATGCCAACATGAACCTTAGTCAAATTTAAATGATCAAAATTTTGAACTTCATCACAGGACTGTCCAGATAGCAAGAGGTCAAGTTGGGACACAATCAAAAATCGAAACTTCCCTGGTTGTCCAAAAGATGTTTTTCTAAGTGAAATGAAAAACTGAAAATAAAATCTGTGGATAGTTTTACTTTTGTATAAATGCCTGCTTTTTCTACTTTCCCTTATTCGTGTATATCATTTTAGAGAAAAGCGTTTAAAGATAAGTAAATAAAATTATTGTTTAATTTCATTTAAATTTTTATCATAAAAACAGAAATGAGCTAGGTAAAAAAGCTATTTGCTTCTTAACCTTAACATATTTTGTTTAATAATTATAACAATTTTAATTTTCTTTGGAATTTGAATTTGGTGTTTTTAATTTGTTAAATTTGGACTTTTTTTTAATTTTTAATTTTTTGAATTTGGAATACCAAATTAACCTTACCTTACCTTACCACTTTATTAAATTACCTAAATTACCTTAAACCACTTTATAATTTTTTTTAAACATTCCACTCATTTATTTACACATGCCGAATCAGTATGACGTCAGTTAATCCATAACGTAGCAATTTAAAATGTCCCTTTGTTTCGTGCAGTTATTTCTACAATAATTTTACTATCAATTGATTGAATTATTGTCTGTTTATTTATTGGGCTTGAAAAAATAAAATTGTGAACCTATTCAAATAGAGAGATTATCGTCTTGATATCGAGCCAAAAACAGTCTTCATTCATGCAAAATATTTCTTAAAAGTGCGAGAAATTTCAATAATAAAATTAAACGGATTATCTTGAACAATTTCAGTTTCAGAAACTATTGAGATATCGAACATGCTGTACAATTGTGATTGAAGTCGTTTTCTTCTCGTTGCAATATGTATTATTCACTTAACCATCCCCATTGATTCTAAGTGCAGAAAGATGTTGCACAAGTACATAGGACCAAAATACTTTACAGTCGCTTCAACCTCTTTATTTTATAAATGCTTGCCTTGGCTAAAGTTACCAACGTATTAATTTCCTCATATATTATCCAAATAAAAATAAAGTGCATATCCATTGTCATACAGATTTCGAGCAACAATAGCTGAGATAGGAGGTGGAAGTCATTAGGGCCGGTCACTACAGCTTACCAGGTCGTCTCATTTGAAAAGAGCTACCAACTTTTTAAAGGCTTGAACCGAAGTTCAACATTTATATCAGTTTCATTGGCACTGCTTTTCCCAATTCATTTTTGCCCTCTTTCCTGTGCATCTTAGAATGTAAAATAATATATATAAAAAGTTTTATTTTTAAAATTAAAAGCATGTATTTCTCTTATTTTAGATGCGTCTCTTAAACGATTAGATATTTCGAATTCATTTTGTATTTTTTCATATCTTCATACTTTTTTCTTTATTTTAATAAGGGAAGCTTTAAAAGTAGCCTAGATATCACTAAATTTGAGTTTTTCCATCCTGTACAACATTAACGCTTTTGCAAACAAACAAATAAAATTGACTGTATAATGTCTGTACCTGAATATGGAAGAGCCGTGTGGGTCCATTCATACAAACACAGGGACATATTTTCCATTTGAAACTACCTTTGGCATTTCCAGCGCAGGGGGAGGGGCAGCAAAAAAAACGGGGAGGGGGGAGCTCCTTCTCCACCCTTCCCAAGGCGGAGTTGGATTAGTGACTTCTTACAACCTTTGTAACTGCCGAAAATTATCTTGTCAGTTTGTCATTTCCTCCCTTCCTTCTCCTTCTTTGTCACCAGGTGGAATGTCTTTTGTGAATATCTGAATGGCCCACCTGTTGAAGTACATCCTCTCTACGCTGAAAGTGAAGATCTAGGTCTTTTGTGTTCTCGTTGGGTCGCTTTTAACTGCGTTGAGTACTTGGAAGTCTAACAAATAAAACGGAAACCATCCTCTTGGCGGCTAAATGAAAGCAAACTTTTTATTTTTTAATTCTTTTAATTTCAGGCGCAAAGCTTCATTCGATTGTTTTTTTATGAAATAGGGAATACTGCTTGTCAGCGCACTCGGTGGCCGTGTAATTCATATGTTTGCATGAAATACCGCGAATTTTAATGACACAAAAGAAAAACACAAATCCTCGCTGGGAAAATATTAAATAAAAACTATGCTAAAATCTAGCCGGGTTTAATTAGATATGAGATTTATAAGTACTTTGATTTAACTAAATGAATGTCATATAAATATTTCGATTAACAAATTATTTTTCCTCATTACAGCAGAATTAGAAAAGTATTTTTTAAGTCAAAATTGATTAATACTTAAATGAATGGACATTCAATGCTTTGTTCAATTTTCTAAAATATTTGACAATCAAGGCAGTCTTTTGAGGCATAAAAATATGCAAAAAGGAAGAAATACCATTCAGGCTATTCTCCATTTCATGGTGTGACATCTGCCCGACAATTTCAGAAACTATTTTTTGGATGAAATTATTATGATTATGAAATCAGGAACAAACTACCATTTTAGAGATTTCGAATTCTCAATCGAAAACTCAGTGTATATAAATTTCAATCCAAAAGTAAACCATTTGCAGTCCACTGTATGAAAGACCAATCTTAATACATTAATTAATAAAGGGAAAATTATTCAGTAGAATTTTTTCGTATTGTTTTACAAAAACAATTGCTGTATCCCAAAACGTTGCACCTGAGTATGAGTTGGCGCCTTATTTCATAACTGCAAACAGTTATTAATCACATTTTTAACTTACACACGTGTTTCAGGCATTTTATTTCAATTGCAGTAACCTGGCAACAGCATTCATTGAAAGCAATTCGGTAATTAAACCTCTAAATACCTAAAACTCTTTTGTTTCCTTTTTTTTTTATTTCTCTTTGTGCGTAATATTTTTAGCCAGTTGATAGATCTATAAAATATATTTTATCTAATAAATAAATAAATGAGACAAAATGAGATATTAAGCAGCATAAATGGCAACAAAATGGATAAACATCCGTTTCTTCGTTAATAGATATTATCCATTTTAAGGCTTTGAATGTGCCGTTGAAAAATTCCGATCCGCCAAGGTTTTTAATTGCACCATTCATTTTAGCTGTTAATCAGTTTCGCTATAATTACTTTTATTGCCTTATCTTCAAAACAGGTAATAAAATACAACATCATCATAAAAATCATAATAAAATTATGAGTAAACGAACGTGTATAAGTTAGCTGTGCTTTTGGGAAGAAAGAAAAAAAATATAATGGAATTATCGAAATTTTAGCTTACAGTTTAAGGAGAATAAGAGACATTCTTCGGTAAGAAACAAAAGCACATTTTATAAAAAAAAAGAAATGAAATAACTACAAAAAAAATATTTCAACTCTGAAAAATAATATTTAAAATAAGAAAATAAAGTACTTTTGTAAAGCCAATTTAAAAAAATGAAAAATCAGATGCCCGTAAAGCAACTGTTTCCAACTCTCTTTAACTTTGGGAAGTCTATTTTAAGCATTGATCGTGCATTATTTTCAGAGATTTTCACTGTTTTAAATATTATTTTAGTATCTTTTCTTGTTACCTTTATATATATATATTTACTTATTTAAAGGCTGTCATTTAATTTTCGTATTATATTCACAGAATATCTTGTTCTTTTCGTAGGGATGTGACATTTATTTGCGCATCAATGACCTTTTCTTTCAGGACCTTTTTTTTTCTATACATACATGAAGAATATACGAATAAGACAAAGTATAGAAATATATTTCAACCAATAAAGATAAATATAGGAAAAATAATACGAATCTATCTTTTTTTTTTCCGTATATATTTCCAGGGGGAAAAAAAAAGAAGAGAAATATTTTCTTAGAATCTGACTTCTTAAATTTTACATTTAGATTCAAAACGGTTGCTTCTTGATAGCATTAGTATTGTAATGTTGATATTCATATTAATAATCTTAACTGAAGATCTAAGAAATAATAAATTAATCTGCCCAAAGTTTATAGGTAAAATAAAGAAAGAATTTCTATAGCTGAAAGCGGCCGTTTAGTCTATGCAAAACATTCTTCGTCGGTTGAACAGAAAACAAAAGGAAATCATAATAATCCGACTCGAATTTCGTCCGTTATCATGGAGCGGAATGTTCATCATTATTCCGGATGTACGCACTGTTTTGTCCATTATCATAACAGATCCAGATAAAAAATAATGGCCGATATGGCTGAATTGTTCAGCAATGAAAAGATATTAATAACTATTAATATCCATTTTGAATGTTTAAAGAAATGTATGATAAATAGAAAATAATTTAAATTAATTGTTTAAAAATACCTCATTAAACTGCTTTGAGCCATTCCGCATTTTATTAATTGCTTTTTCTTTTCTTTTTTTGCTTACAACTATTTTTGTAGAGTAACATTTTTAGCAATAACAGCGATCGGACCATTAAGTTCATGAACTATTTTCACCCATCGCAAGTCAATTCTAACAGATTGCTCGTCACATTATTGATTGCCACGGCTATATGAGATGGCAAAGTAAGAGGCCTCGTTTTATGTTAAAAAGTAATAATAAATTAAAAAGCAAATACCTTTGTAAACTTATCGGATTGTGAATGGAGAGCCACGAAAGATCGCTTCCAAGGTTGGCCAGCTGGTTTTCTCTGCGATTCCGGTGAAGAGACGTGGAAGTGTTCACCAAAGTACAATCCTAAAAAGTATTTACGATTTTTGTGTTGATGTTCAATCTTTTATATGTACGGTGGTTTCTTGTGAGTGGTTCTGATTCTGACACAAGTCCCCGAAAACCTATAACGAGACAGCTACGTTCATCGGTTCTTCCTCATTGGACGTTCTCTTTCATGAATGGGCATTATTATAAGTTCAAAGGTCAAGGGGAGATAACAAGCCCCTGTCCGAGCGGGGAAGAGGAATTTTTAAACTCTTTTATTTACTGCACCCCATCGGGCATTGTTCACTTGCCAAAGTGATATATATTTTCTTTCTATTTTCTTCAGTGAGAGATAAATCTTTTCTAAAGTGGCTTACTGCTGAGGAAAGGGGTGGGAAATGTGAACCGATTGCTTTTCCAGGTAGTCACCAGTTGAACTGAACGAAATTATGAATGGCAAATGTAGATACTACAGTATTTAGTTGTCTATAATAAATGAATAAATTTATCATAGTTTTCGGTAAATTGTAAAATTTTATATGCATGAAATACTTTTCGAATCCTGTCGACTTTTTAATATGTAAGCATTATTTTATGTGAAGCAGAATGCAGTTTGAAGACAGTGAAGATACTTTTGATTTCGTGAAGTCGTTTTATTTCATTTTGAAGAAGCAAGCATATGTACAAGCGATGAGCACAGAAAAGGAATGAGGAAAAAGCTCTCGGACATTTTATCTCTGGTCTTATATAACCTGAGAAATTGATAGGGAAAATATTTCTTTACAGTGCTAATGTATTATGAGATTTCGATAGGGATTTTCGTTACACGAGTGGACAAGGTAGGGGAAACACAAGGAGATTTTTTAAAAAGAATTTGCCTCATCAGCGGTATTTTGTCTCTTCACGCGGAGTGTGGGAAAGTTAGTTTTAGCTGATTCAGCAGTTTAATAAAGCTTCTCTTGAATTAATTAAGTAGAGACAGTGGAATTGGATCACGAAATAAGAGAATATTTTAGAATGAAGTTACTATGGGCTAAATTAAGATAAAATCTTGAAAATTGATGAAATTTAAATGAGAGTTAAAATATCATTACATGCATAGATATTAGAATATAAATACATATAATATCTTCACAAAACTTTTTAAAACTTAATGTATTACGTTATAAAATTATATAAAACAATTAAAATACTCCAGGCGCTTTAATTTTTCATTTTTTTTTGTATTTCATTATTTATTATCATAAATTAAAATGCATATGTAACAGAATTGCGTTATGTTTTGTTATCCAATTTATTAAAAATGAACATTTTAATTTTCAAAAAAATTTGTGTGCTTCCTGAACTAAAATGGGCTTTTAATTATCTAAAAGAAGTTAAAACATGCATACTCAAAAAAAAAAAAAAATGCATACTCATATTTAATTTAACGCACAACAGGAATTAATTATGGGTTTCGATATTTTGAAGTGTATATTATCAGATCCTTCTTTTAATAAATTGGCCAATACATTATCACATTTTTTCAGATTCAGCATGCAAGTTATTTATTTTAGATTAGATCTTTTCATCCCAGTAATAACATGATAATATGCATTTTAATTCTTTTTACATATTATTATGTTGTTTCAAGATTGCGAGGCCTCCATATATGTAGACAATTATATTCAAGCAAACGTATGATGTTTATAAATACTTTATTAAAAAAGCGGATGCACCAAAGAAACTAAGAATCTGGCTAATTATACTCGATAAAGAATGCATATTGCTTTCATATTTAATAATTTATAGCATTTGTATTTTTCACAAAATTATTTATTTGGCAATTAAGTTAATAATATTTTTTTTAAAATTGTTTCCTCTTGAAATCCCACTTAGCTCAGTGGCTCTAGGTCTAACTTTTCTAGAAAATAACTAGTTTTAGATTTCTAGCCTTTCTAGATTTTGTCATCGAAAATCCACCCCTGATACTTCTTACTCCTTGTCATAAATTACATATAATTTCCTCAAAATGTAAAGTGCCTGAAACATTTTAAAAACATCTAAATTAAAAAAAAAAAAAAAAACTTTTTAGAAAAAAAAAATTATAAAAATATAGATCATTAATTATTTTTTATTTGTTAATTCAAATTCTAGTACCAGTTTATATATATAAAAACAAATATCCTATAGGTTAAATGTAAAAGAGAAATTCTATAGTTTATTCAGTTTTTTTTTTTTTTTTTTGATAATTTTAAATTCCACAACTACTTATTCGGAAGAGAAACCTATTTACTTAAAAATTGAATTTGTAAAAAACTTTGGAACTTACTCTTACAAGAAAATTAAATTATTAGACAACTAGAGACACAAATTATACAATTAAACAACAAGAACAACGAAAAACTCAAAGAAGAATTAAACTAATATTGATAACAGAATTTTTAAAATCAAATTTTAAATTCGTATCTTTTTTATAGCTTATGCTATGTTATGGTATCACGTTTATTTTTCTTTTTGCGGGCTGCGCAAAGGATTTCAAAATCAAACTGAAGCAATGAATTTGATGTGTACTATTTGACATAAATTGACTGCAGTGAACGCAATGAATACGACATTCGAAATAAGCATTTAGAGCGCATTGTTGAAATAAAAATACCTTAAAATCCAGTTAACCAAGATTATAAATTGTAGCATCCATATTAGTTTTAGATGTAACAATTAAATTAGTTCATACATAATTGTGTTGATCTTTTATGTTGTAGTTAGGGTTGCTTAGCCTTTATGCTTTTTTAAAATTTTGTTTATTATAATTCTATAATACCTTTCCTGCCATTAAAATAATTTGAGAAAAGAAAAACGTTTAGATACTTATATTACATTTAGATACTTCTGCTCGCGATCTACCAAGACGAAATATTGTAAAACTATTGAAGAAACTCAATTTTCTTTGGAATTTCAAACGAATTTTTCTATTGTTTACTTTTGATTCCATAAATATTTTGATAATAAGGTAAGGAAGGGGAACCTCTAGTCAAACACAAGTATGTTCGAAGCTTGATTCGCTTGTCTCGACATCATAAGCTTTGATGTATCAGCCCGTGCATTCGATGCAGAGCGGTTTTCAGATTTCATAATTGAAAAAGAATGTCTGCTTGTCCTCCCGTTTTTCTATTGACCTCTTCGTCCAACTTGCTATCTAGTATCAACTCGTTATAATATTAGTTTCTTTTCTTTTTCCCTCCAATGAACTATTTTCGCATTACGCATTTTATAGATGGTATGCCAACCTAACTATCTTTTGAAAATTATCGATTTTTGATAAAATATTTTAACGTTCTATAAATAATTAAATTGATGATCAGTATTATTTTTTTACAAAAATAATCAAACTAATGCCATTGAAAATATTTATTACTATTATTGGCATTTTAAAATGGATCTTTAATGGATTTGGTTCAAATTGATATGGATTTACACTTTAGATGATAAAAATGTGCACTAAAATTTAACCATTTTGCTCTGTGAGTTTTGTAGTGATCCTATTTACTTGCTTTCAAACAAACTTTTTCTGAATGGAATTCGTTAAAAATTTGATAAAAATCTGTAAACTGCAAGTAAAGACTCCGTACCAAATTTCATGGTTCTAGCTCAAAGAAATTTTGAGTTGTCGTGTTCATGGACAGATGTAATTGCGGAAATGTATTTCTCGGTTTCAGAGAGGTCTAAAACATGGAGATTCGTCAAAGTGCAAACTCGAATTTTGTAATGATTATAATATTTTTGCCTTGTATACTTCTTATACGAGAAAACAAAAACTAGGTTGCTCAACATGAATGGCTTGAAGAAGGGCGTCAGAATTCGAACAACTGAAAGTTAGACAAGATTAAGTTTATTTTATTTTTATTTATTTATTATTATTATTATTTCCTCTTCGTGTGTGTGAGACGAAATTTTTTCTAAGTTCAAATTTCCGGGACAGTATAACTTTTATGGTTTGTAAAAATGTTTGATTCTGAATCTCACTGCTGTTATAATTTTGCTTCTCTAGAAAAGTAAAGAATGTTATTTTAACCTTTTATATCGCTACTGTAATTAAAAGTACCGGTTTGAATCACTTTTATAACCTAGTAAAACGACTTTCCCCCCACGATATTCGCAAGTATTTACTTCTTATAGCAAACAGTAGATGGTAAATGAAGGCAAAAATTAAAATTTTCGAAATATTAATCAAACTAATTGAGTTATTTTTTAATTAATTAAAGAAGTTTTTTTCTTTTTTCTTAGATTTATCCTACACCAACTCTTATCTAACGGTGCAAAAATAAAATTAAAAGGTCTTAGTAAACTTATTTTGAATATAAAAGATTAAGCTGATCTGCATAAGAAATAGTATTGCAGGAAAAGTTCGGGCTGTTTATAAAGATGAAAAGTGGAAGGGTAGAAAACACACACACACCATGGAATGAGGGAAGATACTTTTTCTCATTACCTTCTAAATATCATTATCATTAGAGATAGTGTCTTATTGTTTTTTTTTAAAATATTAGCATTAAGTTAGATTGTGAATGCATTTTAATGCGCGTAAAAGCTTTTAAAAATCAAACTGAAACCATGCAAATAAAGTTCAGAAAAATTATTTTTCTCAAATTTTACCATACAAAGAAAATCGAACCGTCATTTTAATACAAAATATTTTAGTTCAGCATAGCAGCTCCTTTGAATATTATTGATTTTCCGCTAAACGAAAATTTCCTGGTATCTTTAAGTCAATGTAAAGTGAAGTCGGGGGATTGGGGGATTCTCGAATTAAATGGAAAATGCTGGTTTTTAATTTATTGTGCCAAAGGTGCTTTTTAATGCATATCTTACGAATAGGGTCATTTAGAAACAGAAAATGCAGAAAGTAGGTTTCTATTTTTTAAAACATAATCCCCAAAAGAAAATATTTTGTATTTCATTTACAATGTTTTTTTTTTGTGTGTGGTAACAGGACTTTTTATATATATATATTTTTTCCTTTTATATGAAAAGACTTAACTTTGACAAAATTAATATATTTTTGCAAAACTGAACACCAACAAATAAATTTACAGTTGAAATAAGACCATTGCTGAATAGAATAATCAGAGCCCTCGAATGAAATACTGATCTTTGCCCCAATAGAACAGCTCTGTGGTGCCCTCACTACTTCCGAATTTCCTCTTCTTATCCCATGTTGGCAGGTATTCTTTTTCGCTCGTCTCCTCCTTCTCGGCAAGCTTGAGAATAATTGAGCATTCATGAATAAACATCCTCAACAGCTGTATACTAGTATATCCAATTTTAATGAAATATGTTTATTCATTCCTGTTCATGATCTTAACAAGGAATTGATGATAATGAGAAATTAATTTCTTTGTTCTTGATTTGAAATCATTTGCGAAATATTTTCACATCCAAACTTCATGTGAGGAGTCCGCCAGTGTAGAGTAACTCTCTCGATTTGTTTGTTGAGTTTTCAAGGTCATTTTTTTCATTGTTAGTTTCAAACACAGGCATAACTGAGCTTCGACCATTCGACGAAATCCACGTACTCTGTGGTTAGAAAGAATACATTATGCCACAAATTTCTGCGATGTAATTAGGCATGAAAAAGAAAAAGAAAGGAAGCTTTATTTTCATTCCCAAGGAAGTTGATATGGTGGCCATTTTCTGTTTTGATAATTTCATACATACTGCGGCATTTAAATAAAGAAAAGAAACAGATTAATTCTTGGAAAAAGTAACTTTGGTTTAAGTAGATACGTGGGAACTTTTTCTTTTCTTTAATATGCCACGTGTCTATTTTCAGCATTGAAGTATTCGTGCTTTCTTCTTTGTCCCACAAAAAAGAAAACGAAATCAGTCAATAGATCTATAAATGATAATTATTTAAGGTTAAAGGTCAGTTACTCAACATATTAAAAATGTTTTTAAATAAATTAGAGATATTAGTTAACTTTCAGATTCTATCTTAGCTCGATCTTTATGCATGCGTTGTCATTTTTTGCTGTAATATATTAAATAAAAAGTTTGTTTTCAGTATTCTATTTTTGAATTTGTATGCAAAAAGTTAAGCATCTTATTCCGCAAAATTCATGTTACATTTTATATCGTTTTGCTTTTAACTAATCATTTTTTGTCATTTAAATAACTTAAATTTTAAAAATAAATTTAAATTTTCAATATAAATTTTAATGTATTTTATTCATACACTTTAAAAAACTCCAAAGTATTTATTTTTTGGCAAAGTATTTATTTTTTTTTCTTCCCCCGAATCATTTTCAATTTTTTTCAAAAAACGCATGACTTAATTCAAATTTCAAAGTCAGAAAAGACAAAAAAAATTTAACAAAATGTCTATTTAATCTCTCCGGGGGGAATGTGAATTAATTTAAATAAATACTATTTTTCTCTTTTTTTTAGAAATAAAAATATATTTAAACATAAATGAATTGGCTCAGAATTCTATCTGAAAAAATTCTGTATGAAATTCCGAAAAAAATATCGTAAAATCACGAAAGAATTTCTACAATGAAAATGAAAATGTTTTCTTAATTGAAAAGAAAGAGATTATAATTTAAAAAAAAGAAGAAAATATCTCTTAATCAGAATGTTTGACATAAGGAACTTTATTTACTTGATTAAATCTTTTACTTTTGCTTGTTTATTTGAAAATACGCTATAGAGGGAAGGAGAAAAGTCAAATTACAATACCGCATGTGTTTAACACGCGAAATGCACACAAATAAAAAAATACACAGAATAAAAAAAATAACGAATCACAAAATAAATGTTCAAAAAATATTTACATTTCATAGAACAATATAAGATCAAATAAAAGAACCTGCATAAAGAAAATAAGCACAAAGAAAAGAATAAATGAGTTTAAAAATTAAAAATATTTGACCTTAAAAACTGACAAAAGACAATAAGAACAATGGAATACTTAAAAAATAATTTATATAAGGAAAACGGCCAATGTTATTACATCGCATTAAAATCATTCTGAAATAGTCAACTGCTTCTCATATGGTTAGACGGCAAAAAAAAAAAAACTGATTATTTTAAGGCAATTAGTATTATTATTAATAAGGAATAATAGATTTATAAAAATGAATTCACTGCTGCAAAAAAGATTTCACAAGTTTTTCAAATTTAAGACGCAATGAATTTTTTATTTACACATATATATCTATCAAAATTATATATGTTTTAGTATTTAAAAAAGGAAAAACAAACAAAGGAAGGCAGCTTTAATATTTAGAATAATGCTTTTTAAATTGATAATGACAAGAACTAAAATTATTTTAAATCAGTAAAACGCACCAGCGCAAAATAATATGATTGCGTTTTAAAATCTCGATAATCTTTTTCAAAAATAGAAACCTTACTTTTGTTAAACACGGTTTAAGGTATTTTTATATCATTATTTCTAAAATGCATTAATGCAATCCATTATTCCTAGAAATTACGTATGATTTATAAAAAAGTTCCTGACCTCTCTTTTTTTTAAAGCGGATGGTGCAATGAAAACAAATGTATTGTTGCCTCAAGAGAATTTATAGAAATACTATCTATCCTTTATTGAAAGATCCCTTAAAATGTTCGAGTTAATTTCTTGTTGAATTCATAGAGCGCTCCATTCTTGATTTAGATATTTTTGAACCAGCGCCAAACGATTTTTGGACTTATTTGTGCACTTTTTAAGAAACTGATGGGGGGGGGGGGGAAGAAGTTTATAAAGTAATTGAAGTTCCGCTTCAAGAACCATATGGATATTCTGATTTGATAGCTATTTGATTAATTAATTCTAAAATTTATTGTTATTTAAACATCGTTAGTCCTGGTAAAAAGATGAAAAGTCATGACTTCAACGATTTGGGTATTGTGGAGGAGTGACTTTTTGGTGGTTGATTCGAATTGTTTATCGGAATGCTGCACAATGAATGTAGAGGGAGGGGGGAAATAGCCCAAATCACCATTTAAAATAAACTGATTTTTCTTTGCTTTATTAAGGGCGGAAGTTGTATGAATCTTCTCTTGCCCTCACTTCTAACTGTATTTAGAAGGAAGACATGCTTTGCTGTCTATTATTATGAATAAGCCTTTTATTGCAATGAAAAATCGGCGTAAGACAGCGTTCACAAGATGCCAACCATTGCGATAGAAGACCACTCCTACCTCAGGAAGATCACGTCACCCTAGTGAGACAATAGCCGTCTCATGGGGACAACTATTTGCCATTGTCACATTGTCTTAATTGTTCACATTAGGACGATATCGGGATAACAGCAGAAAGATAACTACTGCGCGCAATAGTTGGCTTTTTGTGTAAGCACCTCAAGTGATTACTTACTTTGATCCAAGGGGGCGGGGAAGCGCAGTGACCAGAAATTTCCTTTTCGTGATCAAGAATTTCTTTCTTTTTCTCTTTTTTTTTAATTTTATTTATTATTTTTTTTTTTTACAGAAAATTTTTGAATGCTATTTTACAGGGAAACAAGAAATGAAATGAATGTGGCTCAAGAGTAGTGACATGTCGATGGAGAGGAGCAAGTGGGGTATACATGCTCCAAACACTTGTCTTCAGAAAAATTATGAAAAAACAAGATAAAAAAAACGTGCGTTTGCACTACTTTTGAAAGTCAAGTAAGATCAGGCTCCAAAAAAACAATACTATGTGTCTGGCGACCGTTATTTTTGCTAAGCTTCTGATGCTGGAAGGGATGAATCATTTCTGTTACGCGACGGAAATCCCTTGCTCTCGCTACGCAAGGGTTCAAGTGAGCTTGGACACTTATTTCAAAACCAGAACATGCGCCCTCCAATCATGACAATGTCTCATATATGATTACCACAGATTAATTAAAGGAAGTTGAAATAGAAAATCTCATGAACATTGACGAAAAGCTCATCTAAAATTAAAATAAAATATTGTAGTAAACTTCAGAAGTAAATACTACATAGCAACATTCAAAGTTTAGTTTTTTTACAATGGGATCTTCCCTATCTGTGAATTCTCGAGCATTTGCATCAGAAATAATTACTAACGTTGGTTTAAAATAAATAGCGATCCACGAACAGAAAGAAATCCGGCATGAATCTGAATTTCCTGTAATAATGAATTCCGTCCCGCAGAAACACCGAGAAGTGAATTAAGTGTGAATAATAAAACGAATAAATTAATACAAAAGAAAATTGATCGATATCAAAAATGATAAAATTCAATTCCGAAAGAGCTAAAATCTACGTTTATTTACATTCAACTTCCATCCGAAGACAATTTTCCTGCAGTGAAAAAATGTTTAAAATATTGATTTTAATACCGCTTAACGTTGCCTCAATGATAGATATTTCCTTCTCTAAACACTTTTTGATATGAAACGAACTATTGCAAATATGCATGCTCAAATGAAGAAATATAAGAAAAGCAGGAATCGTAGTCTCTAAGAGGGATGAAGGGTTTTTTTCCTTGAGAAGACAGCATACAGGGATATTTCTCACAAGGAATTTTGAGTTTTCTTCTAGCTTTTCGACGTTAGTGTCATTGATTAGATCGTTGATGCATTCAGAGACTGCACTCAAACCAAATAAATAAACGTTTGATTTTATTTTTAGTTAAGGAATATTGAAGATCCGCTTTCTCTATACAGAAGTGAATCTCTTACATTTATAACTATTATAAGTTTTTTTACCTCAAAAAATTTATAAAATTTTGAATTTGCCAGATTGAATTTGTATGATTTTTTAACTCTTCAAGCAGATACCTTTTTGTCTCAAAATAGGAAGTCAATTGTATAGAAGATTTCAATTTGTAATACATTTGATAAATTTTATTGATTTATTTTATCATTTTTTAATATATTTATTAATAAACAATGAGAGTATTTGGGAAATTTCTATTTCTAAAAAAGTTCAAAGTTACATAGTACGATATAGCTTAAGAGCTTTCTTTCGAATCTTCTCAAATCAAATTTTTAACTTGAGATTGCAAGTAAAAGTTAGAAAATTCATACGTTTTTTTTTTTTTTTTTTTTTTTTTTGCTAAAAACGCATATGGAAAAAAACTGAATACAGATTGAAAATAGAAGCATGTGTAACATGTAGTCAATGTAATATGCGCATGTGTAATATGCAGTAAATACTGTTTGTCGACATGCTCAGTTACGTTTGTCATATGGCTGTGATGTCATATGACATGTTGTATTGAACCGAAACTTGCCTTTTTCCTCTCCTCTGCCCGTATTTCCTTCAATGTTTACATTCTCGTTTTTTCACCAGTTATTAGGAGCTGAGTTATTCATTTTGCCAGAAACTTCACAAACCGGTCAACGGCTGCTCGTAAATTTTTGCAATTCAGGCTCGATGATTGAAGTCTGTTCCTCTTACATTACAGATTTTACCTCACGTGCCGGCCAATGTGCCCAGTCTTTTATTCTCAGAATAGCCTCGAAAAAAATGAAACAAACTATCAAAGGAAACGCCGGTCTGCACTTACTAGATGCACTTCCGGACTCGGTTTCAACCGGAACTGTCGACCTGCCACGAACTGCTTTTAATACTTACGTAACATTAAGCACATTTGATTATTTACACCTTTACAGTCAATGGAAGTACGTAACCTTGAAATTCAGGGAAACTCTTTCAGCTTTCCTGGACCAGGAACATTTGAAGAACAGAAATGTATGTCTTTCGATATCAGAAAAGTTACTTCCGCCCAACTTCCTCTTTCACTTACACAAATGTAGTGTACCCACTTAAACGTCACGGCTACATGGCAAACGCAACTGCGCTTATCATCTAACATCTACTAGTATGTTGTACGTATACCTTAGTGGTGTTCTCTACTGCCATGCCCCCTTTTTTACAAGATGTGTAATGAGCTCTAAATTAAAATTTCTGCCGATATGTGTATAATGTGACAATGAATAGACCCCCCCCCATCTTCCGTTTTCTTGAGCGGTAATTTCTGTTTTCGATTGTCGTATCATTACTGAGTTTAGATTTGAAACCAGCAGCGAAAAGTGGGTGATTGCCATTGGCAAAAAGGAAACTTCATTAATTAACTGGAAAATCATTCATTAATTCCGGATTAATGATATTTCGATTAGACCCCTTAATTGGAGCAATATGTCCAAAAAATGTTCCATTATAATCCTTTTTACTATCTAACCTTTTATCTTAAGAAAACTGAACTGAAATGAGATGGAGCTCTGTAATAGATGGGAAATAATTTTTTTTTTTTTTTTCTTTAAAAGTATTTTCCTGATCTGCGAGGCAACCACATTTGGGCCTAATGCAAAATGAGTATTGAAGATTCATGAATTCGACGTTCATTTGAGATATTCAGTACCTATTACTCTGATACATTCTACATCTTTTGTCAGCTGTGAGAATATAAACCATCCCCTATTGTTAAGCTTAAGTAGAATATTTTTAATCATCTATTAGTCTATTTCTTTTTGATTTTAGTTTCTTTAAATTTCAAATGAAAAAGTTCTAAATTTTGGAAGACAACATTAAAATATGCAAAATAACAGGAATATAAATGATAGGTCTCTTGCTAATCAAAGGGGGGATGGAACTAAAACCTTTTTTTTTTTTTTAATGAAGTACACAAAGAGAAAGCTTTGTAATCATCAAAAAAAATTCAAACTCGAGATTTCGAAGAAACTCGATGTTTCAGATCTCCTTGAAATCGAAAAACACATTTTTAGAATTGTGACAGTTTGCCACTCTACCTGTCTGTAAACACGATAGCTCAAAAACGCTTTGAGCTAGACTGATAAAATTTGACATAGTCATTAAACCAAATTTGCGATTTCTATCCAATTTTAAATAAAATCTATTCAAAAGAATTCTGTCTGTCCGTCTATCTGAGTACAAGTGGGCATGAAAACTACAAAAAGTAAAGAAATAAATAGACAAAATTTGTTTAAAATGTTTGAGATCTTAAAAGTAGATCCGCATCACACTTTTAATTAAATCCGATTGAAAGATGATCGCCTGTTTATTTGTAATTTCGCATGCCTGTAAATGCAGTAACCAAAAAACGAAAAGACATTAATAAATAAAATTTGATATGTGATTTTGTGACCATACCTGCAGTTGTTTGTAAGATTTTGGTTTCAATCGGCTGGGAAAGAAAAGCGTCCGAAATACTAATTCTTTTTTTTTTTTTCTGATAGATGTTATTAACCGCAAGAGCGATTCATTTCTCCCCAAGAATTCCAAACAATGCACTCTAGATTCCAAAGATAGATATTACGTAGCTATTGTTACCAGTATCATGCAATTAATATACAAATATGTGTTTTATTTATTGTAGAATAAATAAAACAAATATACAACTCTCATGTGTGACACTGAAAATAAAAATCTGAGTTTCTTGGTGTTCACAGCCTTTCTCCTGATCCATGATTTGTACGCTTACGAGAGAGAGGATGACAGCTTTATAAAAAAAATACGAAAGAGTTTAAGAAAGAAAAACCTGCTAATTAATTAATATAAAGGAAAATTTCATTAAAATTATATTGAATCACGTGCATTCATTCCTTATTTAATTAGAGGGTTTCTGTTATCTAGTTCTCTGCTATATAACGAAAATTTCCTCATTGAATTGTTAGAATTGAGTATAATGGGAAAAAATTGCTTAAATCATGTGCCTTTAACAGTGTATTGGAAGCGGTTTGATTTAATAATTCATTTTAAGTTTTATCATCTTCTGTTTTGCAGCTCCTTCACTTTGTGTTTCAAAAAAATTATTTTCTATTCAATCAAATGTTTATTTTTAAACATTAAATGCTGAAAAATTGTGCTTAAAAGCTAACTGTAGTTTTAAAGAGTAAATGCTTTGTAAACTCTAGAAAAGATACGCTTCTTACAACAACAGCAATTAGTATTATGTTTTTGGAACCACATGCCTGTCTTCTATCCCATTTGCCAGTTTTATAGGAACTCGAATTTATAAAGTAAAATTCTTTTTCCCTAGCGCATCTGTTAAGAGTTACAGGTACTTATTTGTATTTGTTTCAAAATAATTAAAAGGAATCAATAATTCAAATTTGTAAATGCAATAGGAAATTTTTTTAAAGTTTTAGCGGACATATTATCGATATCCGCTCGTTTATGTAGCTGACATTGATGCTCTTTATACTATATTATTATAAAAGGAATAAAAACCAGGTCATCTTCGGAGCTGCAAATTTGCAGCATCTTCTGCAATTATTCCAACTATATTTTCCTTTTTTCTGGTATTTATAAAGAAATAGATTAGGACATCCATGTAGTTTTGTTATTGCAATTGTTCTTCTGAAAAGCCAAGTAAATGCTTTTCACAGCATTGGCATACAAACCTTTGGCTTGAATTTAGAATTTTTAATTAATCTATTGTATGATCCTTGGCGAATTTTTCTACCGATTAATCCATCGCATGCGGATTCGAAAGTCGAATTCGTGTTTTAGATGCCTTTTTTCCAACCGAATGAAACAAATATTTGCAATAGAACTCTATTTAACCCTTATCGTGGCAAGATTGCTTTTTTAAAGAAAAGCAAAAAAAAAAAAAAAAAAAAAAAAAAAAATGTATTTAGAAAAAAATGTAATAAATTGCTTCTTTACGCTATAAAAAACATTAAAAAAATTTAAAAAAATCGTGCAATAAAAATCGTTTAATAAAACTAAGTTAAAAATTATTTTATAGTGGTAGTATATTTTTATAAAGTTGTATGCATGGTATACTATACAAAATGAACATAAGGGTTAAAGTTACAAAAGGACATAAATTCTATATATTTAAGTAATTGCGTTTACATGTTTCTGAAAGTACAGATCGATAGGTCAAACCCTTGTTGGATTTGGCTCAAAATGTATAGATATCTACCCAATAGATGTTAAATCCGTGTACCGATTTTTATCCATCTAATTAGCTTTGTTTTGTAGTTATCGCATTCATTTATAATACAATAACAGGACAAATGGATAGAAATCTACAAATTGGGTGAAATCCGGCTAGTTCAAAGCATTTTTGAATTATATTTGTCACAGACAGGCACAGTGCCGGAAATGTGTTTTTCAAACTCAAGGAGATATGCAATGCGGTGATTCGTCAGTTTCTCGAGTTCGCAATTTTGGACGAATACAATATTTTCTCTATACGTCGTATACGAGAAAGTAATAAATAAATAAACTTAAAATGTTGAGTTTTTTTTTTGACCGTATTAGACCTTGTATTTGACATGCGTGATGCGAAATATATAAAAGAAAGCGAACACGTGTCCAACACTTTTTTTTTAATTCATGAATGAAAAATGAGAAGTGCTTGTTCAATGAAGCGATACATGAGCAGTTAAATTACCGTTAAGAATTGCGAAAGTTTGATTATTTGAAACTTTTACGTTGAATAAAATTCATTTATAGTGATGTTTTCTTCCATTTTGATAACAGAAAAAAAATGAGAGCCCAGCGTGTTAGTTGTTTCTTTAAAAAAATCAAAAGATCAAATATCTTTTCGTATGGTTAAATTAAATTGCAAACACAGAAGAGTTTTTACGTAGAGTAATCCTTATTGCTAAAAATTTCAAAACGAAATGTGAAAGTACAAATTGAGTCTAATGACTCGTATGTCAAATCAAAGTCCCGCATCTGAACATGCAACTCATTTAGAAACAGAAGATCATTTCATTTCCGGCGCATTCAGTCTGTTTCATTTCATTGCAACAAGTTGGATGTCTTTCAGTCAGCAAAAATTAACATCTTCATTGAGTGTGTCTTCTTGTTTATTAAAAGAAAAGTGATCTTTAGTGGCATCTGTAGATCCAATTTAAAAAAAAAATTCTTAATTCAGTTGATTTTCTGATTTCACAGCGAATCACGTGTCTGAAATCAAGAATATAATATTTCCGAAACACATGATTAGATATATAAGCTGACTGACGTGATTTATCAGAATCCGGCTCCTAATTCTAACCTGTTTCTTCTAAATTATTTTTTGTTAGTAAGAGAATTTCTCGATTTCCGCCAAAATCTTTTTTTCTAAAGTCTACTCTGAGTCCCCCCTCCCCCCTTTTTTTGTTGTTGTTGTTGTTCGAATTGATATGTACCATTTACCTATCCTTGTGAATAGGAAGATGATTATTCCAAACAGAAATAACGGAACGTCTCAAATCTGGTATTCAGTCTTTAAGGTGAAATAGTAGATCAGTAATAGAATTGGAGCAAAATCAGTTAAGAAGTAGAGACGCGCTTTCCAAAATGTGTATTCTTCACTGAACGGTCAAGCAAAAACGTGCCGCATTGTAAAAATAAACACACACAAAAATCGTTGAGGGAGGAATATAGTTTTTTTTTTAATATTTATATGTGTACCTGTAAAAGTGGGAAAAGATAAAAATTACTCAGAAAATAATTTTTTTTTCTAAAAATAGATTTTTCGGAGGAAATGCTTATTTATCATAATAACTTGATAAATAACCGAAAAAATCTTATATTTAATAAAATTACTGAGTTATGGATCTTTCATCTTTGTTTCGAAATACGAAAAAGGCATATTTATTCAAATTTCTACGATTGATTATTAGAGGTAGAGAGCTGCCTCTTATTTAGCAACCTATTTAATACTAAAATATTTTTAAAAGATGCTGTTGAGTCAGAGAAACGCTTACTTCCAAGTGACCTCAATCACCAAATAATATAAATCAGTTCCAAACTGGAAGTTCAGTTTAAATTAAACTTGATTTCTTTATTGGAGCAGCATAACTGTTATCAATGGGCTAAGGAAATATTTCGCATTCATTGTTTAAATGAGGGACAGGAATTTTAATTATAACATATAAAAAGCCACCCTAGAAAATTTTCAGAGATACTTGGATACAGTGATCACAGTTTAAGATATATCTGCCTGGTAAATCTGAGTCACTTTAAAAAGATTAGAACATTTTCATTAAATTCACTTTATTCCTGAAGTAAAGTTCACTGGATTAATAACGCTCCAAAATTCTATTTCAGTTGTCCGCTGGCGCACGTCCCGAAATGAATGAGTTGAATATAATATTCAAGATATTTAAACTTGTATTTTCATACAAGTTTCACTTCTGCCTTGTGGTTACCTTTAGATCACAGCAAATTAAAGAAAATTTTTGTTTTAATCTTACTGTTATTTATGACTTTTTTTTTCAGTTTTTCAAATTTTTTTTAGTACAGGATGCATTGTATCATTCACTCAATGTATTTATTCCCTTTCCGGAAATAATAAGCATCCATTATTTACAATGTGTTCGCTGACTTATTGCTTATCTAAGTTTCGAGCTTTTTATTCTGCCGGTACAGCGTTAGGCGTGAATGGTATCCTCAATGTTTTAGTACGATTGTTTACTTTTTTTATCTCACTCCAACAAACAAACAATGAAAAAGCTAGGAACGTGATGTAAAAAAATGATTTTGATTTTTTTCCTTATTTAAAATATATGTGGAGAAAATATTGTATTTAGAAAAACTGAATTTCAACATATTGACGAACTACAACGTTTTAAATAACAATAAAATAGATGGTTAAAATTGGACATGGGGTTTTACCATCAGAACGAAATATCTGTATCATTTTGTTGAAAAAAAAAAGTCATCTGAATAGGATGTTTTTTTCCAAAACTTTTACCTAGTTTACTTAACTGGTTAATGAAAATTACCCAAAAACGGGGCCATTTGAACTACAAAGATATAGAATTCGCTTTTCGAGTCACAGCATACGAAAATACAATGCTTGCTTGCATAATATACTTAATTAATCCCTTGACACAGAATCGACGTAAATTCTTAATTAGATGACAATTCCTGTTTGGTACGATTATTATTTATTTTAATTCCTGTAATAATATACACACATTTGAGATAACGTTTTCTACATATTCAAGGAAATTGAGCGGAAACGGCCTTCTCTTTGGACTGCTGAGAGTAGTTACTGAATTAATTTGGCAAACCTACACCTCACATCAAAATCATCAGCCAGAATGAATTGAATTGAGTCACAGTTATTGCTGGACTCTTCAGGTTTCGCGACTCAACGATTTTCACGCACAGCCGAACTCACATCTGGGATATTTCCACACTTGTCAATGTTTTGGATGTCATCCTATTTCTCGGCCATGTTTCAAGTTTCTTATCTTCAGTAGCTTGTATAATCTTCTCGAAAAACATTTTTTCCCTTTTCAAAATTGAATTACAAAATATGTTTGCCTTCGGCTTCATTTTAATATTTTCATTATTATTTGAAATTCTTTCCTTTACAATTGCTTATTATGCTATTGCTCTTTTCATTTGCTGTCATTTTTATACAAAAATTACTTGAAATTAAACACAATATTTCAGAAACAGAACTCATTTCAATTTCAGAAACCGTGGGAAACCAAATAATAATGACTCCGCAAATATAACATCATTATAATAAAATGTTTTTTTCATTAGAACGACTATTTTTGCCTGTCCTATTTTAAGGTAAGCAATGGTAAGTGTTTAGATTTTGATTTCAGAATAATACCTGTTACAAATGATTAGAAATAAATTTAAAATTTGATATCCGTTATGTTTTAAAATTTACTCAAAAGAATATTTTTCTAAAATTGAAATGAATTTAACTTCACTTATCAATACCTGTCAAATGCATTATACCAGTCTGATCGATTGCAATCTCATTTTGAAATCCATTGGGTAACTTACAGGCGATAAATAGAATATCCACAGAGCAACCAAAGCGAGTGTGCAGTGAAATGTTAATGACGCATGACAAATCATGAAATCGCCATTTCTCTTGAAACGCTCCAGATCTATTATCCCCCCCCCCAAAAAAAATGAAAATAGCTGCAAAAAATCCAAAATAAAATTAAATAAAGACTGAAAGATTTTAATAACTTTACCATGAATTTAATGCATCTGTTTCAATCCTATTTTATAGTCAATACTTATTTAAGATGTCTGTGCTTAGTTTTGAAAATTTTATTAGGAAAAAAATTATTTAGGAATACTTTTTGAAGAAAATATTTAGCAGTACTATAACTCGAGGAAGGTTGTTACTTCTAACGTGAAACTCGGAAAATGTGCATTTAAAGAAAATTTTGATTTAAGAATGAAAGAATCTGCTTTTTTTAATAAATAAGTATATTATAAGTATAAGTATTAAATAAGTATCTGCTTTTTTTCTGATGATTTTTTGTGTTTTATATAAATATTATATATATATATTAGCAAAATTTGCCCGGTACTAATGTTTTAAGAATATCATGGGTGAGGAAATCGATGTTTCAATTTATCGTGTTCCATCTCTAAGAGAAAATTCTACATTCGTCTTTCATTTTGCAATTCTCTGAATGCCACGAAAGATTTTAATAATTTCTGAGAATAAGCAATTTGACTTATCAACAATATGAACCTTTCGACTTTCAACAATTCGAAGCAATTCGACTTTTCGACCATTTCTTTTCGAAATTCTGTTCACTCAAACAGAATGGCAGGATGGTCCCAAAAGAACGCTGTCATGAGTCACTAGAGTCTGAAACGATCAGCAAGTGCCACTGGTATTCCTGACAGACGCATTTCGAAGTATTTGCTTGAATATAAACCCATGCAGTTTAAATTTTGAAAAAAAAATCAACAAGCAACAAGTATTGTTAGTTGTTTAGAGCAGAAAAATAAATCGTGCATCATATTTAAACTGCGCCGATGACACAAGAACACAAGCGAAATAATTTAAACGGAGAAGAAATAAAGACGCGGAAGTATCTAATTAATATCAGCAAATTGAAAGCGATCTATTTAGGTAGTATCGAACTTTCCACGTGCTTTCCTTTCATGTGGCAGTTGGCAGACAGCAGTGAAGCACATATTGACAGATAGGTATTAAATCTGGCTCGGAAGATGCCATCAGACATCGGTTCAATACATTCCTTGTGCCATAATTCGTAATTTATTACTGTACACATCTCCCACATGTAAAGTGTCATCATATATGGAGGTAGGCACGTGGAACATTAGTGAAGCTACTTAAATAGTTTTACTTTTGTAACGTTTCCGCACTCCCTCCCCTCCTCCTTTTATTGTCTGTCTCTTGCGACCAAATTTTTCATGTCGCTTTCATTTCAAATGAATTTTATTCCAATGACATTCGCAGCTTTTAATTATAACTATCAATTAACAACACATACATTTCGGTATTGCTATTTGAGTTTTTAATACTTTTGTCGAAGTAATAACTAGGAAAGTTTTATATAAAAACTGCTGCGCATTCATTGCTGTGCATACTTTTGCTACAAGCACGTGCCTGCCATCGCTACCATTGCAACAATAAAATTTGATAGATTATAATTACAATTTGATGGATTATGATTACAATTTGATAGTCGTCGCAAAATGAAAAATAAATTCGTACCTCCCTTGATTAAATGTTAGTTTAAATTGTGAATAACTGGTTTCCGAAGCAGTGGATGTTGAGGGCATTCGCACAGGAAAAGGGGCGACGAAATTTCTCTCAGATTCGTCGCTCTGATTTTTTTATTTATTTATTTTGAATATGCATGAACAAAAATAATTTTAAAAAATGCCATTTAAAAGAATCATTATATTTTCCAAATAATTATTTTAATTGCATTTTTTCTATAGAAATCAATGTATTATCTTCATTTTTATTTTTCAATGTTCGGCAGAAAATTTTTTGACTGGAATTCAGAGAAAGCACTCATAAAGAGCTCGTGAGTGGAAAAAAGAAATTGAAAATATGTTGTTTTTTTAAAGCAATACTGCAACATTGTCAGTTTATTTTGAATAGTGATAACTAATCTTGGTTTAGAAGATATCTCTTCAAAATATGTGCTGATTTTTTTTTTCATTTTTCATTTTTTCTTTTTCTAAATGCTGTAAAATGTTATATAGCTTAACTTTTATATTCAACGTATTTTAAGAAATTAATTCCATTTATGACATCATGGTTACTTTTTTTTTTAACAGAATGGTGTATTAAAAGAAAACAGAAGTGAAACTCAAAGTTCATTCAAATTTTCAAGTCACCAGACGTATCGCGTAAACATAGTCATGCTTACGTGATATACATCAAATGTATCTCTCCAAGTCAGTTTTTGAATGCATTGAAAGTCTTGAGTGAAAAATAAAAAAAAAACTAAGCGACATCACAATTTAACACAGCTTTCTGTTTGATGCCATGCCCAGTATTTATTATCAAGTGATTGCAAAGTCATAGGAATAAATTGGTTACAAAAACTCTGTTTTCTGAGTTTATTTCAATTCCAGTTGTATAAAAAGAAATCAAAGAAAAATTCCTTTGAAATTGTTTTTTTTTTCGGCGAGACGCAATATAATAACTCAAATATTCCATCAAGAAGTACGATTCATTCGGTTCTTTCACACTGGTGTTACGCTAGCGCATCAAATTCAGTTGCTGTGTATACGTGATGGCAAAGTGTGAATTATTCGATCAAAACATTCCAAGACAGTCCAAAGGCGAAGTGATGGATCGGACAAGGCTGTATTTTTTCCGTTCAGTAGGCCCGACATGTCTTTTCCATCATCGAATGTGCGTCAATGCGTTTAAGCATTCTTTTCGAATCCAGTTTTTTCAGGTTAGCGAAGAACCAAGGAGTGATGATTCAGTCAATTCGATAAATTCATTAAGGAGCATTCTTCAGTGGCGGCGGGTAATGGATGTCTTGATGACTCCTTTCCAAATAAGTAGCGGTTACTTTTCTGGTAGGTGCTAAATTACGAACGGGATTTATTCATAACTGAGAGAATGATCCGTTTTGAATCGTTGCGCACTCGGATCTATCTTCCTTATTTATATATCAAGTACGAGGCTGAATCAGTATTAGAAAATAGAATCTCACAATTGACCACTCAAGGACTGATTTGAAATGGCAACTTAGCATGTATGGAAAACTGATTTCTGAGTTGAAATACAGTTTTTCCTTAAAGTTTCATAAGTACAAAAAAATTCAGGAATTAATAAATTAAAATGAAAATAAAATTAATTTGTAATATGTAGTTCTGAGTTCATTGTAAAATCAGTGAAAATAAAAGGCACTTTCTTTCTTATTATTGATGCCCTTAAATGCTCGGCAATCTACATCCTTACGAATTAATAAAAGGTCCGAAGTTTAAAGAGAAAAAATATTTTTTTTTCCTTCTACAATATCGTTGTATTGGATTTACTTATTTAGGAACAATCGATTCGACAGCTAGTAGTCAAATTTTGACAATGTGAGATCACTGATACAAACTTCTTTTGAATCTCCTTCCCCATTTCAATGTGAAAATTCACCGTCAAATTAATACTGCAATGTATCTTGAATAGATTTTGAGTTTTAATAAAAAATGCATATAATAACTTTTTCTGGGGATGCAAATCAGTGATGAATTTTGAAGCTCATTTTTTTCTAATGAAATAAATTTAATTGTGGATCACATATGCACAATATATGTCTAATTCTCACATTGTACTCAAGAAATGGTATCCTTTCTCAGGACAAAAAAAAAAAAAAAGCCATCAAGAGCCCTTTTTTTCTGTAAATTAATTTTATAAATAAAATTTTTAAAAAATGACAGTAAGAATTTTAAGCCATTTTTTTTAATTAACTGACATTTTTATTTCTTCCTTCAGTTGAACTTTGTGTATGATTTTGAAAACCAATTCTTTGGAAGTTGATTTTTAAATTATTTTGTACTTTCTCATTTACAAACTATGCAAAGAGAAAATGGTGTAATAGTAAAAAAAAAATGTGAACTCGAGATTTTGAAGAATCTCCACGTTTCAGATCTCCACGAGCCCGAAAAATGATGCCTGTCTGTCTTTCTATGAACACAGTAATTCAAAAGCGATTTGAATTTGGAGGATAAAATTTTATTTGGGGTCTTCTCACCAAATGTGTGGATTTCTGTCACATTTTGAACGAAATCCATTGACATGAGGCCCGTCTGTCTGTCTGATTACAAGGGAGGTCGATAACTTCAAATCATAAAGAAGTAGACAAATAAAATGGGTTATGAAAATTTAGCATTTAAAATACAGCTTCTTATGAAGTTGTGAGCCAAATCCATAAACCGTTTGCCATTCAATCCGTTTCAGATGCATGTGTGGTGAAGCTTTATAAGCCAGATAACAGGTCCTGGACTGGAGTGATCACTTTTGTCTAGTGGTCATGTTACGCAGCTGCGAACCCAAACGTTGCGAGTTGGGTCCTCACTATAAACAATCGCTACACACGTAAGCGCCATAGCTCCAAAATTTACTTAATGAAATTCGTAAATTACTTAAAGATTTACGTAAATGAAATTCGGTATGTGACTGGTATGTGTTACTACAACTGTAATTCTATGTCAAACTTTGGATTCAACTTTGGTAAAAAAAAAGGGGGGGGGGGAATATTAGGTTTTCTTTACTATATTACGAAATATAAAATGCTCATGTGCCGGTTTCTAAAAATAAAAATATGAGCACTCGTGCCGTTCATAGGCTTGCTTCCCACACAAAATTTACATTTTTATGTGGGAAGATAACTCATATATTAGAAAAGATATTCATATATTTATGATAAAGTTTCGGAGTGACCGCTTCCACTGTTTGAATTTCTTATTTTCTAGCTCAATTATAGCTTAAAAAAATGTTAACACGAAATTTCTAAATAACTTAAGCGATGGATTCATCTTAAATTAATAATAATAATAAAAAAGAGACGTTTCCTGAATAAATTCAAACGCAAACACGAGAATTCTTCTGAACGTTTGTTCATGAATCGGTTTGAACGTCTGTTCATCAAACATAAGAATTCATGAACGTCTGTAAAGTAAAATCTTCGATCAAAATGTGTATAAGATAAATAAGTAGATTTCATTCCAAATGCTTAAATCTTTTAAATCAATATATTTCCGATTGGTTATCAATCTTTATCACATTTAATAATCATTTTCAAAATTGCTTTTTAGTTATTTTCGGGGAGCAAAATGATCAGGAATGGAAAGTGATATCACTATCTAATCTTAAAAATCATAGGTAAATGTGAATTCGTTTGATAAGATAAGCATTTGAGATAAAATTCATTCAAGATAAATGGATAAACAACGGAGTTTTTTTCTAATCTTTTTATATTTATGTTATCCCATTTCTGCTTATCTGATTATAATAGTTTTTTAAAAAAAGATAATGCATTCAAGATAGTTGAAATACTTAAAATGGAAGCCGTGTTAATGATAAGGGAGGCTTATACAATATGAGGAAGTGATACGACATAATAATAAATCAATATGAAAAATCTGCCAAATGAAAATATTTTTGAGTATTTTTTTTTTAATGTTATGATGTATTTTTATTACTATTTCTATCAGAGAAACTGAAATAAAAAAGATGAAATGAAATTGCTTGTAGAAAATTTTCTTTCTAAATCACGTGAATTTTAATGGACACTTACTTCAATTGCATTTATAATTCTTGTATTGGTAGCATCAGTCTAATGATTTTAAGAACTGACCACAAAAGAAACAGTCTGACGATACAGAAATGAACTCTTTATATGTTCAAAAATTCATCTGTCAACTATGCAATAAATATTCCTTTTGTCCACTTATTTGATTTATAATTGGAAAATATTACATAAACATAATTAAATACATGCACATCAGAAAACATTGCAAATGATTTTGCTTTTGTAATCCAATAGAAAATGAAAGAGTCGGAATCTCATAACTAACAAATAAGGTATATAAGAATTCATCATATAAAGAAACAATTATCAGTAACCAGTATTAAGAAGACAAATTCTATCCGTTTTATGAAACTAGCGTCTCCACATAGGATAAAATGGAATGACAGAACAATAGTAAGGACAGACAAAAGACAGCAGGAAGAAACGGTATAATCTAGTCCAGTCACACATCTAATGTAATACAGCATCAAAGTAATGGAGTGGAGTAAAGGTCTCCCAAAAATAGAGGGGAAAGGTTTTACATCTTGACAATAACAATAGCAAATTAATCTATAAAATTGCTTTGCCACATCTCAATAATAGGGGCACAAAATATCAATAAGAGATTAAGAGAAAACTATCCTCAATTTATCGAAATATTCTTCTTAAATATAAACCAAATCCAGCGCTCCAAATTTTTCCAAGTGCAGCTTTAAAAGCAATCACGCGATTTCTACTGTATATCTAATAGCACATAAAGGAGTCATCTACAGCGGAACAGTAAAACTAAAATACCCAATAGTAGAACTGGGATTTTAATATCTTTCCGAAGAAAATAAAGAAAACATCATGCATTATATCCATTCCCTTTCAACATAGAAAATCAAGTCTTGATATATCAACAATTCCATTCAACAAATGTCACCTTCACAGATGAGTCCCAGACAGATGAGGGAACTGGGGCAGTATCTTGCATTAGAAATGAAAAAATATTGACTATGCAAGACGATGGATGGACAAACTATCCATAGCCGATCCAACCATTTCCGATTGAATTCTCAACTTTCAATTGAGCAATCCACCGCCATTACCACAGTGAGGAAGATCTATATTCCGGCCTTCAAGCAATTCAGAATCTTATCACTTGCTATTTGTCAAAAAGAAAAAACCTAAGTGTAATTACTCTAACATAAATAATTAATCTAAGTTTAATAAATGCATATGCTGGTCATCTAGGTAATGAATATGCGGACACTCTGGGAAAACGAACGATAAAAGAATGCATACCAATAATATTATTTCCTAGTTATATATAACGCTCATGGCAGAAAAATCATTCTTATTACTTATTGCTAAAAGTTTATCAAATGAAAACACATCGCTATATGAATATTTCATACTGCTTAGCTGAACATTTTTACAGTAGCCTTTGATTCATTGCTTCTGTAATTACTGGAACTGCAAAATATTGTTAGAAATGCTCCGAAGAGTACTAGTTTTACTTTCAATCAGAGGAAACAAGATGAAAAGATATAATATATATATATGCACTCTCAGAAAGTTTATCAAACCTCAAAACAGAACTTAATCGTCTTAATGGATAATTGCGATGATTTAACTATTCCATATAAACCGTTTAAATAGTCAATAATCTGGGCAAAAAGCTGGTCGTCAAAGGCGTCTAATTAAAAAGATGTCACAAAAATAAGATGCAGCTGAAATAGACAGATTTAAAGCCTCCACAAATGCGAAATTTCTCTATAGAAACCTAAAGTGGAGCAGAGAGAGAGAGAGGGGGAAATGGCTTTTTTCCGTCAGGCGGCAATCCATTTCTAACACACCTTACAAGATATAACTTAAAGACACAGACCACTGCAGCTGCAGAAAGCGGGAAACCATTCCCCTTGCCGCATCCCGATGTAGCCTGGAATGTTGCATCGAAGGAAGGCCTTAGTTATCCGAATATAGCCCAAAATAACAAGAATATGCAGATATGCACATTCCCTGATATTTTTTTGAAAGTAAATATGCGCTTCAGTCGACTCATTAGAAAATGATTTCAAAACTTTCATGTCACTTCCTTTTCTTAGGATACAATTTAGTCTTTAGTTCCATTGAGCATGTTGTGAATGTTGTAATATTGCTTTATTAATCTTCTTTGCTCATAAAAAAACCCATGAATCATTATTTTGATCGCTTTCTTTTCAGTGATTTCATTGATTCATTTAAAATTATTAATGACAAAAGTAAATTCTTGTTAGTTTTGTCAAGATTTTCATCGATCGTAGTTCATTTTTTAAAAAATAATTTTTATTTTCCTTTTACTTAATGAAATATTTTAAAACTTTAATTTGGATTTGTGTTATCATTTTAAAAATATTGTAGCACTGCTAGATCTCTCCGGACATTGAAATAAAATTCCAAGGTCAAGTTTATCATAATCTTCTTCCAGATCGTTCAATATTTTTGGCATTTTATTGCATTATTTGGAAATGGTCTATATGTATAAGTATTTTGCAAGTCATAATAAACAGGTACGTCGGTTCCCAAATAAATTTGTATTTTCTATTATTTTCTTTGCATTTCGTTGTATTTCTCAAGCGGTAGTCATAAAAGGACCATCATAAATTCCCTCAAGGTTATTGAAAAAGGCAGATAATAATCAAACGAATTTAATAAACCCTGCTACGGATCATTTCTGTTCTTTTATTTAAAACTAGCTCTGCTCGATGCTGTTTGGGATGAAAATATTTTCATACCTACTTATGAGTTTGTCGGTCAACAGAATGCCAATACACATGTAAATAAACATATTTCTTAAAAAAATATACGTAATATACAAGATCAACCTATTTTCGTTCATCATTCATAATTTATTAAAATGCCCTAAACAATTTTTAAATAATTTTGTGGGTAGCCTCTTGGAACAGTTGACGAAAAATTATATCTGTTATATTTTCATTCAACTTGATTGTAATCCTGCAGTAAGTCAGCAGGAGTAGTCTCCTCACAACTTTCTCGCGTATTCTTTATAATGGTGTTATCCCAGAGAGCGCCTTGCATGCATTGGCGTACAATAATCGCCACATATTTACCTTCTGAGTGAATTTAGCATTTATTTTTCAGAATTTATCGTGTGATCCTTGGCAAGCTTTTTGGCTATTCATTTCTGACTTGTATCCGAAAATCAAATGTGTATTTTAGAATCGTTTTTTCCACTCGACAGAAACAAAAATTTGAGACTAAACTACAATGGTAGTCACACATTTGATATACAGTAGACTCCCGATTATCCGCGCCTGCCGCACTTAAGTTTTTTTTTTTTTTTTTTTTGCAAGCAAAGAGAAAATGCTTCCAAAGCAAGAAGCAAACACAAATGACTGATTTCTTTAAAAAGGTGTAGTTTTACAGTTATGCTTTTGTAATTACATAATACATTACAGTATTAAAACAGTACATATGTATTAATTTTTCTGTGTATCCTTGACGCCTCTCGTAAGTACAAAGCACTTTTCAGTTTTCACTAACAAAATGCATTTTAGGTTAGTTTTGAGTGATATACTAAAATATTAAGCGTTAGTTAAGCATTTCCTGCTGTTTATTTTACGTTTTAATGTACATAAAACGATTTTTCAAAGTTGGAATGACTGTTTTCTGTTTTTCAATACCCGTTTTTAGCTTTTTTCGGATTATCCGCGATTTTTGTTATCCGCGGCGGCCGCGCCACCCAATTCCGCGGATAATCGGGAGTGTACTGTATATATAAATCACTGCACTTTTAGATTATCGCATTTACGTGTTTCTTAAAGTACAGAACTACAGATGGTACTTCACGTTGGATTTGGCTCAAAATTTAACAAGTATCTACGTTATGGATGTCAAATTTTGCATACCAAATTTTATCCACCCAGCTTTCTTCGTTTTGTAGTTACCGAGTTAACTCGTAATCGAATAGCCAGACTTCTTTTGAATGTATTTTGCTCAAAGGTTTCTAAAAATCTACAAGCATAATGTAAAGACCGCATACCAAATTTTATCCGTTTAGCTTAAAGTGGTTTTGAGTTATCATTGTCACAGGCAGATATAACACCAAAATTCTGTTTTTAGAACTCAGGAAGGTCCAAAATGTGGAGATGTATTAAAATGTCGAGTTCGAATGCTTTGACATTATAATGTTCTCTCTACACTTCAAATACGGAAAAGTCTTTCCTGTATGTGGAAACATAATTTTTAATTAATAAATTATTAACTGCTTAATGAATTTCCTTGAAGTCTTATTTACGACCTTCCCATTGTTTATTAATATTAATATTGGCGAATAAATTGTGAAGAAAATCTATCGAGTATTTTAGATTTCCATTGTGTAAAAATTATTTATGAGGTTCACGTATTTATTATAGACTCGTCGCCTTTGGCGACTTGCTAGTTCGCCGGGAGTATTAGTTGCATTCAATTTCATTTAAATCCTTTAGATACCATTTCATGTCCATGATTTCCTGAAATTGTCAGATCTTGTCTTTCATATGCTCCATTTATTGTGTACATGGACCTTTCCAGTGGAAAACATCCCAAGACGCCATAATTAAAAAAATAAACAAAGTCCATCTATGGTACATCTATCTTCTAAACTTCGAGATATTCTAACCTCTTTTTTTATTGCCTTTTAAATTACAAAGATATAGGACAGAGTTCTATTTCTTTAGCTTTCAACAATGGAGGGGATCAAATATTGGATGAAACAATGAATACGGTTTGAATTTTAGGGCAAAAATGTAATTTATTCTTAGAAATTTGATAAAAACATTGCCACAAATTGCTACGACTATTTTCCATTGAAAGTTTGCAATTATATTTTTTTGATTTCATATACTAAAAAAGTATAGTATTCGAGGTTTCTCGGCAATAATTCCAAAACATTCATCCGAAAAAGATTCACAATATTTTTAAAAATTCATTTTTAATTAGAGCTTTGATAATGTACGAACAAATATTGTAATTTATTTCAAACCATTTTATTTATTAATTCCTTAAAATGCACGCATTTAAAGGAATTTATATTTTAAATGAACTAATATATACATAATATACAATTAATATAAGTAAAACTGAAATATATACATAATACACGATTCCCTTGAACGTGAAAGTTAGCATGAGGTTTAAAAATTTTTTAAACATGGAACATTTTGTTTAGGAATATAAACAAAGTATAATTATTTTTAAACTCCTCTACCAGTTGACAGATTTTTTTTTCCCAAAATTTTGCTGAAATCTGAAATTTGGTATGAGGACGAAATGACAAACCGTAATCGATCAAGTTCTATACTTTTTAAATTATTTTATGTTATACTTATGGGTGGACAGTTAGCCTTCTAAAATTCGATGCAGATGTTGAATATATACTGTATTTTATTCAATAATGACGAGTGCTCACATAGACACGGACGGATAGGATGCCAAATGTCACTCTTCGTACACTACAAGTTGTAATCGAAAATTCAAGGTTGAATCCTTAGACAACCCCTTCTTCGAGTAAATTTCGTAAGACGACCAAGTAAAGTCCGATGCATTTCTACTATTTCTTTCATCAGGATACATTTCAGACAAAAACAATTCATTCTGAATGTCGTTAAGTATTCTGAAACGGATATTTGCTGACGTACCTTTTCGGAGTAATTTTTCGTTAAGGGAATAACATAGTATGCGCTTGGGTGCGGATGCACCAACTAAGCATGCAGATGATAAATTTCTGATCGACAGATCGTATGATTACGGTTTAGCAACAAGGTCAGATCTTTTCTTTAATATTCCGTATCAAATTGATTTATGTACTGAAATGCGAAATGAATCGAATTTTCTATATCAAGTTCAAGTAGTTCATTAACCTCTTAATGGATTTGCATTTTTTTTATGTTATGTCATTAGAAGGAACTTTCCGATTTGGAAATGTACATTCATCCAAATCAATAAACATCAATTAAACTCTATGAATTTCATAATTCAATTAGAAACCCATAAAATTCTTGAAGTGTTTTGGGATGATACATAATGTTAACATTGTATTATGATATTTTGAATGATTAATTTCTGCTTAGGAATTTGAGAATAGATAATTCTATGCTCGTGTGGCGCGCGGGCCTGCTGGTCAAAGGGTTAAATTGGTTTAGTTTCTGTATAAAGAAATTTGGTGACACTTGTTCTACCCACTCTCTTCCTTTCTTTGTCTGTCTCCGTATATTATATATATATATATATATATATATATATATATATATATATATATATATATATATATATATATATATATATATATATATATATATATATACAGAGACAGACAAAGAAAGGAAGAGAGTGGGTAGAACAAGTAGTTTGCCACCGAATTTCTTATATTATATATATACACACACACAAAAGTAATAAAACGAAAGCCCAAATATTTATTCAGACGAGTTAAAACTAATCAAAACTAATAACTGCCAACATCCTACAATATTTTTAGATTCAATCGCAGATAGACAAAACAATTTGAAATTTGAGATTTACGACAAAAGAAACACATACAGGTAAAAATTAATAGATATATTTCTCAAAATCTTAACATCTCCTAAAAATTTACAAAAACACTGTAATAAATTCATTAATAAAAATTCAAAGTTCAAATCTTGCATTTAAAGAAAACTTTACAATAAATTACTTCCCTATCTCTATTTTTGAATATTAAATGAACTGTTTTAAGATGTAAGTAAAGGAACGAGGATCAGAACAATATTGGTGTAATTATAAATTCTGGAAGGGCCCAATTTTAGCCAACAAGGTCGGTTATTAAACTTCGCAAATTTCGGTCAGAATTCAAAGGCCCCAGATAATAATGCTTTTCCTTTATAATTTTTTTCTACCACGTTTCATTTTATCTTCTTTTCGTTTTACAATCCTAATATAATTTTTTCCATTGTTGTCTTCCACTATACACACTCAAGAGTTCTTACCCTTCACCTGGCAACACTCACAAATATGAACTAAAGTCCCATAACTTGTTAGTCAATGGAACATTTGTGAGGTGAGCTGGGTGCGAAATGTCTCTATCTCCTTTCCAGAACAGCTGTTTAGTAAGCCACAAAACACATTTATATGAAGAAAAAAAAAAAGAAAGAAAAGAAAATTTTGAGGATCAAACCAACTTTATTGCATATGTCTTGTGAGTGTAGTCTCATAACTTAATTTGATATACCAAAAGCATGCGGTAAATCCCAGAGAAAAGTTATATCCTTCTAATTATTTTTTTCCCTGTTTGGTAAACAATCTCTTCTTGTTCTTTATTTTTTTTATCTCTGACATGTTTCTATATTTGATTTATTTTGGTCTTTCCTTTTAAATTATTTATATTGCATCTCACCTTTGCATCGCTTTTTCCATCTTTAGGGTGAAGACAGTATCTTTTCACATAATTGTTCAAGACGATTTCAAAAAATGTCATAAGTCTTTTGCTGTCCCACATTCATTTCATCCCTGATGAGGAATTAATACGATCACCCTGTTTCCCATTTTGTTTTACATTTTATTTCCGTTTTTTCTATCGCTTTACGATTTTAAACACACACACACACACACACACACACACACACACACACACACACACACACACACACACACACACACACACACACACACACACACACACACACACACACACACACACACACACACACACACACACACACAAACACACACGCGCGCACGCACGCACGCACACACACACACACACACACACACACACACACACACACACACACACACACACACACACACACACACACACACACACACACACACACACACACACACACCACTCTTGAGCAAGAAGAAAGAAATAGAAACATCCGTGAACAAAAAGAAATTCGAGATTTTTTGAATTTTTAATTAATAAAATGTATTATTCAAAAGAATAATTATCGGATAAATATTCTGTTGAAAGCATTAGTCTAAAAATCTGCTTGGAAAACTCTAAATCTTTATTTTCAAGAGAAAAATTAATATACCTTTACTAATAAATGAATAAAATTGTATCGAGCTGATTTATAAAATGAAAGATTTGACGAGTTAGAATCAAAGTGTCCGCATTAGAATACAAAGGATGAGAATCGAATCAAAATTCGAGTGTGGTATTCATGATTCGATAACAGCACTTAAAAAGGGTCATCTCATCCCAAGGCATTGTCATTAATAGTATCAAACTGAGCAATAAAAAAAAAAAGGAAAACTTATGATAGAAAAACTTTAAAAAAAAGCGTGAATACAATATGATACTGAAGTTTAACATTTCCGAATACATAGTAATGAGTAGTTTGACGCTTTTCATGTAGTATGGACCCAAATACTTGTAAATAATATAAAAGAGATTTGAACTTCTTGTAAGAACGTTTCGAATTTTATTCGTCTGCCTTTATTTACTTTTTAAAGTTTACTTTTAATTATGCGGCAACGATAACTTACCCACAAAAATTGAGTTTAATATTGTCGCAAGACACGTAAGTATAAAAGCAGTTGCTAAATGCTAAAAGAATAAAAAGTATTGTTGTAAAAAATATTTCAAAAGTTATCAAATTTAATAAGAAAAACTTCATGGAAATAAAAGTGGCATCACTAAAAATTTTATGTTTCAAATTTTAAAGGTATAAAAATAATTGTTTTTTTTTTTTCAATAATATTCAGAAGTTGTTATGGAAAAATGTTACTGATTAAAAAATGAATGATTTTTAATTCGAAAATTTCTTTCTTCTACAGCAGTTACTTACCAAAAAGTAAGTACGTGCCGAATTAGGTAATTCTAGAACGAATGATCTGCTCTGTAAGTCGTTTTGACCGATTATACTTCATGTATGCCTCAGCAACAGAACATTTAATGTCATTGGCATTCGAGAGTGAGAAGAAGAGATCTTTTTCAATTAACTAAACGAAACCAAATGTCTAAGTATAACGAATGAGGGCTATTCACAAGACATGACAAGACATTTACTCTTCTGACCTCAGAACATCTAAGATGTTCTTTTTCCCAAAATTAAATTTGTAAATCTGGCGTGAATCACGTCATGATAAATCGAATCTGTTGCTATAGATTCTGTGTAAACCACATAAAAAATGACACAGATGAAAAGAAAATATTTTTTTTCTGCATTATTATTTGTTTTAATCATTAAAAGCAAGAAAATATTATATGACGAACAAATATCGTGTTTCAAATCCATAATATTTTAGATAAATATTGGAATAGTGAAAAAAAATTAAGGAACTTTTAAAATAAAATTTCATGCAACCCCCCCCCCCCTAAACTTAATCTGATTGATAAAAATGTACTTTAAATAGAAATTTTAACTAAAACAGTTTTTTTTTTTTTACTATTTTTTTTGGGGGGGGGACAACTAGCTTGCCAAAATTATTTTTGCTGGCTTTTATGATTAACTTAGTAGTAACAATTCCTACAAGTGTTTTAGCAAAATATTTTTTATTTCAAATTTTGACAGCCATTTAACTCGTCCTATTTCAGAAATCTTATTCCATCATATTCTGATACCTCATCTAATATTGGAATTTTTTTTCTTTCTTTTTCTTTTTCGAAATGGGAGATGATTAAATGAACATATTTCAATTGAACAAGAGTGATGGATGAATAGAAATATGCTCATTAAATTGTAAAGATGGCAAGTAGAATCATATAGCGTGGAAATTTTATGTGTACTACCGAAGGTGTCTTATAATTTATGTAATTTCTTAGAGATTTTTATTTACTGATTTACTCTGTTGCAACAAAAAAGAAATCAACTGAAAAGCGAAAAATATGCTTTATACATTTAATTAAATAACAGGAAACTTCAGCAGAGAGACGGTTTATAAGAAATTATATCATTGTTTATTACTGAATTAAAGTTTAACAGTAAGAATCATAACATTAAAAAAATTATTAAAAATAGGTTTTAAAAAGAGAACTATTCATTATGATAAAAATAAACCATATCTTCATAATTTAATGACTAAAAATGCAGGAAAAACCCTTCTCTAACAACAATGAAAACGATTTGAGCTTCATTATTATAATAAAAAGAATTGTTATGGAATATTCTTAGAAATATTTCTAAAAAAATCGTAAAAATAGGATAAAATATATAGAAATTATAAATAATAGAAAAAATATATAGAAATTGGTATCATTAAATAAAAGAGATTTTTTTTTTTTTTTGCGGTAATATTTTTATAAGATTGATAGATTGCCGTGAAATGAATAGAATTTTCTATCGATTAAAATTTTAAAAAATTGTCCCCTTAAAGTTCAACTGTTTGTTCTGTTGAACACCACATATATACACGATCATTTTTATTAGTAGTAGAGACGTTTTGTATTGTTTTATCAGCATAATAAAGATATATCTTGTCATTTTCTTTGAAACGATGTCTTCTTAAATATCCCACTAGCCTAGACTTAGGAATGAACTGTAAAATCATAACATATCGTAGACAAAATTACTGCCAATATCCAGATATTTCATTTTCCTACTTTTCCCACTAACAGAAAACAAACCCTTTATGAAAGAAGAATTAAGGCCACTTTAACAATATAAGCCTACTATTTTTTCTCAAAGGGCCTCTCTCTACCCCCCCCCCCCCACCGTTAAGTAGACCAGTTCATTTAATATCACTTGAACTATAATAAGGTAGTGATAACCTACTTTGCTTCCGATGGAGGCAGCAACCAAGCCTTAATCGACAACATCATAATGACCTTATCAAAGGTCACAAGCGGAAATACAGAGACAATCCTCCTCCCTTCTGCAATTTCCCATGCTATAACGTTGATTCCAGATAATAACAGTTATAAGATAATTGTTTTTAGTTCAAGGGTGTTTGAATTTATCCATGGGTATTAGGACATAGTGCAATGAACTGACAAACGTGTCCTTTCCAGGAATTCTAAGAAGAATATTGTTTTAGACCAGGGGTTGCAATCTGCAACTCTTTTAATACATAATTACGGGTCATTCGAATCTATATATTGCTCCTACAGTTCATGAAGTATACATTTTAAATTTTTTATATTGTAATTTTACTGTTCATTACTTAAAAGTTTATAAATATTTGCACTATCTGCATAATTGTTCAGTGGAAGAAAATGATTATTTTAGCATAAGAATTTTTAACTTTTTTTTTTTTTTTTTTTGCTGAGGTTATTGGTTTTAACCATTTATTTTAGGCTCGCATTTAAAAAAAAAAGCATATTTCATAATTCAAGTTGTTGAATTGCTACTGTGTAAGTAGCATTTTGGTAAATATAATTCTTATAATGTCTCTTTGTCGACCTCTTTGCCTTAAAAAAATTTATCGAACCTATGTTTTAGATCTAAGTCAAGGCAAGTAAAATGTCTTCTAAGTCTATTTTTAAATATTTTTTAATTTAATTTGAGTTTTTTTAATATTTGTAATGCTGAAAAAAAATGGAAATTGGGAAATTCTTCAGTAGAATTATCCCATACTAATGAATAGGAGTTCAATACACTTTCGACTATTAGTTCTAATTTTTAAAAAATGATTCTACGGAATAAAACGATAAATGGTTTCTACATCACCGTCTATAATTAAGTGCGAGGTGCGTGAAACAAGTTGAGACCAGCAAAGCGCGGAATGTCAATTTTGATTCTTTCATTTAAGAACTACCTTTTCACTTTAACATAATCACTTATTAGTGCACCGTAAAATTAGTCAAACATTTTTTTTTTCAAAACTAATTCGACGTTTTACATTAAACCTTTGTTTATTCAAAAAGTTTCTACATTCATAATTATACACAGCCTATGATATTATGTTTTATGCATTCAGATCAAAGATCATAAAATTTTGTTGAAATTTGTACAACATTACCAAAACAAACATTTGAGAAGAACAATCAGTATTGAAAAAAAAATTAAATTGTCTTCATGAAAAATAATGTTACAAATGAGGATTTCTTGAAATCTTTCATGATTCATTCAACCCTAATTTGTTTAGGGGAAAAAATACGATTATCTAATTTAGTCTAAAAAGTTAATCAGATTCCCATTTGAGTTAAGAAACAAATAAATATTAAATCTCAAAAAATAAGAATTTATTTACTTGTAAAAGTTGATGAAGCATTTCAATTAAGATAGCTATAATGAATTTTAAGTGTGCTTACTATTATTGGAAAAATCTTACAGAAGCAAAAGATCTGTAATATTACCGAACAACAATTGAGAATTTTCTTTATTCTATTTTTAGTCTGGGCATACAAGCATGCTTTCACTACTCTCTATATTCTGACTTTCGAATTCAATTTTCCATGATGGCCTCTGGCTAGGTAGGGGTATCGCACAGTATGACAAATTTACTCGGTTTCTTTTTCTAATGAATTTCGAAATTTTAAATAATTCATATCAATGTTGCTTTTATATTAATATTATTTTTACTTATTTATCTATTTTAAGGAGGATATTCAATTTCTACATGAACAGAAGGTCTATTTTCTTATTTTGAGTCCAATGATCAGTTCTCCGTTTTATATATACAGTGGCTCAAAAAATTGAGAGTACACCTTACTTTTACTTGACAAATCCGACTTTCAATGTAAATAACACATTACCGGGAAGTGCAAACATGTTTTTATTTTTACACATAACAAATGGTTTAATTTAGAGTAAAAAAAAAAATCAACGAAATTCTTCTAAATTGAAAAGTTTCAGAAGCATTTTAAATAAACATATGCAGAATTTTGCCTCAAAAAATTGAGAATACACCAATAAAATTCTTGCAATAACTCGTATAGAAACAAAGTATCACTATTATGTTGTATGTCTTTTGGCTCGTATAATGGTCTCTAAACGTCATGGTACCGATTCGACCCATTTTTGGTGGTATCTGAAGATATTTTACCCCATTCTTCTTGCACCACTTGTTGTAAATGGCTTTTGTTTCTAATTTTGTGTTTTTGAAGCGCTTTTTCGAGTATGGCCTGAGAATATTCAATGGTATTGATGTCGGGGTACTGTGGTGGTGTGTGCAACTGCTGTTTACAATGAAAAAGACACCATATTTTGACGCTACGTGCCTTTTTTTTTTGGAGTCGTTGTCCTGCTGAAAAATGAAATTTCCATCTAAACCCAAATTTTTAGCACTTTCCTTTAGATTGCTGTGAAGAATATACAAGTAAACCATATCGTTTATAATGCCATCTATAAAAATTAAATTTCCTACTCCGGATGAAGCCATGCAACCTCAAATCAGGATGTAGTCACCATCATGTTTAACTGTAGGACGTAAATATTTTGGATCCGAAGCAATATTAGGCTTTCTCCATACAGTACGATGGCTGTCACTGCCAAAAATGTTGAGTTTTCTTTCATTACTAAATTTAGCTTTCTTCCAAAGGTTATTGGTCTTCAATTGAGGAGTTTTTGCAAGCTTCAAATACTTTTTCTGAATTTGCAAGCTGATGAATGGTTTCTCTCTAACAATGTGACTTTTATATCTAGCATGTCTAATGGCATTTCGCACAGTTTCAGCACTTACGCTTCTGTCTATGATTTGAAAAGCCTCTGCAACAAGTTGGATGAACCATATGGTCGCAGCAATCTAAAGAAAAGGGTTAAAAATTTGGGTTTAGATGGAAATTTCATTTTCCAGCAGGACAACGACTCCAAAAAAAAAGGCACGTAGCGTCAAAATATGGTGTCTTTTTCATTGTAAACAGCAGTTGCACACACCACCACAGTACCCCGACATCAATACCATTGAATATTCTCAGGCCATACTCGAAAAAGCGCTTCAAAAACACAAAATTAGAAACAAAAGCCATTTACAACAAGTGGTGCAAGAAGAATGGGGTAAAATATCTTCAGATACCACCAAAAATGGGTCGAATCGGTACCATGACGTTTAGAGACCATTATACGAGCCAAAAGACATACAACATAATAGTGATACTTTGTTTCTATACGAGTTATTGCAAGAATTTTATTGGTGTATTCTCAATTTTTTGAGGCAAAATTCTGCATATGTTTATTTAAAATGCTTCTGAAACTTTTCAATTTAGAAGAATTTCGTTGATTTTTTTTTTTTTTACTCTAAATTAAACCATTTGTTATGTGTAAAAATAAAAACATGTTTGCACTTCCCGGTAATGTGTTATTTACATTGAAAGTCGGATTTGTCAAGTAAAAGTAAGGTGTACTCTCAATTTTTTGAGCCTCTGTATATATATATATATATATTTCGTATCTTTACATTCCTTTTCTTTCTTTCTGTTGTCGGCAAGAGAATGCACTTTAAAGAATGTCTTGGATCTGTGCGGTGTAAATTATTCTAGAAGTGGAACCAAAAAAAAAAAAAAAATGAAAAATGATTCGAATGATTGATATATTATAAAACTCAATAAAAATTTTATAAGAAATTAAAAAAATTTTTTTTTAATACTAAGACGATGAATAAAGCTGCGAAAAAGTTTAGGAAAAGTTTTTCATAATCTGGTTCGTATCAGAATTACTTCGTTACTATAAATTATTGTACTAGCATTTCAAAATCTATGCCAAACAGATAGAACCTCTAAGCAGACTGTAATTTGTCTATCTTTAACTTAAGCCAATATCCGGTTCCCCCTCAGCTGTGGGATAACCTTCCCCCTCGAGTATTATTGCCTCTCCGTTTGACCACACCTTGACACTAGTTCGAACGTTGTGGGTGGTCTAGCAAGACAGCCCCCCCCCCCTTTTTTTGTTAAATTTTTTCTTAGAATTTTGATTTTTTTTTTTTTTTTTTTTTTTTTTTTTTTTTTGCAAAGGAAGAAAGGGTGAGCGAACGTTGGTTTGCTATTTTTTTTACCAATATTTATGATGTATGCTGCATCGTTAATTTATGCATTCTCTTGGAATAAAATGGTGGGAAAATTCCTCTCAATGAGAAGTTGTTGTGAATGGCCTTCTCAAGAAAATTTTCTTTACATTTGTAATATACACAAAATAGTTTCAAAGGATGAACTCAGGATTGTTTACAAATGATATTCCTTTGCCATCGTGGCAGGGTTCGGCTAATAAAGAAATGTACGAATATTTGGAATGAGATTATTTATTGAATGAAATTTTGAAATCGATTTTTCAATTGCTTCTTGATCCACAATAGTTATGAAATTCTGCGCGATGTGTGTTCTCAATAAAAATCGGATTTTTCAATATTCTCAAAATACAACTGCCAGTTAATCGTTTAATTTTAATTAAGTTCGATATAGAAGTCATAACAAATAAAATATTAAAGAAGAATTATTAAATATTGATTAAAAATAAAGAATACCTTGAACGTGATTAAAATTCGAGTTCACTCATTTTTATTAGCAGTTCATGTCCTTACTATCCTGTTCTTTGATTTGAGAAATTTTTGATTAAAAAAAAAGTGAATTTGCAACGTAAAAACATTAAAAAAAGGATTTTTTCTTATTATTTGTTTTTTTCCCCGATAATCAATAATCCGGTATTTCATAGTAAATTGTTTATTCCATGCTTAAATTGATAATTTTAGGATATTAAATATGATTTAATTTTAGGTCATGATCATGGTATTATCTAAGGGCAGTGACCAGAACTTCAAGTCTCCTTTCACAGGTCCTGTGCGGAACTCTATTTATGGACTTCGCATGATAAATGTCACAAGGTTATTCCGGCTCTCTGGCCTCTCATTTGCACCAAAAAGATACATATTGTTAATTCATACGAATATATAGCCGAAGAACAGTTAATTTATAACTGTAAAAAAATATGAATATTAATAAATAGCGTTTTAAAACAAATAAATATCTTAGCTTAGCATAATAGCTTAAAGCTTATAGTTTAATAGCTTAATATATAAATAACTTAAAATAGTGTTTTAAAATATATAATTTTTCATCAATTGTATTCAGCACTGCTGTTCTCATGTCCATGAATTAGCAGCAAAAAAGGTAAATGATAAAATAGCAAAAAATAATTTTTAAAACCCAATACGCTTTAAAATATATAACTCAATACTTTAAAACAGGAATTCAATACCTTAAAACACTCAATATCATAAAACTTCAAAAAAAAAAAAAAAAAACACAATTTTATTATCAGACTGCCTCACAGTTTCGAACAACTGGCGCTGCCAATTCCAATGCCTCAAGGCTATATAAGGTTTCCCTCAGTAAGTCTATGAATTTTGGATAAATTTTTTTTTTAAAGCACAAACTGGGGAAATATTTTTTTCCCAGTTTGTTCTTTAAAAACATTGTTGAACAGTTTGCATTGAACTTTAAAAAAAATGCATTGAACTTAAAAAAAAAATACTTAACAAAGAATTTATTTTCTTCTCTGTTTTGTAATTGACAGTGGATTCTTCATTAGCAGAAAAAACTGAAATTGAAATATAATTACTAGATTATCATTTCGAATCATTTCTGATTCAGTTCATTTCTAATGATTTCATGTAAATTTGTTACATCAAGTATTAATAAAACTTGCAAGCAGTGTATAATGCAAACGTAAAATTATTTAATCACTTGAATATTAAATAAAAATTAAATACAAAATCCGCGGAAGATTTTTTTAGTATCCGTTTTCAATAAAACCATTAACTATTACAAATCTTTCTATTCATTTAATTTTCTAGTTTATTTTCTTTCAGTTAAACTTTCTTAGAAGATAGGAAATTTTCTTTTTCTTTAATCAGGCTCTTTAATGAACAGGTTAATTAAACTCCTTATGAGATTCTGTAAACTTGCATACGTCGATAAAATAACAAACGTTCTGCCTGTTAGTACAACAGGATCTCCTGGTCATTGTTTTGTTCAACATCAAGAAAAGCAGCAATAGCCATTCCAAAACCCACCATCAAAATAGCAATTATTGCAATCAAGATAAACACAATAGCAATTAAAATTCAAACAACCCCACAACCGACAACAATAATCTCAGCCTACTCATCTCCAGCCTCCAACATTCAAGAAACGCTCCAAGAATTACAAGAGATAATTAACACCTTGCCAAGGGAACAAATCATTATCACAGCTGACCTAAACGGGCATAACAACCTCTGGGGTTATGAACACAATGACCTCAGAGGAAACCAAATACTAGACTTCGCTCTCGGATGCAGTCTGTATATCATCAACAAACAAGATGCTCCTCCAACCTTTTCCCACTGCGGAAAAAGAGGATGGCCGGACCTCACCCTCTGCAGCCAAAACCTGATAGACACCATTTCTAAATGTGAAGTGCTAGAAGAGCCGTCCCTCAGTGACCATAAATTCATAGAAACAACAATAGCTATCAACCAGCAGAGCTCCATAACAACAAGATTTAAAACAAAACACGGAAACCATAGAAAAATGCTAAATCACCTCCTACCACACGTAATCAAAATTCAACAAGCAATTAACAAAAGCAACACTCCACAGCAATTAAACGAAACAACTATGATCTTGCAAGACAAAATCACAACAGCTTGCAAGAATAGCTACAAAATCAAAAAACAACCACAAATACTCCAACCCAACTGGTACACCAGCGAATTGGAAATACAAAAAAATAGGCTAAAAGCACTGAGGAGACGAGCTCAAAGATCAGGAGAAAACCGACCAGCCCAGTTCCTGCTCCTCAAAAGGGAGACAGCCATCTACATGAAGAACGTCAGGCAAGCAAGGAACTTGGGATGGAAAGGATTCTGCTCCCAGGCAAAAAACCCTTATGGCAAGCACTATAAAGCTGCATTCCGAAACTCAGTTACCCCAGCTCAACTGATACTACTGAAAGAAAAGGAAGCGACAGGAGGCCAACTCCAAATAGCAGCAGGAATCCTCGAAGAAATTTTCCCACACCCTGACTCAACCCCGAACCAGGCAACAAGTGTAAATTACTCACCAGATGACTGCCCTTTCTCTCCACAGGAGGTAGCTAGAACGATCAACGGCCTCCCAAAAGGTAAAGCCCCAGGGTTGGATGGCATTGACAACATAGTCATCCAGCAAATCAACCAAAAATTTCCACAGCTCTTCACGGATTTTTTCAATAAATGCCTAACATTAAAGAAATTCCCAGATTCACTAAAAATAGGAAACATCATCTTATTCCGTAAGCCAGGAAAACCTATTAATGAAGCAACCTCTTACCGTCCAATATCACTCCTCCCAACAATAGGCAAAGTCTTGGAGAAGCTCCTAACCCAAAGACTCACCTACCACCTAGAAAAGAACAACCATATAGGCAATAGACAATATGGATTCCGTGAAGGGAAATCAGTAGACATGGCCATTGACAACTTAATGAGGGAAATCAAACTGGCAAAACAAAACAAGAACCACGTCCTCCTGCTCTCAATTGATATCAAGGGTGCGTTCGACAACATTCAACATGCTGCAATCGAAGATTACCTAAATAATAGCAATAGCCCTGCCAACTTGATAGAAATTTTCAAAGACATACTTAAAAATAGAAAAGTCGTCCTCAACACAGCAGAAGGACCAGTAGAAAGAGAACAGAAACAAGGCTGCCCACAGGGATCCTGCAGTGGCCCTGCTCTCTGGAACCTGGTAGCAAATGAAATCCTTCAGCAGGATTGGCCACGCAACACCACCATCCAGGCTTTTGCGGACGACTTTGCTATAATAACTCACGCCTCAACCAGGAAAGAAATTGAGAACCAAACACACGCAGCAATAGAAAAATTCTCCAAATGGGCAAATAAAAACAAGTTGGAAATATCCATTAATAAAACCAATTATATCTTCCTCAGTAAAATAGTAAGAGGCCCATCAATAAAATGGAACGGCACAGCGATCAAAAGAAAAAAATCAATAAAATACCTAGGAATTCAAATAGACGACAAACTCAATTGGAACGCACACCTTCGATATCAAGCAACAAGAGCAGCTATCCTCCACCAAAATCTCCTAAAAATAGCAGGGAAATCCTGGGGAATTAAGCAGGCACAAAGAAAAACCCTCTACTCAACTGTAATAGAAAGAGTACTTGCACACGGCGCAGCCATCTGGTGCCAAGATCCCACCGAGAGGATGAAACGGAAACTTGCAGCCATCCAACGACCGTTTCTACTAGCCATATCGGGAGCCTATAGAACTACCTCAACAGCAGCCCTACAAATAATTTTGGGAATCCCCCTCTGCACCTCCAACTACAAAGAGAGGCAAAGGGCATCTCGTTATATAGGCTCAAAAACCCGACCAACAACTGCGACCTTCAAATTAGCCAACTAGAAATAGACCGTAAGATTTCAGGCTGGACTTCTCATCCCTCGGTACACCTAGAAGATCACCAGATTTCACTTGACGACGGAGGCTTGAGATCGGACCCGAATGGAATTTACACAGATGGATCGAAGACGGACAAGGGAGTAGGAGCAGCGTACTGTGTCTTCAACAATGGAGTAACTACAACAACTTGGGCAACAAAACTGGCCCACCACAATACAGTATTCCAAGCTGAGATCCTGGCCCTATACAAGGCCGCAGAATTCCTGAAGTCCACATCAACAACATCTACCATCTACGTCGACAATAGGGCCAGCATCTTAGCAGCAAAAAATCCAAAATCCAATAACAAATGTGCCAGGAAAATCTTTGCAATACTTTCTACAAATGCAAACATAAAGATATCCTGGATTAAAGCCCACGCCGGATATGCAGGTAATGAGAAAGCGGATAGACTTGCCAAACAAGCTGCTGATTCAGACAGCCCTATCCAGCCCGAACCATACCCAATTTCATTCATAAAGTCCAGTCTAAGGCGAACCATGTTGGAAAAGTGGCAAACGGAATGGGACAATGGCGAAACTGGAAGACTCATCTACCAGCTTCTTCCAAAAGCCACTCAACAACTTACGCCCTGGAGAAGGGAAGAAATTCTCTTCTTCACAGGCCATGGCCCTTTTCCCACCTACTTAAAAAGGTTCAATTTAGCAGACGAACCTTACTGCACTTGCGGCGAAGTGGGGTCACCACTCCACTACGCAACAGAATGCATTTTAACTACATCGTATCACCTAACGAAACCATCAGCTAACCTTCAACAGGTCTGGTTCTCCAGGGTAGCAGATAACTCTCTCAGCAGGGCCAAGATCAGAAAAATGGTTCAATTCCTGCATGAAGAGTCACAGCTGTTCAGATACTGACCACCACTCCTATAACATCGGAAAACCCATCTCACCACCTGCACGACAAGACTCCACCCAGGCCCGGAAACTCCAACCACCAACGCAGCGCATCCTCAAGCTCAGACAACTCCATTCAGTCCTGCATAGCCCATGACATCCCTGCTCCAACCCAACCTAAAACCAACCATTCCTGCTCTAACCCAGCCAAGTCAGCTCCTCACCAGTCTAACCGTATTCAGCTCGCCTACTCCAATGCAACCCACTACAGCCTAAAAATCTTTAACCCAGCCAACTACAACTCAGCCAACATCAGCTCCACATCATCAGCCCAATCACCATTACCTCCACATCATTAGCTTAGCCATCTGCAACTCTCACTCTCCATGTCCACCCAACTGTTTAAATAATCGTTAAGATTATAGTCGCAGGGGCATGGAGAGGTGTTAAGTGTTAAGTTAAGTACAACAGGATCAGCAAGGATAAGATCAAGTAAAAATGGTTAAAGCTGAGTAATATATGTTCGAATTATAAAATAATTGCTTAATATAGATCAATTAAAGATAATTCTTTTGAAAAAAAATGAAAGGCCATTTTAGATTGCCAGACCGAATTATTACTTGAAAAATTAAGCTTAAATTCATTTCAGTACAAGCGTATCATAAAAAAATCGTCTGGAAACATTTAATCATTTAATTGAAAAACAGCACAGCAAAATATTCTTTCAATACATGTTTCAATTTTTAATATGATAATGTTTTTAGACTGGCATGTTATTTGTAAATCGAATGATGAGGAAATTGTTCAAAAAGCAGTACACGTCTGATCATTGGATCTAGAGCTACCGGATTTAGCATGGATTTATTTCTTGCCTAGAAACTGCTTACCAAGAAAAAAAAATTATAATTAAGAATAAATCGGAAATTTAACGTTTAAAAAACAATAATATTGAAGCATTTTTATCACACATAAACCGCTTTTACACAACTTTAAAAATAAAAAATAGCTTTTTAATGATATTAATTTTATTTCCACATTTTTCATTCCTTTATTTTAATAAATTTTTTAAAGTTACCTTTAAACAAAATTTTTTAACAATGCTTTTCAAAATGCAACGAAACATGAGGAATGCATAATTAAAATATTTATTAGCTCTCGTGGGATAGATGTTAGATATTAAAATAACTTTTAAATAAAAGTAAATATTAGATTCTTCACTTTATTACTAATCAATATTTTAAAATATGTATTTTAAAACAGTGGATATTTTTTAAGACTATGATGTTCTTATTATAAAATACTTGATGAAAAAGTCAGATGCAGCCAATACCGGATTTAGACTTGGATGAGACTCGAAGCTATTTGAAATATGAAACCCTTTATATATATATAATTTAAATAGTACATTTAGTGAATAGTGCATTATACACTGGGAAAATTTGGGGGGCATCTAAGAAAGGGAGGGGGAAAAATCCCCTAGAAATACTTGTGTATCTTCTGAGTAAATCTGGCATCAATGGCTGATGTAATGATAAAAGAGGAAGGCAAAACATCCAATTGAAGCTTATAACATTATCAAGTTATAAAGTTGCTTCCTAGTTATTTGAATATCTTTCGTTTTTCATACCTGGTGCAATATATAATTGCTATTTCAACATATTTGTAAAAATAAATTGGTACTGTTCGTTTTATTTTCTGCATTAAATGAAATATATTTAGAGTCCTGATAGTCGCGGAATCATACTTTGTAATAAAGCAGCAAAGCATTAATTGGTCAAAATAATTGATAGAATTTTTTTTTGAGGTTTAATCTTTGTTTATATATAATCCTTATTTTTGTATTTTATCGATCTTTTTGATAAAAAGTAGCGAGAATAAGCAATTTTATAATTTTTACTTTCTTTTATACGAGATATTAAGAAAATTATATTGTAATCGTCAAAAAATTCGAATTTTGCCGAAACTCGAGGTTTTAGATCTCCCTGAGTTTGAAAAATAAATTTTTGGCATTTTGTTTGTGACAAAGATCTATTTGCTCGAAAACAAGTAAACGAAGAGAACAAGATAATCGATGGATAAAATTTGGAACACGGATTTAGGATCTATGTCACATTTGAGTCAAATCCAACAAGGGGCTGACCGTCTGTGGGTCTGTACTTTCACTTTTGTAAGCGCGTAAACACGATGACTCAAAAACGCAAAGACTTAAATATATCAAATTTGGTTATGGCATTTTGTGATTATAAGTGTCATTTTGTGTCAAATATTTGTTTAAATCGATTGGAAAAAGCGTCGAAAATACAAATTCGATTTTCGGATACTATTTATTGCATGCTAGGAATTAATCGCCGAAGAGTTCGCCAGGGATCACACGGAAGATTCGGTAAAAATGCTAAATTATCGCCAAAAGTAATACTTTGTAACTATTGTATGCCAGTGCCATTCGAGGTGTTCTCTGCTAAAGCATCTTTATTAGAAAGTGTGCGCGAAAGTTTTGAGGAGACTGCATCAACAAGTTTTTCTGTCAGTCATCCAATAAGGTAGAAAGCCCCACTTGTGAATATTTGGAAGTCGACTTAGCGCTGAACACTGGCTGCCAAAGTTTTAATATTTTGGCAGGGTTGTCTTTTTTAAATTCATCTCTAAACTTTGCACGTGTTAAAATAGCCTGTTCATATTCAGACAGTGAAGGAGCAACACGTGTTCTTGAACGAGATTGCGACGATATTTTTATTTCTCGTGCCTCGTGCCAGGTCGTCTCGCAACGAATTACCAGCAAACATTGCCAACAGGTGAAAGCTGAGAGTTATGTAAGTGAAAAATCATTTGGCAGCCTTTGAGAAATGTGTTGTCCAAGGTGTTGGAGTGTGCGGAAGAAGGGGAAAAAAAAAATGTATTTTACTAAATAATCAATGATTCGAGCTGAAAAAAAAAATAACATCAGTGGGAAATGTTCCATATCACAATTATTTGTTTTAGATCATGTTATCAATTTTTTTTCTCTTACTATATTAATGTTTATATTTATTTGTTTATTTAATTATTTTTGTATATTTTATTTCTTATTTATTTTCAAATTTTATTCTTATATAAACTTTACATACCGGACCAGTCTGTGAGAGACAAAAAAAAAAAAAAAAAAAAAAAAATCTTCATCCATATATATATATTTACTTATAATTCATGGGACAAACTTTAAGGGTGCATAAAATACATATAAAGAAGTATATGTTTTATAACAATATGAAGTCGGAAAGGGAAAGTGCAGGCGGAACAACCCAGTGCAGGAAGGCAGAACAAGTGAATTTTCTGTAATGCAAGCAAGACAGAAAAATGAAGTGCTTACGAGAACTCAAATTGATTCTAATGAGCAACACTTCCGCAACACCTCATCGCAACACTTTCAGTCCCTGCTGCAAATGTTCGTGGACCACCTGGCATTGTCGAAAGAGTACGCCAATCACTTCCTAGTCGCTACTAGGCCTGTTTCGATATTGGTGGTGGCACATTTGTGCAGTGATGTTAGTAAAGAGCTTTCTTTTCTTTTCCTCAGCATTTCTAACTTTTTCCTCCGCCACTTTTCATTTCGGATCCCGCACTGCTTTACAAAAAATGCCTTTTTATATGTATTTTATCTACTCTTAAAGTTTGGCGCATCAATTCAAAGGTATCCAGCATAGTAACATGATTCGACCGCTGCTTCAAAATGTAAAATCCTTTAAAAGTGAATAATGCATACATATTATATTTGATTTCCCAAAACGATATATAACTTCAATATTAAAGCAACAATGTATTGTGATACTATAAACCTATGTTTCTTTAAAATAGTCCATCATCGCCTTCTACGTCTTTCATTCTCGAACATTTTATACAGAAATTCCCTTTTTTATGCAAAAGTAGGATTTGGGTTGACTTTCGCATTTCAAATCAGTCGATGCATTTCAATAACATTATTCTATTCCTGAGTGGTTAGTTGTAAATTCTTGGTTCAGACTAGTCCTTCATTGTCACTTCATTGCCTTCAATGTCATTCATTGTTAAATTTTCAAGCATAGTCATACTAAAAATAAATTCATCATCTTCAAAAATTTTAAAACTATATTTCGTTACTCTGGGTACGATTTTTGTACTGTTTAGTCTTACATTAATGCACAGTTGCACAATTTCGTCGACAGTTGCAGTCAAAGTTCCCTTAGTTTCGTCAGACAAGAGTTTATCACAGTCATTCTTTAGCTTAGATACTCTAATATCAACCAAGAAAATGACGATTTTAGAAATACTATCCTTTGCTTTATATCGATTCAAAAATTTTTGACCGTAAAATCGATCGCCACGTCATCAAATGAAAGAAAGCGTTTGATAAAAGTTTTCTGGTAATGTCACTTTGTATTTCCGATTATGCTCTGGTTCCCAACTGCATTTGCTGCATGCAAGGAAGAAGTATGCTATTCTGACTTTATAATTTCTAAATTCATAACAGAAATGTCAGAGCATTTTCTATTAATAGTCATTTTTTTATGAAAACTATTTTTCAGCCATATAAGCTTCAGCTTGTATCACAAAACTGTTATTGAATCAGTTTGAAAAAATTATTTGATCAATGCACGCATAATACTATACAGACAATGCATTCATATTTATAATTTTGGTAGCGCTTTGTTTCTTTGATTTACTATTCACCAAAAGAACTCATATATGATGGCGGTGGTATAGAGCGATTTGAAGTTTTTGGATCTTAAAACTTCGAACATCCCCCCCCCCTTCAAAACCTGTATCAAAACCTTTTGTGGCAAACGGGTATGATTTCATCGCAAATGCAAATTTGTTTCTTATAGAGGTTCAGTTTAATTTTTTTAATTTATTTGTACCTCTAAATCAGCATCGATTGCATTATTTGTACTGAATTTTGCTCTTCTAATGTCTAGATATAGAATGCTGTGGTGAAACTTAAAGTTATCAAATCATTCTATGCTTGTTTTAAAATTTGCACAACGCACATCTTCCTAGCTCTCTAATTATTTTTGTTGTCTTGGTTATTATAATGGAACCTGAAAGGAGGAATTTCTTAACTCCTTTCTCGAATAAACTATTAAACCATAATTCCAGATGGTCAAATTTTATTAATTCACGGTATTCGGTGGCGTTTTACATTTGCAGCACATATTTTTGAACATTTTCAGCATCATTGAACAATAATCAGAGATTATTGTTCTTCCAATACCACAAATTTGAGCATACTAGTAGCAGATTCAACTTTTTCCGAACTTTCCGCGGAGGGTATTTGATCAAAAGAGGAAAAACTATTACATGTAACAGAGAAATAGCCTTCTAGTGAAATGGGGGAGATATTGTAAGCATGGGAAACTATTGTATCATATGTTGAGAAACATCGCCCCAATAAGACAGTAGTTAGGGGCCGTTACAAATTCATTTAACAATAATACTGTGTCTCATTTTCTCCAAATTTTGAAGCATGGCCAAAAACAAATATCTTTAGACAATTTTCTGATAAAAAGAGCATGCGTCATAAACAAAAAACTACATTGTTATAAATTTGCTTTTTTTTTTTTTTCAAAATTGCCCTATTTTACATGGATTCCTATGGGGAAAAAACTTTGTTTCATTTAATGTGTGTTTTGCATTACGAACAAAGTTCTAGAACGAATTATTCTTGTTAAGCGAAGTCACACTGTATTTATTTTATTTTAGTTGCGTTCTCCCAAATTTTGTTTTATGAACATTCTGGCTTGATGTTTTTTATATTTCTCCTGTCGTTTTAAAAAAAGATTTCTTATCAATTTTTTAAAAGTTCGCAATTAACTTTTTTCATCTACCTAGAAGTTTTTTTTTTTGGGGGGGGGGGAGGGGCTCAATCTATTTATACGAATAATTACCCAATACAGATCATTTCTGATTTTTCCTTTGGCGAGTCTAACTTTCAATGACAAACTATAAATGTCAAACAAAAAAAATAATTAGAAGAAAAATTAAACATACCTTTATTATATACTGCTGGATTTAGTTTAGTTATATTAACGTCCATTTTTAAAGAAACACTAGGGCTATTTTGGGACAGGCCTCGTCATTTTGAACCACGGTCAGATGACGAGAACAACACCTGACCGGGCACACCCTCTCCAAACTTCCACACCACAGCAGTGGGTGACGTTTGGCCCCGACGGATTTAACTTACACCAGACCCGCTTACACGACCGTTCTTCTGTGAAATCGGGCTCCGAAGCCAGACCAACGCGGTCCATACAGCTGGAAATTATAACAATCAGTGCCTCTGAAAGTCTTTGTCTCAGCTGGTAATTTGTTTCACGGAGCTTGCTTGTCTGTTCGCATGCCTACTCTGGATTGGACTTCTATCACATTTCGAGCAAAATCTATTTCGAGGAAGTCTATCGGTCCGGGTGTTCGAATATAAGTTAACATTAGCACAAAACGAAGAGATCTAGAGGGATTAAAGTCGGTACACAGATTTAACATTTGTGGTGTTGACACCTATCAAATTTTGAACAAAATTCAGCAAGGGGTTGAGTTTCTGTCGGTCTGTACATTCATAAGCATATCACTCAAAAAAATGATTTAAATATATCAAATTTGGATGTGACTTAATGTTAAAAAGTGTAGTTCTGTGACAAATTCGATTCAAATTCTGTGCCAAACGTTCATTCGATTTTCGGGTACTATTAACCGTATGCCCGGGATTAATATTCTCAAAACTCGCAAAGGATCCCACGACAGATTGATTAAAAATGTTAAATTCACGACAAAGGGTCATATTTCGTAACTATTGTATGGCAGTGCCAAGGGCTGTCTGGGATAACATTTTTTATTAGGTAATGAACGAGGAAATTTGGGGGACAGTATTCCAGCTGATGCTGAACTAATGTTTTCAGTCACTATTATATATTTTTTCAACGAATCTTGTTATTAATTTCATCTTATATCATTTTTTTTTCTGAAACATACAATGTTAAACCTTTATAAAAGGATTACATTTTATTTAATTTGAAATATAATTTTATAGAATTTATTTATTTAACTTTATTTATTAACCTTGAGATAAAAACTATATAACTATCACAAATACAATTTTTATCATTACAAATATCTGATACAATCCTTTCCGTAAATAAATCGGCAGAAAATTTTTTCATTATCTTTTTTTTCTTTTTTCCAACTGATTTATCACTATATAACAGAGTTATTTTTGAAAACTATGAGTTACAGTTTTATCGAACTGAGAACTCAATGGCTTTTCTTCGCGAACATTCTGTGAGCATGCAGTCAAAGTTGTTCCATCGTAAGTTCCAGAAAGATTCCCTTTTATCCCTGAAATGGGGTGAGTGCGATTGGAAGAGATCCAAGTCGTGTTTGTCATCGGTGTCGTTTGCTCTTTCGCCATTTCACACAGTATCTGATATGATTTAGGATAATTTACTACTATATTTCAGTTACACATCTTTTTGTAATATTGCTCACTAGCCTATGCGTTTTTATTTTTTCTGATAATAATAATTCAACATGATTGCATTTAAATACTTCCGTATGTTTCTTTCCTTTACACTATATTTAATTGTAGTATAATAAATTAATCTTGGATACGAAGATTAACATGTTAATCTTCGCCAATTTGGGGAGTTTTATGTTAAATGTTATATTTCTGTTCGTGATTTCCGACTTTAAAAAAAGAAATTTTCATAATTTACAGTTTTATAAAGAAGTTAATAGAAAATTTGTGTATAAGCAGTTTTTTCAAAAGAAAGATATTGTTGACTTTATTCCACAGGTTCAACTGAGATCGGAAACTTCATATAATAAATAGATAAAAAGGTAACATAAATAATAATACTTAAGAGTTATACAAATAATAAAATAAATAAGAAGGTGATATAAATTAAGCACAAATCACGCATTATATTTAGACCATTATCAATGCTAATACATCAATAGTGCTTTCAGTGACTCCGTTTATAACTAATTTCATTTTTTAACGAAAGTCAAGTGAAGACTAATTGCAACAAATTGATTATTACAATTAATTAAAATATTAATTTTTTTAATTACATTGCTATAACCAAAGATTTCACTGAATTAATATTACGCGATTTTTTTCTTTGTAATTCATTTATGATATTTTAATTGTATTACCGTGACCATTATAAACCATCTTTGAGTTATTAAATAATTTTATCCACTGTTTTGCTTTGCATTTTCGATTCCTAGCCCGTTTATCTAATTTAAAAATCAATAAGGGTATTAATTAATTCAATTTATATCACAAATTTTAAAATTTTACTTTTTACAATCCATCAGGATAGCTTCGTGAGAGTTACATGTTCTCTTTAGGTAAGCCATGATTCAAATATTATATTTTCATATAATTTTGTTGAAATAAATGTGTTTTCATTGCGTTTTTGAGACAGAAATCTTAGAAGGATCGCGTCATTCTTGTACTTTATTTCGTTAAGCTAGTTTAATTTTCCTTTTTACGGTTGTTGTTACTTATGGCACTTTACAAGCCCGCTGAAGAACTGTCAGCGATTTAAGCCGAGTGCGCAGTAGCTTCTGAGGGTAAAGGCCCTCGAGCATCCGAGGGCAGAAGTCTGACTTCTAGTTCATATGAAGATGACACTCACGCAACCGCTTGCAAAATCCCTTTTTACAGGGGTGTGAGGGACTCACACAATTCACAGATAGAACACAGGGAAGAGAATAACCATGCCCGAATCAGGACTCGAACCCGGGACGCCCAGATCGCGGGGCAGACGCGTTTCCCTAAGCCAGATCGCCGGCTTATTTATACGGTAGAATATTGGAATTCGTTGATTCATCCAAACTATATCATCGTCACAGGTATCATCGTTTCGAAAAGTGAGAATGATTTTTGCATGCTGCCGCTTTATTTATCATGTTTTGCTTTCTTCTAAATAGAACCTTTTAAAAATGTTTTAATTTTTTTTATTTGGAATTATTATATAAAACAAATTATTTATTAAAAATTCAAACTAATCATAATTATTATTAGCATGATTTTTTTAATCAACTTTGTAATTTCCTAATGGTTTTATTTAATTTTTTCAGTAAAAAAAAGTATTTTTTTAATAATGGGTTTGAAATCAAACTATCCCAGTATATTTTGACATGATTTTATAAACTGTAATTAACTCTATTCAGGGTGATTATACTTTTAAACAGAAATCTGGAAAAGAAAATGATGTGATTTTATGTTCCTATGTTCCTAATGGTTAAATGACGTTGATTTTTGAAAAGAAAAAGTGTTGAAACATAGAGTCACTTTTAGAATAAAATAATGGCTTTCAATATTACAAATCTCTGACTCGGAGACAAAAAAAAAAAAAAAAAAAAAAAAAAAACATGAAAGGAACACAGAAACAGAATTCTCTGGAATATTATAACATGCGTTGGCGAAAACACCTACAAGAGGCTATATTTTCAAATAGCGAAATTTCCTTTGAAAGAAGTTGAAATGAAGCGAATCTCCCCTTTTTATTGTTTCTACGGTATGATGTGTCTTCAAATGTTTGCTTAGCTGTGTATTTTGCACGCGATAAAGACTTGATAATAGTATTTAACCATCTCACTCATTTGGAAACTTACCATTTTTACAAAAGACTTCAAATATGGATGATGGCTTGTTTTTGTTCCGTGTTGACCGTTTTTTTAGTCGTGAACCGTGGCACATGAAGATTCTAAATTGGATTTATTTCCTCAAAGTGACCTTCGAATTGTTGTTTTATATAGACTTGAATGATTTTGTTAGTTCGCTTTCTCTTCAAGGTCATTCATTTATTCGTGGGCAGAAACATGCAACGCGTGTGACATATCCTAAGAGGATGAAGCAAGCAGCGGTAATTGCATGTAAAATTAAAGTTATCGCAAAATGAAAAAAAAAAAAAAAAATGTATATCTACCTGATATCTGCAGAAATCTATCTGAAATTTCTCAAGACGTGGAGTTAACAACAGAAGCAATCGGAACTTTTATAATATTTAAATTGATTTCCATATAATACAAATAATTTTCAAAATAATTGTACCCATTAAAAGTGGCTATAGCTTTCTTATAAATTATGATAAGAAAAAAAAATGGGAACACAATAAAAAAAGGAACTCTTGTGTTTCGTGGCAAAAAAATTGCCAGATGCACAACATCTATTGTTGTACTCAACAATAGATGTACAACATATTGTTGTACTCAACAACAACCTCAATATCTACCTTCACTTCTTTTGTACAGTTATACCCATTAAAAATGATTATATCTTTCTTTTAAATTATTATAGGAAAAAAAATGAACACAATAAAGTAGAAAGCTGGAAGTTTTGTTTGGATTTGTAAAAATTACCCACTGGTTTTTTCTTTGCTCACACGAGTAACATCCATTCGACAATCCATTTCACTACCATTCTCAATGCGAATCATTCTTGGTATGTAACTTCACATCGTTTAATGTTGCACGAAAAGAAAGCGCTAAGTTGGGTTCTAATACACATCCCACAGGAATGGAGATCTAAGAAATTATTTCAGAAGATTTAGAGAACAATATGCAGTACTTGCTTGCAGCTGTCGAAAAGCAAGTAATGCATGGTGTCTGAATGGACTATTGTTTCTGCTAATGTGAGCAAGGGAAGAAGCATAGGACAATTTTTACCTCCCGAAACAAACCTTTAAGCTTTCTTCTTTATCGCGTTCTTTTGCTTTAGTTATACAATTATTATTTTTCTTCACAAATATTTACTTTTTTGTAGACACGAATGTTACAGACATTTATAAACTGGGCAATTGTCTTGAATAATACTGCATACCTACAAAAAAAGTCCAGATATGACTGATTCATTCTGGACGGGATTAATAAAAGATTTTACGTTTGGCTTCAAGTGGAAATGAATCTATTGCTGCAGTTCTATTAGAGAAATAGTTTACTTTGAAAAATATACATAATGTTCAAGTTAGTAACAAATTTTGCCATGAGGTATTGTTGCAGGTGATCTTCTTTATGTATAAGGAAATAATCCACTATCCAGATGGTCATTTTTGTGCGATCGTGTACAGTGTAAAATATCATCTTTGTAGTAGAACAATGAATTAACGTTCTTCGCTGTCTTTTGAAGTCAGACTGTATTTCCTTTTAATAAATAATTTTGACATCTGCCGTTCTTGTAACGTAAGTCTGTTTCGATAAGATGACATATTCTACTGAAAAGTGGATATTTCCCGTGTGTTCGAATCATAGCATTATGCAAACCAGACGAAGTTTCCAACGGAAATTCAGTGGTTCCATAGGACTAACGAAAACCTTAATAAAAACTTTATTTGCATAATTTGAACAACACTTATGCTGGAAACGTGGAGGACAACATTCGGCAGTCACTGGGCATTGACTTCAACTACATAGTCCAGATCGTCCAACAATCGATTCAAGTGCTGCCTCATCTGCCTGTCCGAATTATTGCAGCTGTGCCGATCTTCAGCGTGTGAGATTATGGGAAAAATCAATTGTTTCTGAGCAAAATATATGCTTATCAAACTTTAAATGGTTTTTTTTTTTTTTTTTGCATCGCCAATCGCAAAAAGATGCTCTCGAATGATTTATTTCTAAAGATTGATTGATGTGAGATCCATTTGATTTTCAGACGAAGTATATTTTTATATCTACGATTTCACAGATAAAAAAAGAATGGCGAATTCGAAGAATGGAAAATCCCCATTTTCTGTTAATTTATCATTGCTTTGGTAAAACCCATGGATAACTATTCCATTTAAAGGAATCATTGGCTAATTTATCCAATCAAACAATAATTGCAGCAGGATATCTGAACATTCTGCATGAATTTATAGTGATGCAAAATACCTTCGAGAAGTCTAATCATACATTACTAGCCGCCTCTGGCTACTAGAATGAAATGCATTTTTTAAGACTGCCTTTTAGTTATTTAAAAAAACTGAAAAAAAATGAATTTAATAGAAGCCATCTTCTACAAATTACTGAGGGTGCAATGGAAAGAGTTTCTATATTGCGAAATAAAAGTGGAAGCGAAAAGATTACTACTTTCAAATTAATTTCCAAAGAAAGCAAATTTTTTTTAATCTTAATTTAAACATTGGTAAAAGCATGCGATTGGATGTTTCGATAAAGGAATGAAATTAGTTTCAATTTCATCTTAACGGTAGTTTCATTTAACAGATTGAGTATCAAATATAATTTAAAAAATTTATTAAAAATAAATTTAAAAATTTGTAAGAAAATAAAATTTTTTCAATAAAAATATAATTTTTTTTCAGTTTTTAAGGTAATTTAAAAACCATTTTTATGAGATATTAATTTTTGAAGAATGGTCAACAATTACTATAATTAAGAAATAACGATTACTCCTTTGGTTACAGTTAAGCCTATTTTCGTTCTTGATTAAACTTTGATACTTATTTCTTGATTTCTTTTACATCTTATTTCTAATGACATTTTGAAGCTCTATGAATGAGCGAAGCGTTGGATTAAGTGTCACATAAGTAAAGCATTCAAGGCAGCAGCCTGAAAGATTCGTTTAGAGATTTGTTTGCACTCGACTGATGGCATTCGCAATAAGAAATAAGAATTTCTGTGCCGCGTAAGTTAGTGTTTTATATATCAAGGTACTTTATGCAAGATGATGGCAGAACGCATCTTATATCCGCTGTATTTATTTTTCTTAGCGAATACTTTGATATCATGATGTCGTAATCATTTAGGAACAGGCATGAATTGAGAGCCCTTGCATTTATTTAACTTTTCTTCTGGTCTTAGAAAGACCAGATATATCGGTAAAAATCCCCAAATTCTTGAAGTGATTGAAAATTATATGTGTAATTCATATTAGTCTATTTTGAATGGCATGCTTTACAAATGTTAAACATCTCCTCGACTCCACACTAATTTTCCTTTTAGATTGTAGGGTTATGTTGAAAATATTGTCATTTTATCTCCATACAACGCAACTTCGGGGCGAAATATATAACTAATTTAAATAGGGTATCTTTCAAAATTTATTCATTTTCTAATAAAATAGAGCAAGAAGTGCCTTTTTGTTCTGAACTACATTTTAGTTTTATATATTCAAAATGTATTATTCCTTTTTCGACACCTTTTAAATATTGCAGTATTTTATAATAAAAACGATCCTTAAAAGGTATAATTTTATTTGCGTAATGCAGATAAATGATAGGAATATAAACATTTTATCTCCTTTGCATATAATAACAAATCTAGCAAGCACATCGACTAACTGAATTTTTAGTTTTAAATCTGTAATTAAGTGAAGTAATTAAATAATTTAAAATGCAAAAATCACTTGAAAATGTTTCAATATTTCAAACGTCTCTTATATTTTGATAGGAATTAATATAACAATAAATATCCTAAATGGGATGCGTCATTCAATTAGGAAATTAAGTAAATTCGCACTTTAAAGGGATAATCACACATTGCTACTTAATAGTAAAATTTCTGGAAATATTTAAAATGCAATAAACTAGTTATCAAGAGTTCGCCACATATTTGTCATCGGTTAAGAAATTACCCGATAATTCAAACTACCGGCAAATAAAATCTTAACAATAAGAAACAGTTAGGCTAGATAAGAGAAATTTGGAAGGTTTGTCTTCTCATCTGAAAGATTGAAATTTCATGTTAAACAAATAAGAATGAGTTAGTTGCTCGAATGTGAATATTCAAGTCTTGTTTGCTTTAAATCGCGACATAAAATTCGTGAGTGGTATTATATTACAGTGTTATTATATCATCGTGAGCATTATCCGGAACGAAGATTTTTGAGCTATATATGAGTAAAAAAAAATTACTTTGCGGAGACGGATAAGTCTGACAAAATTGAACAGGGTCATTGTGATAAAGTTCATTGAGATTGAAAAGGGCTTTGTAACAGAGTAACTTCTCGTGATATTATTGAAAAGATGTATCTACTGTGCGTAGCTGCTAGCAGAAGTGGTGGTTCATCAGAAAGTAGTATCTCACCGTTGAATTTGCGATGTGATTTGGCTCATCATACCGAATCTACAGCAGAATTTTAAGTTTCTGTAGGCACCAGAGAGACAATTCAAAAGATAACAGATCTATTATTCGTATCATATTTAGGAGACAGGCGCCTCTTTGAGTTCATACCACCATTTATGACTTCAATGGTGTCAAGCTGCAGTTGAATGGAGGATGAAATGAAGATCTGTTGTGTTCTTAGATGAGAGCTATTCCTGTTTTGGAGTTAATATTGACCATGTTTTTGTTAGAAGATCAGGTGAGAATTTGGAATTAAGCAGTTTGTAGAGTAAGCTCATTGGACATATATCACGGATTATGGTTGGATAGAAAGTTTTTAGGACAGCAGGGATTTTCACGTTGTTATCTCATGAACCTTGACATTAAATTTGTACGTCAGACTTCTCATTAAATCAGTTGTGTTGTAATTTTTGATCATTGTTTCGAAGCAAATTTTCATCGCTACTGTCACCTAAAGTGTTTTATGTGAAATCATCAGATCTTTCTCTAATCAAGCATATTTTGAATATTACTGAGAAACAAATCCAGTGATGACCACAAACAACACGCCGATGTGTGCAACAAGCTTGGAAATCCATCCACAAAATGATATAATGCGCCTATACGATACAATGAAAAAGCATTTGCATACTTGCGTTCGAACTCATGGTAACTAAGGGATTAGCATTTCACATTAGAAATGGGTCTTCTCACGTATATATTAACCTTTTTTCTTGAAACTTTAGATAAACAATATGCCTAAACAAATGATTTGTCATAAATTTAATTCTTATAATTTATGCTTGATGTTGAGATTTCCTTTTCTAAAAATATTTTTTTTTCATGTTTTCACCCTAAACCATGAAACCTATATTAAAAGCTAATGAAATTTTTTTCCCTGTGAATATATACTGTGAGATTTTAATAGGGATTTCTCACATGTGTCGACTACAGGCAAGGGGATTATAGGGATCTTTTAAAAGAATGTGTTAGGCTTGCCATTTTTTATCCCTTGACTCGGAGTGTGTGAAAGTGCAACTTTAAGCATTTGCAAAGCGCTTCTGTTGAAATAATTAAAAAGGAAAAGTGGATTGGGATCAGGATATAAGAATATTTTAGAATGAAAATACGGGATGAATTAAGATAACATTTTGGGAATTAATTTGGATTTAATTTTAAAAAATATCATTACACACACACACATATATTGAAAGAAAGAATTATAATGGGTAATTTTAATTTATTTCAATATATTTTGGGTTCCGACGAGAGGAAGAAAAGAGAGAAAGTCGAAGTAAGTAATTTCAGACATTTTTTTGACTCTAGGAGGGAAGAATCCATTATTCCAGCAGGAGTGGGAAAGAGAGATTGAGGTTTGATTAAAACAGACCTGAAAGTGGAATAACCTACAAAGTTTGCAACCTTTATAAACATAGTAAGCAAATACATTTCAACATGTAATGTGTGTTTTTCTCTTTAAATATACTTGCGAAATACTTAAATGCGCTTGACGCTTTGTAAATAACATTACGATTGTATTTGTTGAAAAAGCAGGAAAGAGAAAGCGACCCGAAAGATTACAGCATTTAGTTGTGAAATTCTTTTATTCCGTGGTCTCTTCATGTCCTCAAACATATTACGGGGAATTTTTATTTAAATAGTAATTACGGCATAATTATGATAGTTAGAAAATCCTTGGATATTCTGAATTTTTTCAGAAGAAACAAGATTTTCAATGATTGTGAACTCCGTTTTGTTGGAATATTTATATTTACTTTGATTTCACATTTGTTTCGAAAAGACTCACCTAATGCCATCTCCGTTCGTGACTAATTCGTTTTTAGACAAATACATTATTTTTTCATAGAAATCAGTGATTTAGGATTTAAATTTCTTTCATACTTTGGATTATTATGTCTCGACAAAAGAAATAAAATCACAGGTTAAATTTGCATTCCTTGATTGAATCTGTTTTCAAATAAATCATCACATTTTTTTTCTATGAATATTTAAGCGTTTCACAAAAGTTTTCCTTTATTCTCTGAAAACTAAATTTGATTTACCAAATCATTAAAAGAAAACTAATCGCAGCTTTAAAGCAAATTTAGATTTTCGGCGGATTTTAATACATCTTAATATCTGCTAGTTTTATGTGAATCGCAATTGAATTACGATCAGTTTTAAATTAATTTTAAAACAAAAATAAGTGACAAATAAAATAAAACAAAATCATTTTGCTCAAATCATGAAAAATAGTTACAAACAATTATAAAACAGCCATTACGGATTTTTAAGCATAAAACGTAACGCAATTGGGATTATTATTAAACCATCCTTATTGACAACTTTGGCTTTAAAAAAAAATAGTACTTTCTAAATTTTGCAATTACAAAATAATTCAGACTGAAAGATGCATAAAAATTGGTAACGTAGCCCTAGATTGCTAAAATAATTAACTTAACGAAAACGATATCTATTTTTCAAGAAATAAAACCCTAAAAAATCTGAAATTTCATATATAAAATAATGAAAAAAAAAAACACATGCTCATAAAAAAAGAATAACTTTTAATGAAATGCTTATTTTCCAGTTCTTGCTGGTAATTTAGTAAAATCTGTTTCTTCAATAAGAAAAAGAATTCTTAATCAATTTTACACAGACATATAAAAGAAAGAGAAGAAGGCCAAATGAGTTTCATTTTTATATAAAAATAGTAATTACTACTATTGGCACATACAAAGTAAGTAGGTTTTTGAAATAATGATTCTGTTATATTTTCGTCAAGCGTTTCATTTGGAAACAGCAAAGTATATTTCATTTAAGTATTAAGCTCTGTATTGAATTTTTTAAGTAAGTTTACATAAATAAACAGTATAAAAGTTTTTTTTTAAATTACACGGCAGAAGAAAAAAAAACGATTAAAACCAAATGCTTTGTGCAAAAGCATAAAAATAAGGATTTTGAATAATTCTATGCATGAAAACAGCATAAATAAAATTGAAATTTAATTATTTTTCACGACAAAACATCCCTCTAATAAATAATTTATTAATTATTCCACATTTATATTTCAAGGGCCAAGTTCAACAAGTAATTAATTAAGGTGTTGATAGCATTTATGATATAAAAGAGAAAAATTTACAAATTTTTCTTACAATTTTGTAAATAATAGTGATAACTTTTGACGTAAGCAAATATTAATAATTTTTTATTCTTTCTATTAGACTGTCAGTACTGGGTGAGAATGTACATAATGTCAGAAGATAAATTAATCTCCAATCAAGATTTGATTAATTCGTACAAAAAAAAAGAATTACTAATTTCTACTACACTGTGAGTACTGGGTGAGAATACATGATATTAAAATTTAAAATAATCTCCAATCAATGTATGATTAACTTTTGAAAGGATTTTTTTGAAACAATTCCCTTTAATAATTAATGCATGACGAAGTTATAAACTCACTTTTTAAATCATTGAATACTTATTTTGGATAATAATTTTTACTATTAAGAAAAATTCTGTATGAGACAAGTGACTTCGTAGTTTTGTTGTTGTGGTTCCTTTCATAAAATGGGGTTGCTTGATTTATTTCACTACAGAGCTAAAAATATAGAGATATGTTTTCTATTCTAAAAAAAGGAGCCATATATGATTTTCAAAAAGAAAAGAAAACTATTTTTCACCTTGAAGTAAGAATAAATAGGTAAATAAAAGAAAATAAAAAAATGCGAATTAAAGAAGCTTGCTGACGCAAATCCTCGCTCTGTATATAATGATTACAAGAAATAAATGAATACACCTCCATGACCGGAAAAATCAGTAATAAATTATGAATGATTTTGCATATTAACTATCATTTTACACAAACAGTTACATGTTACTTCACAACAAAAGCTTGCATAAACATTGAAGTATATCATCCACAATGTGTGAAGCCAAGAGTTGAGTTATTTATGAAGGAGCAAAAATTCTAGATTGATCGGGAAATTACTTTTGATTGTAGCATCAAGAGGAAACAAGAACGTGGAAGAAATGAAACGTATATAAAAATTAATGTCGGTAGAAGCAGTAAATTTGAGATCAGCTTCCTTATTAAAAGAGATAACTAAATAGATAGAACTTTCAGATTAAGTAATTTATCTTCCTGCCCTAAAGAACGGCAGACCCAGAAGCTGACTTGTGTTTTGTGGGTAGAAGAAGACGATATTATTAAGTTATATATGATTCCAGTCTTCTGTGATGTGTAATAAAGTATTCTTACAGAAGACAGTCAGTTCTTCTCTGACGTAATAACCTTCAATACGAGTCTGAAGTAAAGTTGGCGTTGTACGTTTAAATCATCACTGACACTGTTGCTGTTTAAATACACATCCATATTTCTAAATTAACTATTTCTAAAATCGAAATTTTTTGAAACATTTTATCCTGTAATAAAACTTAGGGACTTTCTAATAGTTTAAACTCTTTCCAGGAGGGCTAGTTTGATTGAGTTTAGTTAGATTAATTAAGCTAGAAGTGTTGGCTCCATTTCTGATGATGAAGTGTATCTCTTCATCATCAGGAGGATCCAACCTATACTGAGATCAGTTTGGGAGGTACCTATGCTGAGGTCAGTTTAGTAACAGGTCTCAGTTCCCGTACTGCTGTCGTGACAGCTGGCTAACTCAGTTACCCGGACATTATAATTGCACGGGAAAGACATTCGATATGGCGCAATACGCTAAATGATATTACAGAGTATTGTAATATCATTGAATACTGAAATGGTAGATCTAATGCCATTTATTCTTATGTAAATGATGAAGTTCACACTTTAAGGATTCATAATCAAAGTGATGATGCAGTACCTGAAACAAAAACCTGATTTAACTTTAATAAATAAAGGTACATTAACACCCTGGAAAACTTTTAGAAGAAACTTGTCTGCATTTGTATTTCGCTTTCAGAAAAACAGGAAAACTCTTGCAATCAGAACGACAGCAATAAACAAATTATTGCTACAGTGAATATAGGTTTACTAGATTTTGAATAACGCAAGTCAAGAACATTTTGATGCCTGTTCTTTAGTAATAGTAGAACTTAACTTTCTAAAGCTAAAATTTTCAGTATTAACATATAATAATTTATTTAATATATCCGCATTGTAAGAATAGACCTTTGTGATTGCACCATATAAACTGCCTTTCACTTTCACAGTAATTTCATGATAATGTAGCACTTTGTGATTAATCTCTTTTTAAGAGAACTTAAACTTACTTCTATTATAAGACTCAATTTGATTAAAAAAAATTTTTTAACGTCACCTGCTTCTCCTGTTTTATCTCTGAAAAACTTTTCTTCGCTTCCTCTTTTTACATTTACAAGACCAAAATAGCATAATTCGATCTCATTATTGAGATTACATTACGCTTCGCCACCGACAGAGAACGCTTGCAAGGAAACACGTTTTACTGAAATTTCAAACGAAGGTTTTACAAGAATGAATCTCCATTTCCGATACCAAGCACAGCACAGAAATATTCTACAAAATAAATTATTTTATTTTTCGAGTTTAAATTTCACAAGTTTCACATTTAAATTCATTATAATTTTGTTGGATGTTGAATTTTTCAAAATATTTCTGGTAATTCAAAAAATGCATTGCAAAAACTCAAAGCCAGCTAATCAAAAAAGAGTTTCTAAAGCTAACCTAAATTTCAATTCTCTAATTTGAAACTTAGTGATATGATATTGTTTTAGATGAGATTGTATATTTTGTCTTTGTTTGACTTTATTGCATTTTGACTGTTGCATTCTGAGTGTTGCAGTTTTTCATAATGCATTTTATAGAAAGCAGCTGTAGACTATTATTACGTTATTAAAAGAAAAGCGAAAATTTAGCTTTGATGGTAAGGTTCTAAGAAAATAATTGTTTTAACAATACTTTTCTATTTGGAAAAGATATGCGAGTGAAAGAATGGATTGATTTTATGAAAGTGATCGGAATTTCATGGCAACAACAAAAAGCATTGTTATAAATCGTATCGTATCTAAGGTTTGGTAAAATTTAGAGGTAAAAAATTATATGGAAATAAAATTAGTATCAAGAAAAAAAAACGAGTTTTTAAATTTTAAAATGATGCTCAAAGTTTTTATGTTCAGAAGTTCTTGAGGAAAATCGTTAATATTTTGAGTAAATGTTTAATTAATTAGACAACTTATTAAAATTTCAGGAAAAAAATTTCTAAATGAGCACCTCCTTCCAGAAAGCAATTAAGTGCCCAATTTGGAAGCACTAGCTCAAAATATATGCTTTCTGTGCATAATATGGTATAATATGACAATTTTGTATCATAATAAAAATAACATAGTTGTCTAAAAACGATATGCTAAAAATTAAAACGCTTCTTTTATTACCAAGCTAAAAGTCAAATACAAAGGCATGATAAAAGTTTTGCATTTTAAAAATCAAGTAAATTTTGAATTATTTTATATTAGTAACCTTTGTTGAGCAGCTGGTTCGCCACGATCAATGATTGCCAGAATTCTTAAGTAAATATTTAAGTAACTTGCTCTTGATGGCTTCCACAGTAAAGTATCATTAAATTTAAAACTTAATCGACGTACTTTTAAAGAAATCTTACACCCTTCCATTTTCTTCTCCCTTAAAAATGTGATCTTTAATTAGGAAATACAAAAATGTTTAAACTTAACTAATACAAAAAGTTTCTTGATGAAATTAAGGATTTTTATTCAAATATAAGATCAGATATTAGAATCGTTCAAGATTGAAGTTTTGAAGGCTGTAACTTCGTACTTTCATCATGAATAATGGAAAAAGAAAACTCGAGATGAAACACTAATAACAACAAAAAAAAAAACTGTTTAAGTTTCACATCAACAATAAAATGTATTATCGTAAAATATGCTTCAAATAATTTTTAAAAATTATGAGATTTAAAAAAATTTTTATCATTGAAAATATTAATTGATTTTTTGAAGTTTAAGATGACGTAAAAATAATTTTTGTGTTGTAATATTTGCAAAATATATAGCTGAAAAAAAAATCCCCAAAAAAATCCTGTCGGTAATTAACTAAAATTTCAAAAAAATCACTTATTGGTACAAATGTCCACCCTCCAAATTATATACATGACAAATGTGTATTTCTAGATCAAAGTGTTTAGCCCGTAAAGAGCCGCTATACATTTTCCTTCATTACTAGCTAAGATATACGTTATCTCTAAAGTATATAATTTAATTATATTTAGATGCATTGCTTATTTCAGGAAATAATGGGTGAAAACTGTTGATTCTTTACATTAACTCGTTATTTTAGAGGAAAAAATCATTATTCTGTAATTTAATTAATGATACATAGTCAAATCATAAATAAAAAAAAGTTATTCTTTAGAATTTAAAAGCAGAGTATTTCACATTTTAGATAAAGGCTTATGTTACGATGTTTCTGATTAATTCGGTGATTATGTATAATTACCGGTGATTATACATAATCACTGCTAGATTTATTGGTGATTATGAATAATCACAGATAATTATACATAATAACCAGTTCATTAAATTTACCGTAACAAATACAAGTTTAAAGTTTTCTCCCAATCAAATATATATATATATTTTTTTTATCACAGTTCTTAGAAAGTTCATATTTCAAACCAGATTTGCCTATTATAAAATATTCAATATCGTAAAGAAAACCAATATATATATATAGAGAGTGTTTTTTTTCCCCTTTCAATGTTAAAAAATTTGAAAATAAAATTTTAAAAATTACTGGATGATTTTAGAATTTTCAAAGTAATCATCAAGTATTGTGCGATATCACAGAAATGGGACAGCTTTTTAATAGTAAGCTGAAACAAAAAGAAGATGAAGTGCGAGAGCATCTGCGTCCTTTAAATCTAAAATACTTTCTACGAATATAAATGGCGAAAATCAGTATTAGGATTGCTTGAAATACAAAGTTGGAAAAGAGAAAAGAACAATATATATATATATATATATATATATATATATATATATATATATATATATATATATATATATATATATATATATATATATTAATTTTTCATCCGTCTGAACTGAAAATCCGAGATCTCATCCGAAAAAAAATTTTCAATAGGAAGGGGAAAATTTTAAAATGAATTATGTTGCAAAAATGACTGGAATTTCGTTTCCATTAGCATGTTTTGGGCAGCTTTTCAAAACGCAGGCTAAAAATTCCTCCGGAGCAAAATCTATTTCTATCAACTCAATCTATGAAATGCGTGACAGCTGCAATTCGCAAGTGAAGTGCAGTGATTTCGACTGAAAAAATAAAAATTTTCCCTAACATGTGTTTTTAGCTGTTTTTTGTAATGCTATTACAACATTGAATCTGAGGATGAATTTGAATTCCTCTGCTTAATCGCTAAGGAAGCAGCCGGTATTGAAAGTGATATGCGAAAGTATAATCACCTGTATAAGAATGTGTGTCCGATCGCATAATAACTACCTATCCTTGAATTCGGATCATGGAAAAATTACGAGTGCGCTGATTGGTTATTTACAAAGTGTCAAGAATGATGTCATAGTATTACTTCTAGTAATGTTCATAGTACATTTCAAGTTTATCCTCTTCTAAATACTAATTATTTTTAAGTTAATATTTGATAAAGTATTTACAATTTCATTTTGACCTAAATATTAAAGTTACTCTCCCACAAAAACAATCATTTTAAAAGATTTAACGAATATAACCAACCATTGTTCCTCTAATAGTTGCTATGACAATATACATCAAATTGTATGTGTAACCAATCAGTGTCTCCAATAGTTATTACGTTGCCCAGTCTATTATTTTCTCATATGTGAAGTATACAAAGAAAATGAATTTTAAACATTAATATGACGCGATGAAGATTCAAAATACCCTTATCTTCATACTGTGCGATAGGAGTATTGAAAGGTTTGGCACAACTATCTTTGGTAGGCTTTATCTATCATGTCATGTAATGGTTTCAACTTGTTGATTCGTCTTAAATTTATATTTTGTTAATAACTTTGCTTGGGATAAAAATATGTTAAACTTAAAAGCTTAAAACATATCACTTTTCCAACTGTAAGATTTTATCTCTCCCTGTATCTTGTCGTCTGAACACTCTGTCAATCAGCGGCAAAACCTTTCTATTCTCTATATCATGAAGCCCTTAGTATGTGGCTGGCAATCTTTGGGATTCTTCTTCTCTTCCCCTTCGTTTCTACAGCATTAAAAAGTTTTTTTTTCTTTCATGGTTTTTATCGCCATGACCTGAAGCATCATTCTCTTCTTTTCAATGTTTTTATGTCTGATTAAAACAATAAAGCATAGGATTCCTCTTTCTTTTCCCCCTGAGGTCCATTCATTTCTGTAAAAACGGTATTTACTATCGCTGAATAAAATTATATACAAATTAAAATTATTTAAAAATTTCTGAAAATTAAACGAAATATCGCATAGTAATATCGTTGGAAAATAATTGTTTGTCCTTTGAGATGGTTAACCAAACATTTCTTTTCAAGCTAGTAGAACTCTTCTTCAGCAAATGCGTAAATTAATGTTGAAACAGTTATATGGCCATATTAGTATCAATGGCCAAATGACCTTCAGATACCTCACTTTTCTTCCAAACGAATTTTTTCCAAGTCCTTGCCCCTAATTATTTAAAATTTGTATATATCTCTACTAATAATAAAGATGAATATGTGTTTTGAAGCTCTGCAGGCCAGGCCATTTGACCTAGAGTTAGCAATCGTAGTACATGTATACTTTGAGTAAAGGAAATGCTCACCGTGGAGCAATTTTCTGTATTTTCTATTAGACATTTAATTAAAGTGAAATTTTTGCATTATAACTTTTGAAAATATCGCATCAAAACATTTTGCATCATTATAAAAGTCAATAATTTATCTTATCAATGTTATCAATTTTTCAATTTTTATTTAATCTTTACAAAATATTGTAATTGTATTTTGTAACACTGTTAAATTAAAACTCAAATTATTTTCATTATTTTTGTTTATATTTCATACTGTTTTTTTTTTCATGATTGACGATCAAAATACGAAGATTCAATTTATTGTTGTGGATAACATCAGTATGAGGTATGTTTATAGTAAAACTTTTGAATAATGTGGCAGTTGCAGCTAAAATTTAAGTTTCGAAGTAAACAATGATGGATATTTTTTACTTTTCGCGCTTTTTTAACTGTCAAAGAATATTTATTTTTTTAGCTTGGCAATATACTTTCTTATTGTAGTACGTTAAATATTTTTTTATTAAATCAAAGATATAGGTACTTATTCAACAATCCTCTAATATATTATTTAAATCATGAAGTATATTCTACAGAACATACAAAACGTCATAATTGAATGTTCTTTTTCTATTTATATATTTTTTAATAACGACCTCGATACGGCAAGCATGTTATTGAATGGGTGAAACTTAATCATTTTTCTATTCAAATTAAAACGAAAATTTTTTCCGAGATGACAGAAAATTAAGGAGACTTATAGCACTATAAAGCGGAAGCTCTAGAAATAGTAAAAGTTACACAACTATTCAAAATTTGAAGTTTAAAACAACTTTGCTAAAGAAGCCGTTAAAAGTAATATTTTACATTAAAAAATTCAATTGAAATTTGTTATGTAAAGGCAATTAGTTTAAATAAATATGAAAAACCGAATTATTTGAATTCTGTTCACCTATTGCACGACTGCGGGTTTTTAATAAAGAATGAAATCGTCATTTCTCTTTGGTCAAAAAATATATTTGCATTTTATTATAAAATAACACTGATAAAAAATAGAGATGGAGTAACCACGCTTTTCTAACATATGTTATATATGGATTTCTTTCTGAAAAATTTCAAGGGATTCTGTCGCGATCAATGAAATCAAGTCTCACTCTCATAGCAAACATCCTGCACATAGTATTTCATATCTAACCGCACATCTTCATACACCTTGCTGTGAGAGCACGTCCTTTTTTCTCCTGTAAAATGCGAGGTAGATTCCAAAATTAAATTTATATTGTGTATTTCAAATGCACAAGATCATAAATTTAAATCATTTCTTTAATAGAAAAATAATAAAAATAATGAGCAAAATATTTTTTTTTACAGAAAATATACTTTGTGTAAACGAACAGAGAAAGTAAATCCAGGATTATCCATTACCGAGTGTAAACGAACTCGCTTCAGAAATAGAATAAAAAAAAGAAAAACTAAGATGGCACAGTTAAAGCTTCAAGATACGTGCAATGGAGCGTGAGAAAGTCTAACCAATCGTGTCGCTCTGATTAATGATTAATGCTATTTCTGCATTAAGTTAATTTGATATTTTTTCTTGTGTGTCAGACTTAATTTCGCGCTTAATGATATGATTAACCTTTTGCTGAGATTCCAGAGCATTAGTTAACCATCTGAATCAGAATGAATGAATCCACGGGCTCTGTAAATCATGTCGTTTAGAAAACAAGCACAAATGTTAACTGGAATTCATACGAATTTTTATTGTTTAGGCTTTTTAAATAGTACGGCTTAGTTATATATTTACAGTATCTAATATGGAAATATGATTTTTGATTAAACCATCGGGCTTGATCTTCCCAAAACTTTCTCGCATAATCTCTAGTAAAGGTGTTATTTCCCTTCTCTCACAAAACATTGTGAACTTTGGGTTAGGCCACAAATGTTTTGCATATGGGTTTGAGATTAACATTAGTAACGAAATTCGCGAACATTAGTAACGAAATTACGATATTTGGCATGAATCTAGTATTTTTATGGAATCTTTGGGCTCCTTCGTGTGGTTCTTAACTTTTAATCAATGGCATTTAGCAATGGCTGCCCTGAAATTGAATTTGCGAGTAGTAAATTGTAATAAAAAAATAACATATCATATTTCATATATCTGTCACTGAGTTTTTGTGTTATCGCTTTTAAATGCATGTAAAAGTACAGGCTGACAAAAAGTCAATTCTAAGACAGATTTTGTTCCAAATTTGATAAGTATTTACATTTTAGATGTTAAATCAGTGTATCAAATTTTATCTATATATTGGTCTTCGTTTTGTTATTGTTAAATTATATTCGGACAGCCAGCCAGACAGATTTTCTGCAAATCGATCTCTTTGAAAATTTGACAGAAATCTACGCATTTTAGATAAGGACTGTATACCAAATTTCATGAACCTAGCCCAAAGCTTTTTGAGTTATCTTTGTCACATAAATACATACAAACGGACTGACAGTAAGGTCTAAAATGTTGAGATTCGTCAAAATCTCAAGTTCGAATTTTCGACGATTACATTATTTCCTCTATACTTCGTATAGGAGAATAAAAAGAGGTCAAATCAAATGATGTTTTAGACGCTATTGAACATAAATGGAGTGACATCTAGTAGCCCATGTTTATCATTTGAACATGAGTAATAGCGTTCAACAAAGCTGGTTAGTTCAATGCTTATTTTTCGAAACCAATATAGATACATAGTGGTATCTTAAAAAAAGTGGAAAAGGCATTTATATCTTTAACTACGGAAATTCAACACATACTTGCAGTTGCAAAGTTTCTTCAAATCAGGTATTCAGATATATGAAGATGATTTGGTTTCTGCAGAAGGAAATAATAAAAAGTTACAAAAGTTAAATTTTAAACGACCTCCATGATAGAAAAGTATCTGTACGTAAAATGTTTTTCTAACATTCATGTAAAAGAACGCAAAGTTTCATATTTCAATCTATAAGATTAGCTGAAATATTAAAAGGTAAATTTATTGATTTCGCAATTTTTCTTTTATATGACTGATGTTTTAGCAAAATGTTAGCAGAAGTTTTCAGGGATAATATACATATCACGAAAGATTATTAAAAGGAGAGAATCAGAAAAAAATGACCGATTTATTGACTTATATTAAAATTTTAAAAAATGAACAGATATTACATTAATTGAAGTGCTTAAAAACTTAACTTAAATGTTTTCTAGAGTAACACAAAATTGCATTCTTTTAACAATGTTCGCACATATGCGATAGATCTCTTATATCTTTTATGAATTTGCCAACTAAGATCTACAGAAAACGAAGTAGTATAGGCAATTTATCTCATAGTTCGGAGTTAATGCCATGTTAAATTTAACCGAACATCACAATTGAACATACTGTTGTACGAAATGGAACCAACTGAAGAGTTTCTAAAAATGTCACACATGTATTTATAGTTTATCCATTTGTCTGGCGCCAACAAAATCCAACTAACCAACCACATAGGGAAAATTTTTACTACTGATGAACCTCTTGTACGAAGAATAGAATTTTACTGTTCCAAAATTGATATTTTGAAAATAAATATTTCTATCTTGATTAAAGTAACATTCGTTGAACCAAATTATATTTCTCAGAATGGAAAGATAAGATTTTATCTGCACTAGGATCCAGTTGTAAAATTCTAGATACAAATCGTGTACAGGATGCTTCACGAACTTTGAAATGAAATCATTCGGAAACGTTGACAGATGGGAGCACAAAGACAGTAGTATATCCATTTAAAAAAACCCTTAAGAACCTGAGAATTTTAGTTACAAATTGCACTGATAAATGACGTTGCAGGTGACATTACGCATTCCTATAAATATAGTTCAGCAAGAACTATTCAAGAAATTTCAACAGGCTGGAAACATGGTCGACGTATAGTCTGAAATGTGGGTCCCACTCCGTCATTACAAATGAAACGATACTTGTTGAATTTATTGAACACCATTCGAATAAATCTGTCCACGGACTTGTAGCTGAATTCGGAATCAAGTATCCAGCAAGTATAGAATTCTACAAAAGACACTACACATGTTTCTGTACAAGATTCAATGGGAAAAATCGATGATAAAGAGACGCATCTGTTTGCATCGCGACACACGAGCCAAACAAACGAGAGAAGTTTCTCCCTCGATGATTTTACTAAGAGATTCTAATGGGAATTTCTGATATGTGTAGACTTAAAGAAGGAAATATTAGGCACCTTTGAAAGGAATGCCTCTTGGAGCATGAGACATTCAATAGTCATCAGTTTGGAAACATGTAAACCGAAAATTTAAAAACGCAATGACTTAAGTATATCAAATTTGGTATGTAATTCTGTGATTATAAGAATAGTTTGTCAGAGTTTTGTTGCAATCGATTGGAAAAAAATTATCTAATACACAAATTCGATTTTCGTATATTATTAACTGCAAGCCAAGGATTAATCGTCGAAAAACTCGCCAAGTATCACATGATAGATTTAGTAAAAATGTTGAATTCAAGCCAAAAGTTTATATTTCGTTACTATTGTACGCCATGCCATGCAAGGCGATCTCTGGGATAACACTTTTATTAGAAAGTATATAAGAAAGTTCTAGAGGGATCATTTCCGCTTATTTATTTTAATTTTTAGTTCGCCTGCGATGGCGCTGTGTATTTTTGCTTATATTGGGAAAAAACCTTCATAGCAAGACCTGTGTGTCGAAGAAAATATTTCCTAGGAGAGAAATCTAACTAAGGCGTAAAAATAAAGGATACAGAATCAGTGGCGTATTCCTGGCAGCTTATTTCGCTATATTTCGGCTTATTTTGCTATTAGTTATGGGGTATTGTGTTTTGATAATATTTATCTACGCCATATTTTAATAAAAAAATTGTTTGTATGTTTTTTTTTTTTTTTTTGAAAAATTAATTAAAAGAGTTAGAAAACATTTTTCAAGACAAAGATTATAGCAGCAACAGCAAAAGAAAAGGCGAATGAAGGAAGTATAATAGATAACTAAGTTTGTTGACTGGAGCACATCATTCAATTTTGGAATTATGTCTGCAAGCACAATGCCTTAAAAAAAACACGAGTTACGCAAAAAAAATTTGTACGCGGTCTTGACACTAGAATTATAGTTCTTTATCAAAATTTAGTATGTTATCGAATGAATAAAGATCCAAAACGCTTGCTTGATTCGCTTTGCTGTAGAATTAAGCTAAATACAATACACGTTATAATGTTGAAATATACGAAGTTGCAGAAAAAGGGAACATCCCCACTAGTTTTAAAGATAAAGGACTCGCAGAATTTACTTGTGCATTATCGACACTATGTTACGGAAATTTAGAACTTTTTTTCGGAAAATGTATTATTCATGTTTTTAAATAAATTTATTATAAAAAATATTATTGAAGTTTTAATTACAAAACCATGAGTTTCCCAATTTATTCATGGTCTGTCATGTGATTGTGATGACGCACTAGCATATAGCAAAACATTATAGCATATTTTGTCCGTACAAGCGTGGTTAAAACTGATGCTTAGTTTCCTCGAGGGAGATTCAAACGAATTTTCTAGAATTAAAAAAATTATATCCGAAGATAGAAAAAAAAATTATGTTTACACTGATGCTTTTTTTTTTTTTTTGGAAATAACTCTTGTATTACAGGATCGGACTCGAATCTTTCAAGTTACTGATAATTTGCTAGATAAAACCAGTATTTTCAGCATAAAAGAAGTAGATGAGTGAATCAACAGGTTTTTTGAACTGAAGAGAAACGCAGCAATCACTCATCTTGAACATTAACTAACTAATCATCGGTGTTCTTAATAGACCTTAAAACGCCTAGTGGACGCCACTGGCTATCTGTTGGTGGCGTCATTTAATCGAAGTTTCTGGTTAAATTGGGTTCATTTGTAGAGAACGGTAGGTATAGATAAGAGATGCCTTATATTTCAAGTTCGATGGACTGCTTTCTTGGTAATGAAACGAAGGCTTAGAAATTTAATGACGGATAAGACTGGATCTTGGCGTATTCTTTGAATATTACTGTACATGGCGAATAACTCCTCGTTGGATTGATTATGAAAAAACGAATCAGATCATTAGATCTGTAATTAAGTTAACATTATCGTAAAACAGTAATTCGAGCGTCGCAGCCAAAGTTTCGGCCAGTTAAAATGCTGATAATGACAAGAAATTTGATTAGTGAATTGTGAAAGCCAATAGAGAACTGAGGATACAAAGGGGCATCATCATAATCCCAAAATAACGCCGTCCCTCTCCAAGGTATGCAGCAAAACAAAAGGACGTAAAACCTTCTGGTATCTACGTTCTTCTACAACAGAATAAAGGAAACAGCAATAATTCAGATTCTGGTGGAAGCAATGGAATTTAAGTAATGGGAACAAGAAACTGGAAGGCGCCTTCTCCAACTTCGCATCTTTCATATTTCAAAATAGGCGACAGCATATGCCCAAATTTATTATTATTATTATATATATATATATATATATATATATATATATATATATATATATATATATATATATATATATATATATATATATATAATGATATTTTTGAATCTTATTAATTTCAAAAGTTTTATCTTAATTCATCGCATATTAACTTCATTCCAAAATCTTATTTTCTGATACAATTGCACCTTTTTGATTTAATTCATTCAACACGAGCTCTGTAAAACTGCTGAAATTATCAATCTTTACACTCCGAGTGAAGGGATAAAAATCTGTCAAGCTAAACAAATTCTTTTAAAAGATACCTATATTTATCAGTATCTCATAGTATATAATCATTGGGGATAAATATTTCTGTCTCTTTTCACGTCTTCTGCTCTTGTATCGCTTATGAAGGACGTCAGTTCATCCACGCTTCTTATACATAAATTATGCCTCCTGGAATGGAACAAAGTGAAGTTTTAAAATTACAAAAGGTGTCTCTCTTCGGCCACGACTCTGCTTTAAAAATATGTGTTATGCACATATATATGCTTCTGGAACACTTTTGTAGGCACCTTAGTGAAGCTGCTATCTTCTTCTATCCCCTCTGTACACCTCGGACCAGGCAATGAAAGCTATGATTTTCCAAATTTTTATTTTCAGAAAGTCGTACATGAAAGTTGCTACCTATCAGAATTTGATAGATAACTACAGTTTCTATAACAAAATCACCTAACAAATTTCTTTTATCGAAATCATTGTGCTTTTCAGCTATCAAGTTCACATACATATGGAAGTACAGACTTGCAAACGATCAACTCTTTGATGGATTTGATTCAAAATTTAATATGGATCGACACTTTATATGCTAAAAACGTGTATCAAATTTTACCCATCTGGCTCATTGCATTTTATAGTTGTCTGTATTGCATTCGACTAAAAGTGCCAACAAGTTTTACGTGAATGGAAATCATTCAACAATGGATAAAAAAAATATATAAATTTGATCCAAGGATTTCATACGAAATTTCATGATATTCATGATCTCAAAGCATTTTTGAGTTGTGTTCGCAGACTGTTATTATTCCAAAAATAGGTTTCTTCAACTCAGGGAGATCTGAAAAGCGGAGATTCGTCAATATCTCGTGTTCGAATATTTGGAAGACTACTTGTTCTTTGTATATTTCATACGTGAGAAAGCAACGAGTGTTCTTCCCAAAACATTCACGCATGCTTTCTAATAAAGGTGAATTAGTGTTTTAGATACATTTTTATCAACCGATTATAAACAAAATTTGGCGCAGAACTGCAATTGCAGTACTGAAATTACTTACCATATTTTTTATATAAATAAGTCATTGAATTTTAGAGCTATCGCGCGTACATTCTCCTGAAAGTACAGCTGACAGATGTTCAATCCTTGGATTTGGATCAAAATTTGAAAGGTATCTACAATACAAATGCTAAATGTCTGTTCCAAATTTTATATATTTAGCTCTCTGCGTTTTGTAGTTATTGCGTTCACTTCTATTCGAACAATTATGCAGAAAGACTTCTGAAAAATTTTGCTTAAAATTTAATAAAAATGTACAGATTTTAGGCCATATACGAAATTTTATTTGCATAGCTAGGAGCATTTTTGAGTTATCTTTGTCACAAACAAACAGACAGAAATAATGCAAAAAATAAGTTTTTCGAACTAAAAGGTGTTCTAAAACGTGGGGATTCTGTAAAATCTCGAATGCAAATTCTTTGACGATTCCAATACTATGCTTTGTATACGAGAAAATAAAAATGGGAAGAACTAGAAAGGGTTATTATAGTAACTTAAGCGATCTAGGCGAAAAGTGTCAGCTTTAAAGGATTTTAAGGACGTTATGCCACTTTTTAGAGAAATATCATGAGGGCGTGAAAAAAAAACAACAACTCCATTCTCATGTGGTATTTACTCTTGTTAAATGACTGATGACAAATGGGGTGAAATAATTGGATTATTCCCTGGGCGTTCGCTTATTATCTTCCTACGTTATTGGACACATTTTTCTTTTTTACGTCTGCTCATTCAGTATTAGCAGAAGACCTGCTCTGTATGAAAGATGGTTGCAGATTTTGGAAGCATTAGATTTCAATGCATCTCAGCTGCAAGGCAAGAAATAACGATTAATTAGATGCAACAAAATCATCGATCATAACTCTGTTTTGAATAGCATTGCTACTTAACACGTTTGTCGCCCTGAACCATGCTTGTGAATTGGAACTACATCTAATAAGATGCTTCCTTCTTTATTATCGCTTAATTGCAGTGCAGAAGAGAGTATCTAATTAGACAGGAGGTGTGAATCACAGGCAATTCACATGATGAACAACGGGATAAAATAAGAAGATATAAATTAAACATAGTTATGTTCTATTTGCATCAAATTTTACACAAAATGGGAACTTTTGCTGTCATAAAAATACGGTGATACGTCCAACGTATTAAATATTTACAGCTTTGTATCGACATGTATGGAAACTACTTTATTAAATTACACGCTTTTATACGAAGCAATTGTTTTTGGGATATCTTCTCAAATTAGTCAAAAATTGCTTGTACTTTTATGCAAAATTAGACACTTTTTGACAGTTCCACTTATCATGTAATCTCGAAATATTACAGCATTTTTAAAATTAGACATTAAAGATTTTTTTAAAATAAAAAAAGACTGTCGACAGGTAAAAATCCGACGTGATTTTAAATAATCCAGATTAATGCGATACACATACGTGTACATTTTTCATGCAATTTCAAAATCGAAACAAAAAGAATAAATATTTGCAATTTATTATTATTAATTTATGTTTCACAGCATTATTTCACGAAGTTGATTACCTTTCAATTTCTTAAATTCTTTTTAAATGAAAGAATATTTTAGATTTATTTTTATACTGTAAACTAATCCTGAAATCAAGATTTCAAAGTCGAAGGGTACAAGGGCTGAGACTTGAATTTCTCAAAATGGGTGAAAATGGTAATGGGTTTTACATCCCTAAAACCAAATTGGTTTCGATGGAGCAAGTCATTTACTTTGAGGTCTCTGCAAGAGGAGTTTCTCAAGGGTTTTGCCAATGGTGGGAAGAAGACAGATGGGGCGATAAAAACTGATGTCTGTTTTGTTCTTACCCTTCTTGTGAAACAGTATTATCATTCCTTTTTTGAGTGGAGTAGGGAAGCATTGCAGTTGAAGGTAGTCTATTACTAGAACAAAGAGCCACAGGGGAGCTAAAAACCTAAGCTCAACAACCAAATGAAGCAAGTCATTCATACATTCGATTCTAGCTCTGTGCCATCGAATAAATTCAAGCATTAGCGAAGATGATAAAATTGCCCACCTCATGAAAGTCATCGCTGAAAATATATACCAAAATTTTATTAACTAAGATATAACTATAACTTCTGAATTTATTGCTGCCAATATTTATATAAGTAGCAACAAAGACGAACTACATGAAAAAGATTTGAAAGCTTACCAAATGATGCTATCATTGCTACTGCAGAAAACAGTTAGAATTACCTCTCTACTATAAGCCAAACAGAAAGAAGAAATGAGTCGATTTCTGCCATCTTTGATTCCTACCGCTGAATAATTCCATCTCAATTCTTTAGAAGCTGTCTTAAGTAAAGAAGTTTTGAGGAGAATAGTACCCATATCGGAGTGCTCCGTGAATATGCAAACCCAAGATCAAGCTTACCTCTTTCTTACGCCTTCACAATTTATCGCCAAAAACACGAGTAGGTTTCTTGTTCCAATTCAGCCAGGTTATACTTCTCATTCAGCGCCATATCGACGTTTGAAGGATTAAAAATTTTATTTGTTCGCCTTTGCACTATTGACGTACAAAACAAAGACAGCGCGAGATATGTATGTTGCAAAGCATTGATCAATATTTTACGCACCAGGTGACCTTGTATGTGTTTTCAAATCAATTAGAAAAGTACATTTATCTGAAATATTTATAAATAGTAGGACCCTATAAAGTTATGTGAACACTATCAGATGTAACATGAAAGTTCGAAAACGTCGCGGGTACAATCGGAAAACAAAAGATGTAATTAAGTTCATGTGCTGCGAATAAGCCTTACCATAACCCTTCAATCAACTAAAAGAAAGTGAAACTGAAGATTACAATGAACAATGAATAAAATAAAAAAATGATTTTTCCTTTCTGAAAACCAGCTTTTTCCGACATTCATCCTGAAGAGAAGCATTTTGCATATTAAGAACCCTATCCCAAACTATAAAAATACATACAAGAAATCAAAGTATATCCATAATTTGAAGTTTGAACACATGAGATTGAAATGTATAGCAACAAAAGCTGCTATCCTCTGTTTCCAGATGTAGACACAGAGTAAATTCATTAGCATACATACATTACATAAAAACACAACAAAAAGGAGGTTCCAGTCCATTTGAAATTTCAGAACAGTATCCCTGATGATGCTTAGTACATTTTTTTGTGTTTCTAAAATTTAAAATAAAAGAAAAGGTACAAAAAATCGTACATGAGAGAAAATTTGGTAAAATCAATAGAGGTCACTTCTGGAGAAATTCGATGAAATTAGTAGATACTGAAGTGCTTCATTGCTTGAAGAGAAACTTGTGAATTCTTTTTATCAGCAGTTATTTCAACCAAAAAAGCTTTTAAAAAATTATTTTTTTTTATCTGAGTCCACACTTTGTTCCTATATTAAGCATACATTTACATGAAATAACTATATGATCAAAGTCTTTAACGCTGTTACATAATGATCAATATCATTGCCATGACAAAGTGGTTCATTATGGAGGTTAAAACGATGCAAAAGACCTATAGTTATAATCGCTTTTCTGATTAGTCTGGCAAAGCAACGTCTTCCCATCAATTTTTGGACCGGATAGAGAGTACTTTAATGATTGGAATGACTCCTAAAGCGGTAAAGTCTTTGCTGTTTCGATATATCCGTAAACAGTGGGACGACATTTATGTAGGAATAGATTTCTAAATTGAAAAACAAACAATGAATCTTCTACGATAGAAATTTTATAACCTCTTGTTAAAAAAATTATTAAATACATGTGGACTGAGCCTTAACAGTTTGAAGAAAAGTGATTGGATGGATGAAAATAAAGGAACAGTGACATTTGTTGACAGCATCATGTAGGAATTAATTGGAAAAGGGGTTTTTCTTCTTTCGATTTATATATTTAATCTTAATTAAAAACTGACATTGTGAGTATTTTTTTGTTCTCTTTTTCTTTTAATTTTAAAAATAAACAGAATTACTTGGTTAGATAGCATTTTCTTAAATTTCATGCACGCCATTTTGTAAAGGAGGATTACTTCATTTTAAAAATATGACACATATAAATCTTAAATTGTCCAAAAATAAAACGAAAGATTCAAAGAAGAATATGGTATAGTTTAATTATATAAATGCAAGCTAAACAAGCGCTCTTTAAGAATGGCAATTTTTAATCATAGTTAGGTGAAGCAAACAAAACCTAAGCTGTCTCGATTTTCTCATAACTTATCCAGTAGTGAAACTAGATGACACACATAGCAGATTTCTTGATGAAATGGGGTCCACCAGATCACCAAATCCAGTATTGATTTCATCAACCAACTCACCTCATAGATTTACTCTTGAATACCTGTTGGTGAGAGTTTATCATAGCATAAAATGAAGTTACAGAGCACCTTTCCAGCCTATCAAGGCAGCAGTTATTAAATATCCATTAAAGTTTTACAATTTACAATCCTTTTGAGGCAAAATATTTTTATTTTTACATCAAAACGCAGCAGAAAGCGCATTCACACAAAAGAATACATGACAACAAAACAAAAATACTAACAACATCAAAGTGTCTGTCGTCCGTTTTTTACAATCTGGTGAAATATCCGCTTTTATACATTCAAAAATTGCATTACTTTCAGATATCTTCTATGACTCTATTGAAATTAGTTGGTACAACACCATATAATTAGTTTTTTTTTCCATTTTAAAATTCATTGGACATAAAATTCATTTTAAAATTCATAAAATTTTGTCATCTTTTTATTCGCACAACTGACTTTTAAACAAATACAGCTTCAACCGTAAGTCAGGAGCAGTATGGTTAAGAAACGGATTTGCACCAATAACTCAAAACAAAACAAATCAAAGTGTAAGAATAAATAAAATTATATAAAACAACAGAAATCATAATCAAATAATAAAAAAATGATACATCAAAAAATATCTCAGCAGGGAAGAACAAATAAATGTCGTTTATTAATTTATAAAAGAAATCCAACCAGAAAATATGCAAATGTGACTTATTCCACAAACGAATCCCCTCCATTTATATTTTGAGAATTATAAAATAAGTCTCAATTAAAAATATAAACAAGACACAATACCAAACAGAAACTGAAAGCCAACTTGGCACAGTTGAAAGTCTTCGTAAATTTTCCTGGAAATTGCAACATCATTACTCTCGTAGCTTCCTTCTACGTAATCTCAAAAAGATATTTATTCTGGAACAGAATTTCTGAAGATTAAGGCATCCGCCTAAGTTGAAAATCCATTTTCGAGGAAATTAAAATTTTTCTTACCGTTTTATTTCAATGCCCATATTTTTAATTTTCTAAAACAGTTTTTATTTTATTTCTACGGCACCTCGAAAGAAAACTGATGCATTTTATGTAAACATTGAAAGCTTAAAACGAAACCAGTAGTTCCTTTAAATTTGCTGGAAATGAAAGGATTGGGACGGAATTTTAGTATTTTTCAATCATATAAATGATATTCTCTTAAATGTTTTGTTTACTGCAAATATTTATGTCTGTTAATTATTTTTTAAGTTTTCTACATTTGTCTTTTTAACTTTAAATACTAAAGTTTGGGAGGAAAGAGATAGATCAAAGACAATTTTGTAGAAAAACTTTGAAACTACTATGGAATAATCAAAATGATCAATGCAGATAACATTAACTAAAATTCAACAGAAATCTCTGAATAGGCAGCTTTTTTCATTTGTTTGCTCTCATAAATCTGAACCAAAAGGAACTGACAGCTGGTGCAAGTATCAATATGCATTTGCAAAAATTTAAAATACCAAGATAAACCTAAAAGGCTTCCAAAAATCATAATGAATATATGAAAAATTACATATATCCAGTTATCTATATGATTGTGAATTTTAAATTTATGTTTATTCAAACTGATTATTCAATTATTTCAATTATTCAAACTGAATGCAGAATTAAAACGAAGGATTCAATGGGCTTATTTGGAAATACATTTCGAAAAAAAGGTTTGTGGAATTGTAAACTCAGACATTAGGAGTAAAATAATAATTCATAACCTGCAGTAAAATTGCACGGGAAAAAAAATATATAAACTAAAATGAATAAAATAGAACAGAGGAGACATGAAGAGGGTGCAATGTATTAATGCATGAATTTTAAATGAATTATTCTATAACTTTATATTAAAAATATGTTTTTGTACTTTAAATGCATTTTTCTCGAAATTGACAATTTCATAAAAATCTCATACCTGTGTATTGAGTTTTCAAATTCTTTCTGTACTACAACTTCCTAACTTGGAAGTAGAATTTACATATCATTATCAGAGTTATATACTAGAACTATTATACTAGAATAAATTCAATTATTACATTACTATACTAGAATAATTTCAAATTGCATCACGTGTTTGAATTTCATAGCCCGTTATTGTCTTGATAGTTGTGCAAATATTAAGGAAATTCGATATTATTCACTTCAAAAATTTATGAAAAATTTATTTTTGAGAATGGTTATTAGATTCTAGACAAATGTGATTAAAATATCTCAATATTCTATATTTGCAGTTTCATCCCTTTAATTTTGTTTTAATATGTCATGGGTTTTTAAAAAATTTTCTCAAATTTTATTATAAAAGTTTACTTTATAAAAATATCTGTGATAGTTAAAAAGGTTTTTATTGCGTGAAATGAAGTAATGATCATAAAAGCGCCTTGCAATTATGATTATAAAATGTAATTAGAACATTTATTTTTATGATATTTCTTGAAGTGATCTCTGAACGTATGTGGATACCTTAATAAACAATATGTCATTTTCGATTCATTTTTTGCACCAAGTAATTTTGAGCCTTTCTGCCCCAGTAGACAAATGACGATTCTTTGTATATTTACAATGATACATTCAGGGGTCAGCGTCTCTAAATACATCATATACACAATTAGAATTAAAAAAACTTTTAAGATATACTGGAAAAGGTTCATGATTAGGTAAAAACAATATATATATATATATATATATATATATATATATATATATATATATATATATATATATATATATATATATATATATATATATATATATATATATATATATATATATATATATATATATATATATATATATATATATATATATTTAAAATAATAATTTTAAGTTAACATTTGGCAAAAAAAAAAAAAAAAAATTCTCGCTGGAAGACCCGCATTTGATTCCGACCGACCGGAATTCCATTTATTGATTAATTCATCTTGCAGAATTTTAATATAAAATTAAGGAGGAGGAATAAAAATTTTCGTTCTAATTCTTCAATGTCAAGTCACCCAAAGAGGAAGAAAAAAACAGCGGAAGGGATCTATCTCCCCATAACCTTTTCACATATTCTTTAATAAAGGTGAATTGGTGTTTTAGATGCACTTTTTCCGAACCGATTGAAACCAAGATTTAACACATGATTACTGCTGCAGTCACAAAATCACATATTACATTAATGTATCGTGTCTATGCACTTTTGAAAATAAAGATCGACAAACGCTCAACCCCAAATTGAGTTTGGCACAAAACTGTGAGTGTCTGCACTATTGATGTTAAACCTGCGTCCCGAATTTAATTTATCTACTTCTCTTCTTTTTGTAATTACCGTGTTAACTTATATTCGGACAGCCGGGCAGACAGACTTTGAATGGAGTTTGCACAAAATATAATAGAAATCTGCAAATTTAGTGTAAGGATAGTATATCAAATTCCATGCGTTTAGTTCAAAGCGTTTTTGAGTTATCTTTGTCGCAGACAGACATAATTCCAAAAATGTGTCTTTCGAATTCAGAAAAGAATATAATATCGAGATTCGTCGAAATCTCTAATTCGAATTTTTTGACGATTACGATACTTTCTCTATAGTTCGTATACGAAAAAATAAAAATTTTCAAAGCTAGTACAAGTGTCTATATTTTACTTCCAAATAATTCTCCTCTCATGGCGCGCCAATTAATTTTGTTGCCAATTAATACAAATATTACGTAGTAGTTTCTTTTCATTGCAGTCCAACCACTTTGTGTTCAAACTAACCCTTGTTATCAGGTGCCACCCACACAGCCGTAATAAATCTCAATTAAAAAGATAAAAACTTTATGTAATCCTCTTATTAACTTTCGCAAATTATAAACATATATCATAATTTGTGTCTATATTTATTTTTCGAACGCAATAATCATTCCACGATGCAATCCGTTTGTGATGAGAAGCCTTTCATTATCTAACCCCATCTTAGAATCACGCAGTTCATTATTGGTAAACATAGCCACGTGGTATCAAAGTTTCCATCTTACACCGAGCACGGATAATGACGTCATTGATAAGATTTCGTAAATTCGCGGGAAAAAAAGCGTAACCACAAGTCCGTTTATATATAGAATGTTTGTTTACAAGTATCATGATAAGGTTCGGTTATGGAGAGTCTTATTATCTCACGTTTTTATCTCTTTCTTACAACTGCCGCGTAAGAAATATTCATACATCATGAGATAACATACAAGGGCTATGCAAAATTTCACACTGATGATGAATGAATCATCAAGTCCGTGTTTATTTTTTTACGATTAAGGAAAATGAAACCAGTTGATATTGCCGTATGGAAGTGAAAGTTGAAGAAAGACCGTGTATGGATTCAAGAACATCTTCTGTATAATCATCTTCAATAAGATTAGATAAATTCTGTGATCTGTTTAGACAGAAGCCGCACTTTATTTACAATAATACAGTAATGACGAGATAATTCAAAACGATTTAGTTTGATTTGTGAATCTTTTTATTTTCTCGTATAAGAAGTAAAGAAAAATATTGTTGTCATCAAAAAATTCGAATTTTTGATGAATTTCCATGTTTTAGACTTCTCTGAGTTCGAAAGACATATTTTTGGAGTTACGTCTCTATGTCCATCTGTCTCTGACAAAGATAACTCATAAAACTTTGAGCTAGACAGATGAAATTTTGAATACAAACTTTATAGCAAATTTGTAGAATTCTGTTCTTAAATGATCTTTAAGGAAATCTGTCTTTCCGACTGTTTGAATACAGGTAAACAAGATGACTAGAAAACGAAGAGAGCTGTATAATAGACGGATCCAATTCGGAATGAGGATTTATTATCTGTCAAATGGACGGTTGAGCCGTATTCAATAACGGGTGGATCGTCGGTGGATCTGCACTTTCAAAAACACCTACCTGCGATAACACAAAAATGCAATGATAAATATATCAAATCTTTTATGGGATTTTGTGCCCACAGGTTTAGGGTTTTTTTTTTTTTTTTTGTCAAATTTTGATTTCCTTTAGTTGTGAAAAAGACGTCTAAAATACAAATTTGAGTTTCGGATACTATTAACCGCATTCCAGGGATTAATCCAAAAAAAATTCTCCAACAATCGTACGAACAGTAGAAATACTAAATTCATGCCAAAGGTTAACATTTCATATCTATTGTACAGCAATACCATGCAAGACGTTCCTTCGGGCAACACTCTTATTTGAGAGTATGCGAGAAAGATTTTGTGATAATTTACTCAGTAATAATAGTGATGCATATTTGCTCTACTTATATCTTATCCATTTCAAATATAATTTTAAATAATAACGTAAAATAACACACTAACTATGCATGTAACGATAATTTTCTATCTTCTTTTTTCTCATTAGTATAATGAGGTGAATTGAATATGCATTTTGAGCCTATTTTCTTTCTTGATTGGATCTATAGTTTAATGCGAATTTAAATTTTGGTGAAAAAATCCTGCATAGAAAAACAACTTTCTTTTTTGCTGTGTTTTTGAATTGCAGCCAGGTCTATATTTTTAATGATATAACCATAAATTGAATGATACACTCAGCTCATTACGTTTTTCGTTCTTTCCATCTATTTATCAAAGCCATATTCACGTTAGTAAATCACACATTTTGATTAAAATTTAATGTACACGCACTTTTGTGTATAAACTATAAATCTATAATATAATTTTATATACTACATGTTTTACATATGCACACGCTTTAAAGCTACAGTAACTAAGTATACAGTAACTACAGTACTAAGATGTAAACATTTGGAACTTGGAATGTGAAGATTCCCTGTCGTCAGGATGAGCAGAAAGCCCCTTTTACATTTACTAATTTTGATCGGACATCAAAAAAAAAAAACTTCCTACTTTTGATTGTTGAGATGGCTGTACTGCTTCCCATATACTACTGCGAAGAGACCCATTCATTTCAACGGCCCTCAACTTACAGAAAAAAAAGTTTGCTGAAATGTACAATGCTTTTGTTTAAAATTTCATTTTGTAAAGGATGTTTTGGTTTACGTATGTAATGTGTATGGTTTACGTATCCATCTTGATGAGACGATTTAGAAAAATACCAACTTTATTCACAACACAATCACGCATGTATATAATAGCTATTTACATGAAGACATTTCTGGATTCTCAGTTGACTCTCATCAGATACGAAATTATGCTGTAAGAAAGTAAACGGACAATAAAAGATTCGAAACATGAGTTGAGTTGTCTCTAACATTCAAATCTGATTTTATCCAGTACAATGAGTTGCCACCACAAGTGTAAATTCATCAAAATCTCGCCATCCAATTTTTCGATGATTGCAATAATTTCGCTTTTTATGTTTAGTACAGAGAAATAATCAGTACTTCTTTGTAGGATTTTAAAGTTAAACTTTAGGCTTAATAATGTAAAATTCTTTTTACTACCTAAAAATGAATGCAATATAAGCTTATAGTTAAAATGATTGAAACATTGCACTGGAATATTTCAAAACAATAAAATACATTTTACGTGAAATAATTCCAAAGCGGCAGATGAACGAAGTTTCACAAGCTGTTGAATTTCTCATTCGTTGATATAGGATTTGAAATACAAGCGATCAAAATGTGGAATCTGAAGTAATACTTTCTAACGAAAAGAGAATTTATCTTATCGCTGATATTTCACTTGTTTCACCATTTTGTTATAAATTTATTCATGAATACAGCTTTTCCTTATTGGTTACTGGTAAAGAATTAAAGATATATTGTCTTTTAAATCTTAATTCGGCAATCATTATGTAGAAAAATTATTGAAATGCTTTGAAAATTTAAATTTCGAATGCATATATAAGAAATGATTTTAAAACACCTTAATGAGCATTTTAAAAATTATTTAAAAGATAAAAAAATATTGTGCAAATATTATATGAGTAGAATCAATTCATGCTTTCATTTCTAAATCCATCGCGTATCTTGTAGGGGGAGGGAGGATGAAAGTGACGTCACTGTGGAATGTAAGAAATCGTGCAGTAGACATTACGCTCACCAGGTAATATGGACTCATAGGAATCAATTACATTAGGAAAGAACATTATTGAATTTCGGTCGACAAGAAAAAAAATTCCTGGAAAATTTTTAACCAGCAATTTTGTAATACTTAGTTACGATTTATTTCCAGAAATAAGATAAATTCTTAAAAGATAATTTTGACTTTAATTGTCGGATTGAAATTTGAAAATTTTATTTTCATTTGATTTATATTTTTTGCGACATAAAGAGCTTTACTTCCTGCACACATCATATATTTATAAAAATTGCTAAGAAAATCATGTTTATATCAAATATGCATACTCAATGAAAATTAAGTACATAAAATATTTACTGAACCTTTAAATGAACATGACATTAAAAGCATCTATTTAAACGGTCGGCTATTACAAAGAAGAAGAGAAAGAATTTTGAATTTTTATAACATGCATATTTTTTAAAATCTATCATTAACAAAAATAAAAGAAAATTTACTAGTATTGGGAGAAATAAATATTACAGATGTTTAAGCATTATTATTTAAATTAAATTCGAAATTTTGAACAGTTGCATGTTTACGATGATCATACTATTTTTCAGTTCATCATATCTTTATTATCAATTAATTTATTAGTTTGAATAAACTTTTTATTCCATTTGAGAAGCTTTCTCGATCAAATAATTTATGAAAAATTGATAGCGAAACTCCATTTTTATAAGAATATCTATGGCTATCATTTGATGACTAAAGTTTAAGGGAACACCAAGGACCCCCTGCTGAAGAATTTTGTTCCTATTATTTTATTATCAATGTAAAATCAACCTGCTCATGAATTCTCTGATTGCTTCGCTGAATTCTGAATGTCAAGTAATATTTTTGATTAATAAGAAAAGACAGATATATTGTCGTAATATAAACGACAACATGTAACACTGTAAATCATGTAAATTGTATTTGATAAAAATAGATATAACCTCATTATTCAAAGTATAAGGAATTAAAAAAACCCATAGAAGTTGATATATCACTCAAAAGGTAATATTTCTATTCATTGAAACTTCAGACAGTTGTTATTTTATGATTCTGGGAAAAAGCAATTAGTATTTTGAGAAGGCTATCGGCTGTTTTTTTACTGTAAAATGAACTGAAGGAGAAAAACCAGGAATAAATTTCTTTAAAAGGAAACTGCGTTGTAGTGGACAAGATTGCGGATATAATAATGAACTGTTAGTCCAATATTTGTATTGGTTCTTAAGGGGTTTATTTCGTTAGTTAATTGGAACAATAGTTCGAATTACAGAATAATAACGAAATATTGTTTGGATCAGTTGTTTGGGCAAATTTCGTAAAAAATATCAGCGTTGCTCTGATAAAATAAAATCTTCTCTGAAAATACAGTTGACTAAATACAGTTTTATTTATAAAACCTTCTAAGTCTTAATTTGAGAAGATTTTATAATTGAAATATAAAATAGGAATTAAAAATGAATAACTAAAAATAAGTTCACTGAGTTTATGAAAAGAAATGAAAAACTTATAAATTTCACAAGAGTTCACATTTTTTTCATATTCTAAAGTTAAATGGCGTTTTCTTAGTTTTTTTTTAATAGAAACTACAATTTAATATCAAAATATTTTTTAAGTTTTTAAATTTCAGTTAATTATTTCTATTGTACGCCAATGTCATGGAAGGCGTTATAACACCTTGGTTAGAGGTTATGCAAGAAACAACTTGAGGAGGTCAATCCCACTGGTTTGGCGGTGTTTTCATTCAGATGTCGCCGAAACTAAAGCTGGACTTAGTTCCTAGTATAGCTAATTTTTTTTTTTTTTTTTTGACGTTGCCGGATTTGTATAGCAAATGTTAATTAATCCGTCGCATTGCAGCCTGTACTTCTGCAAATTCAACATCGGACAAATTGTCAATTCTTAAGTTTCGTCAGTTCTGTCATTCCTTTTTTCGCCACTGAGCTTGGAAATAGAACCAGTCGATCCGACATCACGATTTTTAAAAATTTTAATTTGCTTTCAGATTTCTTTCTTTCTTAGTCAAATATTTAATGATCTAATATCAACTTTGGATTGTTTTGTTTCTGGAAATGCCAATAGCAGTAAGAAATAACTTCTTGTCCCCCCCCCTTATTTACTACCTATTTACTTTTTAAATCGAGATGCCTTTGGTGACTATTTTGTTCGCACAGATTGACTTTTCAAGCTGTTAAATGATTAGTGTGGAATGCATTAAAAAAGCTTTTAGCTTGTTATATACGACTGAAACACCTTACTACAAATTAAAAAGTGTACATATTACAGTGAACGACCACATCTGGTAAATGTGGACATTCTTCGATGAATGTCAGCATTCACGCAATTGCCATTCCATTGGCACTCATCGGAGAATGTTGGCATTTTCTTATTTCAGTCTTTTATGGTAACGTACATATTACGAAATGAAAGCGGGCATGAAAATCCTAGTATGGTATTAATGATTGGCAAAAGCATGTGATTGAATATTTTGAATTTGAATTCCACCATAACACTTAATCCTTTGCACTTCTCACTCGCCATTCAAGACGGTGCATTATTTTGACGTTTTATTTATTTATTTCTCAATTTTAATTGTTAAAAATACATAGATACATACATACAAAAGATGTAGATTAATTTTTGAGGGAAATTCAACTTTAAACAATTATATATATTTAATTTTCGGAACAATAAAACCAGCCCTTGTTTATTGTTCAACTAACTACAACAACTAACTAACCCTCTTAACTATGCATCGGATTACTTTCCCAAGTGTAAAGGGTTAAAGAAGTGTTAAGGACAGTGTAAGAAATTTAATTTTAAAAAATATTATTAAAATTAAGAGAAAAATGCATAAAATGGAACCAACATCATTCGAAAGGAAATGTTTGAGTCTTAAGAAAATAAAAAGACTATTTTTAAAGGTATTTGTTTTGAAAGATACTAATCAATATCCGTAGGCAAGTCATAACGATTACGCATCTGACGACTGTTTAGTCTATTTTTAGGTTCGATTATACATTTTGTTTGAAGCATGTTTCTTGATTTCTTTTATTCTTCATATCTATGCAGACTTTTTAATGTCGCGGTGAATTGTCATCAGAACCTTTTTAATAATATTTTGCAGCTCTGTTCAAAACTTTGAATTCAATACAGCTGTTAAATAGGTCAATGAAGTGGTATGAAATTCGTAGCATGGTTTGTTTACATTTGACGGTTGCCATTCGATAATAAGTAATAAGAGCGATTTCTGCCCCACGTACGTCAGTGTTTTATATATATAAATGTCCTTGCTTTGAAAAAGAACAAAATAAATAATCTTTTATATCTTCTATCGAAACCTTATTAAAAATTAACGAAGGAAATGTTTATTATAAACAACAAAGTCCACTCACCTAATTTTATTATACTCTTAGATTCTTCTTATTTTTCCAAATACGAGATAATCTTATCTTTTAGAATCAGAATTTTTCTTCTTTTCGTAGATATCATCTCAGAAAGAAACATCACAATAAATAAAAAAGCAGCTAGAACAATCAGTGACAAAAACGCACCCAATAAAATAAAATAATAATTCATTGACAATAACATTTTTATTGTTTTATGAATAAGGAGATGTTGCAATCAAGCATTTGTCTCAAAAATAAAATTAAAAAATGCTTTCTTATAGAAAAGGATGGGTACTATTGACAAGTTTCCATTTTTGTCTTAAACATTAAACATAAACAAAATTTAATTTATGAATAAAAATGTAATATTTTTTAAATAAAATATATTCGCGCAGCGTTCATTTTGTACATTCTACGGATAAGATGCATTGAATAATTTTATAACGCTGTAGTGGCGAAGTAATCAAAAAATACTTGAAACTTGATTAGAAGAGTATGTGTAGATAGAGAAATAGAATATATAAGAAAAAAATGGAAAAATAAAAGAAATATAACGTATTAATATTTACTAATTAACTATTAATTCATGAACATGAACACAAAAACACAAAAAATTCTTTAGAAAAGAAACAGAAAATATACATCAATAAATCATAATTAATTTTTTTTTTTAAATTTGACAGTTTTTTTTCCTAATAATTTATTTGAGTGTGATATGTTTTGAAGTACTGTCTAACTGTAGTCTTCTATATTATTGTTGCGCCAATTCATACTTGGCACAAGATTAATTATCTTATAATTATATAGAAAAATAATGAATTATAAAATCACTAAAATATATTCACACGCAACACGAAGCACACTTGCTAATTCGCAAGCTAAATCCTCGAGCCTGACTCATTACTACGCAGTTTTACTTCAATAATGCATCACGAGTATAGCTTGTTATTCTGCGAACATGGGTGAGACTACGCTACTAATTATAGTTTATTTTATGTTATATTATGCGTTCCACCTAACATTTTACTTGCTATGTTTACATTTTGCTAGGATTTTTTAAGGAGAAAATTCTTTATTCCTATGACTTTTAAATAATATGAAACGTGAATGTGAGAAAAAAAAATGTTTCTTTCAATAATACTCTCTTTCTTTATATATATATATATATATATATATATATATATATATATATATATATAATGTGTGTGTGTGTGTGTGTGTAAGCTTATTTTGGTTGAAGCAGAATGCAGGTTCGAAGACACTGAAGAGACAATTTACATTTTAAAATTAATTTTAAAATGTAAGAAGCAGAGACGCGGACAAGGCACGTCAGCCACATCGCGGCACAAAAGCAGAAGTAAGGAAGAGGCGAATCAAATGATCAGTAGTCTTATATAACATGGGATTTCCGGCCACGTGTCAATTCAATACTCGTGTTCTCCTTGGTGAGGGCAAATGATGGCGCAGTAATTTTTACACAGCTTCAGTTGAATTAATTAAACAGAAAGTGGATTTAGACCAGGAAACAAGAGAAGATTTTAGAATGAAGTTACTATGGGCTATATTAATATAAAGCCTTGAAAATTAATTCAATTGAAATTAGAGTTTAAAATATCATTATATATATATATATATATATATATATATATATATATATATATATATATAAGAAACAAAGAAAATGATGTAAATATGTAAATTCTGAGATTTCTGTATATCTTATATTCAAATAATCACTATGAACTTTTTGATGGACAGTCAAGTTTAAAAACGATTTTGAATACTTGCTAACTTAATTCTTCAGCTTCATTTTTATTTTCTCGTATAAGAAATAGTGCAATTTTAAAAAAATTCAATCCTTTACTTTAAATCTTCAGTGTCCAAAAAGTAATGCATTTTTAATAGATTCTCTAATAATGCACATTTATTAGAGAATCTATATAAATGAAACGATAGCTTAAAAATAAAAACATAAAAATCACTTTTATTCATTATTGTCGAATGGCAACAGTTCGTTGTAAATAAACCATTGGACGAATGTCGGACTGCTTCATTAAAAGGTTCACAGTTCAATTGAAATTAGAGTTTAAAATATCATTATATATATATAAAGGTTCACAGGGTCTCACAGGTTCAGGTTTATGCATATAGATTTTAAACAATTTTCGCAGTTGTAACTGTCACGCGATGTCACATAAATGAACACCGTTTAGTCAGTGATTTTTTTCGATTTACAAATCAGAAAAGCGGTTTAAACTTACCCACACCAGTCGCCAACTTTCTCTGTAAAAGCGCTTTTCATCCAGATGGTTACACAGAGGAGTTATGCATATGTATTTTGAGATGCAAGCTTACAGCATGATTCACTTTTTCGCTCAAACACTTGTTTGAAATCGAGAATTCCAACAGCTGTTGAGCTTATTGCGCATCTGTTCATATTTCTATAGGTGCTAAACTCCAGGCAATCAAATCTTATTAGATGTATTTCACGCCAAATTTTTTAAAAAAGACATAAATTTTATTTCTGGGCAAATATTCATCGACATTTCAAAAAATGATGTTAAGTTTAGATTCACATTAACGTGATAATACTTGTTACTTGATAATACTGTATGCAAATTGAGTCGTGTGATCAGAAGGCGTGGTCTCCCTAAAACTTTCTTGCATATTCTCTAATAAATGTATATTATTCACCTCATGCTATTGCAAAAAAATGTTACGATAGAGCCCATTAGATTGCGATCATTGACGATTTATCACTGGGATGAGGTTAAGATATAAGTATCAAAAATAAATAATTAAAACCAAAATTGGACACAGCACAACAATTGTAGTCACAAATTCACATACCAAATTTCATTTATTTAAGTCAGTATATTTTTGAGTTATCGCCTTTGCATACATATAAAAATACAGATCGGCAGATGGCTAACCCCTTGAGGGATGTGGTTCAAAATTTGAAAGAGATCTAAATTTAAATGTCAAAGTTGTGAACGAAATTTCTTTTCATGTTTATATGCATTCATAAGAATAGATCGACAGACGGTCAACCCCTTGATGGTTTTGATTCTGAGTTAGATACATATGTAAACACTTTAAATGTTAAGTCTGTGTTCATTTTCAATACAGACATAACAAATGTGACTCATTTTTTATTCAATAACAAATTTTATTCATTTTGCTCTCTCCTTTTTGTGGTTATAGTGTTAATTTATATTCTGACTTGCTCTAAATAGATTTCATTCAAAATTTGACATATCTGCACACTCATTCTCTTTCTTACAAACTTAACTCTCTTCTTCTTTGCATATGTCAATAGTCTTGTTTGTTGGCATATACAAATGCTTCATATCAGGAGCTTTGACATGAAACACAAAATCATCAAAATTGTCGAGTGGTTGGAGTGAGGAAAAGTTTTTGAGTTTCCTGATCATTTATAATATGCTAGCTACTTTCGGCTACCAACAGTTCACTTCTCATATTAATAATGTCAGAAAATTTTAATAAGCAACAATTTATCAAAGAAAATAAAAATTAAAACTGTTTTAAATTAAATTTGCACAATAAACATAAAGCACTCTATTTCCTTATTATGTTTGCAAAGTAGTGAAATGAATTGGCGAAATCAATCCACATCATTGAGGTTTGGAGATGCGTAAAAAGTTTTAAAAGGCAACATCACTCGTAAATGGAAGGCGAAGGAAGACAGGTAACCAATAACCATAAATACAAACATTGTGAGATTTCAAACGAAATATAAATTTGCGAAATCGGTATGGTGGTTATATTATCGGTATGGCGGAAACTTTCTGTCGAGGTTTTTCTCCCAAAGAAAATATTCTGCCGTAGAGTCAGTCTATTTCCAAAATATATATATAAAACGCTAACATGTATGGTATAAAAATAGCTCTTATTATTAATTATTCATTGGCAACAGTCAAATGTAAACAAACCACTATATATATATATATATATATATATGAAACTTCTTCATTGAATGTTTTTATAGCTGCATTGAATTTAACGCTTCGAGTAGAGCACAAAATGCAGCTCTGTTCGAATTTATGCAATATTTCAAAGAATTTTTGCTTATTATTTCTTATTAATTACACTTTTTAATTTGTTGCAAACTGATTCAAACGAATTTGCGTTTTTTAGCCAAAAGAATTCAATAATCTGCACGACACAAGCTGGTCGCCAAATGCAGCTCATTTCTCTAGAAAACAAAGGGTTAAGAGAGAGTGATTATTGATGACATATTTGGAGTTCATAAAGTTTTATTAGTAACATGATTGTCGAAACTGGATCTCGTGTTTGGAGTGATTCTTTTGTTTACCTTATTATTTTAAATGTATAAATAAATAATGCATCTGAACTTAATATTTTTTTTCATTAAATCTTGAAAAACGGAAGTTTTTGGAAAAGAAAAGTCTTGGTTTTTATTTTCATGTTTACGAAAATGCCAAAAGCTAAAAATTAAAATATCCAATTAAGTTCAAAGGCTTTATTTTTTTGACTTTTACATACATCATCAAAACATTTAAACTCATATGAATCTCTACGTTTTAATTATGAAATCCAAAGAGTTAAATAAATAAAATTTGGTACACATAGTATCCAAAGTATAGATCAGTATTGAGTTTTGAACGAAATACATAAAGATGAATGTTAAGAGCCTGTCGTTCTATACATTCATATGCACATAAAAGCAATAGCTTCAAAACGCAAAAATTTTGATAAAGTAAATTTGGTACGTGATTTTGTGACTTAAATTGAAATAATCTATTGACCCACTGACCTATAAATAAATAATTTTTTTTTCTCTTTTCGGTGAACTAAAAAATATATTTCATTACCCATTAGCTGTTCGCCTGTTCTCTATATGCCAAGTGTTCCAAAAATGGCTGATGAATTTTGAAAATTAATAAAGAAAAAAAACGGAATGCAACAGAAATGGATCGTTTGCAACTTTGCACTTGGGAAATCATGGAATTTTATCCCACCAAATATCAAATTTAGTTGACGTTACCACCGACAGGTGACGCTACAGGCGATCTGCAATAAGCATAGTTTCACTTCTCTGCGCTTAAAACGAAATACTTGTGATCGCAATTTTGCCTCAGATATTGCAGCTGCAAAGTTGAAAATACCGTAGTTTAATTTTTCTCAAAAGACCGTACAACATTTTCATACAAGTATTTATTTTTACTATTCTACAATGCCTCCTACTGATGGCAATATTTACTAATTTTGCAATTTGTAGGTATAAATCAAAGATTGTCTGTTTTCTCTGCCACCATTTTCAAGAGATATTGAAAAATAAAACTTAAAAGAATCTCCAACCTCAACAGCTATACCGATTTCGCCATTTTACTAGTAAAATTAACTAATCAGGATGATCTAAGCAATTATAATTTGAAATAACAATTTATTTTGTTTTGATAAGAATTATATCATCAAAATTGCTCCATAGGACTCTATAAAGGGCAATAATATGCTTACTGAAGACGATTAGTATTAATAAGATAAATTTATTTAAATCGATCAAATTTGATTGATTGCGTTTTATCACAACAAAAATATCATAAAGCATATTACAAAAATATAAGTAAAATTGATATTAAATGATAAGGGCAAAATAAAGATAGATTACTCTGATTGATTAATTACACCTAAAAGAGGTAAAATTGTGAAATTAAATTGCCCTTGTTGAGATTGTGAAGTTTGTCAAAGTTTTATTTTGCAATATCTCTCGAAATGAAGATGATGATGCACCTAAAGGTTTTGAGCATTCATACGAATTAAAAATTTATGAAAGTTGAGGCTGAGGAATTTTGTGCAGGTTTTCCCCCATAAAGATTGTATTATGAACTAAATTTTTTATGAGTTCATTCAAAAATGGAGAGTGGAGTGAGGCAGACGACAGTGGAAGATGCATCGAGGGAGTTGTGAGCCTTTATATGAAATAAAAATTTTCGATTTGGTTGCTTTTGAGGAATTTTGTCTAGATGTTTTTTACTTTCTCGTATACGCAGTATAGAGAAAGTATTGTAATCGTCAACAAATCCGAACTTGAGATTTTGACGAATTTCCACACTTAAGACTCAACTGATTTGGAAAAACGCCTTTTTGGAAAATGTCCCTCTCAAAAAGCTTTGAAGTAGGCGTATGAAATTTTGTATACGGTCTTCACACCAAATCTGTTGATCTCTATCAAATTTTGAGCATAATCTATTCAGAAGTCTGTCTGTCCGGCTGTTCGAATATAAACTATCACAATAACTCCTAAAATAGAAGGTGAGCCAGATGGATGAAATTCGGTACGCAAACTTAACTCTTTTATTGCAGACACCCATCAAATTTTGAGCCAAACTCAACAAGGGGTTGATTGTCGATCGATTCATACTTTCAGAAACATGTTGCTGTTGTTTCTAATAGCACTTGTATCTGAAACAAAAACTAATGGAAGCTTGGCGATTCGTTCAGTTATTTTCATTATCATTTTGAATCTACAGATATATCAACTGAAGGGGAGGAGCAGAATTCATTCTATGCCAAACTCCAAAGTCGTTGAATTTTAGATTAGGAATCGGCTTTCAAATGCATGGTAGATTTTTTAAAAAAATCATATAATTCTGCTATGTTAATCGCAATAAAAACACAAATAAAGTTTGTTTTTTTCTTCTTCTTTTTTTTAAGAAAACGGCTTTGTTTTAGGAACAAAATAGCATGAAAGTAATGAAGTATACGTTTTTGAAACAAAATTTTGGACTCATAAACGCACTTGTGTCTTCATGATTTTTAAAACGCTTTCGGTTTCGTTGAGAACTAGTTTTTGAATCACATCATTTCATCTCCCGCGAAATCATCCACACATAGAGATCGAAGCATTTCATTTCTACTCTTAATTATATTCCATTTAGCAAAACTTGAGATAAAGTGACCGAATGACGAGCCTAAATCTCAAAATAAATGCTTAGACTCCCCCCCCCCCCAAAAAAAAATCTATATTTAAAACAATAGCCACTTCGTTAATATGGATAATTCGAACAAAGCAACATTTTTTATGAAGGCACCCAGCATAAAAAGAGCACAAGATCCTGAAGTCGATGATGAGAATTATACAGAGAAAAAAGCGAAAATGAATTGCAATGTAAAACCAATTTTAACTAAGAAATCAGCGAGTGCAGCATGTAAGAAAATAACTGAAAGCCCGGTAGATGATGATGAAGACTATAAAGCGCAACATCCTAAGACAAAATTAAAGAATTTTTCATAGACAAAGACAGACTGAAAACAATTCCTGAAAGATTTGAAGAAAAAATGAAGGAGGAAAATTAAACCGATTTTTTGAAAGTTGCCCACAGCTTACTAAATAATATTCTCTCACAATTTTCCTACTATCAAAGCAATAAAATAGCAAGTCCAACAACAACTGAAGGTAGCATTGAGGATGATCAATGGGAAATAATTCGTATTCTTTATTCTTTAGCAAATCGTCATCCAAACAGCGATGATTCGTAAAATGTTCTTAATATAATGAAATACGAAAATGATGATAACTTATTACTTGCTGATTTCATAACTAGCGATGAAAAATCCGATTTAAGCAATCAGCAAGATAGGGCATCCTTCACAATAGAAAATTTTGAGCAAAACTCAATGCCTTCCAATAAATTTCATTTTACTTCGGCAGAAGCTTTTACAGAACATACAATGGACGAGAATGAATAAATAGTTGATTCAATAAATAATGATGTTATATCTAAATAAAGGAATCTGCAAGAAAATGACTGCTTGTGACAGAAAATCTTGAAAGCAGCCTGACTCATCACTGTGGATTTAGTTTCATTTCACCCGAAACAGAAGCAAATAATTACAGAATTACCAATTCACTCATAATTTCTAAAACCAAAAATGCAACATATACCCATTTTGAGAAGAAGGAAGAAATTGAAATGCAGCAACAATTTGCAAATTGCTTTCATGACAAGTTAGATAATAATACAAATTTAGAAGAAATGAGCAATGATATGAATGCATCTGAGCTTTTTTTGGAAGAAATAGAAAGTAAAAAGCTACAAACTGGATCATCAATGACGGCGGGAAATACAAGAAAAATGACGTCAGAAAATCGGCGTTTGACGAAAATACCATAAATCGTATGCAAAATATGCATAAGCATAAAATGTTATCTCAGAAACAGAAAATAACAGCATTCAATCCAGTATGAACTATGAAGAATTGATAAACAGAATAGAAAGAAATAGTTCTCCGCATGTAGAATTAAATTTGAAAAGATGCAGTCATTTCAACCAAAATAGGATTTAATAATCATAAAAAACAGATGTAAAATTCGAATAAACACACGTAAATATTCTGTGAAAAATTCTAAAAGTCATGTTAAAAACGGCAGAAGTGAGCAAAAAACAAAAATGAAAAAATTCATTAAAAATACTCTGAAAGACACACATCCAGATCTACATTTGAAAGAAAACATCGCGTGGCGATTAGGGATATTTTAATGGGATATATTGCATAGAATTGGAGACGAAACTGAAAATCTTGTCGCTTTATATACCAAGAAAGTTTTTGAAAAAAAAGTATTAAAATATGCCATCAAACTCAGCCTCGAAAAACTGAAGTCAATGTAATGTCTGGCAAAAGAAATCAGTGGCTTAAAAAAAAAATCTAATATAAATTTTTCTATTACAAGAACACTTTGGAACTGGTCAGCTGAAAAATATAATGAAGATAAATTTCAATGAATACCTACAAATAAAATAAAATATTTTATTCTTTTTTTTTATACTTTTATATATTTTTTAACACATCAAATGAACAGAGCCGGATTAAGCTTTATAGGGGATCTCTCTTACTTACTTAATCCAGATTTTAATTTAAATCTCTACATAAGCAACTTTCTAGTAATAAATATTAAGACAGATTGAAATTTAAAAAAATGAGTTATTTTCAATATCCAACGAATAAAAAATTTGATTTTAAAAATTTGCTGTAGACAAATTTCAAACCTTTTTAGCATGTTCTGCATACTCAAATACAAAAAAAAAATAAAAAAAATCAATAGAATATTCTGAAATTGAAGCAATAGTTGATTTTAATTTGAATTTATTCCCCTTTTAAAACACACAGTATCACCGCAAAAATACTCAAGAGACCTATAGTTGTGGTACCCCTAGGCAGTTGCCTATTCGCTAATCCAGAAGTGCAAACAAGAACACTTAAAAAAAAAAATATCCACTATTTATGAGTATTGAGATTTTAAAAAAGTACAGAATCTTTAAAAAAAATTCAGAAAAAAGTGCTCTAATCGGGTTTTTTTTTTCCCGCTACTAATGGTATAATAATAATAATAATAATAAACTTTTCTTCTTAAATTCCTTTTTCTTATTTCCTTCATGCCTTATTATATTTTCTACAAAGAACAGCAGGTGTGAACTGGAATTTAAAAAAAAAAAAAAAAAAAAAAATCCTAATTTGTATAAGATTTTTGTTTGAAAAAAAAAATTCATTTTCAGTACCTGGAAAGTATTTACAAAAATGGAGCATACAAGTCATATTTAAAAGACAAAATACTATGTTACTTCTCTGCCTTGTATACAGATAGTTATCACAAACACTGGCGAATATGTGTTACAAATCGTTTACAATGGATTCACAACTAGCAGAAAGCTCGATATAGGAGTGCAATAACAGAAAGAGAAGAGAAAATATTTTCAATATCAAATATTAAAATAAATGTTTAATGGAAATTTAATTATTCAGAAAGTTTTGGAAATCATCCTGACCTGTAAAGGCGTCGACTTTTTACTGTGACATTTTAAAAAAGAGTATGAAACTTAAGTTTAAATTGTTGTAACAATCCAGGGAACAACAAGCACCAAGATCTGTCAATTACCATACTCACCCGACAAAAGTAAAGGCGCCTGCCATCTAGCATATAACTGCAGAATTATAAAATCATACTTTCTTATCCTTAGCAAAATTTCGAAAATTAAATTGATATGATGCATTTCAGCACGAACACTTTTACAACATACATTTCTCATCATTCTCTTAAAATGAAGCATTCCGAATTCTTTTTATGATAATTTAAAACAATAAGTATGTTCTGAAGGTTGTAGAAATTCTTAATCTCTAGGATTCCAAATCTGAGAACTTAACAACAGTTGAAAGTGGCATTGCAAATAAAATTACTTTATAAATTTGGTGTGACGTAATAATTTAAACAGTAATACATTATTATACATATCAACATTTTTTCACAATACAACAAACATAAATTAATAGCATTCGATGCACACCTTTCATCTATATGCTATGAAATCTTTGAGATTGCATAGATGCAAAACGTGATTCGGTTGAACCGGAATCAAAACGACAACAGTAATAGCGCACTACAACCGAAATATTCGACTTTTAACAGAATAAATTCGTATGAATTGATGCCACATTTGATATCATTTATTACTTAAAGAAGCTATTTACCCATTATTAGAACATGAAGAAAAGGCAGATAAAAATCTGTCTTACATAAAAGAAATGAAGAGTACAAGAACAATTAATTTAATATAAATATATTATTTTTTCTCAAGTAAAATTTTAAAAGTTTGAAACTACTGTAAGCATTTGCAGAGAAAATATACAATAAATTATAAAGATGACAGAAGCAATATATAAAAATTATAATAGTGATTAGAAATAATACGATGATATATATTAGAGTAGATTGATTTCAATTTTTCGTTTCAACAGGTAATTTATACATTTTCATAATAAAACATATTCATGATTTAATGGAAAATATCACTAATATAGCATTTTATTTATAAATACAAAGGGGGAAAAAAACCGTAGAATATTACTCAGATTGTAACTTATTTAACAATTATTCCTAGTGACTGTGTCCAAAATTTTTAAAATTACCAAAATTTCCATAATGGAAATTATTTTAACTATGTAGGCTGGTCATCAACTTTAAACTTTTCAAAATGAATATATTATGAATTAATAAAGACTTTTTAAAAGCTCCATGACTGAAAAAGTAAATTATTAGCTATTATTTATGATATTGGTATTCCGATTCCTCGGTCACAGTTTAAATTCATCTAATTATCATAGTTTAATTTTTAACTATCATACTAACGTTTTGTTCAGAAACAATACGAAGGATTTTTGCGAGACCTCGTAATTCTGAATCCCAGTCAAATGACGAGGATGACATCTGAACTAGCACCACCTTCTCTAAATTTCTGGACAGAATAAACGGAGGATTTCAGCCACAATGTCAGATTTAACGTGCATCGTACGTTCGGGCAGCATACATGACGGATCTTTAGTGGAATCGGTTTCGATGCCGCGACCTTACCAATAGGCCACCGCGACCTTAATTATGCTATGAATTAATTTTCGAGTCGAAAAAGTGCCCACGATAACTTAAATGCGTTTATTTATTTTATTTTTTTACACAAAAAAATTGCTTCACTTGCGAAAACAATTTTATGATCAAAGCTTTCTTATTCCCATTATGCAATGGCGTAATAAGAATAAAAATGCCGCCGTCGATTTTACCGTTCTGTAAATAATATTAAATAAGCCGTTTTACTTTATATTACATACAGAACTGTACAAATCTTTTCAAACAATTATGGGAAAAGAACGAATTATTAGTTTCAAATTATAAAAAAAAGAACTTCGATACAAATTTATTGTGTATTTACAAAATATTTACAAAGGCACAAATTTATACAGTGTATTTACAAATCCAACTGACAATCAGTTTCTTCAATCTAAAAACCAATACAAACAAAAGTCAGATTAATAATAAATTTTCCGAACAAAAAGTGCTTCGGATGACGTCTCCATATAAAAGATCTTTAATAATATAAAGTAACTTGCAATATCAATTGAGGAACTAGAAATCTACGCATGCATGAACTCTTCTATTTTATATTATTTTTAAACAATAAAAAATAATGAGGAGGGAAAAAAAAAAAGAATTTATAAGTTCTGCATTTTTTTAAAATCCTCATTTAAACAGACAACTTCGGTAAAGAATTCACAACATGTGATTCTGTCAACAAATTTACACTCGTTCTGCGTTTGAAACATAACAAGTGCGTTAGCTTCACACATTCGTTATTATATACAGAACATTTGCTTCAATCAACAAAAGAATCGCTTAAATATAAGAAAACAAATTTCATTTACCCAGAAGATACTCACTATTGCACAGAACTTTTTAGAGAATTGTTAATTGAACTAATTTGTACATGATTAACAAGTTTCAACAAACTATATAAAAAGAAATATCAATAATTTGGAGTGAATCGTGAATTGCCTACCTACTATTAAGTTTCTACTGTTAAAAACTGAAGAACAAATCTTGTTCGAAAATAACCTAATAATTAATTTCATATAATTATCTGAATGTTGGTTTGATGTAAATCAGGTAATGGATCAAAAAGGTTCAATATATATAATGTCTTTAGATTTTAAAACGAGAAAATTTAAACATTTAATCAAAAACAGTTGGGGTTATTGATACAATACAGCAAGACTTCTTAAATTCAGAATCACATTCTCAAATAAATGATGCAGAATTTTCTGATGGTTTTATTCTGGTGGTTTCGGATGGATTGGTTTCATAAATTGAAAATACTATGCAAAAGGTAAGAAGCAGCTTCTAATAATTTGTTCATGCTTTTTTTTTCTTCTTCTTTTGCCAGTGTGATAGACATGTTCAAAAAAGTAACCACTTTTCTTCATAATTTAATAATAAAACATTTGATGCAGATTTTGTTTTCTTCACTTTGGCATTAAGTAAAATAAAACCAGTTAACAGCAAGATTGAGAGAAACAATTTTCATTTTTTAAAGCTTTTAATGTGTTTTACAATACAATTAATAGCAACAACAAATTTTAAAATATATATATATATATATATATATATATGGAAACCAATTTAACTTGTGATTCCTTTTGTTGATTTGCCACATAATTAAAATGAAATTTCAAAGTATTTCATATTTAGTACAAAAAATATAATCATAGACATATTGCATAGAGTGAGAAAAAATCTGTTTACAAATGAAAGCTTGTCTTTTAATTTTCTTATTAGATATACAGGTAATGGATTTTCTCATCCTCCTCTTTTAGCATTCTATTTCCATTTTATTAATATCATATATCATAATAGAAGTTTTTCTATAGATTAACTCAAACATTTTTAAGAACTGCATGAATTTATAAACAAATGAGATTACATATCTATTTACAGATCCAGATTAAAAGCACTAAAATCTATAGTATATAATTATTTACACTGATATAGCATGCCCGAGAGCATGCCAGAAAATATTCTAGAATTGCATATATAGCTAAGGCGTGATGGAAACCCGGTCAAGCAGACCACAGCTTTAGATTTATATTTACTGTTTTATTTCTTTGTGCATCATAAATAAATAAGTACATATTCCCTGGGTAGAATTATTAAAGAAGCAAAAAACTTTAAAACTAAACAACCCAAACATAAATTTGCATAAAATATCAAATGCAGTACATTTTATAGGTAGAAAATTTTAAACTGAAGAAAAGATAGTGAAAAAAAAAAAAAAAAGTGGCACATCATGAAAAGTTTGAATGAAATGATGAACGTTTTAGCCTGGTTGAAATAAAGATGCCAATTAAAAATAACTGCAGCTAACATTAAAGAAAAATCTGCATATTTTGAATCACAATAATGGTATCGTAGCATTACATATAAAGCAAAAACATATTAAAAAATTCTTATATATTCTCAAAAGACAACTTTAATCAACAAAATTTTTGATATTAATGTCAAACAGTATGTAATTATAAAACTATTTGAAATGTCAGGTTTTTTTAAAAAGAAATCTGCATGTCATAATACAAATTTTCAATAGTCTCTTTTGCATCTAAAAATTTATAATTGCATCTATAATTTTGCAATATAATTTAACAAAAAAAGAAAAAGCATTGTTTTATAAAAGCATAGAATATCTAATACAAAGTAAATTTCAAAATTATCAAATTACTTAAATTTAACCGATTGTGTAGTAAAAGTGATGAAACAACAGTAAAGCCCTCATATGTTTATACACAGAAATGTTAGTTGGTAGATAAAGAATTTTTTTCATTGTAATAGTTAGTTACATTAACTAATATCTAAACAGAAGGAATTGTGATTCAAAATATGTCACAAAAGAAAGAAAAGCAGACATTCAACCTTCAAACAAAAACTTTATAAAAGGTCCAAATATATTTTCAATTTTTTTTAAAAAAATAATTTTTTTTTTTTTTTATGATGAAAAAGAATCAAAACAGCAACATTATGAGTGCACTTATGGAATGAGTTATATTATTGCTATGAATATACATTTATTATTATCATACATTTCAATTCCATCTCATTAAAAACTATTCAAATTACAAATATGGGCTTCTTCTTCTTCACAGGTTTCTAACAACTATTTGACAGATTTCTTTCATTTTCCTAGATATTTTGAAACTGGAAATAGCAAAATATTTATTTTAAAAATAGAATTACCTACTTATTTTCCAAGATTTTTAACAAGCATTAACAGTATTTTTATCTAAAGCATTACAATGCAATGCAATGCAAAAAAAAAAAAAAAAAGTATTCCAACTTTTATAGAAATGTGAATATAGAAAGACAGACACCAAAAATTAAATTAAAAGTAGATTTATAAGAAATTTTTACATTAACCAACTTTAAAAGAACCTGACACCCCTAATTCCCCGCCTCCTACAATTTCAACAAAATTTGCTTTGTTTTTCTGAGATAAATATAAACTGCTTAGAAGATTTTTTTATTATTTATTTATATATATATATATATATTGCCTGTACAAAAATTTACAGATGATTTTTTTGTTAAAAAAATTGCTAGTCTTTTTTTTATATAAGTTTTCCCCGATTTTCAATATTTGTTGATCAAATTGTTTTTCAAGAATCCTTTAAATGAATTTCATGGAATTAAACATCCAATTTTGGATATCTAAATTAGTTTTGGAGGAAAAAAAAATTGTACTCAAAAATTTTTGTGAATTTTTTTTAGAAAATATCTGGTATTTCGCTTATATTATTTTTAAAAAAAAATTCTAATCAATATTTTAAGAAATCGATGTTTAATTCCATTATTTCTAAGTTTCCCTCTCAAATGTTTGTTAATGTAACTTTACACGATTTGAATAAAATATAAATTGAAAAAAAAATTGAAGAAAGTAAAAGTTTCTAGAAAAAAGTAATGGAAAAAAATGGGTATAAACACAAATACAAACATTAATCTATACAAATATTAATAATCAATATTTTTTACATAAAACAAAATTATATTTTAAAAAGCAGTTGAAAATTCGACTTTGTTGAAATTAAAATGTTTCAGTAACATGCATAGCCATTAATTTTGTAAATCACTAATGATTTTAGGAAATCTGACCTATGCATTCTACACCATAATAAAATAATGTGCCTTCCTGTTAATTTGTAGCGTTCTCAAATTTAATACAATTTTTACAAGAAATATATTATGATGCAATTTAAAAAAAAGCTGACTTTCTTTTCAAAACAGGTCGAAACTAGATGGGCAGATATTAACACAGAAATATGATGAAATGATCAAATTTACAAATGAAAATTGAATAAATTATAAAGATTTAGAAAAGAGATTTATTTTACTTCAAAATAAAGAATTTTATGCTTTCCAGTAAAAATATAAAATAAAACAGTGGAATAGAAACAGTGTGATTCGTGATACTGTATCTGTCAAAAAAAAACAAAAAAAAACCTTTCTATTTTATAAAATAATTGTCATATCCTTTTGAAATTTTTGAAACAGGTCCATATTTTAAACACAAAATTCAAAAATCAGCATTTTTATCACTTCTAGGGTACATTAAATTCCTTTAAATACATATAAAAAATCAAAATAGGCAAATAAAACATTTATAAAATAAAAGTGAAGTAAATAATATACATGCATAATAAAATAAAACAGGTCTTATTAATGTTTTGTATAAAACTGGCATTTTTAAACTAGTATTTTCTTATTTTAAATATTAAGATATTTAAATTTATTAATCCTTTTTTTATTATAATTAAAATACAAATATAACTATCTATACATTTGCAAACACTGTTATAATACAAAAGTTTACATACTATTTACATTATTTTACATAAAATATATAATAAAAAGACTATACATCATTAACTTATAAAAATAATGTGTCAAAGTATAGAAAACAGAGGAAATAAATTGTTTATATAATGACAAATGTAAATCAAATGAAAAGTAGATGAATTAAAGGAACAGTTAATTTTAAATGTAAGCCATTAATAATACAGAAAATTCATGACTCTTTCTATAAAGTTAGGCCAAGAAAACGTCAAAGGTAGGAAAATACTATTACTGAATATATAATAAATATTATATTATATATATATTGAAGAATTGTTTTAACACCTTTCAGTACACTATCTAAGCCTTCTTTCTATCTCTATAAGAATAAAGTAACATAATTTGAAACATTTCAGAGTTTTTCGTTCTCCTTTGAAGGAGTACAAGCTTGTTATCAAAAATTAAAAAGTGGATTTAAAATAACTGAAATACACATAACAAAAAGAAGCAAAATCAAAATTTGCTTGAAAAATGTAAAATTAATTTGTAAATAAAACATATTAAAGCTACTTTAAAAAAATGACCACCAATATAAAACCAATAATGATATAATAGTGCATATAACCTAAAAAACTTTATGGTGGTCAAAAAGAGAGACACCCCCCCCCCTCTGACAATTAAATTGATATGCAATGGAAAGTGCTAAATTGTCTTGTACATACATGCACATATACTTGTACATACATATATGCACATAAGCTTGCACATATATAAACGATCAATCTTGCTGTTATTTAAATTGGAAAAAGTCAAAACCTATTGAAATAAGTTTTAGAAGTAAGAAAGGAGTTTTATACATTATTTACAGTAACCGATTAAAAAATAGACCTTATATTTATTTATGAATAATCTAGATATTACAAAACATTATATATAATACTGAATTTTAGAACTGAAAACAAATGCAACATAGTAAAGTAAACAAATTCCGTTAGTATACAAATATATATTGTATTAGCTTTACAAGGAAATTAATAGAGTAGAGTAAGTAGTTTAATTAAGATAAATGAAAAAAAGTATTATTTAAAAAATTAACAACTACTTTAAAAAATACTTTCCACTGAAATGTAAAAATTGAATCCTAATGGTAAAAATTATACTTTCATATAAAGATATATATAAAATCAGATAAGATGCAACTTCAGCACAATTTAAAAAACAGCAATGAAAATTCAATTTTTAGTTATATCTGGCTATGCATTTAGCAAAACAAACAGAAAAAATTGTATTTTCTATACATTAAAGTTTATTTATCATGTAAATTATATAAATATATAAGAATATCTTCAAGACAACATCAATTTAAGCAGTGCATTTGGAAATGAAGAGTGAAAAAAGCAAAGTTTTCACTTTAATATATATAAAAAATATTGTTTTTACAAATGAAATAGCTATACAAAAGCATTGAATTTTACAAATTAACTAGTGCAAAGATGAAATAAAACTGTACAGTTGCACATATCTGATGCTACAGATATCCAATTCATCTATATAAAAAATTTACATATGAACATGACAATGGCATAATCAATTTAATACAATATCAACAGATAATATATTTTTAAATTTGATCAAACAAATTATGTAACAGTTATTGGTTGGTTGGTGGTAGTGTAAAGTAGATTTTTCTTGTAGCAACTTAAGCTACAAAGTGGAACTCCAGTTTTGGAACATGAGTACTTTTTTCTGTTTCCACATCCCTGTATACCACACAAAATTGGTGCAGGAGACCTATTGTAAGAAAAAGAGGCTTAAGTATCTTCTAAAAAAATCTACAAGTTATAGAAAAACATTTTATAAATGAATCAAATAACACAAAATGAAAATTTTTGCAAATCAGTCACATAACTATTTATAATGGCAAATAATTGTTATTCAATTATTTAATGTTCTTTAACCAATAATAGGTTAAAAGGTTAGGTTATGAAAGAATAAGTTAGTTTATTATTTAACCTACAATCAGAAGGTTATGTAATTTAGAATGTGTATCAATAAAGAAATAGGCAAGCAATTAATCAAAAAATAATGAATAAAAAAAAGCTTATAGATTTTTTTCCCCATAGAATAATATTACCTTACTCAGAATTTTTAATTACAGACTGAATTCCTCAACACAAATCTCATTCAATATTTTGCTATTGATGGCACTTAATCTTCGAAATTATAAAATGGCCACATAGTAATAAATAAATAAAATAAAATAAATGGAATTCTAGTCCAAAACATTCCTTCCTCTAAATCAAAATTATTCAAAAGTTCATTAAAATTATTGTCAAGTTACACAAAAAACACAATTAATATAGCTGAAAAGCTATTTATCTCTGATACAAAAATACTCTAATGTTATTGAGCAGAAAACACTAAAAATTTTATTAGTTTTTAATCACTTATAAATATAATTAAAATTCTTAAAAACCTTTTTCTGAATATCTATTTACAGGAGGAAACTATTGAAGAGTTGCATTTTATTCTTTATGTTTTTTACTAATAGTATGCCAGCTAAAAACATCACCATGCAAAAAAGTTTTAGAAATATTAAGGGAATGAAGCAAAAATGATGTCTTGAGTTCTGAAAATGTTCATGCATTGCTACGAAAGGAGAAATCTTTTAGCTATCCACACAAAAGTAGATTTAGAAATTTTGGAAACTTCAGCAATATACATTGTGAAACCCCTACTTTAAAATAAACTAGTCAATTTAGTATAATCTTTCTGCATGTTTTAAACTTAATCATCATTTTAAGAAATTTTAGACAATTTTTTTTTTTTATTTTAGTAATTTTGAGAAAAATGAATATTTCTATTTATTTATTTATAATGACTCCCGACTGTAAGGCAGCAATTATAAATGTTATAGTAATCAAGTGAAAATAATCAAAACAAATAAGAATTTGATCAATTGTATTTTACAAAATGCTTATCTAATTTTTTATTAATAAAATGTATATTTTTTTACATATTAATTAATTTGGCAAGTAGGCTATAACATTTCCTTAGTGAGCATCTACAGACTCAAAAAACATAGTACCCAGATCTGGTATTCAGCAAGGAAGACAAAACAAAAGTTACAACAGATAACTTTTAAAAAAAATTCCCTGAAGACCTTTACAATGTAAATGCTACATCTAGTTTGAAAACTGGTGAGTGGGAATGACATGAAAATGATATAAGGATGTACAATATTTTTTAATTTTTAAGCATGTCACCAAACTTTTTAGTATTCATTCCACAAAAAGAAAAGGGGGGGGGGAGTGAGGATAAATAATGCATAAAATAAACACTTTGGGAGAAGTATCAACAAGAATATCAAATACATTATAATCAAAATAATATTTATAATTAAAACATACAAAATGCAAAGGATAAAAATGTAGCCATTTATCTCTTGATATTCAGAAAAAGCAGTTAAAATCTCAATTTTCAGTAAAATATTCTAACAATATAGATATTTTTGTTTAAGCTGTCTTACACCAAAATGAAAATTTAAATTTTTGTAACATTAGAGTATCAAGAAAACAATTCTACACTATCTACCTATAAGTATATGGACACCCATGCTAATGAGGTAATTCTACTGTCCTGATCTATGTCATGATTCCTGTGCTTGAATATCATGTAGGAAACAGCATTATCATTATTTGCATGCAAGATACTATGAAATTCAGAGCTGCCTGACTTCGAGAAAGGTGCAAATGTTGGATATCATAGAAATGATCAATTTTTAAGGGACATAACATTAGAGTATCAAGAAAACAATTGAGTGAGTTAAACATTCCAAATTGACAGTGGCTTTTGTGAGTAAGAAGTAGAAGGTGAGTGGTGGTTGATAGAATGTGCTTCAACCTGGCAGACTCACAAAATTGAGAGACAAAGACCGACGAGTGCTGTCCAAATAAGTTTGCAAAAACTGCGCTATGGCCGTGCTACCACCTATAAGCCTTTGATTACAAAATCCAATCACACTGCTCAGTTGAGGTGTGTAAGGCACATCAAAATTGGACCGAAACTGGTTCTCTTGAGAGGTCAATTCAAATATCCTTCATATTAAAATCAATCTTTTAGTTTTAACATTATTAACAGTGAAACTTCTGTACTGAGATTTATTTAATTAGACACTAAAATATAATGCTTACTGTTTGGCCACTTGAGGTTTTAGAGGAAAGTTGAAACCTTGTGGTATTGACAGAGAACAACCTTTTATTTCGCTGTTAATATATCTCATCCTAGGAACATCAGCCTTTTTAACCACTTTCTACCAATGGAAGAATACATTAAAATGAAATTTTGTAGAAAACAATTAGATTATTTAAAAATAAACTTTTATAAGTTGATATTTTTATGAATACTAAGCTTTGAAACTCAAGTTTATGAACAATTTTATTCAAGGTTCTGAAATTAATGCAATGATTACTTTGAATTTTATTATTAAAAAAAATTAAATTAACGTTGGAGGATAATATAAAAGATTTTCAAAATCCTTTTAGAAAAAAACTCAATAATTAATAAAAATTTCAAAAATAAAATTTAAAAAACTTTGTTATCATCAACTTTCTTTACCTTCTTTCATATTCAGAAGCTTAGATATTATTTGGTTATAGTAACCAAAATAAAAATCAGCAGAACTACATTTTAAAAAGTCAATTGTTTTGAAGTAAAAATGTGTTTTAAAATAATAAATATGCCAACAGAACTCATTATATGCAACATAAAAACATGTTAAAGTTACAATGTATGATACAGCAAGAGAAAATCATCTGTAACATTGGGACCTTAAAACTTGTTATGGATACATTCTCAATTAAGAATAAAAAGATTTGAAATAAAATGTTTTCTCAAATTATTTAAAAGCATACAGACAATTCCGCATTGATTCACGATTAAAAGATTGTATTCACTTTCAAACTACTATTAAAAGTTTGAAACTCAAACCAAAATTTATGAATAAACAAAAAAATAACCCCAAAAATTTTTATATGCCCTAAAATGCACAATTACTTACTTTTACTGTTCTTGGTTTTGCATCAGATTTCTTCAAAAGTCTTTCCAATGTTTGTTTCTATAAATAAGAATTAGTGCAATGTATAACATATTTAATAATAAAAAAGAACATTCAGACAATTTGATTTGAAAAATATTAAAATTCTAAAAGGTTCCTGAAAGCAAACCTATGAGGTTTAAAATAAGGACAATATCAATCTAACATAATACCTTATCCTTCTGTAACTTCTCTTCTGCTTGTTCCTTTCGCTTTTTGGCCTTTATAATCTTTTTCTGAATCATCTCTTCGCTCAGAACTACTGTTTCAGCAACTGATAAATTAAACAGAAGAAATTTCTAGATTAGAACCATATCAATATATACTGAATAAAGGAATATAAATAACAAATATTTTAAGTGATAAATAAAATTTTTAAACCTTTCTTTTCATTTTAAGGCTTTAAAAACCTTAGCAGAATTTAATTTTAAAAGGGAAATTTTTAATGGTGTGTCAGAAGTAATAATTATCTTAATATTACTGAATATTTATAAAACAAATTTTACTGAAATTTTTAGGATTTTGATAAAATTATCTTATAAATACAAGCTAAGAGAAACTTACTAAAGACAATGGTTACTCTACAAAGAATTCTCCGCTATTTAGCAACATTCGGGAGCACCTACATTATATACTAGTCTAAAACCCCACTGCTTTTTAACCAGACTGAATTTTGTGAAAAAGTTATACAACACTGCCTTGGTATTATTGAATATAATGTACATGCATTTAAAAGAATCTAATTTTTTTTATCATATTTGTTACTGCATAAAACTACATCACAGATTTTGATACTAACCATGTTATATCAAATTATCATGCATTATCTTTGCCTGTAACAATGTTTTCAATATCATCACACAAAAAATATTACCTTAACTCTTTATACTTCTAAATAAATTAGAGAATAAGATTTCACAAACTCAGATTTGGAAAATTGTCAGGCCATTATAAAAGGTTTGTTGATCTGGGAATTATTATATCAACATGCGAAAAAAAAAAAAAAAGCAACAACAAATTGTAAGCACAAATGAGATATTACAATTGTTTCAACTCGTACAGAACATTTCCCCCCATTGCAACAAAATTATATAGTATTGTGAATAATAATAACGATTACAGCTTCTAAATGAATTTATTGCCAAAGTCAGAAAATAAAAATTTCACTTACCCACAGGTGTCAATTCTTCCTTCTCCTTTTGAGCCTTACTTTCCAATAATGAACGCTAAAGATAATACAAACAAATAATTTTATAAAGTTTTTAAAAAGAATTTCTAAATTTAATTTCATTATACAACTCGCACCTAAAATGACCAAGTTTTTCATTTCCACTATTAGTTTTATTTCATTTCAATCAAATCACTTCTATAACTATGTATGAAAATAAATTAAACAGCCTGCCTAGGCACCTTAAATATTATTTGAGTTTAGGTCTTTGAACACTTGGATTTTTTTTAAACACAAGATTTAATGTGTTCCCCCTTCCCCTTTCTTTTCCCTGAAGGCAAACAGATTTTATATAACTGCAAAATTACTTAATTAAGCATTTAAGGTGTTAAATAAAGTTTCATGAAAATTAAATAGTTTAATCTGAAATAATGGAGACTCAAAAAGAGAATAATGATATATCAAAGAACCGATTAAAAAAAATCAAAGCATAGTATTGATCAAATTTTGCTGTAACTACTGTAAACATGCATATAAATTCTGATTTTTAAAAATTAGCAAAAAGTGAGATTATTTTTCCATTAGCTCTATAGCAGCAAGAGAATGTACCAATTGGAACAAATGGCGCAAAAGTTGTAATCTCACATCAACTTCATGTTATACAATTGTAGTACTGAGCACACTTACAATAGATGTCTGCTAATTATTATTACTGCAAAAAACTGTTGTCAAGTTAATGGAAATTTACTGATATAAAAGTCCTATTTTTTCAAAATCAGCATTAAAAGAATAAATAAGCAAACAAAGTCTTAGTTTCAGCAATATAAAAAAGTTACATAAAGTATTTTAATGTCAGACATGACACAGTCTTAAAAATAAATAAATAAAATAAAACCAAACATAAACAGTGTGAAATAAAATAAGCATAATTAATTGAACAATAAAATAATTTATACAAAAAGTGTTTGGCATACAAAATATAGCAGAATTATTACTTAAAGTTTCAAAAATATAGTAGAATTATTACACTAAAGAAAATTAATTAATCTCAAGATTGATAAAATTCGTTTCTGAAAAGGCTGAAGTTTGTGTTTTCACAGAAATATGTCATGTCTATAATTCCACTTTAACTAGTAATAAATGCTTCTTAGTTACAACATTCATAGAGCATTAAAAAAATTTATAAATGTGAAAACAAATCACTTATATTTTTCATAAATATATTATAGAAAGAAAATACTTCTATTCCAAAAGTAACTTTCTACAATTTAAAATAGAAAAACAATTCTTTTTTACAACAAATTCTTCCAGAAATAATGGAAAAATTAGTAAAAATGTCAAAATTTTGATTGGTTTTTAATTATTTAAAAAATTAAAATTATTTTGATTACCTAGTATCTGTAGTCAATATAATTGATAAAAAAAATTAATAAGAATTTCGATCTAATATTCTGTTTTATGGCACACAAATCTTTAATATGTTGAAGGTCAGAGAACAGAATCGCAACAAACCTGACGGGCTGTCATTAAATTCGGATCTTTCATACGTCTTAATTCATCATCTACCTCCTCTAAACGTCCTGCTTCCAGAGCTGCTAGCCAAGCTTCTTCTTCATCCATTTTCTTTCCCTTTTTGGAGGAATTACTAGCATTTGCTGAAGAATCAAGTAATGGAGCAGCAGGTGATGCACCTACTACATCTAAGACAAAATGAATAAATTGAATTTTTTAAAGTAAAGTAGAGAGGGGGGTAAATAACAAATCTGAATCAGTGATTTAAAAAAAAATGTCAGAATGTTAATGTTCTAAATAAATGTTAAGAATTACTTTAATATCATTTTTAAGAGATTTGATGAAAATTCATTATAATGTAAAAATTGCTTTTAAAATTTAAATCTAATTTTGAATTAATATTTTACTAAATAAATTAATTGAAAAAAACAACAACTTCCAAGCAGTAAGTAAAACCTTCATCAAGTAAGCTTCTCCTGTAAATGCCTAAACTTAAAAATTAATTACCAAAAAATATTAAAAATTTTGAATTTGTAACATATAAATAAAAACAAAATCCACAAGTAGTAAAAAAAGAAGAAAAAAAAACATTAATAAAATATAGAAGTATATACAAAGTGATATAAAATAAATAAACTGTTAGAATGAAAAATTTTTAATAAAATTAATATATTTTTATTTTAAGCAACCAGCATATCTCTTAAGTATAATAAAACAGTTAGCTAATTTGACAGGTATTCTTATTTAGTAAACAAAGAAAATATTTCTTAAAGAAAAGTTACAATTTATGAGCAAAATAATCAACTTGACTAAAAAGGAATTATTCAGAGAAAAAGTCATTAATATATATATATATATATATATATATATATATATATATATATATATATATATATATATATATATATATATATATATATATATATATATGATAAGCAGATGCAGAATGACAATAAAATGAAGATCATTTATATAGTACTATATTTAGACTTGATGAAGCACCAAACTGACTGGCATTCGGCATCCTTTATATTAAATATATAAAACACAAGTTAACATGGGCAATTTTTCTACGCACTTCTAACTATAGCTTGTACAGCTTATATGTAAATATGGCACTACAGTCATATATATAACTTGCAAATGATTGATAAAGATTTATAATGCAACAGTCAATAGTGATTAATAAGAGAATCTTTAAGCTTTATTTAATTGATATTATGAAAGTGAAAAATTATGTAATATGTGATTATATTATTCTAACAAAAATGATATTATGAAATGTAGTTAGATTATATTTTAATAAAGTTTACAAGAATCAATAAATTAAAAAGTGAGTATATTATTTGTAAAAAAATTACATTCTATTTTATTCAAACCATGATAAATCTGCTTATAAACATTATTAAATAGATAATTTAATCCTCACATCAAACTATACCAAAGAAGACATTAAAGAAGACCAATTTCAATTTAACTTAATCAAATAATTTACATATGGAGAAAAAATAATATAACAAAATTGCATTATCGAGAGAGATATTTCCAATTAATCAATGAATAATTAATTGCAATACTTAACAAGAATACAGTGGGTAATCTGCAATGCATTTTTTGGAAAATGACTAAAATATATAGCAAACAACTTATAAAAATAAAACAGCGTTTATGATTTGTAAATCTTGCAATCTGTTAATTAAATGTTATGTTTTGTAAATCTTGCAATTAAAAAGATAACATTGTGAAACCCAAAGTTAACAAGAATAGTAGCAACAAGTGGCAATGTAAATGAAACATATTAAGAGTGACAATTACAAGTAAGTTTACACATCTATGAATATTTGGAAATAGATTGAAATAAATGCATACATAACTTTCTTTTGGTGTATTATGCAAATGATTTCAATTCTCCCCAATTTTAATAAATGCTTTTTTAAATGGCTTACCAGCAATTAGCCTAAAAATAATTAGTAAATCTGAAAAAATAATGCTCATTATGAAAATCAAGCAAAAGGTGATTATCATTGTTATTCAATTATATTAAACAGAAAGAATTCTATACTTATTTAGATTTTTAACCTATTTTAAACTAATAAAATTAATTGGCTTCACTGTAATTATCTGCTATCATATATTTCCAATTTCATATAGGGTTGGAGAGAATTTTAAGAGGTTTTTTTAAATAACAGCATGGGAACAAATTAATCATAAATTTTAAACATGAATTATTTCTAAGTTGTTTTTAAATTTGTTTTAACAATAGATAATAATGACCATCTTACAATAATATTTCAGAAAATAATATAAAGTTTCAGGATCATATTGTTACATACACAATGAATGAAAATATAATAACTAGCAAATAAATGTAAAATGTTGCAGACATCAAAAATACAAAAGAGGTTTTATTTACCTATGTTAGCAGACTCGTCACTAGAAGCTTCATTAATCTCCGATTTGCTCAACCTAAAAAAAAAATGTTTTTAAAAAATAAGATTTCAACAATGATAATAAACCCTAAGATCATTTTGATCTTACAGTTTAACCATAATTATCTTACAATTTTATCATAATTCATAATAACCAGCATTAACTGCCTTAATAATTACATTCCTACAGATAATATTATGAAAAGGATTACCCAAAAGTGAATAAATTATTTTCAAATTTGAAATATATCTGTTTTCTACTTTAAAGTCACAGGCTACGTATTAAAAAATTAATACTCCACTTAAAAGAAAAGAAGAAAAAAACTATCTTCCTGCAATATATTCAATGTAAAGAATAAAGAAACAAAGTTTTAAGAAGTTTAAGTTTAACAAGTTTAAGTTTAAGAAGAAACAAAGTTTTAAGTTTATTCAAAAAGAACATATAACTAATACTGCTTTTGTTATGCACAATCTAATCTTTTATGAAAATTCAATTATTATTAAAAATGACATATTAAATGGTAATTTTTCTTTCTTTTTCTTAAAAAAGAAAACAGCAAAGTAGTAGTAAACTTGCAGAAAAGCAGATAAAAATATTCATATTAACTCATAAAAATTAGTGTTATAGCTTATGATGAATCAACAATCACAGATACCAAATCAAACACAAAGATTAGTTTTTGAGACAATCAAAACAAGCAAAATATGTAACAAAAGAGGAAAACTAATTTATGCAGATATTAATATTTTGGAAAGAAATATTTATGCCAGAAAAAGACAATTCCCAATAACCGATTTTTGAAAACATTAATATGTAAAATACCTAAATAATATTCGTAAAATTTTAAAATAATACTAACAAAATTCTAAGATGATCACTGTCATATTTTACTTCAGTTCTGTTCCCTAGGGAAAACATTTAATATATTATCCGAAACACAATATTCTTAGCAGATAATATTAGACATATAACAATAATTTTACATAATAAAATTTTTTCTTTTTGCCAAATATGCCAAATTTCTAATAACATAAAATAAAGTTAGTATGCTGATAAATAATAAGACAATATTCAGGAGGTTTGAAAGTATTCAAAAGGTAATATAAAATTAATAAGATGGCATAAATAGCTGTGACACAGTTTTCATTAAATGTAATTAAAAATAAAATTTAGAAGTTTGCTAAGTACTTATTAATAATCACATTATTTATTAGATAAAGGAAAAAATAAAATATAATAAAAATCACGAGGAAGAATTACATATGTATGTATGGAATATACTATAATTTGTGAATGAAATTAATTACTTAGAATTAGGGATTGCAATACCAGTATACCGGGATACCGAATACCGGTATTTTGAGCCATTTTACAATTTTGTAATACCGGTATTCACAAGTTTAAATACCGGTTTTACGGTATTTACTAAAAATTTTTAAAATTGTCTCCACTATATGTTCAGGGATTGCCAACATAGCAAAATAGTATACGTTTTTGTTTTTAATGTCTCCCTAACAGGTGAAATTAATTAGCTAATTAATTGCTTAAATCTAAATTAGCGAAACATGGATTATCCCTGAAAGAAGATATTGTATCCATAACGACTAATGGAGCAACAGTTATGAAAAAAGTTGGAAAGTTGATTGCTGCAAATCAGCAATTGTGCTATGCTCATGGAATTCAATTAGGAGTAATAGATGTATTATACCAAAAAAATAAATAAATAAAAAAACAGAAGAATCCAAATGCTGTGGATATAGAAACTTCAGATTCCAACTTTGAAAAGAGTGAGAGTGATATTGACAATGAAGATAATGACAATGTAATTGTTGAAGAAGATATTGTTAATGAGGATGAAATATTAACCCATGAAGAATTGCTCCCTATAATTTATAAAGTTCGAGAAATTGTTACGATATTTAAATTTTCCCCTACAAAAAATGCCATATTACAAAAATATATACTAATTGAAAATAAAACAGAATATATTTTAATAATAGATTCTAAGAAACGTTGGAGCAGTTTACTCCTAATGATGGAACGATATTTGAAATTTAGAAATCCAATCCAAAAAGCAATAATCGACTTAAACCTGTAAATTAATTTTTCAGATAGTGAATTCGACTTAATATCCAGAACTATATCAGCTTTACTTCCAATAAAACTGACTATAGAGGCATTATGTCGGAGAGATTTTAATTTATTAACAGCTAATGCAACAATAAATTTCATGTTGCAGTCATGAAAGAACAGCACACATCACTATCTGAAGAATTACATATTACATTGAAAAATCGCACAGAAGAAAGGCATACCGAAATAGAAAATGCCTTATGGTATTTACATAATTATAATGATTTTAAAAATGAAAAAGAAGAAAAGAAAATAATCAATTCAAATCTGATTAAGTTTATAGTAAATTTTCTTAAAATTTTGTACCCACAAATCTATTTACATTCAGAAGAATTTGGTTCAGTTATCAAAGATTATGATGACACTAATGTCGATAGTGAAAAGGAATTGTCTCTTGAGCAAAAATTAGAATTAGCGACAAATAAAAAAAAATTCAATGAACCAAAATACAATACAGAAATCAGCTATATCCAAAGCCATCTGACGAGAAATTGATTTATTTGAAGATGAGGGATTTAGAGGTAATTACTTGGAAAAAGTACATCGTGTATTGGTAACAGTATCGCCAACTAGCTTAGATGACGAAAGAGCGTTTTTGACAGCTGGTAATTTTCACACAAAATTATTTTTCAGGCTTAAAGACAATACAATTGATGCATTATGTTTTTTAAGATCACATTTCAAAAATTTGTATTAGTACCACAAACTGAATAGTGATATTTACACTTTTTTTGTGATTTAAATAAATAAGTTGTTCCTTTACTTTTTTGTGAATCTTTATAGACTGTTATAATTTATAAGCTACATATTATTTTTTGTGATATTTACACTCTCTTACAAAATTGGCAAATAAAACAAAGAAACACCTCTGTTTTCTTTCTTTTCCTAAAATTTCTAATACCGGCATTAAAACCAGTATCCCAGTATTAAGATCTAAAAAATACCGAAGACCGGTATTGAAATTTTGGTCCGATATTGCAATCCCTACTTAGAATAAATTAATACTAACAATGATTTGCACTCATAAATTATGATCAAATTTTAATACATTTGATTATATAATCATATTTATAAAAGTGATATTTTTTATCATGAAGTTATCATATTAATTAGAGAGCAAGTAAATGAGTCTTAAAAATTAGAATGGAGATCTTCGAAAAGGAATTTTTAAAAAATCCTTTTATTTACTAAAAGATAAAGTCCAAGGTTCATCAAAACTATATGAGCAATCTTTCATTCAAATGCATCATCAACAAATTTAAAAAATAATGAAATAAGACTAGAAAGTAAACTATATATAAGATGATTAGAGAAGAGGAAAAAGACTATTTTTACAAAGGAAAATGAAGTCATAATGGTTTAGTGTTATAACATATTAAATAGTTCTGTAGGGGAAAAAAGAAATAATTTTATTGATACAGTATTTGTATTATTCAATAAGGAATATATTAAGATTTATTTAATGCCATTTATATTTTTCTCTTTAGTTCAGCAAACAACAACTTTACCAACAGCAAATCTTAATGACATTTTCATATTTATAATTATTCATTTTGAATTTAAAATTAAAAAACTACTATTTTTATAAGTGTAAAAAGAATTTGTTGATATCTTTATACTATAAGCATTAGTGAAGGATAGTAAATATGCAAAAAATATTGACAACAAAAACATGTCAATGTAACCTACAATTTCAGTAACATAATTTTAGATGATTATGATGACATGAAAATCATGAGAAAGGATATTAATAAAAAACCATATTAATGGGGAAAAAAAAAAAAAAAGCCTTTTCATTCAAAATATTTTACCTACAAACTAAACTGCGAAATGATTTTTCAGAAATTTAAAGAGCAATTATATATTTCTCAGATGAAATATATGTAATTATCACAGAGTTTTATTTTAAATTCAAAGACAAAATGCTTTGCAATTAAAGTGAATAAAAGAATATGAATGACATTCTGAAATATTTTCTTTAGTTTGACAATGGACAAAATATGAGCTAAATTAACATCAGACAGCAAAAAATTAATAAATACTGAATTTGCAGGTATAGAACCATTTTGTGCCCTTTATGTATGTTATAGGATAATAATAGTAAAAAAAAATTAAGCGTAATTGAAAGAGATCTAGCATTTTATAATATACCATTTTAACTGGAAAATTAGCTAGCATTTTCCAATCAGCATGATATTCATTAGGCACTTTAGAATGTGAATTCATGCACCTTTTAATGGTAATTAAAATGCATTAAAAATAAATTTTTAATGCATTTTGCATTTATAAATAAATTTTTCTAAAACTTTTCTTCCTTTTTTATAGGCTTTTGATAAGTTATCAGATACCGATAAATAAAAATAATATACTATTACAACATAATTTTCATGTTAATATCTTTACAATGTAAAATAGAATTATATAACTATTGTTTAAACTAAAAAAGTCATTAATTGTAAGTTGTGTGTAAAAAATTGTTAAAGAAAGAAATGAATACTGAAAGAATAATAGCATTTTATATGCATATGCTGTTAATAGTCTCATATGATGTATTATTTATCACAGCAAACCTTGTTGAAGTCAAAATTGAACAATAAACTATTTTCTAACTAGCCAACAGGTGTAAGGGCTGCAATAAGTCTAAAAAATATTAGTCTATTTGGAAAATGATCAATGATTTTTCATTCAGCTTGGCAACACATTAGTCTACACAATAATAGTTTCCACATTAATCAAAGCACAAGTACAGACTTAGAATACAGATTAAAAAATACCATATCTTTTTTAAAGATAAATTTAAGCACTTTCAAGAAATATATTTATTGTACTTATTACTTTTCCCATCACTAAATCAAGCAACTATAAGCAAATGCATTAAAAACACATTCAGAATTAATGAAAAGAAAAAAGGGGATAAAATTTTACCTAGCTTCCCCAAATGTTTGGCCTCCAATTTTTATTTTAAGCTTCAAACCTGGCTTAAATTTTTCGCCCGGAGTTCCAGGACTATTGCCACCTGATCCATCATCAGCATCATCAATGCCTCGTTTCTTCTTATGTTTCTTATGCTTGTGCTTCTTATGTTTTTTGTGGGGTAATCCAAGGACATCTAAAAAAAGAGAAAGAAATGTTATAAATTATACATAGTGTAATTATGATAATTTGATTAAAAAATTCCAACTTTTACTGTTCCAAAATAATTCCAATTAAGTACTGGTAAGTCTTTAAATATAGAGAGCATTGATTGAAACACTTTTCATTAGTGCACAAATATAATAAGGCTCCATATATAAATTATCAAATTTGAATAATGAAGGTAAAAGAAAAACAGCAAACGATAAGCAGCAACTGAGGTCTGCTTATTGTCTGTTGTTCAAAACAGATATAGTCGCATAATTACATATCATGTATCAGCAATTTCAGTATATGAAATATCTAGATTGCACTACATTAAGAAAACAAGCATTATCTTTCATGACAATCCCATCAAAAAACATTAAGCAAAAATTCATAATAATAAAAAGTTTTAAACAAATGAATATTTAATCTACTTGATTCTTTAAATTAAGCTCTATAAGACAGTAACATTTTCAACTACAATAATAAAAGATATATATCAATATATTAAAACATTCTAAATTTATAATAGATGTTATGCATAAATTGTTACCTACTTAAAGCAGCCTAATAACCTAATTGTTCATTAGAAAATAAGGAAATTTTTAATTCATATTAATGATATATAAAATATATATTTAGTAACAAAAAGAAGGAAAAAAAAACTGTAATAAGCACTGCTACTACAGGATGTATAAAATATTAACATACAAACAAATTTTAGTATCTATGTGACATATTTGTTTACAAACAAGAAAACAAACTTATACCATTTAAACTGTTTTTATTCTCATATTTTTTTGCTCGGGAAATTGTTTTATCACTGTGGCAAACCCACATTTAAATTTTTGAAGATATTATAAAATTTGAAAAAGTATCCCAGAAATCTAATGAATACAAATAGATAATAAAAAATAATATATATATATACACACACACACAAGGAAAAGATTCTTGAGTTATTATTTTGGAAGGAGTTTCTGTAACAGATATTAAAATACTGTCTCCATGATAGAAAAGACTTATTTTGAAATCTTACAGGTAGTACTTATATAGTTGCAATAGTATTAGGTGAATCATATTTGCTAATTAGTAGCAAAAGCAATTCTTTAAAATTCCACCTGTCCACTAATATTATCATTGATTATTACTCTATTTGATTAATATTTCATAAGGAAGGCTGGTGTGGGTACAACACATTTTCATCTATAGCTTGGCAAATATATAAAACTACTGAAAATGTGAAAAAGAAAATCCTTATTCAATTTTGGAAGTTCTATAACACTTTCAGAAAAGTATAGTTTTACTGCATTGATCATGCTAAATTTGGATTTTGAATGTTAAATCAAGGAGAGATCAGGTAAGAAATAAACTAAGTGGAGAACTTCATGCATCATTATTAAAGAATGAAATTGTCTGATTCTTGCAAGCATGAAATTGTCCTGACTGACGAATCTTTTTACAAGATAAAGATACTTCATACATGGCTATTTGTATGAAAAAAGTGTACAAAAGAGAGCATCAGTTATACTATGTGTGCCAAGTTTGGCATACCTGATTCAAAAATTTGAATGTCTACAAATTTTAGCAATGGGTCAGATTTGAGAATGTAAGTATTTCAATAAGAAGACAAATTCAAAAAAAGTATTTTGTACCATGCCCTTAATATTTCAAATAATTTGTTTTGTTTGACTGCTGAACATGCGATTCCTGATTATCAAAATGAGGGGATCGTAATACCGTCTTGATAAATTATTATACATAGAAATTGATAAGATTTGTATTGATAAATTATCATATGTTGAAGTCAAGAAAAAACTGGCAAAGAGAATCTATGCAAAATAAATAACTATGCATAACTGATCATGACCATGAGTAGTAGGAAAAACAGCATCATATGATAGGCACGTAATATTTTTGCAAATAAAATTGAGACATAGAGCTAAGTGTTTCACTTGGAACAATAACATTGATACTTCATAATTGAAAATATGTATCATGATTTAACAAAAAGTATTTCTAACTGTATCAGGTTAGGATTCATCTGTTGCACAAACCATATTGATGCAGTGTACTCATCAAATCAATGGGAGATTCTACTGGATGTATGCGTCATACCAGTTACAACTCAACTCCAAATGGAATAATTCAATTCAGATTCTTTTCTTCTTTTTTTTTTCGAAGTAAATATGCTTTCAGAATTTTTTATGTAAATATTCACAATTAAAGTGCGCTTTCATATCACATCCATAGTAATCAATGAGGATTTTTTACAAATTGGCATCCATAACAAGATTATGGATTATTTAAAATGGGACAAAACACAGCTTAGGTGATTATTTACTAAATCGTTGTGAAAATGGAATCAGTAAGTAAGATTGAATTGACACTCGTATTTAATATTTTAAATGATAAAGCTGATAAGTTATTTGAATTAGATGAAAAAATTAGAGTAATATGGTCTGAAATGGAAAATGTTGAATTTTCTAATGACATTGATTTAACGGAATATTATTCCAATCAATGTATTGCTATGAAAACGAAAGTTGATTTTACTGTAGCAATGAAAGAAGAAAATAGTAATATTTCAGATGTATTAAATGAAACAAAATGAATTGTGGCCAGTTTCTATCACTAAAACCTATGCATTCTTCCCTCGGGGGAGCCTGTATCCCCTAGAGGGAGCATCCCTAGGTAGCGGATAGGGGAATGCCTCTCCATTGGTTGACCAACGGGCAGTAGGAGTGAAATGAAATAGCTCCCGTGGATCAATAGGCAGAAGTCCAACCTCTCGAGGCTCTGACAAATATATTTCTATGATGAGTCGAATTGCAGAAGCAGTAATCAGGACTCATGGATGCATTTGATTCGGCTATGTCATAGACACAACAATAAAAAAAAGCAAAAAAAAAAAAAAAAAAAAAAAGCATTCTTTATTTAAAATCTTAAAGAAGAAAAGAGAAAACGAATTAAAGAAATAAAAACGATACTACACAATATGATTAAGCAGGAAATGCACCAAAATTACTAACTTATAATAGTTTATAAGTCACCTCCCCCTCTTTCTTGTTTTAAAGTATTTATAGAATAACTTTAATTCATTTATTTATATTTCAGTTTCGCAGTAAACAAGATTTAGACTCAGAAAAAAAAATCAATACAGAATATACCAAAATTTTATAAAAATTTCTAAATTTACCTGAAATTTCCATTTTGAAAAATATTTTTTAATTGGAAAGTGAATTCAATAAAAAATACTTATCATAGAGCAAACAAAGTTGAAAACAGAATCTGTCAAAATTAAAATATGAAAATAGTTAATTTAAAAACTTTCTAATAATTTAAATAAAAATGCTACTACTGTAATTTTAATCAACCGTTAAATATAATCAAAACATTCTCACAGATAGGAAATAATCTTAACACATCATAATACTGAAAAGAAATTCCTCCCTGAGAAATAAAATGGAACAACCCGCGCAAAATCATTTTTCTGCGCAGGTATGTTATTTTTATAATAAGCTAAATTTTTAAAATTTGTCACTGCGCACACAAGAATGTATATTTTAAATCCTTGATTCATAATTAAACTAAATAAATAGCTCGAACATTTATAAATATGAAGTGTTTAGTTAATTCATTAAAATAATTAAATAGTCAAATACTAAATTAAAATTCTAAGACTTAATTTTTGTCACCGTCCATATTAATAATAATAAACTTAGATATCAGAAATTCTTCTGATTTTCATTCGCATCGGAAACTAAAGTGTCAATTTATAACACAAGAAGTACACAAATTAATTTTATTATTCGAAGAGGAATTTCTAACTATTAAAATGAACAAACAGTTAACAAAAAGTTGAACACAAATTACCAACAAGTTAATAAAAAGAATATTTTTTTAAAAATCAATATACTCACCAACAGATTCATCTTCAGTAAGAGGTTCTTTCCTTTTAGGCATTTTTAATAAAAACTCAAAACATTATACTAAACGATATCAAGATGACTTAAAAAAACAATAACTATATACCAATTTTTTTCAAGATACAAAAGTAACCGAAGTAACATGAACAAAATCAACAAACAAAAGTATTGTTGCCGTTTTGGATGCACTAAACTCATGAAGGAAAATAATACTCAAGTAGCAAAAGAACGTTCTAGAAAACTGTCGTGATGTTTTTTTTGCCATTTTGCTTAAATATTACAAACACCTCTCCACTCCTAAATTCTAAATAAAGTGTAGTGTCGCCTTGATTCCAATGATTTATTGTATCATCATTCATTTTTAATTAAATTAACTTTAAAATAAGTGGCAACACTAAATAACCATGGTGAACGAGGAAGATTGGAGGAAATGTGTACCCCAGAATGTGTACCAAAATTCACTTTTCTTATTGACCAATCCCAGCCCGCGGAAGAAAGCCGCTACGTATATCCATGTATATGAGCAATGCAATCGTACATGTGATTGGCTAACGTGCCAACGTGATTGATTGTGTATGTTTACATTTTGGAAATGAACAGCAAACGTGTGTCAGATTCTGTCTGGTTAATCTTTGAAAATTCACAGGTGGTTTGAGACACAGAAGTGTGAAAGAATTTATGAGCAATTGTTGATATATGTGGGATAGTAAACATGAAAATATAGTTCTTTTTATCATGTACATAATGTTATTCCATTTACATTAACTTACAAATCTTCAGTAACATGTGAGATGATTATGATTTAAAGTATATTTGTATGTATCACCAAATAAGTAGCATATTTAGATAAATGATTTTTTTTTAAATATATTTCAAAGATTTTATTTTCTAGTAATTTTTTTTTTTTCTTTTTTCGTGCAGAACATGCAAAGAAGGCTTTCTATCAATATCATGTTTTCACAAGTATTGAGTCATAATTTTTAACAATGATTATCATGTTCATATTTAACTATCAGAATTTTATTGCTGCAGATATTCATATTTCCTCAATTTTAAATACTTTCATCTCTTTACTTTTTGTTTCAATAACACTTAAGCCCAACTAATGATTGACATTCTTATTAAATACTAATTTTACCTAATTGTTACATGACAAGTCGTAATAAGCATTGCCCTTTTTTTGTTTATTTATTTATTTTGCATTGAAATGGAATATGTAGGGGAAAAAATACTCATATATTGAACATATTCAAAGTGAAAAGGAAAATTTGTATTTTAAAAATATAAAATTGGTTGTTTTTTTTACTTCTTAAAATCAACTACATAGACTTAGACATTGATTTCTATTTATATAGCAATTTCAGCAGAATTAGTCAAACAAATGTCTTTCTCAAACTATAATGCCACGACAATTTGTGCAATTCTTAATTGCCATTCCTTCGATATAAATTTTGAAGATCAAGCAACTCATATATGTGTGAATTTTTTAATTGTTTGTGTGTGAATTTACATTGAAATATTTTAATACCATCTGCTTTTACTTTATTTCATATTAACCATTTTAAAATATATCCAAATTTCAATAAAAGACATACTTCTAATAACACGTTTTCTGTATTTTACTCAATATTTTGCTATACATATATATATAATGTAATTTTAAATAGCCATGTTATATTTCTTTAAAAAAAATTTCAGAATTTTTTTTTCTGAATTGGTTTGAATTAGTTCTTTCAATAACATATATATCCAATACAAAAACTTTCACATTCCAATGAAGGTAAAATATGCCAATCTATTGAATACCTTTTTTCGTGTAAAGGTGAATATTTTAAAATCCTTTTATGGAAGGCTTTATACAGATGTATGAGGCCTCATATAATGCACTTAGAATTTTAATACAATATTTTACTCGTTAAAGAAATATAATGATCATTGTATGATATTAAAATGCATACATGTTATATTTTTTTTAAAGGATTGAGAAATTATGTATATTTAAAATAAGCTATACAGAAGTTTCATGCAAGCATAATAAATAGTACTTAGTCAGCTCCTAATGAATTTGTTTAATTATTAATGAATTAGTGAATTTGTTTTAAATACAATTAAAGTTGGTACCATTCAGCAACTACATTTGTTGATTATCTCAGTGTCAAATAAATGTTTTAAGATTTAAGTTCTTAAAATATCTCTAATTTTATATAAACCTTGTCCTGGTTTTATATTAATCTTCAGTTTCCAAACTTTTACATTACATTGCAACTTCATCTCTTCACATAATATAGTGAAGCAAAAAAAGAGTAATATTTATTTTTCATTCCTTTTAACAATTTGCTATTTTGTTAAAATTTATTTTTAAATTAAAATAGCTTTCTAACAAATAAGATGCCAAAATTCTTTCTCTTGAAACTTAGCAAAAATTAAATGCTTTGCTATTTCATTTTCTGGAAATATTTAATTTAAACAATATTAATAAATAAATGTTGTATAATCCTGGTTCAATGTAAACTGATTTTATGAAATATCTCTGATATTGCAAATTCAAAAAACAAATACTTATTGTAGGGAAATAATTAAAATTCTTCCCATGAAATTGCAAAATTGCTGATTTTTTAATGAGTAATTGATATGCTATTATTCATATACTACAGTTTAGAATTCGTTTTGTATTCAAAACATTTCAGATCCCCCTTCCCCAAAAAAAACTTGTATTGCTTGCCTATATGCCTCTACAGAGTTTAATTTTGACCTGCTATCCATTATTAGGTTCTAATCCATTCAATTTTTTTTTCATTTACTGCTTATTGTGCTAACAAAGAATATAATATTAATAAAATAAAAATGATACAACATGTAACACAAATTTAATGAACCCAAATGTGGTACATAGTGCAAAGATTTGGATTATATTTCTAACATGATAGCGTTTATAGACGTGTGTACTGTTTATAATTTCACCATGCATGACAAAAATCATTCAAAATGGTTTACAGAACAGATCATCGCATCTGCAACTACAAAAGTTACTTCTTACGTTGCTGATGCTCATTAACCCTTTCAAGAGATATGGAAAATATGCTTCCTCCCAAATATTTCAATTTTTGTGTGAAGTTATGTAGGTTTACTTAAGTTCTGACTCAAATTTTCTATAGTATGGTATGGTATAGTTTAGGTTTTCTGGCACAAGGTACAATTTAGGGCAAGTTGTGTCATCCACAAGGATATTTAAGCAGTTCCATCATAAAGGTGTAAATAAAACAAGGATACATTGTAAAACGTCAAAAGTTTAAAAGGTCTATGATTTATAATGATTTGGTACAAGAATAAAAATAAATTTTAAATGCTATGAAAGAAACCAGTAGGTTTTAAAAAGTAAAAAATTTTCAGTGAGGTTTCTCACCCACCAGGTCCTGTAAATTTGAAATAGGCGAATGAAAGTGAGTTAAACGATCAGAAGTAAAATTAGGACATTGAGTAAGAATATGTGCAATAGAATTGATCACTCCACAGTTCGTACAATGAGGAAGCTTCAACTTCAGGCTTGTTCACCAAACAGCAAATGTCTATGTGTGTCCAATGCATAGACGAATTAATTTCACATCTGCGCATCAGTGTGGTAAAACTGACTACAAAAGTAATTCGGTCTGAGAACAAGTACATTTTAATGTTGAACTTATGGCGGCACTATAATAAGGCCAGGTTTGGGTGTTCTGTCTAAAACAAATTTTTTCGCTTCTGCGTATGAAATATTTCTTCTAACTTTCAGGCTTTGAATTACTTTTTCCATTTAGGATAGTCACGGGAATAAGCAGGATGGAGCCCAGAGCAGTTTAAACATTTGAAGGTTTGTGAGCTACAAACTGAAGTTTCATGAACATCAGCTGAGCATTTGGCACATCGACGGCTGCCATGGCAAGTTCCCTGCGAATGTCCGAATCTCTGACATTTAAAGCAACGTAGAAGATTCGGTACATATGGTTTAACTTTGGATTGTATATAGCCAGCACGTATAAATTTCGGAAGTTCCGGACTACTGAAAGTTAGAATGACATGTTTTGTTTGGAATGAATGAACCATTACGTTTAATTTTTATGCGATGAGCTGCACAAACTTTTTGGGAATGCAATTCCCGAATGAGTTCATTTTCCGAACAATCAAAAAGATCTAAATCAGAGATGACTCCTCGAGAATAATTCAGTGTCCTGTGAGGAGTTACCTCTACAGGGAAGTCTTCAAGTTTTGTTAATTTCTGCATCGTAGCAATCTGTGTTTTTGATGAGGTCTCAATAAGAAGATTCCCGGATGGAAGTTTTTTAGTAGATTTCACATCACCAATAAATGAAGAAATCAATCTTTGAACTATGAAAGGTCTTTGGTGTGTGTAATATTAGAAATCTAGTATCTTCAGTGATAGGTAAACATGGCAAAGTGTCTGAAAACCCATGCAAAAAGGGGGAAAAAAATTCGGGCCACGACGACACCGCCTTCCACGGAGCCCAACAAGGGAAGGAGCCACTGGCTCCCATTCCCAGCCTTAGCGCTTATCATGGAGCTAGCTGGAACCTAGGAGCCTATACGCTGAGAGTCACCCCCGGGGACAGTGACCACCCTTAAAGCTAAGCCCAAGGAGTAACCCCTTCGCTTGATCTTCTTGAGCAGCCCAGTCAAATATCTGGGATACCGGCCGATTGATGCATCAAGGACCGAAATGTACCACCCGTTTAGACGGGTGGTACATTTCGGTTTAGACCCTTAGAGGGTCACCACGTACGGTGAACACGTGGAGTTTTTGGTTGTCCATGCGAAGCAAGAAGCAAACAGAGCGGCGACAGCTTCTCATGGCAAGCTCCCTCGCTTACCGTCGAGAGAATGAAGAAAACAGAAGGGGAAGGGGGGATTTTAAGTGAAAAGGGGATAAAGAAGAGAAAAGAGATAGAGGAGTAGGAAGAGAAAAGAAAGAGTAAAGATCCCTGGGTACCTCGGGATTGGAACACCTGTACCCACCTAAAGAAGGTGAGCCCCTGAGGGGACAAATTTTCTATAAGACAGGAACTTAGATGCTTCAGTTCCTTATTTCACATAAAATAGTGTGTCTTGATTTGTTACTTAATTATCAAGAAACCAAATTTAATTAATGTAATTAGCTAAATGAGTCACTTTTCTTAAGCCAAATTCAATCCTAAAAATATTTTAACAAATCATGATTGTGTAAAAAAAAAATGACCTTTTAAAAGATTAAGGAAGAGTTTTTCAAAATTTGAATTAGATTTTTCACCTAAACATTATTTAAAACTTTAAATTTTTCCTTCAATAATTTTGAAACATATCAGACACAAACCATTTTTTAAATTATTTTAAAAATACAAAAATGAGTTTTCCGATGAAATTTATTTTATTTCCGTGCGTGTTTTTACCTGTAATTTATATAAAATTTTAAAAATATTTTTTTTTAATATACTAATTATAATTAATTTATACTCACACACATTCCAAAGATATTAAGTATATTCGTTAGTAATTATTTTCGGTACAATAAAATCAGAGGAATCAAACATAAAATATTCCAGTCGAATTATCATGAAAAGTACCAAAATGTGGAGCAAGTTCGGGAAAAAAAAATTTAGGAGCAATAATCCCCTCTCCTTTCAACACGTCTCTGATCACAATGTATTCTTAAAGTCGAATTAAAGGACTTATTTGCAATTCTAAAAAATTCAATTGAAAACGATTTTCTATCATTGGGGCAATTGTGTTTTTTAGTAGTCAGACAGAATAACGTTTAGAAATTTAGAATGAAAGTCTTTAAAGGAGTGCTATGGAAAAATAAACCCATTCATCATAATAAAAATTCTTATAAAGAATATTTCCAAGAAGTTGAAGATCATAAGTCAGATAGTGAACCGGACTAAAACGAAGTCTTCGAATGCCAATTAAACCCTCAAGGGGTCGTTTCTCTTTTCCTCTCCTTAACAATATCTATATAAACAGTTTTAAGAAGAAAATGTCATCAAACTGAAATAACAAAAATTTTTATTGCGGATCACTTTCTAAAGTTCAGTATATCGCAATGCCAAATTAAATTTTCGAAGAATTCAACACAAAATAAGTTTTATGACTTTTTAAAGACAATCTAAATAATATTTAATTATAGATTTGATATATTTATTTTAAATTATAATGCAGCTTTTTTTTTAAATTATGGAACAACAAAATATAAAAGTTTCGGTAGAACAATGTTCTAAAAGTAAATAACGAACTGCTAGAAAAATATTCTAAAATTAATATCAATATTTATAATAATAATTAAGTTTGCACGGCTTTTGTACACTAGGCGACAGTACAAAATGAAACTATCGGAAATACCACACACAAAATAAAATATCTAGAGGGACCTAAGCAGTTGTCTATTTAATAAAAAGGTCATATTCAGGCACTGCAGAATTGTATTCAGACTATCAACATATACTCTGTTGAAGATATTTTTCATTAAAATGAACTTGTTTTTACACGAATAAAAACAATGCAAGGAACATAAGTTGCTAAACTATCAGATGTGAAAAATTATTAAAAGAAATAACCGCATGATTGACTTCTTAAAAATAAAAATTGCTTAATATTTCAGTGACAAGCTGTTTCATTCATCATTTAGATAAAAAGAAATAGTTTGTCTTCAATATTAGGATATAAATTTCTTGGATAAAAAATTCATACAATTATTAATTCTTCAGACTGGTTATGTGTTAAAAAAAACTTGTCAACACTATAATGAAACCTCATTTGTAAAAAAATGAAAATTACTTTAATTTTACAGAGTTTTTTACATCCAATATATTTAATTCACCCAAAAAAAAATTGCATGCAATAATATAGCCTTCAAATGAAATTTGGTAAGGAAAAACTAGTCCAAATATAGTGTTCATATATTATGAGAGGCTTCTTTTTTTACAGAATTTTAACACAGTTTAATTATTTTTTTTCTATAAATTTGGTACTCATTCTTTCTGAATTTCACAGAAAAAACGGAAAATCAGCTCTTCCCTAGAAAAGAAGAAAAAAAAAAAAAAAAAAAAGACAAGAACTTATTTTCTCAAGTTGAAAGTTTAAAAGTAGGAAGTATAGTCATAAAATCCAGTATTCACATTCTACCTTTCTTTTTTCCATTGAAATTTCCCATTCACACCCTATGAGCATAAACAATCAATATCAGCATTTGGCAGGAAAAGTTTTATAACTGAATGAGCTGATTTTTTAGTGATTCACTTGTCATTTTAAAATTAGGATTTATCACATACCTATTTTGCTTATAAAAAATCTTAACTCATAATTAAAATTTTTACAATATTTAACAAATATCTTCATTACCTTATGAAAAAAAGACTAAAAAAAGATGTTGTATATTTATTCTTAATTTCATAGACATGGCCTTTTATGTTGGATATTGGCAATAACCTAGTCACATTTTCCAAAAAATATTCAGTCAACTGTCTCCAAGCAAGACACTGCAAAAATGTGCTGTGTAGTAAATTATATAAAACATAAAATCAGGAAACAGTACTTTTTTTCTTTTCTTTTTTTACCTTGCTAGATAGTTTATTGCCACTCTATAATTAATTTTTTTAAAATACAAATCTTCAAAATCATAAATAATTTTGTTAAATATAAAATTTGTTTCTATTTTGACATTTTTATTTTATTCTTTCAAGTTATAATGATATTCTCTCAGTACTCCAATGTGCCAAAGAAATAGATGAATTTTATTAAGTTCACTAATTTTATATACTATTCCAAGCACTTATAAATTTGTTTCATTTGCAAAATGAAGAAAAGAAAACTGTATCTGGGAGACATTTATTAAATTAATTGATAACCAAAGATTAATTATATTTATTAACTATGTAAAAAGAAATCATTAAGTAATAGGTATAAATGGAAAAATAAAATAACATAGAATCATTAAAAATCTGTAATTTGTGAAAAGTAATAATGTAGCATATTCTTATTGTTTTGTTTCACTTCAGAATGTGAGAACTATACATCTTTATATGAGCTGAAAGAAGAAAAATCAAGCTCAGCAATATCCTTGCAGATTTTCCACAAGCATGGCAAAGTGATGAAATATGCAGACAATGAATAGATAATATAACATTATAAATTTCTACATATATTTCAACCATCTACATCTAAATAATTTTTATACAGATTTCTATGCCCCCCCCCTTATAAGAATGTACACTAAACAAATGAAATATAATTATTTTCATATTATCTAAATGATCTATTTTAATTTTAAATACAACGCAGCTATAGCATGGAAAATGTTCCATTTCTTAGCTGTCACTTACTGCTTTATTTCTTGAATTCTTGTTTGGATATATTTGTTAGTTCAGAGCCAGGGTCACCAATGAGGAAGATTGATGAGGACGAGGAGCAAACTCGTGACGTTGGGATTTGTAGCCGAGTAACAAGACCCCTGGACAAAAGTGTACACTCTTTCCAGAGGCTGTTATCTGGCTTGTAAGCTTCACCACAATTTCTGGTATGGATTTATCCTGATACTAAATTTTTTTTTTCATAAAGGAACTTCCTAAAAGTTAAAAGCTTAAAAAGAAAGCCAGAAATTTCTGGACAATCTTTTCAGCTAAACCATTGGGAATTTGTTCCTTTATTTTAAGACAGGAGAAAATAAATAAACTGAAATATATACAATATAACAATATAAACTGCAGTATAAAAAATTAATTTATTTTTCTTATAAAAATATATACTATTTTGGTAACAGTGAGCTTTTATTGATATACTGATTCAAATTACATTCACTAAATAACAAACAACATTTAATAAACCCATTAAAATGAGACAAGAACAATTTAAAGTAACACAATCATATACTTATATTAAGTCGTTTTTAGTATGTTGCTTCCATTATGAGCTTGTTTCTTCCTGTTTTGAATATGTGATTAACTTAAATTTTTGAATTTAGTCACTTACCTTTTCTTGACACCATCAAGGCACTCCATTTCCAAAATTATCTATTCTCACTGAGATTAGCAATCATAACTTGCATTAAATCTTCTGTGAAACTAATAATAAAAGAACTTCCTAAAAGTTAAGCTTAAGAGAAAGCTAAAAAACTTTAGACAATCACTTAAAATTAACCATTGGGAATTATTTGTTCATGGTGTTTAAAATTTAGAAGGGATAAGGGATAAATAATTCCCATTAAGTAAGGTTAACAATTAATCAAATTTATTATTTTTAAATTAATAAAAAAATTAAAATTTTCACAATAAAAGATTTAAAAAATTTAAGTTTTTAGTAATCTGTTCAAACATTAGGGCTCTAAATGAAAGTATGTTGAAGTCCTGAGTTAAAGAAAATTTATTCAATTTTTGATGTGCATAAAAACTTATATAAACTCCACAATTAAAATCATCAGTTTGTTTTATATGAGGTGGAAAAAGTATCTGCCAGTGGCTTTTTGAATTAAGCAATTTATTTAAAATCTTAGACCACTTCCTAACCAAAATTGCAGTATTATTATCTGGTCTGCCAACAAGTGGATCAAAATATTCAAATGTTTTAAGTTTTATATTAACAATAATCAAAGTCCAATGACAATTTAAATTGACAGGGATAATTAATAAATCTAGATTTGGCAACTCTTGAATCCAAGAAAATTTAAGAATATCCTTCTGATTAAAAATTAAAACTGATTGCAAGGATTCTATTGCTTTACAATTTCTGAATTTCTCGGTTAACAGAAAAAGAAAAGCATCAATAGCAGAATCATAAAGCCAACCCTTCTTAAAGCTCGGTGACACAGACTTTAGATAATTCTCTTCTTTCCGAGTAACAAAAGGATCTAAAGATTTTAATATATAAAAAGAAAGATTGATATTATTAATAGTTACTACTGTTGCAGTAGGGTTACCCACATTCATCTTACTAAATTTATTGAATATATTAAGGCTAGTACATACAGAATTTTCTCTAGCAGAATAAGCTTTTAAAGGAATAATTTCCTTTTTATGACCATCAGGATCATCATTACTTTTTTCATCACGACTAAAGCATTTAGAAATTTCTCCCGCATGATACGATTGTAAAGGTGCAATCTCATCTATAATACTGTCAGGTTCATCAATATTTTTTTCATTTAATCTTTGCCGTTTCCTATTTTTTTCCTGAAATGATTTTCTCCTCTTTTGTCTTTGAGAAGTTTTATAAAATTTAATCAGAGGGGGAATTTTTTGATTGGGAGCAACATATACGCGAGGCGTGACAGGAGCAGGATCATCTTTGTGACAGACAACTCCACACATACCAGATACTAAAGTATTTAAAAAATTTACTACATTAGTTAGCATAGTTTCTTGAATACGAGGAATTTTAATTAATTCCAAAATCTCGGAGCATAGTTTTTTGCATTCAGCTTCTTTTGTGTTAAAACATTCAGACGAAACATTACCTTTCAATTCCAAATTTAAGATTTGGGGCTCAATTCCTTGTGCATTTCTTTCATTTTCAACAGCATAAAAATCATCTGTTATGTATGTTTTCATTTCAGAATACAATAAATGTACTTTATGAATATGTTTGCAAAGGTTACTATTGTCTTCACAAGAACACACATACAAATGACTACATAGTACTGTACAGTTAATATCAGTACATTTAAAACAGCAATGATCTAATAAAAGACAAACATCTGTAATTTTTTTTATTGAGTATACTATTCCCTTTTTCGTCTATGAATTTACTTACCATTGATCATCATGTTTAACTGTATCATTAATAGGAATTTTTACACCCATTTCATGCTTTTCTTTAATAGTTTTATTGAAATTTGAATTTAATGGAACATTATTTACAACATTAGAAGAATATTTTAAAAACCTATCTGTTTCCATCTTTAAAAGAGTTAAAATTAGCTCATCTATGCGCCTATTAAATTTACGCTCAAAATATACAGTTTTTAACTGATTATGAAACGATTCACAGTAATTATTTGTATTGGTACCACCATGTGGAAACTGTCTATAGCAGGTAGAATAATTTTTTACAAAATAATCAACAAAATTTTGGCATTCATTTAAATATTTACTAATAAAAATTGAAACTTTATTATCAAAATCCTCTAGAGACTTTTCATTCATTATATTTAATAATTCATACGACATCTTCATACGGAGACATTTATCATGGACTTTAACAGTCAACTGCCTTTTCCAAGCACGGTATACATGCCATTGACACAATAGATGCTTGATATCGGGACCAAATACAGAATTAAAAGTAAAACCATCATCATCAGTCATGACTGTATTAACTTTCAAATTAGGAATGCGACAATGTAAACTAGAAAATAAAGCCACTAATGTACGAAAATCTAAATCATTTGTAATAAAATGCGCAACAGGATATCCCTGACCATATTCATCTTGCACATGCAATGAAAGAAGAAAAAAATCATAATGGTTTGTGCCATGGGTAGCATCAATACAAAGGATTTTATGGGAATGTTTCATAAGCATGTCTTTTTGAGCTTCAGTTTGAAAACCTAATGCAAAAGAATTTTCACAATTTGGTAAGCTATCCAAATAAGAAGGTCCAAAGATAGTATCCGACATTAGTAATTTGAAAATTAAAATGGGATTATATTTTTCATTTTTTAATTTCTCCACAGTACAGAAAACAGACATGGCATCATTAATCGGCTTTATTGTATTATGTAGATGCCTTGAATAAGACTGTATAGTCTTCCGAGAAATAAAAACTTCTTTTGTTGGGCAAATTTCTTTTATCCCGACAGCCTGCATCACCACGAATTAAGCTTACTATTTTTGAAACAGGAAATGATAGCAATAAATAAGATTTGATTAAATTACGTGTATTTTCTTTAAGTGGGTGGTATCTTTTAGCATGTCGTTCTACTCTTGATTGAATCCTTGACAGATATGAAGAATAAAAAAATTGGTAAACATAATAATGAAATGTTTTATCACCCAAAACTTTTTTGCCTGTTGATTTCCGGAAAAAAGTATAAGTAGAAGAACTTGCAGCTTCTAACCAAATCTTAAAATTCTTAAAAGAATCAAAAGAAAATGTTTTGACATTCTGAATTTGATGCACAGCACTATGATGTTTATTTAAATACCATAGATTAGAAAAGACTTGATTGCACTCAGATTGTACACAAAAAAACAGTTCATTTTTCTTGGTAAAATTGCAAGTTTCTTGACGACTTTTAAAAGGTTTTACAGGAATAATGCTACCACATTTTAAACTTTTTGGGGATTTTTCATAATTATCACTCATAAATTGAGAATTATGTACATTTTGATTTATTCCTACATCTGCAATGGGGTTTATTATTGATTCCTTGTGAGAGTTATTATCCAATACAATACAGTTACTTTTAACTGGCAAACATGATACAGTTTGAACCTCAGATTTACAGCTACGCTTTAAATGATAGCTAAAAGAGGATTTAGAAGAATAAGACTTTAAACATAATTTACAAATTCTAGGATATGTATTTTTAACTTTGGAAGGACGTTTAAATTTTTGACAAATATCTGAAACTGAAGATGTTAATTTAATATCTCTACTTGCTTGTAGATCCTTTGCAGGTCCTGCCACTGATTCTGTCAGACATGCATTTGTTTCCAAAACCCTACTGAAATTTTTTCCAGATGGGGATAAGAAAACACGAGTTTTTGATTTGTTGCATTGATTTAAATGGTTTGAAAAAGAAGATTTAGAGGAATAGGACTTCAAACATTTTTCACATAGTTTAGGATAACAGTCTTTGACAGGTTGAGGGCATTTAAATTTCTTCAGGTGATTTGAAAACGAGGACCGCATAGAATATGTTTTCCCACAATAAACACAGTTTTTAGAATAGGAACAATTTTGAGCGAGCGAATATTCCACCATGCAATATTTTACAATTTGTTGGCAAAACTGAAAATTTATTTGATGTGGGAATACTACTAAAAACATTTTCACTAAACTGACTGAATGGAATGCATGGGATCACAGGCAGTACAAATTGAGTATTACCTTTAGAAGATGGCAGAGAAGAAATATCTTTCGTCAGCAGAGCAGCTGACTGTTGCACGGGTGTAGAAATTAGCCTTGTAGACTCTTGCTTTGGCCTAGCAGGTTGCACGGGCCTAGGAACTGGCTTGGCAGACTCTTGCTTTGGCCTAGCAGGTTGCACAGGCCTAGAAACTGGCTTGCCAGACTCTTGCTTTGGCCTAGCAGAAGAAACAAATGCTGCGGGAAAAAATGGCAATAGAGGAAACTCGGAATCATCAAAAGAAAAACCAGAGTTGGAAGACTGCGTCTTTGCAATCTGCAAAAATAAAACAAAAACCAATTATAAATTATCGACTTCAGGCTTGCAAAAAATTTTTAAAATCATTGTGAGAAAAAAAAAAAAAAACGTATTCATGCTTACCTTTTTAGATGCTGTATCTGCTGAGATGCATCCTGTTAAGGATTCAAGAAAACAACCTGCAAGCAGCTTATTACCCCATCTGTTTAAATGCAAGCCATCTCTTGCAAGATAGTTTTTCCAAGATGGCTGGAAAGAACTGCAAAAGAAAAACATTTGAAAATAACATAGTTCTTTAAGTGCACAGTTTATGGCTCGAACCTTATAGTTTAGTGTCTGTAAATAATACTCCGATTCCTTATACTCCTTTCTGTGGAAATCAAAATCTCTTGGAACAATACTCGAGAAAATTATTCTTGCACCTGGGTCATGAAGTAATACCTCAGTGGCCAAAGCTCTATATTTTTTAAGTATTACTTCAATAGTATCCAAAGATGCATTATTTGTGCCAACATGCACTAAGACCCAGTCATAATTTTTGTGTACAGAAATATTGCTAGCTAATCTTTCAATAGTTGCACCAGGATAGGAAACAATGTCCAAATGAAAGTCAAGTGATTCAACAGATACATACTTATGCAAGTATTTGATCATGGAATCGCCAATAAAGAGAGCCCTCATTGTAAAACAGTGAGATAAAATGGAATTCTTTCAAAAGCTAGTAATAGTAACAAAATTCTGTACAAACTGCCAAAAAAGCATACAGCAAAACAGAAAACAATTATAAGATTCAATATACAGAAGATGTTAAAGATTATTATTAGATACCACAAATAAATTTGAAACTATCAAGTTCAATACACCACTGAATAATTAAAAAATTGAAATAATACACAAATTAAATGTAAAAAAAAAAACAATTTCCCAAGTTAGCACTAATCTGGAAATTAAAATCTTTCAGATTATAGATAATAATAAGATATAATTAATCTACGGAAAAACAAATAGTAAAATTAAATATAAAAGTTTATAATATAAAATACAAGCACAAAGAAACTTTTTTGTTTCCTAGCTAACCCTAATTAGTATGTTCAGTGATACTAATTCTAATTAAGTTAAGTAAAGTAAAAAAAAACCCTAAATAATATAAATAAATAATGAAAGATAAATAAACAATATAGATTAATAATATATAAAAGAACAAAATGAATTCTTATCTCCACAAGCAAATAAAAGGTGTAAGAGATTCAATACACACGTCTCACGTACAGCAGGGCAAAAAAAAAAAGGATTAGTCACTAAATATTGCTAGATAAAGCCCGCGCTAAATGACCAGTATGACGTCAACAAAGTGTTACGTCATATCCGATGAATTTTGGTTCACATCCGGTAGAATCAGGGGTATACTTCCGGTGGCAACGACTTACTCCAATCTGTAAAAACCGAAAAAGAACAACGCTCATTTTTTTTGAAATATTCATTGTGAATAAACGTAAAAAAATGTTAATTTTATTGGAGTCAGAGGAGCACTGGATAGGCAGGGAGGGGGAGATGACAAATCCAACAGGAGGCAAATACACTTTTTCGAATTTAGCTTAAAAATAGCTGGTAATAATTAATTTCGCACTTAATTAAAATCAATTTAGTAACAATTATCTCTGTAAAATTATTCACTCTTTTAATTTTAATTTATATTCAGATGCTATCCCTAATTTTTCTCTCATTGCTAAAAAATTTACTTTTACTGACTATCTAAACATTGTCAATATTAATTATTTTTACTATTTTTACTATAAATATTACTATTTTTTATGAGGCTCTTGAGATTTAATTGCTCTATCTAATTCTAGAAAAAAATAACTATATTTCGTTCTAGGTTTTAATATATAGATTGAAACACAAGATGGAGAAATAAGTCACCTCAATTTGTGATAGCATGATCATGTAAATATTTAAATGAATTTTAACAAGGAATACGTTTCCTATTACCATAAGATATTGTACGACATCTCCACGATGTTGTATGATATTTTGGATGTTGGTCAAAATTGTTGTGATATCATAACAATGTTAAAGGGCATTTTGTGGTAATAGTCTTTAGTTATTGTGAATTTGGTTCTAATTTAACAAAATTCTTAATCTTCTGCATTTTTTTTGTTGTTGTTTCTTATGACACTTTTCATAGACAAGCCGGCTGCCGAAGGCACCGATTTTAAGCCGAGAGATTATCTCTTGTTTTTCGGTAGCACCATCTAGGGTCAAGAGTACGTCTCAGCTATTCATGCGTCATATTCGCTTTCACAACCCCTTTTTACCGGGGGAATGGAGCACATTCACACATCTCAAAGAAAAAACACAAATGAAAAACAACCATTCCCTAACCGGGACTCGAACCCGGGAACCCCAGATTAGGAGGAACACGCGCTATCCCTATGCCAGAACGCCGGCCTTCTGCGTCTTTTTTTTTTTTAATACCAATGAAATATTTCAATTTCAGCAAAAATGAATCAATCGAACAGGGGTACACCGATTTATAAGTGTTTAATACTGGATCCAGTGTTATCATTATCGATAATGCTAACATAAGCATAACATATTAGCTACATTTCTTGAAGGTGAACAAAGTTCCTTGCTACATTTCTTGAAAGTTTCAACAATATATAATTATTGGAAAAGAATAAATACATAAGATGCTATCGACTCAAAAGAAAACAAGAAAAAAGTAAATATATGCTTATTCGTATAAATCTTCCAATTCAGAAGAAAGGGGGTGCAGGGATCATTTATTTTTGAAAGCGGTTCCTTGAAGATAATTAGAGTTTCTTTCGCCTCCAAGCGAGGGACTTTGATAAAATGGATAAATTCTTCCTTTCCTTCCTTCTTATTTCTAAGATCGGAGCTATCTGATGTTGTTGCTCGAAATGTGATTCGGGAATTCACACTCGTGTGTCTTAACATAATTAGCTCAAATACATTCTTGACAATGAACGCAATCAACTATGTATCGATTGTGCCTGAATGACATGTATATATGCTCTTGTAATGAAGACTATATAAAATGGACATTGAAACTAATTTAAACTGTTTTATCTTTTCAGAAATCCAGAATAAGTAATAAAAAATATTCGACATTTTCACTAAAATCCGATTTTTTTAATCGTGATCAAGTACTTAGAATTTTCGAATAAATATTGCAACAACGAGAAGATGTGGTACGAGTCTGTCTGAAGCGAATAAACACAGTTGTTTAAAAATTTGCTATTGTTTGTACACATATAATATAGAATACAGAAAAGATATGATGGCATTGTTTTTTTAAGAAAGCTGTATTTTGTAAATATATGTACAAAGGTATTCTTTTAAGCATTACTTAGTAAGATATAAAAATGCACATGGTTAAAATGAATTACTTAAACATTAGTTTCCCCAAGTGCTTATTGATACGTGTATATTTAGAACTGAAAACCAATGCATTTTCTACTAAAGCAATCCCATCGTGAAATTTAACTCCTAAGTACTGAGACCTTCATCTAATAAGATCGGCATCTAATTACATCGGCATGCAATTAGATCTGCATCTAATTATATATGCTTCCAACTATACTCTGTTTCACCCTAACTTGGCAGTAGTGTATATTCTAGGCATGCCGAATCACAGTCTCTGTCAGGGGAACTGGGTTACTTTAAAGTACAAAGTTACTAGAAATGTAGATCGCTGGCGAAACTTTATCTCGCCAATTTTTCGCCAATTAGTAAATATTTATTTACTTTATTATATTATCACTTTATCGCAGAATTAATTGTGTCCTTATTTTCATTATTTTTTCAATATTATCGATACATTATTTTAATAAAACATTAATGTTATTTCATTTCGTTTCATCGTTTCTCAAAAGAAAACCCTAAATCTTTCAATATTCGGTAAAGCGTAGTTCGGCTAATGTTTTTCGAAAAGATATCTGTATAATCGTTCACATCTTTTAAAACTTTATCTAATGTTGGGATCTCATTTCTACGAAAATATGCATGGATTTTTCGTCAAATACAGGATAATGTAAAATCATCCTATTTTACAAGACCTGAATGTTTACCTACTGAGCCTGATCATTTCTTTCCAGGGGTACTTAAAGAACTGGATGCCTTTATTTCTTTTTTCAAAAGGAAAACTGTTCATTGCGAAACACCTGTAAGGTGCGAAACTTTATCGACGATTTGATTGATAGAATCTTGAGGGTTTTCTCGGAGTCGAGAATAAACGTTTAATATGTTTCTGCATGCTGCACTTATTGTTGGTTTCACTCGTCTTGAAGGTGTGCACAGCGTAGTCGGTGATAACACTTTCTCTTTTTCAGACATTTTAGAAGTGAATAAAAATAACGAATCGAATAAATATTCAACAATCAAAACTAATAACTACTAATGTGATTAATAGTATCAAAAATATCAGCTGGTAAAAAAGCGAAATAAAAAAGTACGAAAGATTATAACGGTTGCGAACTGAATGAAGCTGAGTTGGCGGAGACGTAAAAGAAAAACGCGCCAAATATTTGACCTTGAAGACCGGTTCTAGCCAAAGTGGAATTCATTATGTCAATTTTTTAGCTTTATTCGTTCGCTTTATTTACAAAATACTTAACATATAAGCACTTCTAACTTGAGAATAATTTTAAATACATATTGATAAAAAAAGGATTTCTGTAATTTATGATATTACTTGATAAATTTCTGCGCATTTTAACTATTTTAAAGTCGGAATTGATGGGGAACTCTTTCCCAACGCGGAGCGTCACATTTTCTACCTTTTACAATACTGCCAAGTTAGGGTGAAACAGAGTATAGATGTGCATCTAATAAGATCTGTATCAGATCTGCATCTAATTACATCTGCATGTAATTAGGCCTGCAGCTAACTAAATCGCCATCAGATCTGCATGTAATTAGATCTGCATCCAATTAGATCTGCTTCTAGTTACATCGGCATCAAATTAGCTCTGCATCAGATTTGCATCTAATTAAAAACTATTTTTGAGTAAAAATGTTAAAGGAGAATTTCTGCTATTATTTTACTTTTTAGTTTGAAATATTGGTACTACTTTTAATATTATGATTTTTTAGGTTATGTTTTAGTGTTTGTACATTAAAATTGCTAATAAATTCTTATTTTGTATTCGCTTTCTGTTTATTTGTTATTATAATTTATAAGCTCCATATTTTATAAAAACATCAAATTTGTGAACATATTCGAAATTTGTGAACATTGTCGAAGTTCATGAATATCGTGTAATATTTAAATTGACTACACGTTCTTAAATATTACCAGGAAATATATTTGAAATGCAAAAGCTGAATATAAGCATGTACGATAAATGAATTAATTTTTGATTGCATTTTGATTGAATTTTTGATTTTAATCTTAGAAACCATGTATATGATTAAGAATAGGTATAAGAATTTGTTAGTAAAACTGTACACATGCGGAAAATTATCAAGCTACATTCGGTACCATAACTGAATTTTGTCATTCAATCGTCGCTAGAATAAAATTAGCAATGAAAAATGTTTTGAAGATTTAGCTTGCAGTTTCAATTACATACAGCAATTCATTACTTATTCCATAATATATTATACTGCAACATGAAATAATACATTTACCCATCTGAAATGTTCAGAACTGTAATTATCAGATGACAGTGACATCGTGTAAATTGAATTTTGCAACTGCAACTTGACAATTCTTCGATTTCAGTAAATTTGTAAAAAGTTTAGTTGCATATCTTACCTTTAAACTCTATATTTATTAAAAGTTGCTTAGATATACCTATAAAATAGGTTTCAGTCACTGAAGTTTGGATTTTTACAACAGGCTTTTCTTCAAAATTCAAGCACTGAGTGCTTTATTTGAATACTTTATTATTTTAAGCAATGAAATCATTGAATTTTCTTTTCTTTTCTTTTTTTTTCAGTTTTACTGGATATTAAATATTAAGAAAATTAAAAATATATTATTTCATTTTTATTAATCTGGAGATATTTTTTAGCAAACTCACTTCTGGTGTCGCTTTGTTACTTAAACCAAATACACAATGATTAACTAATAACTGATTTGTGCCATTTTAAGGTCTTCTGCAGAGTCATGAAGGATACACAAGTGATAAATCTGAAAAATTTAGTATCTTGGTACGAAAGGATAAAATTGATTATAAAATTTCGTCTTTGTTAAATAAGTCGGGTTTGTTAAAAGTTTCTTTTACAACTATTTCAATAATTTTTTATATACCAAGTATTTAAAACAGAATTAAAAATATAAAATAATTTCTCTTAATCTCATACAGATTTATAATCTCATAAAGATGATCCTGAAATTTTATATTTGTCTATTATAGGGCTATAAAATTGCATGAAAACAATATACCGGGTGCAGCAAATTCGTGCAAACTTCAAAAAATCATAATAAAAAAAGTAATGCTCGAAAAAAAAAAAATTGCGGTTTGTGGGAATATGTTCAGAGAGCCTTTGGATTTCGTTTTTTCCATTAAAAAATGTATTTAAAAATGACCGATGGATGGCGCTCACACGGTCATACCGAGACGGTTTATGCAAATCAGGAAAACAGAGTACAGTAACATTATAGTACGTTTTATTTTAAATCAAAAGATGACAACATGACCGCCAACACAAGGCATTAAGCAAGTGAGGCGTGTAACTACGCCTATTACATCTGCTTGTAACATGTCGGCATCGATGCCACTAAAGACCAATGGGGTCAATTCATGTGACGTAAAAGTCACATGTCATGAGCTATCCGCGCATGGCATTTAAGTTTTATCCGCACCGCTTTCGTCGATTAGTCTGCCATTAACGTTCTCCGCCGAGTATGAAGCGGATTTTTTTGTTTACATTTGAAGTTATAATTTTTGAGTCATTTTCTTTCCTCTTATTATTTGTTAAAAGAGGAAATACTGGTGTGCTGATGGATGCTTTAATGCGAAACACAAGAGTGACTGTCATGATAAAATGTTTTCTTATTTTCCTTTCAACAATCCTGCCTAGGATTGGTATCTTTGGTATAGATTTTTTCAAGCCTTCGAAGTCGGTGATATGCTTCGATCATTTTGAAGAATTCATTCAGTGTGTGTTCATTTATTAAATCGTAAATGGAATTCCAGTAATAGCAAATGTTTCTGTAATTTTTTAAAAAAATTCTTCGAAAAAAAGTAATCGGTAAGCTATTTGCCAACAAAAAAAATCAAACAAAATCGTGAGAGCATTTCTAATTCACTTTATTGATATTTGATGAAATTTCTGATAATTTTGAATATGCTTAGAAGGTTTTAAAATGCTTACATGAATATTACATTGCATTTTCTAAAAAATCTTATCTAAATTTAATTAATGTAAGTAAACAAACTCCTGCTGCAAAAATTACAACTGCTATAATACTAAACTTAGGTGGAAGTGAATAAATTTCTTAAAGATTTATTTAATAAGTAAAATCTTTACTAACTACTGAAAATTGAATTTTCTATTGACTGTTATAATATATATATAATTGATGTATTTTATTAAATGTGCTCTTAATTTGATAAATTGAGTGCTATATATAAGAAATATATATATTTAAGTTTTGAAAAAACATGCCATTTAATTAAGTATATAAATTAGTTAAGTATAAAAACCATTAATTAACATCAAATAATTTTTACATTTGATTTTTAGTTTTTGGCATTATAATAAAATGCATTATGAGGTTTTACTTTTTTATTATGAACCGTAAAGTTTTCTTTATCTTTTAATAATTCATGTTATTCAGTTATTGCTGGGTAATCATGTCTAATAACAAAAGAGTAAAATGGATGGCTCCAGAAAGCATTATTACTAGTTTTCTAATTACATTTGCAGATTTGTGATGGATTCAAAGTGAATTTATATCAAACAACTCTTCTATTGTTAAAAATGAAATGTCAATAGTTTATTGTATTTAAACAGAAATTGACTTTTATCATAATATCATGTTATACCATTTTGCACCTCAGTGATTTCTGTTTTAATAAATACAGGTCTTTTCATTAAAAATCAATTTCCATATCAGCATTTATTATATAATTTTTATTTCCAATTTCACTGCTACATGCATGTCTCACTTTTTTTTTCCTATTTTTTTAACATATCAATTTTGAATTATAAAATTCTGTAAAATCATAAAAGCGTCTCTTCTAACTGATCTTTATATTGTTACAAAATTTTTCTATACAGCAAAATATCGTCTATCAATCGTAATGACGCAGCACATTTAATTGCTATAGTTCCACAGCTTTCTTGCTGTCTAATCCTCCAATACCTTATTTTGTCGGCGACTCCGACTGCTCACCACACACCGCCTCTTTTTACGATCCACACGACTTCTCACTATCCATACAACTTCTTCAGATACACACGACACGACTCGGACGATCCACACAACAACAACAACAACTACCCCGTAGCTTCTGAGTGCCCGTCGTTTATAGTTCCGGGAGGCGGGGCTAGAATCTTCTGACCAATCAGGGCGTACCTGGCTGCATCTCGGTTGTTAGTGGATGGATCTTGAAAGTTCTCGAACTTTCCGGTACTATCCATTTAGTCGCCAAACTCGCCAAATTTATCGCCAAGCCGCCAAATGCTCGCCAAGTCTGTCGCCAAGCTCTAAGTTCATTGATCTCAGCACGTACAGGACCGATCGTACAACGGTCTTTCTTACGATGACTCTATTCGTGCCGGGTAGCAATATTATAGGTTCGTAACATTGCTCCCCTCTTTAAAGACTGACGTCCCGGCAGTTCACTTCAATCCAGCAGCTGGCGTAGGCTTCCGAACGATGTGATGATGTTGATGCATTTGGCGACTTTTGCACTTTCGAAGATGACATCATTCGCTAATTTGGCGGCGACTAACGATCCATCCGAACCTTCTCAATGCTTTTGACACGGACCTCTTCGTCGTTTCGGATTGTACACCCAGACTTGATCCCGCTCCTTAAAATGCAGGATGTCCCATGGAGCCAAACATCGTATTGCAACGGATTTCTCCGGAACGAATTCTTGCCAGGATGGTCGGTTGGTCATTTTGAACTTCCTCCATCGAACCAATCGACTATCAGGAAGGTCCAACAGTGCCCACTGGAGTCCACTTGAAAGCCAGGGATTCAACTTTGTCGACAGAGCTCTCACGGGAATACGTCCACCCTTTCCCGGCCCATTCTCAACACTCGAGAATTGTCCGCCGTCCTCCACACAGGAACTTCTGAAGAGCGCATCTGTCTTTGCGGGAAGGGTCCTTTTGCGACGACGTAGCTTGACCAGATACACAGGCGATTCTTCGGCTTCTATTTGCATCACACCACTTTGCAGATCCACAGCAAAGCCGAATTCTTGAAGGAAATTGGGGCCAAGACTGCAGAGATCAGCGATTCGAGCCACGTAGTCTTCATCCGTGTCATTATGCAAGGAGACACTAAGAGGCTTGCTAAGAGATTGTCCCATCGACCTTCGGGATGAATCCAGTCCAAACAGGGTCTCTTTAACAGATGCATTCATAGGCATTGAGCACGGGTCGCCACTAACAGACCCGTCCAAACAGAGTTCATCTTCTCCATCCCCAAGTGTTTGCACCTTCGATTCCACTTCAGGGGACTCGTTCGGAGAAGCCTGTTTCAGCCCTGCAGATATTTGACAGTCTCTCTGTTCGTGCATCTCCTCATTGAACTTCGGTTCACCCTCCGGATGGCTAAGCTCCATTTCGGTGACACTGGTCTCCATTCGATCTTCAGTCTTTTCTTCCACTTGGCTCTCGCTGTTTCCTTCAATTTCTTCTGTGATATCATGGACGTCTTCGGTTTTGTTACTTTTATTTTCTAAAATTTCTATCTTGAATTCATTCATCAATTCCTCTTGTCCTTTCTTTATCTCTGCCATCATGGCAAATAACAATGCGAATTTTTCATCCATTTTTCTGGTTCAAGGCATACACAGGAAAGTCCAACTAATCCCACTTCTGACACCAAATGTTACAAAATTTTTCTATACAGCAAAATATCGTCGATCAATCGTAATGACGCAGCACATTTAATTGCTATAGTTCCACAGCTTTCTTGCTGTCTAATCCTCCAATACCTTATTTTGTCGGCGACTCCGACTGCTCACCACACACCGCCTCTTTTTACGATCCACACGACTTCTCACTATCCACACAACTTCTTCAGATACACACGACACGACTCGGACGATCCACACAACAACAACAACAACTACCCCGTAGCTTCTGAGTGCCCGTCTTTTATAGTTCCGGGAGGCGGGGCTAGAATCTTCTGACCAATCAGGGCGTACCTGGCTGCATCTCGGTTGTTAGTGGATGGATCTTGAAAGTTCTCGAACTTTCCGGTACTATCCATTTAGTCGCCAAACTCGCCAAATTTATCGCCAAGCCGCCAAATGCTCGCCAAGTCTGTCGCCAAGCTCTAAGTTCATTGATCTCAGCACGTACAGGACCGATCGTACAACGGTCTTTCTTACGATGACTCTATTCGTGCCGGGTAGCAATATTATAGGTTCGTAACAATATCCTATTTAACTTCTCTCTCTCTCTCTCTCTCTCTCTCTATATATATATATATATATCTTAATATATATAAATGACGTGTCACGTTGTTTGTCCGCGATGGACTCCTAAACTACTAAACCGATTTTAATCAAATTTGCACACCGTGTGCAGTTTGATCTAACTTAAAAGATAGGATAGCCCTTTTTTTGAATTTTTAATTAGAATTTTAATTTTTAATTAAAAACTAACTTTCCCGCCAAAAAAACACTTTTCATTTTTTCCATCGCCAAATGAGTACCACTTCAGTTTTTTTTCCCAACCGGATAAAGTATCACGAGCTTATGTTTGAATTTTGTTTTACTGTGCAAGGTGGCAATTCTCAGAAATAAGATATTTTATTTGAAAATGATTAATTCAAACGTTTTAACGGATCACTGATTAATATAACATACTAAAATTCTGCTTTTTTTAATTATAAAGAAGTTTGGAAAAATACTTGGAGGTGCACAAGGATAATTATTACTTTTCGTTTTGAATGAATTCCGATTCTTTATCTGACTGTTTACTAAGAAAAATGCTGTACGGCAATAACATTTGTTACCTTCATTGAATTTTCAATTAAATGATTTTATCTCTTCTGTTAAGGATATCGTAAAAAAGGTAAGTGAATAAGTTCCTCTAATAGGATAATAAAAAAATATTAACTCATTTGTATGCTAAATGAAATGTAATCTTTTTTTATATAAATTATTGAAGATATGATAAAAAATAATGGTTACAATAATCGTTTCAGTTTTTCATTTCTTTACTAATAAACTGCATGTACGTATCAAGTTATGTCAGCTATCATTCACTTCAGCTACAATGCTTATCATTATTTAATAAATGTTTCTGAAACTGATTTCATTTTGTAAATGAATTTTGAATTATTGCAACAGACAAATGTATCAATGACGGAATAAATCTGATGGCAACTTCATGTGTGGAATATAGCTGAGGAAGCCAGAATCTGTATCACTGAAGTTAGAGGATTTAATATACATCATAAAGGGTTTATACTAAGAAGGAAGGTATTAAGAAGGAACAAATTATTTGTTCATTATTTGACAGTCACAATTATCTGTTAGCTCCAAGCGATTCTATGAAAAAGTAGTATAAAGCTTCTCACACTTTTTCAATAATTGTACAAATATTTTTTTTTCCATTATTTTTATTCAACCTCTATTAAAAATTATTTTGCACTCCTCATTTCAATGTGTTATAATAGCACGTTTTTCAGTTTTTTTTAAATATTTGAACATTTAAATTATTATTTTCAGTCGAATGCCACCGAAAAAATCTAACCTCAACAACGAGCGGAGCAGAGAGGCACGGCGCAAACGTGTTGAAAGAGCTCATAAGTCGGCAGAACAAATCACAACAAGAAATGTAGCTCAAAGAATCAGGACAGCAGAGGGTCGTACACAAGAATCTCAAGAACAGCATGAAGAACGTCTGCGACAGACTATTACGAGAACAAGAGCGGCACGAGAACGAACCATAGCTGCAGCACGAGTACAAGAGCGACAGAGGCAGCAGACCAGCCGCTCATTAATACGTGCATCATTTGTTCGTCTTGCTTTCGAATATGCACCAGATATTAACTACTCTGCGCATCCAAAAATTGGTATCGGTGCAATGGATAAAGTATGTCAATATTGTCAGGCATTGAAATTTCGGAATGAAACACCCGGCATGTGCTGCGCATCAGGAAAAGTTGTGCTGTCACCTCTACCCACTCCGCCAGAACCTTTATTATCCCTTCTTGCTGGCGAGTCAGACGATTCAAAATTATTTTTGCGTAAGATACGCAAATTTAATTCTTGCTTCCAAATGACGTCATTTGGGGCAACTAAAATTTGCGATCCCACATCCAATGGGCGTAATTTTGAAACTACATTCAAAGTACAAGGCCAGGTGTACCATAAAATCGGATCATTGTTGCCAATGCCTGATGATGATCCAAAATTTCTTCAAATTTATTTTATGGGCAATTGTGAAGAGCACGTGACAACTCGGTGCCAGTATAATTTCATTGACCAAGCATCGGAAAGAGGGATTGTGATATTGCTGGAAAATTTTTTAGACGATCAGAATCAACTAATTCGATTGTTTAAAAGAGTTTCGCCACGATTGCAAAATGACAACTATCAAATCGTCATAAAAGCAGACAAAGTACCATTAGGTGAACATGCTGGCAGATTCAACGCTCCAACTGTTGATGAGGTTGCCGTTATTATGGTTGGTGATCCAGTTGACAAAAGAGCTATAAAAATTACACGGCGAGACAACACTGTCAGTACGATTTCGGATCTACACCGCTCATATGAAGCACTGCAATATCCATTAATATTTTGGCAAGGACAGGATGAATATCACCTTAACATCAAACAGTGTAATTCAAATACCAGCAAATTTGAGAATTAACTATTTATTTTCTTACTGTATGTACGAATTTTAATTTTTTACTCCATTTTATTTTTTATGTTTTTAGGTGCTGAAGGAGATAAAAAAGTTAGTTCATACAGATTGATGGTTAGACTAAATCAGAAGAACTATATCCTTCGATATCGTCAGCTATTCCATCAATACATTGTTGATATGTATGCTAAGGTTGAAAGTGAACGATTGCGGTTCATTCGATACAACCAGGCTAAATTACGATCGGAAGAATACATTCACTTACGAGATGCTGTTGTTGGAAATATCGATGGAAATTTAAACCCCAATGATATCGGTAATGCTTTCATTTTATCTTCAAGCTACATCGGCGGTCCACGGAACATGCAGGAATACATACAAGATGCAATGACTTACGTACGTCATTACGGCCGACCAGATTTGTTCATTACATTCACATGCAATCCGAATTGGAAAGAGATACAAACTTTACTATTACCAGGACAACAAACAATTCATCGTCATGATATAACTGCACGTGTGTTCAAACAAAAATTGAAATCTTTAATTGATTTTATTGTTAAATATTCAGTTTTTGGTATCACACGTTGTTGGCTGTATTCGATTGAGTGGCAAAAGCGAGGTTTGCCTCATGCCCACATTTTAATTTGGCTTCAAGATAAAATCCGTTCTGAAGAAATTGATCAAATAATTTCAGCCGAAATTCCAGACCCATCAATTGATCAAAAATTGTTCGATATTGTTACCAAACACATGATCCACGGGCCGTGCGGTGCTTTCAACATGACGTCACCATGCATGGAAAATGCAAGAAAAATTTCCTAAAGCCGTATACGAATGACACTATCACGGATATTGATGGTTATCCAATGTATAGCCGCAGAAATACTGATAATGGTGGCCACACATTCACAATGCGACTGCCGAATTTTACAAATCAAGTAGAATTTGACAATCAGTGGGTGGTACCATACTCACCATTACTTTCAAAAACTTATGAGGCTCATATCAATGTCGAGCTTTGCAGTTCTGTAAAATCAATTAAATACATTTGTAAATATGCAATTAAAGGCAGTGATTTGGCCATATTTGAAGTACAAAATATAAATAAAAATGACGAAATAACACGATACCAAATGGGTAGATACATTAGCAGCAACGAAGCTATTTGGCATATTCTTAGCTTTCCCATACACGAAAGAGACCCTTCTGTCCAGAATCTAGCAACACATCTTGAAAACGGTCAACGAGTATACTTCACTGAAGAAAATGTTTTCCAAAGAGCGCTTGAGGCTCCAAAAACGACACTAACTGAATTTTTTACATTGTGTAAAAAATCTGATATTTTTGGCCAATTCGCACAGACATTGATATATAGTGATGTTCCACGTCATTTCACATGGAACAAATTCGGTAAAAAATGGGAGCCACGAAAACAAGGAAAACCACATCCTTCCATTACAGGCATATTCAAAGCTAAGACATTGGGGCGGCTTTACACGGTACATCCGAAGCAACGTGAGTGCTTCTATTTACGTTTGTTATTGGTGAATGTTCCCGGACCAACGTCTTTTGAATTTTTGCTAACATTTAATGGCCGAGTATTCAATACATACCAAGATGCATGCCGTGAACTGCATTTGCTAGAAGACGATAACCATTGGGACTTAACGTTTGCTGATGCTGCGTTAACATCAACGCCCAATAACATTCGTCAGCTGTTTGCAATTATTTTGACGACATGTTATCCATCGCAAGCACAAACTTTGTGGGAAAAATATAAAAATTGTATGACAGAAGACATATTGCACCGAATTAGACAAACAGATCAATGCCAAAACATTGATTATACGACACAGATGTATAATGAAGCGTTAGTGCTGATCGAGGATTTATGTGTTTTAATTTCAAATTTACCACTTAATCATTATGGTATGCCATCACCTGATCGCCCAGCCACCGACTTAGTCAACACCGATTTACAACGAGAAAAACAATATGACCATTGTATTTTAGCAACTATTATCGTGAACAGTGAGCCATTATTGACAGCAGAACAAAAAATTATTTATGATCGGATTATGCTGACTGTTGCTGCTGAGCAATGCGGTTTTTTTTTTCTTGGACGCACCAGGTTGAACCGGTAAGACATTTTTAATATCATTGATTCTTGCCAAAATATGGTCACAAAGGAAAATCGCATTGGCAGTTGCATCGTCAGGCATTGTGGCTACTTTGCTAGATGGTGGGCGAACGGCACATTCAACATTCAAGCTGCCTTTGGACATTCATAATAAACCAAACGCAATATGTAACATAAAAAAGAATAGTGGAATAGCTGCAGTGTTGCGTAAGAGTTCAATCATAATTTGGGATGAGTGCACAATGGCTCACAAATATTCACTCGAAGCATTGCATAGAACTATGCAAGATTTAAACGGCAATGATAAACTTTTCGGTGGTGCTATCTTACTTTTGTCTGGTGATTTCCGTCCGACCTTACCTGTTATACATCGCTCTACTTTCGCGGATGAGGTTAATGCATGTTTAAAACAATCATTCTTATGGCGAAGTGTTGAAACACTTCGATTGGCCATAAACATGCGCGTACAATTGCAAAATGATCCATCAGCACAAATATTTTCTGAACAATTACTAGATATTGGGAACGGTAAAATAGAACTGCAACCAAATACGCAATGCATTAAACTGCCAGACAATTTCTGCACTGTTCTTCAGGGAAAAAATGAATTGATTCAGAGTATTTTTCCGGATATACAGAGTAATTACTTGAATCATAACTGGCTCAGTGATCGGGCTATTTTGGCAGCCAAAAATGTTGATGTTGACGAAATTAACTTCCAAATACAACAGTTGTTACCAGGAGATCTGATGTCTTTTAAATCAATCGATACTGTTGTTGATAAAAATGATAGTGTAAATTTTCCAATTAAATTTTTAAATTCACTAGATATACCTGGAATGCCACCACATAACCTTCGATTAAAGATTGGTTCACCTATTATTCTCCTGCGTAATTTAAATCCACCTCGATTATGCAACGGTACGCGTTTGGTCATCAAAACGATCACCGGAAATGTACTTGAAGCTATCATTTTAACTGGAACGTTTAAAGGAGAAGTGGTCCTGTTGCCACGTATTCCGATGATACCATCAGAATCTACGATACCCTTCAAAAGGTTACAGTTTCCAATTCGTTTAGTTTTTGCCATGTCTATAAATAAGTCTCAAGGCCAAACAATGTCCATTTGTGGTTTAGATTTGGAAAATCCATGTTTTTCTCATGGCAACTATATGTTGCATGTTCACGTGTAGGAAAACCGTCAAATCTATTTGTGTTAGCTAAAGACAGGTTAACCAAAAATATTGTGCACCGATTAGTGCTAAATTAAATTGAAATTAGAAGTATTTATAATTCAAAATAATAAACATTATTTTCAAAGATTTAAAACTATCTGCCCTACCTACCTCATTTATAAGTTTAAGTGTTACCTGTTTTTTACAAACAACTTTGTAATGCACTCATTTGTTACAAACTTGAATACAAAAAATAAAGAAATTTAATTTTTTTTGTATTGATTTTTGCTCAATATCAACGGTAGTAGAAAATCAATCATGAATGTCCCCATGTTTTTTAACAAATGGCATCTGTGTAAAAAAGCATGGTGGTCCCCATGACTGGTGTTCTCCTACCGTTTCTCTTGAATAGTTTACTACTATGTAATATAACAGAAACCTTAGCCACAGCAACGAGTGGCCGGGTCTGCTAGTATATATATATATATATATATATCATGACCTTATTTTTTTTATTAAATTTATTGTATTGTATGTTTTATTTTATGATATTCATTCAATGTAATTTTTATCAATGTAGCTTTAACATTTAAATAAAATTTCATAAATGTTCTGCTTTTAAAGTATATTGTTCAACTTAATGTTTTTATTCATGATAAAAAAAAAACTGTTGTTTAGTATTTAGATTGTTTCTGTTGAATAAAATTGATTTCATCATTTACATTGCCATTCTTGTCATACTGTGTTTAGGTTTTTTCTAAGTGTCTAGAAAAATAAATGTTGATAAATAGTTTTTTAGTTTTTTGAATTAGTGAGTACATTGAAACATCCATTTGATCACATTTTTTCAAATAATTATCATATATATTTTATCTATCTATCTATTTTTTTTTTGTAATGTGTAAACAAAAAATATGAAACTGTAATTTTGTTTGTTTTATTTTAATGATCTCTACAAATTAAAATGAAATAACTGATTCATAAGTTGCATAGATTTAAAAAAGGTATCTATACCTTTAATATTTCATAATTTGAAATTGTAAACATAATTTATTCAATATATACTAATTTGAATTTCATGTTCTTCCTTCTGAGCAAACTGAAAACATCAAAGTCTCAATATTAATAAAAATCATTGCATAAGAAAAAAAAATGCAATAATTTTATTAGTATGCTTTAAAATATTAACTTATCTAAGAGTAATAATTTATTTATAAAAAGAACTATATTGATAAGATTCAACATTCAATAATATTTAAAAAAAGAACATATGTAATTTTTCAATAACACTGCCATAGTCATTTGTCAAAATGTAACCTTTGTATAAAAAAAAAGGGGGTGAGGAAGGATATGGGAAAGGAAAGAATAAAGCAGCACCAAACGAATCAAAAAGTGACGTTAATTAATTATGCAAAAACAATAATTCCATTGAAAATTCTAATTAAAATTTTAATATAAGAAATAAAAATATATAACTACGAAAATTTGGAGAAAATAATTCAAAATAATATCTTTAAAAAAATAAATCAGAAGTTTTTAATAATTGATCGGCTAGTGTAACATTTACTAAACAATGTTTTCAGCGACGTTATCGGCAGACATCCCGACATGCGCAGAACGGTTGAAAATTGAACAGAAACGGTTTGTTTGGTACCTGACACGTGACCGTGAGTTGACCCCATTGAATGGCATCTTTCAGTTCCATCAAAGTGGTAGGAGAGCCCCGGTAGACACGAGACTTCAGGTATCCCCACAACCAAAAGTCCGCTGGAGAAAGATCTGGCGATCGTGAGGGCCACTCATTCTTACATCCTCGGCTTATCTCTCTGTCCTCAGTGAATGCGGACAGAGGAAAGTCTTAACGGAATTAGCAAAGTGGTGAGGGGCATCACGTTGCTTTATATATATATATATATATATATATATATATATATATATATATATATATATATATATATATATATATATATATATATAAATTCTAATTACAATTTAATTAATTTCCAAGATTGTATCTTAATTCAGCCCATAGTAACTTCATTCTAAAAATATTTTCTTATTTCGTGATCCCATTCCACTTTCGGTTTAATTAATCCCTTTGTAAAAATAATGCGACATTAGTACTACGTATCAAATGAAAGTGATACTTCCGTTGCCCTTCTCAAGGTCAACATATGTATTGAATTGGCCCGTGACCAGAAATCCCATGCTATAAAAATAATGTTACATATATATGCACCTTTCATTTCATCATATCTGTTTTATCGTTTTTCAAAATGATAATGATTTTGTATAATAATAAAAATGAGCGAATCCATTTATAAATATTGTTAGATTGAGTGTTATGCCGAAGTATCACACTATATTTGGAGATTTGACAACTGTTCAGAAGAAGTGGAACCTCTAATCAATTATTGGGAAGATACATATATAGGAAAAATGAGATGCAATCACGTAACAATGGTAACCATGGTTTGTAATACGTGTATGAAATTCCCTTGAGAGCGTCGTCCATTGTTTTCCGAGGACAAAATTTCGTTATGACTGTCCTCGCTGGGTAAAACCCACAGGGCGTTACGGCAAACTTTCTCCGAAGAGAGCAGTACACGGCAGAAATGTGCAAACAAAATAAAATATGTACAAATTAATCCATGCTTGGTAACATTAGTGGAAAATTACAGAAGAGCATTTACTTTTTTTCCAGACATTTCAAATAATCTTGAAATTGTAGCGCTGTATATTGATAAAAGCATGTATGCTTTCAACATTTCATTATGGATTATTTAGTTTTGGGCTATTTATTGATGCTTATAAGGCTTGTGCTACTTTGTTGAGATTATTGGCATTACTTCTTCATTAAATCAATGCGATTTGTTTATAAAATTACTGGTAATCTCTCAGATAGTATTTATGACAGATCATTTCATTTTTGAACAGTGTTTGTATTCATTGCAATTAGGGTAACATCCAATCAGTTTAATCAATTCAAGAATCTATAATTTATTTTGCTAGAAATTTTTACATTTTTAAAGGATACAAAAAATTTAAAGCAAATACAGAAACATTTAAATGGCACGCATATAAATAAAATGCATATTCTTAATATCTAACATTCGCTTGTGAGAAAGATAAACTTTTTTCAATTATAGCATTCATATTCAACGTATTTGCGAAATTCAAAATATGCAATCGCCCCAAAAAGCATGCGTATCTTATTTTTTGGACCTGTTACAAGTCTTTTTCTAATGGAAATATTTTATACAACTTGTTTTTGATAAAAAGTTGTTAATTTTAGATAGTTTTGAATGTAATGAAAGAAAAGAAATGATAAATTATTTCGACAAATTAACTTTTACTTTATTAGATTTTATTTTAAAAAATTACATAAAAAATGAAAAAAAATCTTGCCAGTACATTCTCCCAAAAAACTTCAGCATTTAATTTGAATTTCTAAATCAAAATTATCAAGATATTTGTTGAAATATCTTATTAACAATATTTAGTCAGAAAAAAATGTGAACTTTCATCAAATTTCAGTAAGTGTCCAAATACTTTAAGTAATTTTAACATTTTGAATGGAAAGGAAAAAAGTTATTTTTAGTTATTATTATTTAAAATTGATGCTAAATTTTAAATTATACTAAAAATTATGTTAAATTCTTATCATTGTTGATCTAATATTTAAAAAAATCTTCGTGGCTTTTTTTTTTAAATTCATATAAATTAAAAAGCTCAAACACTGTGTTTTATCTTAAAAATCATACTGAAATATGTGTGGCAAATAAAATATTACAGAAGGTTTTCAATGCATCCAAATGCATTTAGGGTGACTATAAATTAGATAATGTATTATTAATAGATTATAGTTTATAAAAGAGGGAGAAGTATCCTGGGAGGTTCACTTAAGGCCATGCAGTCTTAACGTTTTGTTATGATATGGCACAACAGCAGCACAGGCTCTCTGGAAAATCCGGTGCATATACTTCGTTTTTGGTACCGTAAATGAAGAATACGTCTTGCCTTTGTTTCCACTCGTATGTCACTTTATTTACTGGAATAGCCCACACGCCATGCCTCTGCAAATAATAATAATAATAATAATAATAAAAAACAGGTATAGAAATGCTTGCTGTTGGCTTATATCACAACTGTGCAGTCAAAAAATTCATAATATTTATAGTATTCTTTGAGCACAGTGAATATGTTTGTATGTTGAATTTCAAGAAAGATACATTTTTCATAAAAGCTGCTTTCTCAAAGTGAATGCGATTTATGTAAACTTAGTTTATAAAATGAACCTGTCACATCAGATTCTTGTAATACATAATTTTTGGACTTAATATAGATCTTATCCAAGATAGTAATACATGTTAAAGAATATTTATTTTGATGACTGACATGTTGTTTAGATTTAGTGACGCAAATACTGTATTTTGTCTAAACTGCGTCAAACATATGGTTTAAATATCTGAAGTAAATCTGAAAATATCGAAAATATTCTGCTCTAAAAATAATTACACTAAATGGTATTTAAGAAAAAGTTATCAATATAATAATTTGAATTCCATACGATTAAGTAAAAGTGAGAAAAGTCAGTAAAAAAACATTATTGAAATCTAAATATATCCATAAAAATCAATGGTTCTTAAAAATTTAAAAAAAAAAAAAATTCCTACGGATGTTCCCCGATAAATCCGTAAAAGTTCCGATAAAAGTTAACCAAGAAGATTTAAAAAAAAAAAAAATAGCTGTAATTAGAATTTCAACACTCTATCAATATATGTAGGGCGTGTAAATGCATTCTCTATTTATTATGATGAGGTAGACTACTGTCCTTATATCTGAACATGAACCATTATTAATGCTTATTTCACGCCTATGCAATCATGTTATCTTTGATTCATTAGCTAAAAGATATGCAATCAAAATACTTTTTTCAGCGAATTTATTAAAAACATCAACATTTTTTAAGTTTTATTTGCTAATTAGCTTGACAGTTCTTTCTTTCTATAGAAAGAATGGTACTTGTGAATTCGAATGACACTAGATTTTTATGATCAATACGGTGATGTGTAAATCAAATATAAAACGTGGTCACTGCTAACATGCATTCTATTAGATCACCTTTTTCTTAACCTTCTTTTTTTCTTTCGTATCGTTTGATAATTCTTTTTATTTTTGACATGTTAATTAACTGAACAAAATATTTTGCACTTTTTTATGGAATTTCGAATTGCATTATATGTGGAAATGATTTTTATTCTCTCTAGAAATTAAAAAATATATATCTTTTTCTTCAATCAACTAATACACAAATCCCTACATACTACATAGTACTTACTTGTAAAAGTAGTTTTTCTGAAAACGAAATGTTTCGATGTTTTTCGAGAATCGCTGTAGCAATCATTTGCAAGTCTTTCACAGGAAAATTCACAGATGGAATCTACAATTACAACATAAGAGAAAAAACTGTATTCTATATTCTACTCTAATTAAATTTTGCAAGATGTTTTAAATAAACATGCAGATTTCTATGAGAGTTAGAATAATACTGGGTTATTCAATTCATTAGATGGTTATAATGTTTGTGGCCAAATGATAAACCAATTTCACATTTGTTATCTGATAGAAAAATACATTAGAAAATTATAGATTTGAAAGTGGACAATTAGCTTGCAACAAACCATTTCAGAGCATTTCTAATAATATTTTGCAATTTTATTAATTACCTAAGCAATGAATTGTATTCAATGCAGTTGTAAAAACGTTGAATGAAGCTGTCTGAAATTCGTATGATGGTGTGTTTAAATTTGCTGTTGCCATTCAACAATAAGTAATAATACTAGAGATACTACCAGTATTACTAGATAGAGAAAATACTAGTAATACAGCAAGTAATGAATGTCCAACCACGAACAGGATGGTTGTAATTAAAGTGATGCAATTCAATCCCCTCTAAAATCCATTCTGCCTATCGGATTTTGATGAAACTTAATATATACGTTATATGGATCATGAGGAAAAGACTTCTGCAATAAGAAAAATAGTTCAAATTTTGACCACCAAGGGGAATTGTGCAGCTTAAAGATGGACAAAAAAATCTTTCAGAATAATTAAAATTTATTTAATTACAGAATGTATTCAATGCCTTCTCCATTGATATTAATTAAGTGTTGAAAATGCATTATAGTATTTTGGTGGAGCGAAAAAAAACCCTTGAGGGATTGCAGTAACATGGCGTATTATGCTGGTTTTCAACCCTCGTAAAGTCTGAATTCCTCCCCCATAAACACGGTCTTTTAGTAATCCCCACAACCAGAAATCGCAGGGATTTAAGTTGGGTGAATGAGGAGACCAAGAATCTGGAAAAGCTCAAGACATTTCTCGATTTTCTCCAAAGTTATCACGAAGCAGCTTTTTGACTTGGCACCCAACGCATGGAATTGCTCCATCTTGCACTAAGCAGTAGTCTTCAAACATTGCTATTCCTATAAAGCAAGAATGGCTTGGAAGGAGTTCGAAGGAGAGAATGGTTCAAAGGAGTTCACTACACCGTGCACTCGTGACAGAGCATGTTTTAGGACCTTGAGAGAAGGATCAAAGAAAAACGGTCCAAGGATAAAATAAGCAGTAAATTCACACCATGCAGTCACGCAATCAGTTGTTGTTGGTGCAGGTCATTAGGAATCCCCACACAATATCACACAATCCCCACAATTATTCACAACCCTATGTAAAGAGAAGTACGTCTCATCTGATTATAGAATTTATCAAGGCCACGCGTCATCAATTTTCCATTCTCGTCAAACTTCGGCTAACAAATTCATAGCGTGTTTGGTGGCAGCATTTGCACCACATGGATCTTATGCGAATATCATTTTAAAATGGATCGCAGAATTTTTAGTACTACCGACCACGGATTCGCCAACTCACACGACACCGATCGAGCATTTGCTGAAGAATAGCTGAAACTGGCGGCTCTTTTCATCACAACAGTGCGTCTTCTTCGACAGTTTCATTCGCAACAGGTTTCCGTCCTCTTCCTGGCAGACACCCAAATCTCCAGTCTCTTCAAATTTCCTAACCATCTTCATCAAACCTTTATTCGATATTGACCGTTTTCGCAATCCCTTAATATCGTTTCCAATGATTCTTACACAATGCAGCTAAGCTATTGTTGCCGTTTTTGTAACCCAGTTTTACCAGTAAAGCTCAATCTTACATCTGTACGGACATGATCAACAATGACAAAGGCACGCAGAATGATTTTCGGGTTTTGACTGCAAGTCTCTTTATAGATTTCACTTATTTGTAAGAGGAAGTATTAAAAAGTGACCTCTGATGGTCAAAATTTGAAATATTTTTTATTATAGAAATCTTTTTCCCATGATCAATATAACGCATATACTAAGTTTCATCAAAATCGATGGGTAGAGCTGACTCTTGAGGACTCTGAATAGGGTCATTTTAATTATAAGGCCATTCTGTATATTATATATATATATATGGAGAGAGAGAGATTTGAGTAGCTCATTTTACTCTGAAACTTTCATTGAAAAAGATCATTTATGGAAAATATCATTTTAATGAAATGGATAATGCTGTTTATTTAGAAAATTGGTGACACTGTTTAATTCGTATGCTTTGTTAATGCAATCGCTGGTGTTAGGGAAATTCTATGATTATATACTTTCTTGATTAGACGGAATATAAATTTGATATTTCTTGTTACGAATCATTCATATTGCTTCCCTGCGTAGTTTGTTGCATAGTAAGGAAGAGAGTTTTTTAGATATTGTAATGATTTTCAAATGAATGCAGACTCCGCAATCATTTGATAGCGAACGTGGTGACTTTAGAGACAAAAATGAAGGTTTCTGAATTCAAGGGTCAAGAATTTTGGCGCTGTCTCTGTTAGGGCTCGACTCCTGACAATCCTAACCGATGCTCTTGGCGAGCTTTCGTTGCCCTGTTAAGGGATCTGCTAAGTCGCAGAAAGTAAATCTGCGATTTTTAATAGATTCAGAAACCATATTATGATCGATTTATTTTTATGATATAAAAGTTTTTTTTTCACTTATGTGCTTCCCTTTCTCATTTTAAACCCTACTCTTTAATAATTTAGTTTCTATAACTCCCAGAAATTTATACCCGCTTCGATGAATTTGTAGTTGAATAAAAAAAATCGCATGGAAGTGTTAATACCGATGGTTTTTCATCCTGGAAAACTAAATATCCATTAGCATATTCCAGTTTTTCACTGACAGCCAAAGCGTCTGAAGGTTCCAAAATATCGCTGTCCATGTGATTCGACCTAAAATAAAATTGAGATATTATTGATTTCAATCATTTTTGTATCACAGAATACTATCTCAGAATGAAAGCCTTTTAAATAATGTAAATCATTTAAACCTACCAACGGTACTTCGTTTAGCATCATCTCAATACAACACACTTACTTTTCCATTTCTGTATTTTCTGTTTATTAAGTTTTATCTTATTAGAATATCAGTAAACATTACGAGTAAATTATTATACTTGTACCGGTGGTAAAATTAACTTATTCTAAAATTCACAAATTTTATAAAAATCTCTGGCTACGCATGTACTATGTAGCATTTGTTATCTATGTAGCCGATTATTTAATGAGGCAAAATTTCAATTTTGTAATAAATTTTCCACTTTCACGTGTCAAATTTTTTAATTAAACGACAAAATAGCAACTGGAGCAATAATGCAATCGACAAACAATCACCTCCTTATGGATTTTGCCTGTAAAATGGACAAATATTCAGCAGTTTATTAATCAAAAATTGAGCCAACTCATCTTCATCATCTCTCACACTCAGCAACCGTTGTCCCAACCGACTACTGATGATGCATAAATAAATTTTTATAATCATAAAGCATTAAAAATTCGTAATGTTTCGTAAATATCTCCCAATACAAATATTTGGAGACAATTCCATTGAAGATGACAAATAATATTTGAGTACTTGATGTCACAAAAGCAATATTCTCAACTTATATGACAGAAAATCGACGAATAAAAATTCAGTTAAAAAAGAAAACCGACCGACCATAAAGTTTTTGGAAAAATTGTTACATTTTTTTTTAACTTGGTCATTTAATCATTTCAAGAAGCAAGTAGCAGGAAACACAAAAATGGCGCATCATACCGACTTTGAAATCCATTGTATAATTGCTGCTAATTAATTTTACCAAATTTTACACTGAAATTGTTTACATCAGAAATAGATGCTGCTTTTCTTTTCTGCAAAAGTACAGGTTTTTCTTTTCTGTTTGATCGTTGAAGATGAAATTCAAGCACTATCTCATTGATAAAAATCTTATGTCTACCATAAAAAAACCCACACAAAATACAAACTGCCATAAAACATAATTCAATTCCATGTAAATCACGAGTATGTGCGTAACAAAGGTCTCACGGTCTAGCAAATAGGTAACAAAGGTCACAAACAGCTCACGGTTTAGCAAATATGGAAATATGTCAAAAGATTTATAATAATTTATTAATTAAATTTATTCAAATTGCCCGCTAGACATAAATATCAATAACCTACCTTTTAAAGCAGATGATTTCATCAAAGAGTATCTAACTAAACAGAAATTATTTGTCCTAACTTTTTCAAACAATCTATTGCTATCGAAGTACTTGCTACAGATTTGACCGGAGTTTAAGCGGTACAACATTTCTGGATTTCAAATTGAAACTGAAAGGAGGTCTGAACATTTTTTAAATTCCTGAAAGAAAATATATTTTTGTTTCTTCCATTCTCTTTACAGAAATAGAATAAGTACAATATAATCTTACGCAAATTGGCATAATGAAGATCTAATGTATTTCAGATTTGAAACCAAAATTCAATGAAATTGTGATGCCTAAATTTCATAAATATTTATTTGCCGAGTTTGACAACAATTTTTCTGCGTAGCAATGAGTCAGAACATACCACGATATTGTGATGTTTATGAAGCAACGAATTTGTCCAGTCCCGCTGCATGTTAAGCAAACCGCTATTGTTTCTCCATTGCATTTCCAACATCTGAAAAGAAAAAAGATTTGAAGATTTGAATTCATTTTTTTTAAATGAAATGTTCAGCAGAATTTGAGAACAAATATTTTGAACATTTTGCAATAAAAACTATAATAGAAATTTTGTTCCCTAAATTTGAATTTTCGCAAAATAATAAACTCATTTTTGAAATTTGCTGAAAAGCCAAAAAAACTGGTATATAGATGTGCATAAGCGCTAATGACGAAGCTATACAGCCACTCCGCGTAAGATGATGTGGTCTGTATAAGACAGTAGGCGTCTGGCAAAGCTGTTAGATCGGTTCTTAATGTTACAATGGCAGATTATTAAGATTTAAGTAATTTTGTATATGACGTTAAAGTAGACATACTAGAGATGAGACACGGCATATTCAAGGGTAGTGATGAAATTTGAATTCAAATCTACGACGACTTCACGAATGTACCATGAATATCGAATATCCGTTAAAATATCAAATCTCCGAAATTGTTGCAACCAGAAAAAGATGTTGAAAGAATAGGATAATCGACGATTGAGGAGAATCCTTAAATGGGATAGACTTGCAACATTTCCTCAAATTGCCGCGGATCTCAAAACTGGGCATCAACAAGTGTCAATTGCGAACTATTCAACAGACCATCATTGATATGGACTTTTGGAATCGAAAGTAGACTCGTGTACCATTTTAACTGAACGTCACAAAACTTTACGCCTTGCCTGGGATCTAAAACACTTCTATTGGACTCTTGATGGCCTGAAACATATAGAATTGCCTGACGAATCTTTTTTTCATTTGTATGGACTTTACATGTCTTTACTTCCATGGATTTTACATGTCAACAGAAAATGGTTCAGTTTGGTGTCTGAGAGGGTATGGGCAGTTGGCGTGACTTGGAGCCCTTGGTATGTCAAGAGATGAATCTCACAAGCGACAGGTATCCGTTTACTTACACATATTTATGTGTATGGTCACGGAAAAACAATGAAGGCAAAGCTCTTTTCCAGCTTTATCATAACAGGAGATAAGCCGAGGTCAGACACTCCTCCAACCAAATTCAATACAAGAACCACATCCAATTTCCATTGCGCAATTCGACGTGTTTAGACAATTCCAGCAATATAACACGACACAAGACGACAATTTCTTCTGAGTGACTCCAGGAACACTCTTCTGTCTTTATACATTTCTATTGGTCATCTAAAACCCCAGACACAAACAGTATTGAAAATATCTATAATGCCTAACAATGCGCTTTTCAGAAGAGTTGAATTGATTCAAAAGTTAGTCGAGTCCAAGCCATGCCAATTTGAGATTTCGTGGCGCTTACTCGTGCGTGTTTCTGCATGATATTAGGTAGGTGTACCAATTTTTCTGGTTCTTCAGTGTATACTGAGAAATGATAGCAAGCGCATATAATCTCCACCTAATATGGTAGCTTTGAATATTACATGTAAAAAATAGATTATTAAATTTCCACATTATATAATTTTTTGCAAATCGTTTGTTAACTCGATTGTTTACTAGGCAATAACAACAGCAAAATCTAAAGAGAATAGTATTTTAGAGAGACAGAGATTATTTAAAGGCAGAGTTTATAGAGTAATTTATAATATAGAAAGGCAGAAATTAAATATAGAGAGGCAGAGATGCATGCTACAAATTCGTTTGAAAGACATGAAAATCAGTGTACAGGAAATCCGATTAACAGTATCAACTTTTATTAATCTATTTTCTTTTTATCTAATACTCAAACAGACAGATGGACACACAATTAGAAATGAAATAAAGAAATGTTCCCTTGGATTTAAGAAAATTCATGAAGATAAGAATTTTTTGATGACTTTTAATGCTTTCATACATATACAAAAGAATAAATAGTGTAAAAGTCATATAAAATCGAAATGGTTGCATGCATTTTTTAAAATATTATTTCTCCTAAAACAGGCACTAGTTATACATGATTACGAAAGGAAAAAGACTTTTAAAAAATATTAAAATTAGTATCACTTCTTTATTTCCACAGAACATTTTTCAACATCCTGTGGAATTTCGATTAAAGAACAGTTTCAGTTATTATCTAATAAATTCTATGAACAATTAAATTATATCCGCTGCAGTTGTGACATATTTGGCATATTCAATAAGCACTGTTTGGAAGCTGTTGTATGCAAATAGAATATAATACACAAGAATAGAACTAGGAAACACAAGAATATAAGAAAATAAAATATAGAATAGAAGAGATGAAATATAGCTAAAAGTATACAGATTCGGATATACACGAAATTTGTAGATTCGAATACACAAGAATATAAGAAGCACTGTTTGGAAATGTCGACAAAATAAATGTGTGAAAAGGTCTTACTTTTTTCTTCCAGTGCCCAGACACCGATAGCAACGCTCTCTGTACCCTTGTAAGGATACTTTGTGTCCATCACCAAGACAAAGAGAGCATCTTTCCTAGAGCAAAAATTGATATGGTCTTATAAATTTGGTATTATACCTGTGCTTAACATTTAAAATTGACGTGACGTGGATTATATTCTTTATGCGCCAGCGAAATTAAGACCTGATTTTGCCATTCACCAAATAAACTTCCATAGTTAAGAGCATTAAAATGTCTGTATGCATGCTTAGAAATTACCATTTCGGCGTTTTTGCAAGCTAAAATTTTAGAAAATCGCTGTTCAGTTGTTTTAAATTTATGTAATAATATGCTAATTCCTCTGTAAATATTTTCTATTAAATACGTTGAAAAAAATGTCTTGTAACTCCTAAAATTTAATTTAAAGAATACTAGCTTTAAAAGTGGCTAATTAATTCAAAACTATTAAGTTTCTGAACTCTTTATCCCCCCTCAAATTAATAATTCAAAAATTATTTATAAAAATTGAGAAAATATTTATACAGAGTGACCCTATTCGCTGATGTTAACAGGAATTTTGGTTAACAAGTATTTTATTAAAGAAATTCATTACTGACATTTATAGGCCTTATGATATAATAATTGATAAATATATATATGATATATAAATGATTATGTAGGGAACATCAGTATTTGATAGAAATTTTAAAAAATGGTGTAAAGCCTAAATACCAAATTTCATCCGCAAATATCAAAGTGTTTTCGGGTTATCTTTGTTACAGGCAGATATTTTACAAAAATGTGTTTTTCGAACTCAGGGAGCTTTAAAATGCAGATTCACCAAAATCTTGAGTTTGAGTTATTTGATGATTATAATACCTTTTCTATGCTTCAAATAAGAAACATAAATAGCAATATCGCATGTAAGTAGATTTTGCCATGATTTGTTTTCTTCCATAATTCCATATTTCATGTGAATGTAATGACACACAACATTTACATTTACTTTTTGTTATGAAACTCACCCATCCTGCAGCAGAGCAGGCCGTGCACCTTTTGCTTCCAATACCACCGCATACGTGACACGTCATCAAGACGTCGGTGTGTGGAATATCTATAGTCATGGAATGTACTTGGAAAGGTTTGGGCAAAGGACATTCAATATCCCAAGGTTCAGGAGGAGGATCGGATTCATTCACTTCGTCTAGAGGCCCACCTTTTAAAAAAATGACAGAAATAAATTCCATCAGTCAAAAGAGGAAACCAGCTGAATCCCATATTCATTCGTCACATATTAAAATTATTGAAACTGAACTAAATTTTGTTCAATCTTATTATTTAACTTCGTCCATCTTTATGAAATAGAAAATTTGGAATCGATTTTTCATTCAATTTCTGATGCAATATAATTATAAGGAGGGGAAAAAGAAGAAAAGGAGCAATAATGTAACATTATTCAAATAATAGCATATTAAAAGACGGTTTATATTTACATACAGATAGAAAAACTTTATTTATTATCAAGAATTTCGCAAAGCAAAATTTATATATTAAGGGGGGGGATATGTTACAAATCACGATGATATATATATATTCTATAACACCTTAATAAATGCGACTAAATATTTCTAATCAAAATATTTTAATGGATTGCATTAAATTACTGTAAACACCTTGTGTGTAAAATGAATCTAAGCATCGAAAAAATCGGCAGAAATCGCGCGTCAGATGGAAAGAAAGGAAACGTCAGCTTGGCGCTTAATGTGTTAACAATGGCAAAAATTCATAGCTGCTCGAGATAGCGACTTCACAGAAAGCATGATGAAACATACTGTATTCATAGTCATTCTTCCATAATAAATTAAGTTCCCTGAACCCGAGATAAAATCACCGAGTTCAGCTGCTAGGTGGCAGTTGCCTGGAATAGAGGAGAGCGGGGTGGGGGTGGGGGGGGGGTAAACTATACACCAATATATCAAATAACATGAAATTTAAATTATGACGGTTTGAAGTCCTTTTTAATCAAAAGTATTTTCTTAAATTCAAATTGGAAATACAAGCGAATTCGGTAAAAAGAGGAATGACGGTCTTATTTTGACAGAAATGTGGCTAAAAGGGCGGGCAGACAGTATAAAAATCTCTATTCCACAAAATGTTTAACAGAAAAATGTAACAACATAGTGATGTAGGTAACAAGAAATATAACACATAATAAAAGAATTATAATTAATGCTTTATTTAATTTAAAGTATTTTTTTTACTGAAATATATACCTATTTCTAACAACTTTGCTATTTGGCTATTAGAATGGACACCCTGTAGAGTCAAATTTTTAACAAGCACTTTGTATAACGAGCAAAACAAAATCGAAAAATGTGACCCGCTTAACGATCGTGGTTCGCAGAATGAATAGCGAGGAGATAGACACCGTCACATACTGGATTAGTCTGTATCAGTCTGTATTGAGCACTTTATTGAAGTGAATCTCATATCAGCATGGAAGAAATTTAGATCGGATAGGGTTGTCGAACGTGATTCCGAAGAGCAAATACCTATCTAATCGACGAGATTTTATATTTGGCCAACATTTTTTTACTTGGGGCTTGAGATAGCAACAGCATTAATGAGCTGATAGAAGAACATATTGAGAATTATCGAAGAGTTTATGGTCAAAGAGAATTCTGTGACCATAAGCCCACAGCAAAAAACTGCGGGCGTTGGTCAGGAAAAGAAAGAACAATAAATACAACAGATCAATGGGGAGATGTTGAAAGCACAGGAACTTATTCCATCGTACGTTGAGAATCTTCACCTTAATAAGCTAGTGCTATATGCTACTACAAATTCATTTAACGATATTGCTGAATCTCATTTCTCCAAATTTTTAAACATAAAAACAAATGTATTTAAATAATTTTTTGTCAAAAGCTTGCATTATAAACAATAAAGTACTTTATTATAAATTTTTTTTTCAGAATGGTACATATTGTTCTTTTTTGCGTGGATTCCTACGAAAAAAAAAGTTGTTTCACTAACGAGCAAGATTCAGGAACGAATTATGTTTGTTAAGCGAGGTTCCATTGTGTAATGTTTTCTTTTCTGTATTAGAGTAGCCAATACCCCTTCAGGCCTCTCTAATCACATACATAATGTGCGAAAAGAAATCCCTTTTCTCTTCACATTTAAGATTTAATTTAATATTCTCTTTTCGTAAACTGGGATATACATAAGCACGCCGGCTTCAGAAAACAGACTTCTCACTTTTCCATCAACACAGCCATTACGAAATCTGAAAGAGCCGACGAATCATCTGAATGGACCGCCGTTTTTCAACATGCCGCGTCAACCTTCCAGCCAAGGTATATTTAAATGAAATGTTTTTAAAAAAATATTTTCTGGATAAACAATCTTACTGGAAGAATATACACTCACCCGTGTAGGGTTCGAAACTCCAAGATACTTGACGCATTTCGGTGAAGCTCTCCAGAGTGTACTGAAAATATAAAACAAAAACAAAAATACATAAACAATCTAAAGCAAATAAACTTGCGAAAACCGTAAAAATCCTTTAGCCGATAACCGCTGCCAAGATCACCTTGTATTTTTGGAAAAGATGACAGTGACCCCTTTTATCTTGGGCATATCATGCCAAATTTATTTGCGTACACCCCCAACTATCCTATCCCTTTCCTTTGGATATGAGAGCGTGGCAAATGCTGAGAGGCTTTTGCCTTCACGAACGAGATCTATTGCTTCAGACGTTTGAAATCAAAAGCCAAACTTTTCTTTTAGCTTCAAAATATTTTTTCTTCACTTAATGCTATTAAAAGAAAAAGTTAATGTATGTTATTTTTTTCTTCTTAAGTCTTCAGACTTCGAGGTTTTTCACCTTTTGCTCCGACTTGAAAAAGATGGTCTTTCATTTGAATAAAAAATTTCGGGTTCGTCCAATGTTTAAATTAAGGATAACTAATGGGCATAGCCTCCTCAAAACTTTCCCGCATTCTCGCTAATAAAGAAGAATTTATATTTTAGACGCGGTTTTTTTCTCATCCAATTGAAACTAAATTCGACACAGAACTACAAATGAAGTTATAAAATCAAATAGCATAATTGATATATTTGACATTGCGTTTACATGCTTCTGAAAATACATATTCATAGGCGTTCGACTACTCATTGAATTCGGCTCTAAATTCGATATAGATGTTAAATCTTTGTACCGAATCTTATTCATCAAGCTCTTTTCGTTTTGAAGATTATATATATTGATATAAGTTAACATAATGCTAACTTATATCCGAACAGTAAGACCGATAGACTTCTCCTGAATTTTGTTCAAAATTTGATAGAAATTTGGTGTCAACACCGTACACCAATTTTATTAATCTAGTTCAAAGCGTTTCCAGTTATCTTTGTCAAGGTCAGATAGATAAAAAGGCAGAGAGACATTTTCCAAAAATGTGTTTTTCGAACCTATGGAAGTGTAAAACGTAGACATTGATCAAAATTTGTGAGTTCGAATTTTTTTTTGTAACTATTTAAATGCTTTTCCTATACTTTTATACTTTTTCCATACTCGACACTTTTTCTATACTTAGTTTTATTTCTCCAAAAGTACATTAAAATTTCAACGTTCCAAATTAAACAGGGAACGGTCAGATTCGAACTATTCTATACGGACATTTAGACGACGCGGTGAAGTTTAAAAATTTAGCAAAAGCTATATCAGAATGTAAAAACAATTTTAATCCATAAAATTAAGTTCAACAAATATTATCAGTATTAGTATAGAGTGTAAGCACTATAAAATGTACATTAAAAATAAACGACGAATTAAATTGCGCGTGAACCTCCATTACATACACATTTACTAAAATTGCGTATAAATTATATAATATGTATGTACAATACTTTAGTTTATATCACTTACATTATTATTTTTCAGATTTTGATATTTTTCTTTATTTTTTCCTTATTTCTCCTAATCGATAGGAATAAATAATTAAAAATTCTCGTAAATGATTTCAAACAATTGAAGTTCTACTGTAATCAAATTTAATTTTTAAAAAGTAATTTCCTGAAGGAGTCCATTTTCCCAACATTTATGGTATAATGAATTTCATTATTTTGTTTTGAATTATATTATCATTAAAATAATACCATTAATGTTCCAGTTTGAAATGATTATACTTTCTGGATGGGTGCATACCTAGTTTTAAATTCATTCTGGGCCTCATTCAGATACGTAGAGTGAGTCTAGTTGTAATTCAGAAAATCTATTTGCTTTATTTTTTCAAAAGAAATTTTATGATGTACATATCAATGCATATTGCGTATAAATAAATATTGCACAATTCAGTGTTATTGCTACGCTCTTTCTCTCTCTCTCATTCATAAAAATATAGGCTGCTAAATAGATTCGTCCCTCAGAAGTTTTCGCATAAATATATAAGAATTTGCATCTAAAACATAAACTACTTTCTGTGATAATAAATATTTATCCTGCTAATATCCATAATAATGCTTTATGAAATGGTACAGCTGGCAAATTAGTCCATTGCAATTGGAGTTAAAAAGAGAAAATAGGATAAAAATAATAGGTAAATTGCTCTTTTACACTAAAAAAATCGAAGAAAATCATATCTCTGATCATTTCAAAATGTGCCAAAACATACAGTTATTATACCGAGTATATATAAAAAAAACTAATAGAAATATTTTTAACTACACTAAACTTTTACTTCTAGAAATAACCCTGTTATATGTAACCCTATACTGATCGGGGTTTTCTTTTTAAAAAATAGGAGAAAAGAAATCTCGTAGAATTGTAGTTGCTTCATTCGAATAAGATAAAACATAAGAAAAATTTATAAAGCTGTTCAGGCTTCCAGGAAACTCTTAAACTGAAGAATTTTTTGACTTAAGTTGGGTGTGAGAAGTTACCTCTCCAGAAATTTCGTAGTAATTAAATCTTAAAGGATTGTATTCAGTTTAAAAAAAGGAGATATAACTATTTTTTAAAAATATAACTCAATAAATTATTGCGAATTATTATATGAGTTTAAGCTCATATTTTGCATAGTTTTTATATTAAAACATATTTTTAAAAAAATTAAAATTATCAAAGCTATTTTTTTTATTTTAAACTTTTTTTCTAAGTGAACAAAATAAACGTTTTGAATTTAAGTGCAATATGCAGGGTGTTGCCGAATTCGACCAACGAATTCAGAGGGGTGACAGTAGGCATCAAGAGGATAAGGAATCACCATACAACAGTGGTTCTTAACCTTTTTAAGCTGCGACCCAAATTTGAGAAATATGTTCATGTCGCGACTCAAAAAAAAGTCAAAATTTTTTCATTGCTTTATTTTAGATCGTATTTTTAAAAAATCTTCAATCCTACGATGATGATTTTTTTCAACTTACAAATTTTTTATTTATTTTTTTAATAATAAAGATAAACAAAAGTACTTTTCGATCCAAGAAAAATTTAATTAATAATCAAGTTTTTTTAATAATTTTTATTGACCAAATTAAAATATATTTATAACTTTTTGAAAATAATTGACATTTTAACTTATTCCTAAAAAAAAAGAAATATCAATACATATGTTAAGTCTTTTAAATTTTAAAGGTAAGTCATACAGTTTTAATGAGAACCTTGTGCTTGAATACATTTTGAAAGATCTTCGAATCTTCTCTTGTACGCCCTCACCAGCTTTGCTCCATTTAGTTCTCACCGTTATTATCATCACACGTACTTTTTTTGCTCTCGCTTTTTAATCAGCTGATATTTTTTGATCTTGTTAATCACATTCATTTTCGATTGTTGATATTTATTCAAGTCGTCATTTCTAAAATGTCTGAAATTTGGTGTATTACTAACTTTTTTGGTTCGACTCAGCGCGACCCAAGAAATATGCTTCGCGACCCAATTTTGGGTCGCGACCCATAGGTTAAGAACCGCTGCCATACAAGATGGGGCCTCAAACGACGTTTAGTAGTTGAAAATCGCAAAAATATAGAGAGTAGGAGAACTGTTGGAAACTGTAAAAAATTAATAAAAGAATAACAAATGGTGTTTCAACTGTGATTTTTTAAAATTGAAAGCACATTCTTAAAAGTTCTTTTTCATGCTGGTAACATGTGGATTTGATGATCTAGAGGGTCGTAAATTACTGAAAAAAAAGTAGTTTAAAACCCATATTTGCAAAAATGTTAAAACTTGAAGAAAAATAAAAGCTTGAAAAGGTAAGGAATTTCATATTCTATAATTTGATATAAGCGTGTAGTGTGAGAACTGGGGAGTTTTAAAGATATTGCTTATTTTTTGATTTAGAGGAAGCAATTGTAAAAGTAGATGAAAAAATTTATTTCAGAAATGCTAATTAATTGAGTACATAAAAACTATCGTATGCAAATATTTATGTAGTAATAAATCATCCGATCAAAGAAGTTTAAGGATCAGTCAAAACGCTGTTCATTTTGATTGGAGAACGGATGAAGCATCAACTTAATATTTTTTTAAAAAAAGGGGAAAAGAAAGACGAGACACCGTGCATTTTAAGATATCTCTGAGAAATGTGGCTTTCCAGAGGTTCCCGCGTTGAATAGGTTTTTAAGAGCTGCAATTAATGTATTATCGTACCATTTTTTTAAAAATTCAATGAAAGTTAATACGTGCGTTATTATTTTCGGATTCTGCTCTTTTAATAATATTTCGTGATATGTACCCTTATTGTGTCTTAAACTGTGTGTGATATGTACCCTGTATTCCCTTAATGTTAAAAAGAAAGCGTCGCTCAAACACCTGTCAGAGGTATGGAAAAATGGTCACTAAAATTTATATTATGGTAAATGTGACTAGCGGGTGATTATATATAATTACTGGTGATTATTCATAATCTTTACTAAATAAATGTGATAAATTATTGAATATTTATGAAATTTACTGATTAGTTTATAAAATCCCCAACTCGTAACGGGAATGTAATAAATTCAGTTTATTTTATGGAGCAACGAGGTCTTAATTTTTAAAAAAAAATGAATATTTTGAAATAACACTAAACGCTGTTAAGAATGAGAAGAAAATCACGATGTTTATAAAAACTTACAACAATATTTCCATTTAAAAAATTAAATAAAAATGTCGCTTTGTACTTTACTTTCATTATATATATTAGATAATTGTATGAGTTATAAGTTTTGATCAAAATTGCTAAAGAAAAAATAAAGTTATGAATTTTTATTACATTTCCCCATTACGAGTTGAGGATTTTATAAACTAACCTGTAAATTTGATAAATATTAAATAGCCACCGATAATTATATATAAACTCCAGTTTATTACATTTATCGTAACACATATATATGTAAGAGAAATATATCTATCTAACTATTCAAGTAATATACTAATATATTTATGTTGACAAGTTTGTCTGCTTAAATAAACAAAATCAGGTTGTGTTTTTCACGACTCATAAAGTAGAAACAGTGAAGATTTTTAAATCCATTCTGTAAAGCAGAGTGAAAAATGGAATCGTTCCAAATTTTCCACATTGCATAGAAAAAAATTGGCTTCCATCCACAAAAATGATGCGAAAAAGAAAAGAAAAAAGGAAGAAAGAAACTGAATATCAATGAAGAAGAGGGGAGAGGAATACACCAGAAGTTGGATTGTTTTGTATGACAATTTAGAAGGAATGGAGACAAAAGTTGTCTTGTGATCCCGATAAATGGGAAGAAAAAGAAATTCTGTAATTATAATAATTTTCATTAGAATTTCCCTAATTTTCTACGAAGGAGACGGTATGCACTATGATATATTAAAATCAAAAATAAAAACCAAATGTTTTTGCAAGGAAGCGCATTATTATTTATATGTAATACTATAAAAGAATATTGCACCAAGTTGTATGAAATTATTGCGATTAATTTTACAAGTGAGCCAATGAAACATCTTTAATGACATTACTCAAATTTTTTTATGAATTCGGAAAACTTGCAGTGGTCATGAAAAAGATCAGTTCACAAATAGTATTTCCAAAAGCAGCAAGTATAATTATATTTCTAATTATTGCAAACACGAAACAGCATAAATCATACATTTCAATTCGTTATCTTATTAGCGTGAGTATATATATATATATATATATATATATATATATATATATATATATATATATATATATATATATATATATATATATATATATTGAAAAGAAGTATTTTCAATTTAGAAATAAAGAACATTTTGTTAGTAAATTAAATATTATTTTTAATGAGATCTCTAGAGTGATATAACTAGGATTACGCAAACAGGATAAATGATTACCAGGGGCTCAAAATGTAGAATAAAGAAGTTGAATTTAATAAAATGTACATCTTTTAACTTTTATTCGTTAGATTTAAAATGAAACTTCTTAAAAATAAAAATGAAATTTGCTGCCATTTTATTTTTTCTATATATTTAGTTATCTCAATTAATTTCTAACTTCAATTGCGCGCGAAGTTCCATACTCAAATATCGTATGGAAAAACGAGATGACTGTTTATATAAGTCAGTTATTTAAGAATATATATATATATGTGTGTGTGTGTGTGTGTGTGTGTGTGTGTGTAATGATATTTTAAACATTAATTTAAATCCAAATTAATTCGCAAATTTTTGACTTAATTTAGCCCATAGTAACTTCATTCTAAAATATTCTCTTATTTCCAAGATCCCATTCCACTTTTTCTATTTAATTAATGCAACAAAAGTTCTGTGAAAATACTTTCGTCACCGATTCCCACGTTCCGAGTGAAAGGATAAAAATTAATGCACAGAGATGGCGCCACAGGCTCTATTGATCAATCTATCGGGGGAGATCAACAATCAGGAAGAAGTGTCCGCATTATTCAAATTTATGGAAGAAATTGCGAAAATCGCTATCGAAATCTCATTGTATTTAAGGACTATGAAGAAGTATTTTCCCTGTCAATATCTCATGTTATATAAGACCAAGGATAATTTATTTCTGTCTTCTCTTACCTAATATGTTGCTGTGAGCGGACGTACTTTGTCCGCGCCTCTTGCAAATAAATTATATCTTCCCGGGATGGATTAAACCGAATTTAAAAATGCAAAGCGTCTTCACTCTCTTCGAAACAGCCTTCGGATTCAATTATATGTTTACATATTATATATATATATATATATATATATATATATATATATATATATATATATATATATATATATATATATATATATATATATATTAATGTGATAAATAATAAAGATAAATGTATGCGTATGTTGGCGGGTGCAAAGTGTGCAGGTATAAGCAATTTTTTTTTAAATTTTAACTAAAATTAATTTATTAAAAATTAAATGAGTTTTTTAAGTTTTTTCGAGACAACTTAAAATCTTATAACACAAAAATAAGTTTTATTCCATCTTAATCTTCAAAATATTATCTCAATTCAATGATACCAATGTTTTAACCTATAAGACAAATTTTCTATTTTTAATGAATTAAAAAATATTTTAATAATATTTGCAACAATTTACTTTGCACAAAATAAAAATAAAATTCATTCTACAAGAGCACGTTACACGAGCATGGGAAAAGTTGGCTTTCAACAATGTGTTGTTGTCACATTTCATCAGCTAAAATTAAAAGACTAAATTAACTCCTACTGCAAATTAAACATATAAAAGTATAATTTTTAACTCATGTCTGTATGAAATAAAAATGAACAGTGAAATTTTCTATAAAAATAAATGCAAGGAAAGTACTTTTGTAACCTTCTAAAATATTTATATTAATAATTCAGTTTTATTTAAGGTATATACATAGTTTAATATATACAGGATCAGGATCCAACCACTAATTTTCAAGCACTTAAAATTAGGCATGCACTTCTAATAGAAAAAATTATTTAAATGAAGTAAAAAAAAAAAAAAAAATACTATTTTATGCAGTTTGAGTTTAAAATGTTCTGACGGACAACGAATTTTACATTTTCAGACAAGATTATCCCGCCTGGGAGTCATATTTAATAAAAATATTTTTTAGACGCTAAGATTTTTAACACAAAAACTTCCACTCTTTTGAGACTAAAATTAATTGACTTAGAAAAATTTTAGCATCTCTACTCGATAAAAGCAGCCGATTAATAAAATTTCTCCATCGATCGACTTGAAGAAAACAAGTAAATCAGTACTCAAAGTTTCTCCAAGGCTGATTGATGTAAAAAAATGCCAGTTGTCCTAAAATAACAATATTCAAAGCTTTATAATTCAATCAAATTTGATCAGAGAAGATTGAAACGTTAAACTGCCTAGATCATTTTTTATTGTATATAATTCGTAGGATCGAAGAACTGCATAAAATTTAAGCTTCATAATTGTTTTCAGAGCTAGCCTTACTTAGAAAATTTTAGTTAGATTAATTGTTTAAACAATAAAAATTTAAATAAGAAAGTCAAGCAGTTATTTGTGTAAAAATTTTGAAATATTATATATATATAAGATCAATATGCAGTCAATTGATGGAGCCGGAATCAGCTCTTTGGGGGGGGGGGCTGGCACAGTTGTTCTATGGAGATTGTTTCTATAAAAATCACATATAATGTGTGTTTTTATTTTTTTCAGCCATTATGTTTTAAAATAGAACTTCAAATGCTTTTACATATGTTAACTATATTTTTGATAATAATTGCCATTATAACTTCTAAATTTTTATAAATAGTTTTTTATTAATCTGCTTGAATAATTAGGATGTATTGACCAACTGCTAAGCTATATATAGTTAAATAGGCTTAGTTTTAACTTTTTATCCCGGTATAACAGTTTTTAAAGGGATATGAGAGTTGAAATATTCAAAAAAAAAATGGGAATGGGGCGCTTTTTTGGTATTTGCTCTGAAAGCCATTTTATGCAGTTAGTACGCATGGATAAAATGGATCAGAGGTTTTAACTAATGTTTGGATGCATTTCATTTTTTTAATAAACATGTTTGGAGCAATATTTTTATATAGTCAAATGGTATTCATGCATAAACTTAATATATAGTACAAAATTATTTTATAATTTAGGGATTGATGCAGAGCTTTAATGCAGAATTTTTGGAAACTGCAAGATTTCAAGTGTAAAATGATAGATTTTTGTGGAATTTTATTTTTTTCTAAAGTTTAAAAGATGCATGACCTTACATTGGTTCACACTGCACTTATAATTTATTTATTCTTGAAATAGTATTAGAAACTATATGTATGCCAAATTTCAGACAAATTTTTAATAACATTTTAACAACCGTGTTTCGTCAAAGATGAAAATTTTTGAGAAATTATATTTTAAGAAAAATGATTTTGAAAATTTTGTTTTTAATATTCAACGAGAATAAAATAGAATTTTTCTTCATAATTTCCTAGATTTTTAAACTATTCCTTGTTTTTCTTGAACATAAATTTTCAATTTCGGAAATTCTTTTTTCGTTTCTCCCCTCTTTAGCGTATATCTTGTAATGATCTATGCAGCTGACATCAGACCATTTCATTTACTCAGTTTTTACTTTTTCACATAAGAACTATGAAAAGAGAAATTATTGTAATCGCAAAAATTTGGAACTTGAGATTTTAATGAATCTTCAAGTTCCAGAACTTTCCACGTTCGAAATGTTTTTCGAATTATTTTTGCATCTTTCCATCTATGGTTTGTAAACATAGCGACTCAAAAAAATTTTGAACTCAGCGGATGAAATTTGGCATATATTTTTTTAAACCATATTTGCAGATTTCTTCCAAATTTTGAACGAAAGGATTCAAAGACAGTCTGTCGTTCCGGCTATCCGAATATAAGTTAACACGATTACTACAAAATGAAGAGATTTGAATTGATAAAATTTGGTACACAAATTTAACATCCAAATTGTAGACATTTATCAAATTTTGAATCAAATTCTTCAAATGTTTGACCATCTATCAGACTGTATTTACATAAGCATGTAAACACGATAACCCAAAGAATGCAATGACTAAATATATGAAATATGATATGTAATTTTGTGTCTACGATAGTAATTCTACACCAAATTTTGGTTTAAGTCGGTCGAAAAAAGTCGAAAATATACATTCGGTGCTTTGCTGCTTGTGCAATAGCAGCATTCCAGGATTAATTACCAAAAAAATCACCAAGAACGTGTGTTAATAGGCTCTTTCGAACTATTAACATACGTGCGACAAAGTAACACACAAATACTTTTATTAGTAAGAATTCGAGAAAGTTTCGAGGTGACCATCCCCACAGATTTAATTTTAAAATGCATGTTAAATAATCTGAAGATAGTATTATCAATGCATTTAATTGTCATAATTACAGCATCAACGGAAAATCAATGTACTTATGTAACCTAAAATCATTTAAATTTACAGCAATAGCAATAGAAATAAGGAAATTAATCCTAAGAATATTCCAAAAAATTATCTAGGAAATGGTAAAAGAAATAGAAAAAAAAAAAAAACAATAGTTTTTAAATAATTTTTAAAAATGAAGGAGATTAAACTAACTGAAGACATCACATATTATTTAGGTTTAGAAATTTTTAAAAAAGATAATTTTTCTGCAAAATAAATAAATTTCTTATTTATCTTCAAAGTTTTCCCAGAATTGATTCTATGTGAAAATATTTTGTGATATCAAACTAAATTTCCTCGCTTGTAGCTGAAATCGATAAATAGGATGTCTTTGTTATATAAAAACAAAGGTATTTTTTCAAAATCATATTGGCGAAAGGAAGACGACACTTCAAGAAAATAATCAAATATCGTTTCACTCACTTTGTAGCCCGGCCTGTAATCGATGTTGATTATGTCCATGTCTCTTGGCGCGTTTTTGTCGAATGCACATTTTGAGTCTGCGTACCGTATCATGATGCTGCGAACTTCACTCTTAGACAAACGGGGCAATCTGGAAATAGAATAAGTAACGCCTTTCATTCCAATCCAATCATTTAATGTGACAAATGGAACCATTCACTCATCAAATTTATATTTTATTAATTTTAGCAAACTGCAAAAATGCGGAAATGTGAAGTTATACAATATTATCTATCCACAGGAAAACCCATCTGAACATTAAAAAAAAAGAAAGAAACTTTCTCTAACGGTCATGAACAATCAATTGGTTTTTCCCTGTGTTCTGTCTGTGAGGTGTGTCCCTGTAAATGTGTTTTTCCATGTGTTCTATCTGAGAGCCACCCAGTAAAAAGGGGTTGTGCAAGCGGGTGTGTGAGTTTCATCTTCATATGACCCAGAAGTCAGACTTCTGCCCTCACGTGCTCAGGGGTCTTTACCCTCAGAAGCTACTGCACCCCTCTTTCCCCGATTTCTTACTTGGTTTGAAATGGAGTTCAATCCAAGAGAGATAAGCAACAACAACAACACAATCACCTGTAAATAGATTGGTAATGTATATTTTTAATCTTAACTGCCATTTGTCAAGAAGGAAATGTCTTATTGAATGCACGTAGCATAATTTTGGAGAGGATTGCAGACTCAGATGCTGCTCTCGTCATCTGACCACGATTCAAAATGATGAGGTCCGTTCCAAAGTAACTTTCTTCTTGTTTAAAAATGAGACGTAAACACTCAGAGAAATAATAAAATAACTATGGGGTTTTAATATGATTTAATTTTTAAAATATTATTTACATTCATCAATGCTAATGACAGGAAGAGAAAAAAGTTGTTAATTTTTTTTTCTTCCATACATTTACTTTTTCACATGAACCACCAGTTGTAGCATAAACACTTTATCGTGTCCAGCCGTAAAAAGAAAATGGATATTACTTGTATCAAGAGACACTGGACCAACAGATTAATTTAGATTATTTTATACAGGTGGTTCAGAGAATCACTTCTCTTAAAGTTTTTTTAAAGCACTGTGTACATGCCACCCTTGCCAGATATTTCAAACCTTGCTTCCGATGCTTTCTGAGATATGAAGAATGACATCTCAAAAGCTTCTGGAGAGCAACGGATTATCATAATACGACATTCGGCCATTACGCACATTAGAGTCAATATTATTGACTTAAATTTGTTTAATGAAAGAAAATTTTATAGAAATTATGCACTTACTTGAGAGATAAAAAATACTCCCACTTTTTTGTGAGGACACATTATTTTATAATTGCAATATTCCTTGAAATATTGTGAATTAAAATCAGATTATTATTTTGTAATTATTCTGTATACTCAAACTAAAGTGTCAAATTGTCCGTCCAATTGTTTGTATGATTTTCATAAAATGTATTCACTCTTTTGCCTGCTTAACGAAATATCCATAGAAAGAAGTTATTTCTCTAGTACAGAGGAATAACTGCACTCCTTGTTTGAAACAAAAACCGATACGCCAATATAGAATTTGCACGGCCGATTGGGCTGGTTTAGTAGTGAAAGGGTTAAACGACTAGAAGTCACTCATTCGAGTGCCTAAAAATAATTATTGAATATTTCAGAACTTATCATCATAAAAATTATTAGTACTTCTTTTAAAGCATCAAAAGACTTCTCCTGCAAACCTTAGTGATTTGGTTAATTCAACGCTTTAAGTTGTCTAAAATTCTACATATATATGTAGGGTGAAAGTATCTTCATTTTTTATATTAAAAAATCTTTTACTGGAAAGAGTGTTTTTTTCCACTTTCTCTCTTAAAGTTATACACTCGCACACACAAGTCATAATATGGACATATAACTAAAAGGATAATTTACTCTGTGAATGGTTTCAAGTCTCCGGCTTCTTCTAAGGAATCGGCTGGAGTTAAAACAACAGGTGGGGGAACAGAGCCTGAAAAATACAGAAAAAAAGAATTGCTGAGATATCTCTAGTATAATAGACAAAATTAGATACAACTTCATTGGTGAAGAGAATGAACATCTTTCTAAGTATAATTTCTATCGTCTGTTATTTAATCAATAATCAGAAAATATATTCTAGTTTGAGAAAGAACCTGTTTGATTTTATGACCTGAAATGGACCATTTGAATCTTGAAATGTTTTAAATAATAAACGCTGAAAGATTGATTGAAAGGTATTGGTACGAACCTGTGATGCGGCTTCCCAGCATAGCTGGTTCCATAGGAGGTCCCAGAGCTTGGCGACAAACTTGGCGACGAATTTGGCGACTTTGGCGCCAAAATAGATTATACCCGAAACATCGAGAATTTTCCCGTTTCGTCCAGTAGGAACGGAGATACGCCTCGAACGTTCCTGATTGGTTGAGAGGCTTCTAGCCCCGCCTCCTGATGCCTATAAAAGGAAGCAGTCCTGCTGCTGCCGAGTGGTGGTTTAAACAACCTTATCAGAAGATTTTGTAACTGCCACTGGTATATGCCAAACACCAACATGTATAAAGCACTTGATTACCCTCCACTTAAAAAATTTATTAAAAAACTTGCTGAAAAATTCTTCAAAAATATTGACAATCATGATAACAAAGCAGTTCTAGATATTCCTAATCTCCGTATTAAAAGACCTCGTAATATTTTGATTTAGCCCTCCCTAATCTTTTGTTTTTTCCATATTAATTATTTCTAATTTTTACTTAACTTTATTTTTCATAAACTTAATAAATTGCTCGGCAGCGTTTTCCCAATCTATGTTGCACTTCTTATCACATCCTGACAGTCATTAGTCACCTTAGCTTCGTCATGCACCTCACTCCTCATCTCCTTCTGTTCCTGTAACCCAGTTCATCGGACTTTTTTGCGAAGATGATCACGTCAACTACTGAAAGCCAGGTCTTTTAAAAGTTTTCCATCTACCGGAGATTAAGCCCTAATCCTAGGGGCTAGGCGCTCCGTCAAACATATCATTACCGCTGCCGAGTGGTGGTGAACCAGTGGTGAAGTGAGAGTCGTGGACCAGTGGAGTCGAAGAGTAGTCGGAAGCGACGGTGAAAAACTCGTCTTCCAGGGACTAGCGGAGCAGCGATGGAGTGGAGCTGCTGTGTATACTGTTGTATGCTGCTGTGTATATTGTTGTATGCTGCACGTCTCGGCTGAAGATAATCGTCTTCTGTGCTGTATATAGTTGTCGTCTTTGTGCTGTCCTGTGTGTCTTCATGTAAATAAACGTCGTTGTTTTATTTTCTACTGCCGCCTGGTGATTGAGCGTTCTTCACACCATATAACCCCCACTATCCAAACGAATCCCGGAAATTTCGTAACAGTATTGTTATAAAGACACCGTTAAATCTTGATAAGAATAATACGATTTATATAAGAATGATATAAGAAATGAATCCTTTTTTATCAATAACCAACTCATTTCAGAATCGCTTTGTTAAGTATTTTCTGTTTTTTCCTCAAAACTAGTATTGAAAGTTTATTAAATGAGAAGGGAAAAAAAAAAAAAAAAAAAACACATTTTTAACTCGTCACGCAAGTTTTCTTTGAACTCAAGTATTTTTTCTACTTTTCGTTCAATAATTTTTGTACTTAATGTGAAAGGAATAATTGCTACCTAACACTACATTCTTTCACTTGCTACTTGTGATGCTACCAAATGTATGATGCTTATCTACGTTAAATGAATATGATGCTAACTTTGATACCTGTATGATGCTTGGCTATTTGAAGATTTGGAACTATTAACTGTTTGAAGATTCAGTTTAAGAATAGTAAAATACGAATTTGTATTCTTCGTGTCTCTTGCGCAAAATGCAAAAAATAACGCTATAAATCTACGAAATCATATCATAATATTCCACCATATCACTAAATGAACATTAGAAGGCTGTGAAATCATATCAAAAACGGTCACTAAAGGCGGCCAGTTTGTTCGCTGAGATTATTGACTTTTTAAGCTGCTAAATGAGTAATATGGAATACATTTTAAAAAGGAAGCATTTCACCTTGTTATTTGATTGGACTGAAAAATAGAATATAATTGAATCAACTTATTGCAGATTAAAAGGTGTATAAATTACAAAATAAAAGATGGAGTGAAAATATGAAATGAAATAAAATTTGAAATGAAGTGAATGATTGGTAAAAGCATGCGATTGAATATTTTGATGGATGAGTTCGAATCCCTTCATAGCATTTAAAAATATTGTTACATATAGTGTTCCAAATTGAATAAAAAATTAAGGAGAAATTGTACAGAAATGAAACTGATGTCATTAGAAAAGTATGTGACAGTTTGAGTCTTAAGATAATACAAAGACTAATTTTGTAAGATAATTGTTTTGGAAGATATGAACATCATTTTCTGTAAGCATATCTTAACGATTACTTATCTGGTGATGTTTAAACCCATTTTAGCGCTCGAGTAAACTTTCTGTTAGAAGCCTATTTCTTGATTCGATTTTCATTTAATGGTGAATCAACACCGTAACATTTCTAATATTTTGCTGTTCCATTAATTAGCCGAGAGAAGCTTTAAATTCAATGCACTGTAAAAGCATTCAATGAAACAGTTTGAAATCCGTATGGTTTATTTACATTTGATAGCTGCCATTAGGCAGTAAGTAATAAACGCAATTTCTGTGCTCCGTTCTTTAGCGTCTTATATACGTAGATACACCACCATATCACGAATATATATGGTGCACTTGAATGACAAAATGACAAAATTATTGTTGACAAAAAATGAGTTTTGTGAGCTACGAAAGGTAGCTCTAATTCTATGTTTCTGAACAAAGAAGTACATTTCGTCGATGACGATGGCATAGCTAGCCAGGACACCAATTTCCATAGCAATGTGGGAAATGAAACCTCCTTTTAGACAGCCCACATTCTAGGAAATACTAAATACGAATATTCTTAGGATGCGAATTCGTTTTCGCTTTGTTTTTCTGCGTTTTATTTTATTTTACAATTTGCAAATGTGTCAGAAATACGAATTATCATTACGCTCACGAAAACGTAAAATAAAAAATAAAAAAATCTACATCTATGTCTTTATGTATAAATAAAGATGAATGTGTGTTGGCGCACTACAGGCCACTCCGTATGATCTACCAAATTTGACAAATGTAGAACTTGGAGATCAGGAATGTGCACCTCGGAGCGATTTTTTTTAATTTTTAATTAGAATCTTAATTAAAATTTAAGCGTTCTTCGTTTTTTCGCTGTAGCTTTCGAAAGTGTTACAGCACAAAACTGATTTTTACATAATCTTTCCCATGATACTAATATTTTAACCTATAAATTAAATTTCTATTTTTAAAGAATGTTTTAAAAAGTTAATCATATTTTCCAACAATTTATTTCACACAAAATAAAAATAAAATTTAAACTACATAAGCACATTACGCGTCAAAGGGGGGGGAAGAGAATCAGCTTTTATTAACGTGTTGCTACCACATTGATAAAAGCTCAAATTAAACATAAATTAACTGTTAGTGGAAATTAAATCTAAAAAAAATGTTATTTTCAACAACGTTTCTTTATAAATTGAAATAAATATGGAACATGATATTTTCTAAAAAATTAATGCAAGGAAAAGTTTTCTATGACTTTTTATAATATCTATATAATTAATTCAATAAATAAGTTTTATTTAAGGCAAATGTGGTTTAATATATATACAATATCTACTCTAATCAAGGCTGAATATCTATTTTGTAAATCGTTAATAATATATATACACCTGATAATAAAATGGTCTAAATGAAATAAATATTTATATTTTATGTAACTTCAGTCAATGAATGTTCTGATGAATTACGAATTCTAAGTTTTTAAATCAATCTTCTGCCCTTTGAATCATATTTAAAAAAATATTTTTGAGATACTAATATTTAAAATAAAGATTTGCGCTCCAGACAACTAAATCAATCGCTAAAATGGACTGATTTATGAAAAATTTGAATATTTCTATTCTATAAAAATGTATCCTATTTTAGATCCTTCCATCTACCGTCTCAAAGAAAATACGCCATTCAGCGCCCGGAGTTTCTCCATTGCTGATTATATGATGCCTGCGTGTTTGTGTATGTGTGCATGTGCTGGCGCTCAACTCGCCAAACCATCTGACCTAGAGCTACCAAACTTGACTCATATATACTTTGGAGGATGAAACTATGCACCTTAGAGAACATTTTTGAAATTTTAATTCATTAAAAATTAAGAAAAAGTCTGGCATTTTTCCGCAATAACTTACAAACTGATAATAAATAAATATTACAACAATAAAATAAATATTACAAATAAATATTGATAAATAAATATTACAACACAAAACTGATTTTTACATCATCTTAAAGTCCAAAAAATTATTTTTCAATGATACAAATATTTTAAGTTATAAATTGTTTCTATTTTTAATGAAAATATTTTAATAATATTTTCCACAATTTATTTCGCACAAAATGGAAATAAAATTTAGTCCGCCCTGGCAATTTAGCTTTCATCAGCGCGTTGCTATCACGTGGACAAAAACTCAAATTGAAAGATTAAGTTAACTCTTACATCAATTTAAACCTAATATCCAATCTAATCATAGCTAAGTGTAATGTTCAGCATGTATGTAATGTTTGTATAAAATAAAATAAATATAAATGTATAGCAATTAATCCAATCCAATCAAGCTAAGTTCAACAGTTAATTTCTAAAACTTTATTAATTAGCCTATATAACTAATAAAAATGCTGTAAATGAAATAAATAATTATATTTTACCTAGTTTGAAACAAGAAATGTTTTGATGAGCTGCGAATTTTAAATTTTTATACAGATCCGCTGTTCTGTGAGTCATATTTAATAAAATATTTTCGAGACATATTTTAAAGAAATGAAATTATACTTTTTCGCAATTAAAACAGAGTTATGAACATTTGAAAGTCTCTATTCTATAAAAACGAGCGATTTTACACCTCACCATCGACCGTCTTAAAGAAAATGCACAATAGGGCTTGGGTTATCCCAAGGATGACCGTCTAAAGTAATATAATTATTAATTGTCCTAAATTAATAATATTTAAATTTTATCTTAAAGCTTTATCTCAAAAGATTAGAAAGTTAGACTGTTAAGATAATTTTACGGAATATGAGTTATAGGATGGAAGGACTAAATAAAATATAGACTTTAAATTTGTTTTCAGAAGTACATTTATTGATTGAAATAAAATATTATTTACTATATTTAAATCTTTTTGGAGGTAAAATTGAATTTTATGATCAATCAAAAAAAATTTTATTGAATAATTCTTGAGAATATTGCATAAATTATAAAAATATATTGTGGAATACATAAAATTACAATGCTAAAGGATTCGATTTTCTATAGCCATATTTTTAAAAAATATATTTGGTTTCAGCAAAAAAATTTTTTGAAGTTTTATCTCTTCCATATCAAATTCAAATTTAAATCTTACGGAAGGTAATAAAAAATTAGAGAGATATATAAAATACAATGTATAGAATATCGTAAAATTTCTATAATAGTATGAGTTACATGAATATAAAAATATTTTGTTGAAGAAGTTATAAGGCCAAGGTACATAAATACATAAAATAAATGTTAGAAAACATTACTCCTGGCCATCTATCTGGTCTCCAAAAATGAGTAGTAAGAAATAAAATCTCAATTTGTATACTATATAAGGTATATTATTAGGAAAAATTGTTCGTTAGTTGTCTTTTGTTATTTGCCTATTTAATTTTGTGGCATGATAAAATCAGATTTCACGAATTTTAAGTAAATTAACTGCAATCATTATCTCTTCGTGATAGCTTTCATGCTCTTATTCTATCACATTTTTCTCGTTCCTTTAACGCTGTTGCTTTGACACGTGCGCAACTCGACCCAAGTACCATCGTTTTGCTCATTATAAAAAGATTCGTTTTTCAACGAGACATTTAGACTACACAGTCTGTTGGGCGATAACCTAAGAATAAATATCTTGCTTAAAGCGCTTCAAAGCCTAACCCCAGTAGCTATTAATCATTTTAAATAAAGCGCAACTGACGCTGACACGGCCAACATTCATTTTTGAGTCTAGACACATACACTTTCAATGACTGTTGATACGGTTTATGATGACAATTTAAAATACTAATATCCCTTAATTACATCGGTTAATTAATTCTTACTGCTCGTCCCAACCATGAAAACATATCATTCTATGGGATTAATTAGAATAATTGCATTCCATCTTTAAAAAAAATAAGTGCTCAAATAATTTATTTCTAACGATGGCGTGCACATTTTATCACAAGTTTCATTTAACATTAAGGTTGAACAAGGAAACAAAAATTACATAAACATAGATTTGTTGAATTTATTGAAAGTCTGAGCATTAAACTAGGCCTCAAAATCCAGTGAGTAGCGCTCAATTTGTCACACACGTCCGTCTGGTTGACAGGACACTCAATCAAGATTTATTTTTGGATCCAAGATTTCTGCTTGATTTCATAATTGCAGCAAACTCTCTACCATATGCAATTTTCGTCACTGGAATTGTTAAAAATCTTCAAACATCCCACATTTTTTTTATAAGTAAGCTGACAGATTTATATGGACAGATATCTTTCTATCTGCTACTCTCTAATTCCTTATTATAGGTATAAGCTCCCTACTGATTATAAAAAGTTTCCACCAAGAGCGCTTTCATATACATTTATGCCTTTTTTTTTTGGTCATTTTTGAGCTGTATGGGTTATTGCGCTACGCAAAACTGCAAAAAATCGGGAATTAATTGTAGAAGCTCTATACTAAATAATTAAAATTAATATTTTTTCTTGTCTGACAATTGTTATCCAATTATTAATAAATTAGGTTTTTTTTTAACATTTATTATTAGTGTTGGAAGCATTCATAAACGAAACATTTAATATTGATTTAATAATGTGTTTTTGTTAAAAGAGGATTATTTCTTAAACCAAAGTTATTATAGTATTTAAAAATAAATAAAAAAAAATTTTAAAAATAAAATATAATTAAAATAAAGTAAAAATTATATTTATACACATTTCCACACTGTTGTTGATTTTAAGTATTAGCTTATGGATTGGAGGATGTACCTTAATTATTGCTCAAAGCAATAACTAGAAATATAGTTCTAATTGATGCTTTCAGCTAATAATGAATAGAGACCATGCTTAAGGGGAAAAAAAAATTATTATATATAGCAATTGTTGTTTCCTGTATTTATACTATTTTTCCTTTACCTATTTACAATGTTTTCATTTTTAATGCATAGAATACATTAAATTCACAATTATATTCGGAATAGTATCATACTCCACCCGCTGATTTCAAAGAAAATCTGCAAAATGGCTCGAACGGGATACAAATAAAAACGAAAACACTTTTGAATACTGTTTATTTACAATAAGAGCTTGTACATATAATTAGTACTTAATAAAAATATTTCTTAATGCACGCAAATTTGTTTGTTTATTTTTACAACAAATATGTAAGTGCAAAAATCTATTATTCATTAAGTTATTGACTTATTTTCAATAACTTGAACAGGGTACAAAAATCTATTATTCATTAAGTTATTGACTGATTTTTTCCCCAAAAATTTATTCAATTAATTTTTATTTTAGCGCTAAAACATTTTTTTTTTTAGTTGAAATTTACTCACTATGTTTTTTTTTTTTTTATTATTATGTAAGGCGACGTCTTGTTCTTCCATGTAATAAATGAACCTATGAAAGTTTGATAAAATTGCTTTATGTCTTTATTTCGTGACTTTTCCTAGATTCCCCTCTAAATAGATATCAAATGTTCTTCCTACGACTTATTCATCCCACCATGTTCAAAGCATGAAACATCGGCAGTACAATTAATTCATTCAACGATGATATTTAAAATTTTTCGATTAATTTTTAAATTTCTTCACAATAAAAGATTTTACCAATCTGTTCTTAAGCAGATTCTGTCGGTTGTCACTCATACATTTTCTCTCAATACGTGTATTCCATTTCTATAAATTCTTATTATCGAAGTGAACAGTCAAATGTAAATCAAAAGTCATACAAAAGCTTCAGATTGCTTCATTTTATAGTTGCACTTAATTCAACACTTAGGCTACAAAATATTATTAGAATTTCTCGGATGTGGACTTGCTATTTCATTAAAAACTTCATTCAGTCAAAGGAAAGAATGTGTGAAAGAAGTCAAGATGACAGAAAAAAGCGCCAGGCAAAGTTTAATTGATCGCGAAAATAGACGTGACTATCGCCTATGGGTAATCGCTACGATTTACCTATGAAAACCGATGTTCGTATCTTCCAAAACTATTATTTCCCAAAAATTTGTTTTGTATTATCTTAAAATTTAAAACATTACCTTATCAATAACATTAATTTATTTTCAGTGGAATTTTTTTCTTTATTTTTAATATATATATTTTAAAAATTTACATTGGTTTCAGACTGCAACAATGCTCTGTTGGAATTTTAAATTCATCCATCAAAAAATTCAATCGCGTGCTTTCGCGAGCTTTAAAATCAAGATTAGAAAATAGTCTTCTTCTGACACGGCGGAAAGTGAGTCTGAAGAAGTTGTCTGTCTGTCACTTCACACTTTAATAAAGTGGAAGTGAAAAGTGGATTTTCACTTCCACTTTTATAAGTCAATGCGAATAAGCATTTTTAATTTGTATCGTAGTAACTTGTACTAGACTGATTCAATTAAATTCATTTCTTTTAGTCGTATCACGGGATTTTTTAATGCATTCCGTATTAGGCTTTCACTGCCTAAAAAATCAATCTGGTGGCTATTTTATATAAACGTCTTACTTTATCTCCGCAAAAAAGAAAAGAAAGATGACGAATAATCCGTATGAAATATGCTCGCAAATAATCGTTAGTTTACTGTACTAAGCGGCATTTATTTATGCGTCCCGAAGATATCTATAGTTAATAAAAAATGTATTTCCTTCTGCATTGTGAGGTTTAATAATTCAAATGAAAATAGAGCAAAAGATTATAAATCTTACATAGTTCAAAGGTTGCTTCTTCATATCCTTTGATTTCAGGCATTTCTTCAAGAGGCGGCAAAAAGAGTTCGATGTCATCTTCACCAACATAACCTTAGAAAAAGGAGAAAAAAGTATTTAAGTAGTAAAAAATCTATTTATTTAGCCTTTCTTTTTTTTTTTTTATTCGTTTGTTCTTGAAGAAATAAAAGCACACAGCCTTAGTTTTTCTATTGTTTGGTATCTTTTTGTATTAATTCTTTGCTTTAGTTTTTTCCAATTAAAATTAATGATAATGGTAATAATTGCTTTCTGAGAGCTGCGATAGACTTCTTGATCTGAGCATCAAATTCAGGAAATAATTTTAATTCCATTTTAAGCCGCTTTTGGAGAAACTCCTCCCCCTCCCAAAAAAAGAATAACCTAACCTTATCTTTAAAGTATTTGAATTAAATTATACTGTAATAAGTACTAAACCGTGGTCAATAAAATTTACTCTCAAAGCATATAAGATGTTTTGTTACTTAATTTCAAGCGGTTTAAACTCTGTCTTTCCTTTGTCAAAGCATATAACATATTTTCATATGTTAAATATGAAATGTTTCTTATGTTTTCAAAGCATATAACATGTCAAAGCATATAACATACTTTCATTACATTTTTAAAAAAACAGAAAGGTATTGTATTAATAAAAGTACTTAAAGATTGGTTCCAAATTAACACCTTCAACACCTATACAGAACTGTATATACTATTACATTACAAAGGTATTAAATCAAGTTAATAGGAAAATCAAATAAACCAAATAAAAAAATATTATGAAGTTTTTCCAGTTCCTTTTTTGGTTTTAGTTTGAATAAGAAATAATTTTTAGTTGCGATTCCGAAACTATTTCGTTTCGTTTTCAAAATATTTCTTACTTTTGATTGGTTACTATTACATTACATTATACATACTATTGAATTATCTTAATAATACTTGGGCATATGTCATTGAGTTCATGTGTCATAAAGACTGGCTTTTTGAGTTCGTCAGCAAAGATTTATCAAATATCCACTGATAAAGTTAATTCATTTCTTAGTTCAGATATAATCCCAATAAAAATTAACTGAATGTATCGGTACCATACAGTATACTTTTGTAGAAAATCAGACCATCTGATAAACTTCTAAAAACGGCAGCATGTAACATATGAACAGAAAACTGCGAGTGATGATGAGTATTTTGCACGAAGAATTGTTTTCACTTTTCCAAACGTGAAATTTTTTTAAATTGATGTTTCTATCTAGATCAAGGCAACATTCGTCTCTCCAAACAATATTTTTCAGAAAAGAAAATTTTGATCTTGCACAAGAAAGGGCTTATTTGTTTGATTTTAGACGCCGATCTTGTATTCTATATGAATGCCACTTATTAAAGTTGAAATATTCTCTACACGATCAATTTTGGAATGTTGAGCTCTGGACTGCCTGTTCCTAATCTAGCAAAAGGGTAATCTAAAAAATAGAGACAAATGTGTCAATTTTTTTCATCACATATATGACACTTCATTCTCACTTCTCTCCGGTTGAATTAAGGATCCTACAATTTTTAATTACTAACCCCTTACCTGCCGAGGATAACTTGCGAGATTCGGTCCCCAGTGCCACAAATATATATATATATATACGTATACAGTTGCGAGATGTATATATACGGCAGGGGCAGTTAACACATTCACTTAGGAGACGTATATATATGCCCGCGGCAGGCAAGGGGCTAAATCACAAAGCCTATTAAAATGTTGGGAATATATATATATATATATATATATATATATATATATATATATATATATATATATATATATATATATATATATATATATATATATATATATATATATATATATATATATATATATATATATATATATATATATATATATATATATATATATAATTTCTTGCAGAGTATACCAGTAAGTCTCTGAGATGTCTTAAATGTTCAGTTCCCCAAGTTTATTTTTCCTTCTTATAAAGACGATTGTGCAACTGCCTGACAAAGAAAGTGAACAGCGTTATGCCTGATCATCAAACTTTTTTGAGGCCATAATGATTGGATGATGTACTAGTTGCATTCCAAAATAAATGCTTTCTTCCACATTTGTGGCCAGCCCTTCGAAATTTAAAACTAAACATATCGCTGGAAATTTTCTAGAGAGAAATGTGAAATTTTTTACGTATAGATGAAAATAAGAGAAAATATATACTAATTCACACTTGAAATTATGATGGATATATAAAAATTTAATTTCTGCAATTTTTGTTAAATTGCCTACTTTATTTAATGAAATTTTGTAATTGGAAGGCTTGTTTGTATATAGATACTACAAGCTGATACTTGAAATGAGCTAATATATTTTTTACGTTAAAGCTGTCCACATAAGTTGCATTTTTTTCTGTTTATTTATTTATTTATTTTTTTGCAAAATACTAAGCGCTTTGTCTAAAATAAATAAGATAGGAATCATATTAATAATTTTAAAAATAACTGCTGGTTAATTCTCAGGAAAAAAAAACATATATTCAATAAGAAAATGTTGATAATTACTGAAATTCCTTCAAATATGAAATATATTACCTCATTTTCTAGCTTATTTGCATTCAGATTTCACTATACATAATCCAATGTACAGCAATCGACATGTAAATCTATACGTACTACATTAAAACGTTTCATTCTCAGAAACAGTATCATGAGCTAAAGTTTTATTTGCAGGTAATGTAGTAGCGAATTTCTACCTATTTTCTTAAAAGCGCTGCCAATGATTTATTTCTAATTTTCAATTTGTCTTAAATCTCTGCACGAAAGAAAGCTAGAAATAAAATGAATTATTTTATATTTTATTCGGGTTTTTTTTCTTTTCTTTTTTCGCCCTCAATTTTTTGCCAAAAGTTTGGATTCATATAGATTGGACCTTTATCGCAATCAAAATTGAAATTACAATAGTAAATATTTAAATATTAGGCCGTACGATAATACTGATTTCACAGCTATGTAAGCGTGGTTTCCGAAGTCACTTTTTTTCTTTCTAAAAAGCATTAAGGGGTTGCACTTAGGAACACGTTTTTGTTTTTTTTAAATATTGCATATGTATATATATTGAAAGGACTAAACATTATTGATATCCATTTAAATTTGAATTAAAGCACTTTCCATGTATTTTTTTTCCTTTTGTTAAATAAAGTTAAACCGTAAGAGATATAAAGATTAAATCCCCATAAAACTAAAAATTATACTTCAGACTTATTAGATTAAATTTTTATTATGCACATCAAAATTATAATTTTTATAAATGTCTTCTATATGGGAAAATTATAAACGTGTTCCTTTATAATAAACTTTTAAAGCAAATTTCTCACATTTCACTTATTACTTTCAACACTCGTCTGAAAAGCGGTAAGGGTCATCAGCATTTTTCTCACTGAAGCTTCGTTTCATTATCAGAGACAAGGAGTATCATTCTTATTCTGATAGTTATTATGACAGTTATCTGATTACTTTATGACGTACATTGTAAAATCGCCATATCTTACATGCAAGGATAAAAGTTATAATGTGGTAACCTTTTTAAGGCTTGAGCGCAAAAGACTCTTTTTAATGAGTTAGCGCAAATGCAACTGAATGCAAGTTCCACACAACCATTTATCTTTAAGTATTCTTTCCGGGCATCCTTCATATTTTAAAAGATATATTACACGAACATATCCTCTGTTATTCTGTCGTTAACAAACTGCGTAATCTTTTCTTGGCAATCAAGTATATGCAAAAACTTCGTATCTCTTTTTATCACAACTGCATCAATATGACTTGATTCAATGTTCTGAATATCCTATACTTTTATAATAGACATTTATTTCGAATAAAATTAATGAATCTATGTGTGTGTGTGTGTGTGTGTGTGTGTGTGAATTGACGCCCCTTTATGTTTTAATGATCACACTCTTGTAATATGCAACTCATGTTAATTTATGACGAGGCTTTTCTGCACTTTTTGTATACTTTATAATTGCACTTTAACCAACGAATCGAAAATATTTCTCAAAGAATCTGTAAATATGTTGTAAATATTAGAATGCAATTTCAAAATCAAGTAATATATTCCTTGGATTTTACTTCACATATAACAGGTTTCAGAATAATCCTATTATAACGAATTTCTGATGGAATTACTTGATACTACTACTTATTTGTTATTTTCAACTACAACAATGCAACATAACCGACAGAACGGAAATTTTATATTTTATTGACCTTGAATTTGAATTCTTCTCTTTTATCACAAATATTCAACACAATGACTTTATTATAAAAATCTATTTTGATATCTAAGTAATTATCTTTAAATTGATTTTGGTTAACCTTATTTAAATTTAGTACCTTCGGGTAGCAGTGCCTATAAAATTATAATTATCATTGTTCAATCTCAATTATCAGCATTTTATAAAAATGAAGTATCGATATGTCCAAATCTGTTTATTAGATTTTCATAGTAAATGAGAAATATTAATTAAAACACTAGAAATTGCCATTCTTATTGAAATTCCCTTTACTTATTGATAAAAATAAATTCTGCTAAAAGACAATTTTTTACAATGCTAAATTTACAAAATTTGTTTCAAATCGTTTTTTATTAATATACAAATATTTGTTATGCTTAATTCGATTCCATTGACTTCTAATAATTTTCTTTTTTTTCTAAGAATCATATGTTTTCTGGTTATTAATTATATTATTATTAAGAATGCTCAGAATACCTTTGTTGCTTTTAAAAATTAAATTTTTCTCTTCTGCTAATCGTAAATGGAATTATATTCAGTAATTTAAAAAATAATTTCCATGTATTATTTGTACTTTACGTTCTTTTTCTAAAATTTAAAATAAATAAGAATAATTTAAAGAACACGTTCTCGCCTCAGTCCCTTTTACAAAACCAGATCTTATTATCTTATTTCGTTTTGAAACAGTTAATTAAACTATAAGTTGTATTAACTTAAAACTTATTCTTAAATTAAAATTTTTTGCAATAATATTTACATATTAATTAGTTACAGCCTTGTTCTGACGGTAACTACAAACTTTTCTTTTATATTTTAAAATCTTTTTTCATTAACTTATTAATTGTTAATAGTGATTAATAAATAATAAATTAACAAACTAATAATAAATAATATTAATAAATAATAAATTAACAAACTAATAATAAATAATATTAATAAATAATAAATTAACAAACTAATAATAAATAATATTAATAAATAATAAATTAATAAATTGTTCTCTCTCAAACTCTCCTGTCTTTATTTATCCCATTTTTAATTGAGTATTTTAATAATAAGTGCCAGTTTAATACCTTTCACGCCGTTTCAAGTTCTTTCACTTCGGATTTCTTTTTATAATCTTATTAGTATTAAATGTGTCCATCTTAATGGGCTGCTATCAAGTTAATAATATCTCAGATAGACTATCACAGATTAACTAATGAAAGGTGCAAAATATCTCATAAACATTGGCAGAATTTTAAAAAATTAAAAGAATTATTATTTACAAGCAATTCAGATAAAATATTCAGTAACCTTAAAAATTAACAATAAACCCAGAAATCCGTAATTAAAAAAATCCATGATAGAAATAAAATTAATTCATTAAAAGCAAATGGTTCGAAATAAATATAAAATAATATAAATTGCAGACCTCCACCTTTGACCTTTGTTACAATTTAGCATAAAATAATCTAAATAAAAGTGTTACTAAGATTTATTCACGCTTAGGTTTCTATGCATGCCGATAAATCAGTCACTTTAAACATTCAAAAAATCTCTCTGAAGCCAAAACGGAAGTTCGGATTTGCGCATCCGATATGACGTGGATAAAAGGAACGAATATTTTAAAACTCCATAAGGCGTTACGGAAAATCGATAAAATTTTCAATGTATTACAACATAAAGAGATAGATTTTGCATTAGAGACAGAATTTTAAAGTTATATGACAGTGTGCATACTATGATAACCAATTTCATAATTCGAGTAAATAAAATTCATGTTATTACATAGCAGCCTGTGATATGACCAATTTTGATTCTTAAAGTTTGTATTGTATTTTCCGTATTAAAATGATTTATGTAGAAATCAAATTTCAAACTATAATTAAATGCAAGATGATTCCGATTTTCATGTTGGGATTTATTTTACTCTTCTATTAATAATTATTTCAGAAATTATTTTACTTTTTTGCTAATATTCTCTGAATCTTGCTTATTTTCTTCCTTTCCAGACTCTTTTTCAAAGTTCAATCACCACAGAATATTATTACCATTATTGTTTTCAAAAATTAAATTTGTCGCCCTCCTTCCATCTGTTTGTGGCATAAATGGAAAAACATACTGAAGTTAATTGAAACATCGAGATGAAAAAAATGAAATTAATAATATTAGTTCAGTAATTTATCGCGAAAAACACTCTTAAAAATCCAAAAACTTGCTTGGAAAATATAAATATAATTCCCTGGACCTAGGAAAAAATGTTTTTTCATATTCAATAAAAATAAGGAATAGTTGAATGAAATGGAGTCGTTTTCAATGAATTTCTATAGTGTATATTTCAAATTAGAGTTAGGAACAGTCTAATAAATAAAAGAATAATAAAGTACAACACATCTAAATTAAGAAAAATTAATAATTAATGAATTAAAATATTAATATGTAAATAGCAAATTAGTATTTTCAATGCCTAGAGACTTTTAGTATTTTTTGAAATATTTTTTCATTGATCTATTAGCAAGTGCTGACAACATTTGCAATTTCACTTAGATTCGCAGAATCAATACTCTGACTTTCTGCTTAAAACGCTAAATTGAAAGAACAAATACTTATCACTCCAAATGGTTTCATAATGTTTTAGCATTTTAAAAAAAGTCATCAGAATCCTTATCAAGAGTAAGTTCTTATCATTATCAGCATTTAGAAAAGTTTAAAAAAAATATTTTATTTATATTTATGAAACATATCAGAATGAAACATAGAAGTATTAAATACGGAAATAAATATTAAATGGTAATACCTAAGACTGATTAATGATGTGAGGAATGAACTTGCTTAATTGTAATCAATTTTGTTACGCCATACGTTATATTCATTATTTTTAAAAATAAATCAGTTTCAAGTTGTCCTATATTTTTGAATTATAGAATGGCTGATAATATAATTTCGTAAAGATATGAATTTTTCAAAAATATTAAAAATTCGTCGCTTTTTCGGAAATATATTCATATCCTTATTTTAACCAAAAATTGCATCAACATTCGTAAAATTTATGTCACATGAAATACCTTTAAAATTTACTTCCTACTGGAGTTTAAGCATTATTCTGTCCACCATAATATCACCAATAAAGACACATAGACCATGGTTTTTAAAATTTTTTTATAAACAATTTGTTTTTATTATTACTTGTAAATCATATTTCACTTTGGCTTTTATTTTTATAAATTGCCATGTCATGCTTTACGACGATGTTATTTTATAGAAATTTTCATCATTAATAAAAAAAAGTTATTTTAAATTTTTTTAAAGATAGCTTTTCCTCACACTGCAGTTTAGCACAGCGTGGCTAAATTAATAAATTTGGTTTTTTATTGCTAATAAACTTAGTTTAATCAATCTGTACTTCTATATTACATTAACTTTTATTGATGAAAGTTAAGTTACAATCTGAAAATTCAAAAGATTAAAATGCTTAGTGACGTAAATTAAACTAATTTGCTTGGGAAAAATTATATATATATATATATATATATATATATATATATATATATATATATATATATATACTAATGCATTTGCATACAATAAACTCAAACATCATGAAATAAGATTACGATAAGATTTTAGTTACCTTTAGATCCAGATCGAATTCTATTAGAAGCTGCAATGCTGCATCGTCTTGCAGTTGCAGATAAAAATGCGCCACTGCTTCTACGCCTGCCTCCCCCTTTGAGACAAGGAGCACTTGCTCTTCTGTACCAACTCATCCTTCAGAATATGCTGCAATAAACAGTGTCTACAGCTAAAGTAGAATACGTATTTTACAAATAGATTTGTTAACAATAAAATGCAATGAATCACATCGATGGTGATGACAAGAGCTTCCTTCAAAAATTAATAAGCACTTTCTATATATTATAAGCCTTTAAAATTATTTAAAAAGCACTGTATTTAATGTTTTTAGCCTTGAATTAGGTGATCCTTCAAACAGGTTAATTAATTATCAGTTCCATCTTCAATAAAACATTCACTGTTCAAAGTACTTCTAATGAAGACTAAGGTATTAAAACAGAAGTGTAAGATTTTGTTCCATAAAATTAAATTGTTTGGTTTAATAGGAGCAATGATAAAAATCCAGAAACATTGGCTTTATTTTATCAGATCCAAGTATTCGAATAATTCACTTATTTAATCCGTCACTCTTTTACAAATTTATATTTGCCATCAAGGATAAGGTATCCTTGCCGATCTTTCACTCCAGTTTTGTTCTAATAGGCCAAAATATTCAAACTAAATTACTTGCAAAAATCATCACAATGATCACAACAAAAAAGTCGGCAACAGATCACCTGCAGATTACATCAATATAGACGCATTTAAGCACTTTCACTATTCTAAAAAGAAACAATATTTGATAAACGGTCCTAAGACGCTAAAGCACGGAATTCAAACAGTCGCTGCTTGTCAATCGGTCAGAGCTGGAAAGGCGAAAATCCATCTCAATGAAAGAAACTGCTGTCTGAGAATATTGAAGAAGTGTTGTAACTTTCGCTCCAAAAAGGCGCCGAAAAGTGGTAAGCTGGCACCGACTGACCTTAGAGCTGAAAATATCCCGAAATCACCACACGCCTTCAACTCCAGGATAATTTCGCAAATACTGAATGTTTTTACATCTGCTTATGTTTGAGAGTTCCCAAGTGCCCGTATTTCCTGTTACTTTCCCATCGGAGTGGTAAACGTTCCAAATTTGCCGCCATCATTCTTTTTTCTCTCTTCGCTCTCACCGTTTTCCAATTTTTGTTTCATTTCTTCCGCTTTTTTCTAACCATAATCTTTCCTCGTAATTCTTGCTTCTGCTTTCTTCACTCAGAGAGAATCGGAAAGCTGACTGACGTTTTGTTCTTTCCAAAAAAAAAAGTGGGGGTGCAAAGCAGTATTTTTAGATTTTGTTTAAATCTCTTATAGCCTTAAATAGAGCAAGCAGATGATAATGCTCCGCGATACATAAAAGAAAGCAAAATAGGTTGTATGAATGAAGGAATGCCTTGATTAATGCGGTTAATATCCGATGCATTAAATAATACATGTTAAAACCGCATATTCGAAGTTAAGATCCAAAGCACATCATTCAGTACAAAGGCATAAAAAGTTACATGATTTAAGTTGTATAGCGATCTATACAAACTGCACATATTTAACGATTCTATGCGCTGTTTTCCACATCCACATTTGAGCGAGCTCAGTGCTAGTGGATTGAGATAAAGTAAAATATGTGACAGGATTAAAGAAATCTTCATTGACGCATCCAATTCTATCTAATATTCTAACTAAGGAGCGTAATGATTAGTCCGTTTCATTAAAGTTAAAATTTAAAAGATTGAATTAAAAAAGAGGCTTGCGAGTACAAAAAAAAATTATGTAATTTACTTTTTCTTACTACATATATAAATTGCAAGTTAATGGATCAAGATAAAATATAATGCCTGTGTGATTGGATGAATATCTTGACTGACGCGACTGATATTCGATGTACGTAGCATATTCAACCGCATAACCAAAATTTAGAATTAATTGGCATAGTTATAAATATATTTTGCTAGTATAAAATATCAAACATATTTTTTTATTGCTGACTTTATGAAATCACAGACTTAAATATTAAGATATTTTACTAGACCGTAGTTGCCATTCGCGACCAGTTTGTTTGCCATGATTATTAAGCTAATTTAATTTTCATTCTTTCTTTGATCATAATCCTCAACCAAATATTTTTGAACTTTAAATTGAAATAAACATTTCTACAATGGTGTTTGAATACCCTTACACTTCTTTTGTTCGCATTATGAATCGACTTCTCTAATGGAATTAAGTCACATGAAATCAGTCGCATGAAAAACGTAATTATTTGTATCGTCTTGTATTTAACGCCTTGTCTTACAGCATACTATAATTTTCCTTTTTTATTCTAAATGCGAAATACTCAATTGTTTTCTAACATTAAATTTGCACAGCACAATTTGCATGCATTATGTGAATGTTTCCGATAGCATGTTAGCCTGATGAAAACATATTGAAAAAAAGGTGTAAAAATATCAAATGTAATCATTCAGTTTGACGGATGTTTCCTAAAACAACAGAGAGATTTCTTTCGTTGTAATCAAGAAAGTTTTAAAAGAACAGGCTTGCCTACATCCTTGTAGGCCTGCACTTCTTCTTTTTCTTAATCCTTTTTTAATAAACCTAATTCTTTCCATAACCCTAAATTTCAGATTTGATTTTATATCTTAAAAAATGTTGTTATTCTGATATCACTGGTTATATGGATACCGTTTACAAATGATTCTTTGGTGCTATATATATATATATATATATATATATATATATATATATATATATATATATATATATATATATATATATATATACAGGTGTCTCAAAAATATATATACGGCTTTTATTTCTGAAATATTGATCGTAGACATATACTGCAAATTATAAAGTTGCGTAAAAAAAGGTGCAAATTGCTATGAAATCAATTAAAGTTTTCAGGGGATTAAACTTTAAAAAATACAAAATTTAAATTTTTATAGGATTCCGTACAAAAAAAAAAATCCCAATAAATAAAATGTGCCGCATCCTCCAATAAGGTCATGTACCTTGCATGGGGCTGGATATTTCCAGAAGGACAGTGTGTTTTTAAATATATTGATTCAATATTTTTCATTTTAACTATTTTTGATTTCGACTTTTGGTTTTTTCCACTTTATCCACAGTTTCCGTACAAATTTTCTATGTTAGGAAGACCTATTAAAATTCATTCAATCATATTTTCCAAGATGTTACTAGGTTTATGAAAATATCATTAGTCACAAATCTAATTTCTATTAATAAAGATATTTATTCATATTAAAAGAGAGATTTTTCACAACTAAACTACAAACACCCCGAAAATTTTTACCAGTTTTTAAATTTATAATAAAAAAAATAATTAAAAAAAAATAGTTAAATTTAAATTTCTTCTCTCAGAAGAGAGGAAAGTGACAAAGAATTTTAATCTCACCCAGAAAAAAATAACACCAAAAATTCTTATTTATAAGAATTTATTTACCTCTTCTCTTAGAATAAAAACTTTCGAATAACCACTCATTTCTTTCATTTTTATTGTAATAATTATTATGTTATGGTAGCAGTATATTAACTTAAGGTATCCAACAAGGTTAAAAACAGGAATTTCCTCGAAAATTCGTACTTTTATTTTTTGCAGTCTTAAAAAATAAGTACATTTCTATTTCCAGTGATATCTTTAGTGGTCTCTATGTTAATTAGAACCAAAGTTATAGCAAATTATTGACATTTAATTAATGCTTAATTATATGCATTTAAAAATAAGCATTACTACATTACTTAAATTTTCTGAGGAACGAGTTTTTTCATAGTGCCACTGTATGAGCATTGTTCATATCTCAAAAAATAATAAAGTTAATCTTAATGACATTTATAATTAGTGCTCGCTATGATATGCAGAATGTTTTAAAAATTTATTTGATGGTGAATGCTTTATAAATAGACTTATGATAGTTTAATATAAATAATGGTAAAAAAATTCCAAAATATCATTGATAATTTCATATATTATACACAAAAATCTTTTTTTAAATATAATTCTTAAACAATAGTTAGATACACTCTAAGACACATTAAACATGTAATGATGCAAAGAAAAATGAAAAACTGTAATACATTTAGATCTGCATCACTTGGTTCAATGAAATATTGGTTGCATTTTATTCCAATTAAATCCCTTTCAACTCATTTTGTACATGATTCCCTGAAAAAAGTAATTTTAAGCATCAAATTAAGATAGGCATTATTACCTTCTAATAACAGCGTACTTGCTCTGTTTATTGTGTAAAAGAAACATCTTAATAGAGACATATTCCATAGCGTCACTGCATTGCTGAATAATGTATCTTCTAATTGTATATCCTTTTTCACTACTCTGCAACTTAACTTTCTAATTTCTCATATAATTTGGCGGGTAATAAATAGAATCTTTCTTTAGCTCTCATTGATAGAAGAAACCCATAAAATTAAATATCGAAGAAACCATAAAAATGATTTTAATCTCACAGGAACAATAAATTTATTGCTGAAAATTACATATACGTATGAAAAAAACAATAACTCAAAACCCAAAAAATAATTACACAAAAAATAAACGGTATTATTAAAAGGATAATATGGATGATGTAAAAATAATTTTTGTACAATTACAATTTTGGAAATTACAAATCAGATCAAAATATTGCTCCCAAAAATACTCCATCACCCATTGTCCAAAATATTCCATCTTCAATCGCTGTCTAAAGTCCTGACTTTTCTTAAGTATTAAATAGAGCATTATTAACAGAGTTGAATTCATTGGTTATACCACTTTTGTTTTGGTAAATAAAATAAATTTGAAGTTTTCCATTGGAGATCATTATGCTTTTTTATAACATATAAATATAAACGATACATAAATAAATTTAAAAATGGCACTTTATTGTAATGTATTTTTAAAACAGAAACTCAAAAAATACTTGTCAAATATATATATATATATATATATATATATATATATATATATATTTTATCGAGCTGGTATACATAAATGTTTATTAAAGAATTAACAAATTTTGTGAAGAATAATAAACCATAAATTATATTGCAATTAACAGATATACATAGGAAAATCACCATAAAAGATTTTGAATCATCCTTATCATGAAGTAATAATATTTTTAATTTATCTTTTAACTCCCTAATTGACTGAACTGACCTTTTCCATTTTTCACATTCAATATCTGTAATTCATGCTTGATAATAAACATATAAATATACATAATTTTTTAAAAAAAATATAGTTTTCATATTATTGTACATTTTCTAAAATAATTTATTTCTAAAGTAAATAGTTTCTTTTTTAAAAAAAGAGAACTGTTAAAGCCTTACAGTTATTAAATCAAAACAGTTTGGCATTTACATAAATAAACTTGATTTGTATTAATTAAATATTAAAATATAAATCTATTTAATTATGCTATGGGAAAACTATTAAATCTTACCTTTAATAAATGATTACAATTTCAAAGTTATCAATTAACCTTAGACAAGATCTGGTGATGTTGCAATATTATCATCATTCAGCTTTAGTTAGAATTAAAGAAACACTTTCATTATATATATAAATCTGTGCAATTTTAAAGTTCCAAGATAGGTTTTCTTTTTCCTACCTTTTCTTTTCGTTTTCTCTCTCTCTCTCTCTCTTTTTTAAGCTTTTTTTTTCTTGAAATTGTAACATCCATTAATGATTAACAACACAAATGTCTTTCAATATTTAAATATGATTTCCATCAATGTTTTTACTCTGAATTTATTGATTTTAATATAAATATGAAAATAAGATATATGATTACTGATAATCAGTGAAAACTGCTACAAGGTGTAAAGCAATTAAAGCAAGAAATATCAACTAAATAACAAAAATGGATAATTTGAGATTTATTTTTTAAATAAAAATTTTAATGTGAAACAAGTCTATTTAAACATCTAATAAATATGAAAGATTGTAAATATAAAATAAATATAGTTATAATTCCAGAATGTTCTTGCATAAAATTTATTTTGTACAAATAATTTACAAAATTGATTTCAAGAAAAAGTGGTCAGTCACGTCTGGCAAAATTCTTATCCATAGCTCTATCGCTTCTCTGAATGGTAAATATCTTTTGCTTGATACGGTTTTCAAGGCTCCCCTTGCCGGCAGTTTTGGAAAGCATAGGCCTGAAAGGAGAGAAAAGAAAAGAAACATTTCAAATTACAAAGGTAATTATAAAAATGTTTCCCATATTGTACATATATAAATAATTTCAAAGATTTGGTTTAACAACTTTAAAATCAATATAAAGTGGAGTTTCTACTTTTTTGAAAACTATTAAAAACATCAAAAGAAATTTGAGCTCTATATTTCAATGAACCTACATAATTAAAAAAAATAAAACCTTATGGAAATTATATTTGTCTCTGGATATGAGAATACAATATTTCAAAAATGCAAAAATCTTATCTTTACATAAAAGTCTAGATTTCAACTATAATTTATTCACACTATGGTAAAAATCTACATTTCTATACAAAGACCATTTATCCAATCCTGTGGATGTGAAAATTCACACATCCACAGAATTATGCATTATGATATTTATGACATTTAGGAACAGAATTTTGTCACCAGAGTTGCATTCAAATATCAATTTTGAATAAAATCCATCAACAAGATGACCACCACCTATTGGCCTGTCAAGTTGTGAAAAGATAATTCAAAATTATAATTAAGATAAATGAAATTCAGTGCGTGAAAATTACAACTTTGCTTACATGCAAAAAAAGATAATTCAAAATTATTATTAAGATAAATGAAATTCAATATATGAAAATTACAACTATAATCAATGAATCAGAAAAAATCTGGAAGGAATTTCTATTTTATTGAAATAAAAAAGCTTAATATAAAATGAAATAAATATTCAGATTCATTTGGAGAATATACTGAAAAAAAGCCTCATGCTGTTAAAAAAATTTTAATATGCATTTTTTTTCCCCATCATTTTTTACTCAAGTACAACTTACTTTGGGATTCATTTACGAACTCTGCTTATAAATAAACAAACAGACAAACAGAAAAATCTGAAAAATTCAAAAAAGAATTTATCAGATCTATTATTTATCAGTAACATAACCATTTTGGAGAGAATAAAAATTTACAGATATTTTTTCGAAAGTTACTCACTTGAGGAAGTCTGATGTGTCGATTCTGTTCATTTCTTCCTTCTCATCTTCCTCCTTATACCTTTGAGTGTTCCTTTTGCGCTGCTCTTCTCTCCACACTGCATTATCTTGCATTTCCTGCAGGAGACGTTCCCTTTCCTCATTGCTTAGTTTTCTGAAAGCAATTCATTATTATTACACATGTTTATTTAGTTTAAATAGTTTCATGTTACAGTGACTGAAATTCGGCATCAACTTTCAAACACTTCCTGATATGCTGAATTTTCAAATTTTGTGCCCTGCTGCACAAAACAAAGAAGACAAAGCAATTTTTCAGTATTTCCAGACCATAATTGCTAGTTAATGCATTAATATAAGTCATTTTTTTTATTCCATTTGAGTAATATCATCTGACAATAAATTTGAGAAAAAATTGATTTCACAATTCTATATTATGTAGAATAATGAATTATAGTCAAAAACTAAAAACAGAAAATAATTTAATTTTAATTTCAAGCGCATTAATAAAAAAAAATGTTTCAGAAAACTGTCTTTAATATATTTAAGAATCAATATCTTACTCTTAACTTTCTTATAAAATTCCAAAAAAGAGTGTCATAATTCATAATTAAAAATTTCTTCTTTTGTGTGATAATCAGCCTAATGTTTTTGAGTGGCTTCATTAAAAATACTCTATAAACATCCAATTATTAAATAAGCTGATGATAAATGGTTTAAAATTGCTTGTAGGTATAATTATTTTATAGTTCACTAATGACTACAATTTTTAATAATTTTTTGATATTCATATTTTCAAAAAAAAAAAAAATCATTCACTACAGAAAAAGTGCAAATTTTAAAACAGTTATTTATTACATGATTTTGCAATGTTACTCAGACCTTGGTTTTGCAATTTTTTTAAAAAAAATGCTGAATTCAGGTTACTTTGGGGGAAAAACATGAATCTTTGAGAATTTTTTATATTTTCTCAACTAATAAGTGAAAGTTCACTTTAATATAGGCAATACCTATCTTTTTCAATATACCATTAGAATCTAAATGTCTGTTAAAATTTCATATTAACTGGCATTAAAAAAGAGCAGAATCCAATTACAGGGAGCATTATGGAAAATAAAGAATTTTGATAAAATGCCATAGAAAAAATTATTCAATGAATTTTCTGTAAAATCTTGCCTAATGCAATTTTGTAGAATTCTTTGATCCCAAAACATCACTGTATTTTTGTTTAAAGAAAATAAATAATATTTTACTATTTGTACTGCATACAGATTATCCACTCTCAAAAATTCATTTATAAGAATATTATCCAAATAATTAAATGGACATTCAAAAATGGGACCTTGAAAAAATTAAAAGAAATTTATTTAGCTACATTTGTTAAGACTAGTTGTAAGACATAAGACTAGTAAGACATAATTGATTTTCATGTTTTTAGTTTGAATATTTCAGCCCCAACTTAAATATTTTCACTAATTTTGTAGGTGAACCTAAAAGTAAACAACATCAGTAATTTCAATTTCTGCTTAAGACTAACTGAATAACTTTTTGATTTCTTGATCTCAAAATTTTTCATCTAAGTAAATTATATTTAACAAATTATCTATCAAATATATCTAAGTAATAAAAATTGTTGCTTCACCATGTTCAACAAGATTCAAAGCTATTAAACTTGATAAAAATATTTCTTTAAAGATAATTTTTTAGCACATAATGCATCATTTAAATGCAAGCTTTTTAAAGAATTTATTTAATTTCTAATTTAATAAATTGAAATTGCCAAAATTTGTAGTAATATGATAATAAATATATTCATCATAAATATATATCATAATAAATACAATAATAATTAAATTAACAAGAAGATGACTCTTGGAATTCTAAACATACATGTTCAAAATTAAAATAAATATTACAATGATATATTTGTTCCGAATAGATTTAGAATTACAAAAAGGACTTGTCACCAAATTCATGAAATGTTTATTATCACAAAGATGGACAAAAATAAAAAATAAACTACTAAATTTTCTTAAAAACAAACAAACAAAAAAAAAAACCCTTCATTTTTTTAAAGATACAATTGAAACTGTCTGAGTTGTTACATCTGGCGAGTTTCACTATAAAAAATTTTTAATTTGATAATGATAATGATAAAGAAATCTTAAATCTAATAACAGAAAATTCAAGAATTCTGGATTTCAAATAGTAGAAAATTCAGAATTGTATAAAAATTCATAATATAATTGCCCCTGACTTTTATAAGTTACATTATTTTAATCAATAGGAATTCATTATTCTTATGAAATAAGCAGCTATGCATAACATAAAATAATAATGTTGATTTCAATAAAAATTTCAAAAAGTATACTCTATGCCAGTCATTCTATTGAAAGCTTACTTTTTTTTCTCTTCTTTTGCTTTCTGATCTTTGCTATGACTATGGCTTCTAGAATCAACTGAACCATTTTTGTAGGAATCTCTTTCTCTTAGATTGGATTCTTTAGATGCATGAAAATCAAATTGTCTAGAGGATTTCTTGTATGACTCTCTAGAAGAATGGTAAGGTTCTCTAGATGAATGATGATATGATTCTCTGGAAGAGTAATATTCAGACTCTCTGTAATCTGTGGGATGCCGAGATTTCTTTTCTTCATTTGATCTGTAGTTTTTATCTCTTTCACTGGATGGAACATAAGAACTCTTGTGTCTTCCCTCACTACCTGAAGGTTGTCTGACTTCATATTTTGGCTTTTTTCTTTCAGAAGAGAAATTGTTTTGGTCAGCTATTTTATGCTGCAAATTTCAAAAATAGTTTTAATAAAAAAAATCTTTAAGATATAATCAAATTTAAACTTTTTGCATTTTAATTTATAATTATTATAGTAGAAATTATGAAATTTTTCAATCAATTTTTTTTTTCCAAATAACTACCAAGTAATACTTTTTACATGGAATAAAACTGGTCTCTTATATGTTAATTGCATGCCAGGGATTAATTGCCAAAGATGCTATATTATTCTATTGATTACATTTACCATGTAGTTAAGTCTACAATTCATCAATAGCATAGTAATTAACATACAATTATCCAAAACTTAACTACGTGAATTAACTAATTGATAATTTTAGAACTATTAAACCACAGAGAAAATGTGAGTGCAAAATTTCCCTAGTCAGAAAGAAAATGAAAAATCAATAAGAAAATTTCATTTTTACAAACATTATGCTTTATAATGTTTATAAAACATTATAAAAGTGTTCAATAAAGATAATACATGAAGATACTAATTTTAAAAAATATTTATCTTAATTTTTAATCAAATGCTTTTTGTAATCTGAAATAATCTATCAACACTTATATGTACTTTTTTTTTCAATAATGAAAGAGGTCTGTTTGATGTCTGATGATTAATGTAAATTACTTTCAAGTATTATCAAATGGAATCTCAAAAATAATAATTTACTTGTTTTTCTATAGGCATAAGCACATATTATATTATATATATATATATATATATATATATATATATAGTCCTTTATTCAAATATCAGCATAGTTAAATTTGGAGGGAAATCACTCAAATAATTTATTCAGCTATTCAGGGAAGATCATTTACAAAAATTTATATTTTGTTTTCAATAAATCAATTCTGGTCTAAATTCTTCTTCTCTATTTCCTTCTATTTTAAAATATATTTTTTCCATTTTTCACAAAATCTGGTATTGTATTATCTACATGTTTATCAATTTCCTTTATAAAGAAAAATAATTACACTTTTATACCACTAAAAAGCTACACACATAATTATGAAACATGGAGTACAAGGGAAGAACACAAAAAAAAAATTTTAAAAAGTATATGAATCAAATCAGAAAGATACCTTAAAAAAGCAAAATATATCAATCAATAGACCCTTTTTAGCACTGAAATGTAAATCACAGACTTCTTAAAACCATTACAAAGATGTTATTAACTACTGAACTGTTAAGTACACAAATTAACCATTAGAAAACTGCAAATAGAACAAAGCAATCCTATTAAAAATTTCAGTCAAAATTGAAGTAAAATTATGAAATTATAATGATGTTTTAATTGACAATGCAATAATGTTCAATTATTTATTCTAACAAAAATGTTTGAATTGAAGAAAGAAGCACATTTCATTAAGCAGCATGTATACAAAATCTCACCATTGAAAAGAGAAGCAGATAGCAATAATTGATTACATGACAAAAAATAATGCAAATTTAAAAATATATAAAATTAATAATGTAAAATATGTATGATTAATTATGTATAATTGAATATTATATATACTTCTATATATTTTAATATTGTAAAAAAATTCAATGATTACAAATTTTTAAATTTTATATCACACATATATATAACATACTCTAGAATAATGATGTTAACACTAAATTCTGCAGAAATACATTAATTATTTTCAAATACAGGTTGCCCAATGATTACATTCATATTTTAAAAAAATAATTAAAAAAACAAACAAACAAGGATGTGAATGGGGTTGTAGCCAAAAAGCAACAAGCATTTTTTTTTTTTTTTTTTTTTTTTTGCAAATGTTTAGAATATTTATTGTGCCTACCATTTCAAGTAGTAATTTTTCAAATGCATACAGTAAATCACGGTAGTAATATATATATATCCATATTCTATGAGGAACTTGAGAATAGCTGTCATTCAATTCTATTACATTAGCCATAAAAGTGAATTTTGATACAAAGTAGCCTTGTATAGTATAGATTAACATTTGATAAATCATAAAACAATTTAAAGCTTTGGTTTGTTAGTTCATTGATATTGTCATGAATAAGAAAGACAATGAATTCAGCACTTAATGCTATTAAGTGCTTAATTCATTAGAAACAGATACATTATTTATTGAATGAAAAATGTTGACTTTATACTTTTAAAAATCATTAAAAAAAGAAAAAGAGATCTTTTAGTCATTCTTATAGAATACATTATTTTCCAGATAAACAGTCTTGAAACGCCATACATCTTTGTTCATACCATTATCTGAGTTGTCACTCAGTGTAGATAAAATGCTGAAATAATTTAGATATACAAGTTCAAAAATACTAAATACCTTTAAGTTATTCTTCATTTTCTTTGATAAAGAAATCTCCTCATCTGATTCAGATGAAGCATACTTTTGATGTTTCTTATGCTTCTTCTGTTCCTCTTCAGAGTCACTACCATGGTGCTTCTTTTTGCTCTTTTTGCTTTTTTTGCTCTTTTTATTACCAAGTGAGGCTTTCAGCTGAAAAGAGAGAGAAGAATTAAAATTAATAAATAGATGGGTGATATCTAACCATTTCATTTTCAGGAAAAATTATAGCATTATTTTGAAAATTCTGAAGTCTATCAATGTGTAAAAATCCAATATAAGCTTCAATAATTCAAAATAATTGATCCAATACACATACACATATTTTCAAAAAAAAAAAAAAAAAAATTCCAAAACAAGAAACAGAGCTATTGATACATACTAAAGATTATTCAAAATTTTCCCATTATTATCGTTAGTAAACATCTGAAAAGTAATTGGGTTTAGCTAGCCTTTTTAAGATGTCCAGAATAAGTTCTGAGCATTTGTTATTTTCTCTACTGGCAAATAAAAGATCAGTATGATCAATAAAATAATGTGATAAGATAATCCCTTCTTATTTAAAACTTTTTAGATTAGAACTAAACTGAAATGATATAGTGAGAATGATTCATGGACTACAGAGAAAAGCTATCATTAAAAAAGGGCCAAAATTCTTACAAATGAGGTACCTAAAAGAGAATTCTATTTCACAAACTTCAAATACACTTTTTAGCAAGTGAAAAATAATTTTTCAAGATTTCTATAGCATCTAAGAGATCAATATTCAAAGATGTCCCCTATTTAGTTATAATACCTCACACAATTAATCTTCATATGGTATCTTATGCAAAAAATAATGATTTGGGAAAAAAAAAAAAAAAAAAAAAAAGACATCTGGAAATTCCAAATTTAATGACAGATGAAAAAGAAAGAGAAAGAAAAAGGCAATGAATGATGTTTTGATGACAACATGTTAAAAGTATGTTTTTACTTTTTACATTAAACTTCTAAAATCTTGAAATAGTCAGCCTCTAATACCCAAGAAGTATCTTTCCAAATTTCATGTTCAATAGTTTACATCGTGCATTGCTCTGTCAATCACGATAAACCATTATATGTGAAGGGAGATTTAATTGGGGAAAAAAATTCTATAAGAGTTATAATAGATAGAAAGATGAAAAATGTTATAAAATAACAGAATCTAAGTACTAAAAAATAAAAGTTTTGAAAAGCTTCTTTTTTTATTTCTTTAAAAATTTTAAGTGTTAAAACTAGCATTTTTTTTTTTTTTCTTTTTTAGTAAAAACTAAAATTTGGCGAGACAAAATTCAACAGTTAAAATTCCTAAATAAAAAATCTTATGTACCGATATTAGTAATTTTTATTTCATATGAGAGATATTGCAAAATAGACTGAGCTACTGATTTCAACAGCTAAATCAAATTTGTTCAATTTTTGTCACTATTATTTTTTTATCCTTTACAAAAATCACTAATTATCTAGAAACTTATATCATTATTATGCAAATCATAATTTAAATTTTTTATTTTGTTTTGGGAATTTATATATTTTATCATTCTGAATGGTTAGCTATACTTCAAGAAGAAGTAGTTGTACACCAGCAATGGTTTGGTAAAGCAAAATTTCTTTATCTTAGATATTTCAGTAGCAAAATTAACTGGCAATAAAAAACAGAAAAATCACAGATTGAGGATACTATTCACTTAACAATATTTCTCAATTGGAGAAAGAAGAAGATATATGACCATTGATGATGCATTTAGGGGTCATAAACATTCATAAGAAAAAAGAATTTTTTTTTTTTTTTTTTTGAAAGTTGATACTATAGTTGTGTGACGCAAATTGTTGATGTTTCTCTCCAAAAAGAAATATTGAAATAATATTTTAAAGACTTTTTTTTTAAATGAAAAGCAGGGGGGGGGGGCAACCGATGATGACATACCTAAATATCAAGAGCTTTCATAATATTTTAAAATTGTTTCAAAGGTTGTAGTTGAAAGGTTTTAGTTTTGTCTTCTCTCTCTCTTAATGATTGAAAATGACATAGAACAATCAAACTTTTATGATTTATCTAGAGGGTCATTTACTTTCACATGAAATTCAAAACTGATTAATTATAGTTTTAGAAGTTTGAAGTTTCTCCCCCCAAAGAGAATGTAGAATGAAGTAGTAGTTTTGAACTTCTCTTAAAAATAAAGACAGATAGACATTGCTACCTAAAGATGAAGAGTTTTCATATGAAACAAAAATTAGTAAAATCAAACCAGCTGTTGTGGCTGGATGACAATAACTGTATTACTTCCTAAACTTTACTTATTATTCCAAATATATAAATATTAAATAACTCCATCAAAAATGAATAAAAATTGTAGTTCAGTGCACTAGACTATGTACCAATAACATGTATTAAACTAATGAAGATTATTTTAAATATTGCAAATATTTAAATGAGACACAAGAAAATATTCATTATACAGTAATAACCATTGTACATAAAATTACTTTCATATATTAATAACTTTTAAAAAAAAATCATCAGTCAGTTTTTTACAGAACCATCTGGACAGAAATACATAAATTGTGTTTTCATATTAAATCAAGCACAAATTTTTTATATTCTAAAATAAATATGTAGTGGCATGCATAATACATACTAATTGCTGCAGCTGCTTCATTTTTACAGGATTTGTCAGAAGATTTTTTCTCTCTTCTTTTTCCTTCTTCCTAATTAAATGATTAAAAATATAATTACTAAAAAATATATTTACAATAAACCATTACTTAATTTAAATTATTATGTCAATTCATTTTTCGGATAAATACAAACTAATCTTTATGAGATCAAAATGGTAACTTCATAATTTAAAAACATATTGGAAATGAAATAAGAAAAAACAATCTCTAGGCTCCAATGCCTAATAAAACCACATATTTGTTTGCTAAATATTTTGATCAGGAGCAGTTCTGAAAAAATTGTCAGAAAAAAAACAGCAAGTTTTTACATTAAATGAAATATACATACATTTTCTGGAAATGACATTTGTTCACATTTTTATATAAAATCCTAAAATTATAGAAAATATCAAAAAGTCCAAACTTCATTCAGCAGGTTTTTTTTTTTGTAAAATTGTGGGGGTTTTTTTGGAGAAAATATTTAGGTATGAATCATATACTGATTACATATGAATATTTTTCATTTGTAATCAGTATATGAATTGGTCATTTAAATTATAAAAATCATGAATGCACTTTTTACTTATGTATTTATATTTAATATTTTTTTAATTGAAACAACCTGCTATATTACAGATTCATTTTACAGTTTATCTGTCATTACTTATTTTTTTTTAACCTACACTCAGTTTTACCATGGTAAAAATCGGGTCCGAGATGGCACTCTATGACACTGTCAGTATGAGAGCAAATAGCAAAAGGTTCTAATGGTTATTAAAAAAATATTTGTGTGCAAAATTATTATTTTTTTTCCAGGAAAGTTACCTATACAGATAAGTTAAAAAAGCAAAAATATTGGATATAGGTACATAAGTAAAAAAAATTAAGTAAAAAGCACAACTTCAACTAAGGGCCCACAACACATGCATTACTTATGTTGTTCGGACCACTATACTGCACTGCCCACATTTCGAAGCTGAATATACTTTTAATAGTTAGTCATAAAAAATATTTTCTTTTTTGTAAAGTTGCATTTTTTCAGGAATGACGCCTATATAGATAAACTAAAAAGCAAAACCTAATCTAAGAATAAAATTTGATCCAAATCGTCAGAGCCATTTCCGAGATACGTGAAATAAATAAATTTATATATATACAAGAATTACTGGTTTAAAGTTATAAGATAATGATTCTTTTAAAGCATTTTCCTTGCATATGAGTTGATATTAAATTATATGCAGGAGTTTCAAACTACTCACATGATGTTAAACAAAGGGTCTTCTCTAATTTTATTTGCCAAATCAACAGTAGCAGTCCCAGTGAGATTTTGACAACTAAACGTGGTTCTATCTTCTGCACCTGTAAATAAATTAATGAATACAGCAGCTGAATACAATACTAATAAAAGACCTGGGTTCTTTTTTTCATCAAAAATGATTTTAAAACTAGAACTTAGTTATTCATTTTAATAGCTATCTGAATACAATTTTTTTAAAACATATTATCTGGAATACTTTTTTTACTGCATCAGAGTGGCCCTTATTTCTGTTTTGAATTTCTTTGACATTTCCAGGTTTTTTAAGAAATTTTCCTGACTTTCTTTAGATGCATCTAATATCCTCAGAATGAAGTTGCTTTATTTTCTTTTCCTTAACTATTGAACAATATGTACCCAACTTTATTTTAAAAATTGTTTTACTCTCTTAACTAAAATCAAAGTAAAACAAAAATTTTATGCTCAGAAAAAAAAATTCATTTATTGTATTTCAGATAAACTTTAATTTTGTAAAACCCTTCCCTCTTTTGGAAATATATAAATAGAAAATACCCATCTAGACCAACTTTTAGCTAGCCAGTGATATCTCAGAGCTGTTTGTCAAATTTACTCAAAAAATTGCAGCTCAAATACATAGGCATCTTGGCAGAGTGGTTAAGTATGAAATGAAATGATTCCTCCCAGTAGGTTCTCCCCAATTCATACCACTTACCAGCAAGCAAATCAGAGCTGAACAATAATCTTACTAACAGAAAAATAAATTCGTTTACAAATATAAAATCTGTATCAAAATAAGAAAAATTCTTCAATGATATAATTTAGATATGGTGGTTAATCACTCCTTTCCACCCTCATATGATGTTAAACAAAGGATTAATTAATTTAATCAATTTTACTGTACCCAAAAAACTTGGGCTAATGCTGAACCTACTCTCAATTGTAGCTGAATTTAAATACAATGAATTAACGAATTATAATACCATCAAGTTGTCATTGCAATACCAAAAGCAATGCAAAAAAATTTGACAAAAAAATAATTTTTTGATAAGTATATAGAATATAAAAGTAAGGCAAATAATAAACTTATTAATCAATAAAAAACAGTTAACACAATTTGAATCAGAATCCATTATAAGCTAGATAAACGAGAGTTGTTCTTCAGAAGTGATGGAACTTGGAAATATAGCATTGAAATACATACTCAAAATTTCAGACCCCCAAATGTAAATATAAATCTTCCTCACCCTGATACATGGGCAGAATCATGGATGGTCTCTGTTTAAGACAATCATTAAATGTTCGATTTGTATTAGTTGCCAATGATGTTTATCGATCTCCGGAATTAATTGGCAATTTCCGATTTTCCTGGTCAGCTGGCCAACTTATACATCTGACAAACATTATTCTTGGGAATTTTATTATCCATTTATATTATACATATATATAAATATTTCAAACAGTTCCCTGTGTATAAAATTACAGCGAAACATGATGTTTTGTAGATGCAATATTCAATTATCTCTATCAAAATGTATAATTCAATCAAAAGCAATTTAATAAATAGAGTAATTTAAGAATTGAATATTTCTTATAAAAAATTATAAGTGATTCATAACTATTAGTACATTAACAAAAATGCATAGCAGTAATAATAATATAAGATATGCTATATAATAATATAGTTGGCAATTATTTAATATACTACAAAAATTTATAGCATATATTTTTATATATGTTAAAAAATTTATGTTAATATATTTTTATATATGTTAGCAGGAATATATATTACTCTTTATATATATTTAACACATAAGAAATAATATCTAGATTATGCATACTTTAAGCTATTAACATATAAAGCTAAAGTAACAATGCCAAAATAGATACACATACAAAAGCAAATATTTTTAAATATTCACTAAAAATTCAAATTTGATGAATTACAGCAAATGGAATACAAGCCAACTTCAAATTACAAAATAGAATATGGTACCTTCATCTTTATGTGACTCTCCTCCATTTTCTATCATTTGAAGAGTTTCAAAAGTTTTGTCAATTTTACGCCCCATTAAATATTCTTCACGATTGACCATCGCAGCAGGACCTTGGTACATCCAATCTAATTTCTCTTCCTTTTTTCTAAATATACACATAATATGAAAAATTCATTTAAAAAGCTATTAGGATTAAAACAAACATATAAAAATCATTGATCATCACAACTTTAAAAAAAAATCATATATGCAGATGAAAATTCATATTTCTATCAATGAATCTAAACAGAACTTTAAATCTGTAACTATAGTGAATAATATTTGCAACACAATTAAGCTTTAAAAAAGCAACTGAATAATTAACAATGGTTTCTTAATAATCAACCATCATTTTCATATTAAATTAATATGTAAATATAAATATAAATATTAAGATACATAAGAATTCAGAAAGATTACACAAAGTTGTTAAAATTCACAATCAGAATTACAGATTAATTTATATATATATATTTCTGGCTGATACCAATATAAATATTATTTTTAAATGATGAACTGAGCAAATTAGTAAAATTAATATCTATCCTTAAGAATTAAGAGATCCAACAAAAAACATTAATATTTTCAAAAAGAATGTAATTTAAATCATTATTCTGTGATAAAATAAGATGTAACAATTCAGTTTGAAAACTGAAATGACTACTATTAATGAATGTTGCTTGATTCCTTTTCTTATTATATTGAATTTGTTTCCTGCTCCTATTGTCTGCAAAGCCATATGATGCTTTTTAATGTTTAAAAAAAGTTGTTTATTGGTCACTTCAGATACTACAAGTATAGTATGAAAAATTTTCAATCCAGGACAGCAACTAAATGACTTTTACCTTATTTATTTATTTGAAATTACAACATACATATTTTTCATAGCCTTTTAATTTGTTTGTAAGAAATTTTCAGTTTGAAATTAATTTTAAAACTGCACAAAAAATATTATCGTAATTTAAAATTTAGCCTGATAAAAGCTACCCTTTATTTCTATCCAGTACATATATCAGAAAAGTCATAGTTTTCATCATTTATATAAAAAGAGAACTTTTTTTTTTTGTTTAAATAGAAGCATTTTTAAGTGATTTTTTTTTTTTTTTTTTTTTTTTTTTTGTAAAGTGATGTTAAGATTCTAGCAGTAAGAAAAATAACTATTATTTTAAATGATAAAAATAATAACAATATCAACTACAAAATAGAAAAACAACAATAGACAGATTTTTCAATGCTCTACAAAATATTTTTTTAAAAAACTGAGCCAAAAATGCGAGATTGAGTTTGTATGCAATATTTTATAACATTAAACCTTCCAATAGCATGGTATTCTCCAGAATAATATATAGCAGAAATTGCAATAGCTTTATATAATACAGCAATCTCAGAATACTGTTTCCATAGAGCATGTTTTAAAAATAGAAATACTATTACAGTAACAAGAAATTGCTATCTGACATAACCAACAATTCTGCATTCTAACATTCATCACACAACATGGTTTTGATATGCACTAAACGAATTACACATGTTGCAAGACGGCTGAGTGCAGATATTAAAAAAAATATACATTTGCAATCTTTACATTTCAGATCTCCAAAGAAATCTATAGTAAAATATTGATAATCTAATAAACAATTATAATAGAGAACATTGTCAGTGGATTAATTACTAGCTGCCTTTTCGCGATCAGTTTGTTTGCACAGATCATTGATACTTTAGGTTGGCTATTAAATGATTTATGGAATGCATTTTTAAAAATATTTTATCCTTTTATTTCATACAATTGAAAAATATGAATTCAATCGAATCAGTTTACTGCAAATTAAAAAAGTACATAATGTGAAATAAAAATGGCAGAGAAAATCCTACAATGCAATTAATACTGGCAAAAAAACGCAATTGAATATTTTGACGGAAAAGTTTGAATTCTGTCATAGTTATTTAAAAATGTAGCTATACACAGTTTATCAAATTGAATTAAAAATATTAAAATTAAAGGGAAAATTCCACATAAATAAAACTGATATCATTAAAAAGGTTTTTCTTTTCTTTTAATCTTAAGATAATTTAAAGACTATTTTTGTAAGATAATTATTTCAGAAGATAACAAATATTAATTTTTCAGGCAGGCCATCTGAAGATGGTGAAGTCTATTTTTACACTCAATTAAGTTTTCAGTTTTGAATCCTATTTCTTGATTTCTTTTATATCATTTTTTTCTGAATAAAGTACTTTTTGGTGATACGGTGAATCATCTCCAAAACATTTCTAACAATATTTTACAATTATGTTAATTAGCTACACAAAGTGCTGGATTGAATGCAGCTGTAAAATTGTTTAGTGAAGTAGTTTGAAATTCATATGATGGTTTATATTTACTGTTGTCATCTGAAAATAAATAATAACAGCAATTTCTGTGCTAAATATATTAGTATTTCATAAAAATATAGACTAGTCAGTCTTTCTTCCCATATGAAACTATTAAAATGTTTGCCACTATTACATTACAAAATCTAAAGCACTCAAAATTGAATGCTGGGCTTTACATTAGATCAATAAAAAATAGCAAAGAAATTGCAGTGCTACGCATATTTTTTTGCCAGAGGCTTCACTAATAGAATTATATTAAAATTTCACACTCCTGAAAACTACATTCATAAGTTTTAGTTAAACTATGGGATTACAAATAACAAAAAAAGTAAGAATTTGTCCCCCACTTAATCACTCCTTGATCTTCTGCAAATTGTTGAATTTCTTCCCTGGCCCTTTCTTCAGCCAGCTCTTTCTGCAGCTGTTCAATTTTCTGCTTCTCTGCTTCATGCTTCTGCTCTGCTTTCCACACACGCTCTATATTTCTCAAGGTAGAAGGATGCCAAGACTTTTTTAAATTCTGTAAGAAATTAAACAATATATGTAACACAATATTCAGTATGCGAGATGATTTTATAACATAAAAACTAAAGACAAATTAAACTGAAATTCATATTATTACATTAAAAAAAAACCTCCTTTTGCATTATGCAAATGTATGCATTTACATAATTTAATGCTTTAAATGCTTCAAGTTTTAGCATATCAAATTTTAACATTTTCATACAAACTTTAATTTTCTATCATGTTTAAAAGTTGAAATTTTTTTATTTGATATTAATAAAGAAAAATATTTCATATTAATTATTTTTTTTAAATATGTAACAATTATTTTTGTCCACTTATTCTTTATACTTAATTAAACTCATTTTAAAATTTTTTAATTCAATTTTAATAAAAAATTTTAAATTGCACATCAATTATGAATGCATAAGAAATAAAAAAGTAATTTCATTGTATACTTAATATCAAATGATGAAAAATAGCTGGTTTGAGTTCAATTAATTGTATTAACTATTTTGTAATCCTTGGAAATTATAAAAGAGCTAATGCCAAAAATGAAAAGTGATATATTGAATAAAGAATTGATGCATTTAAAAAATAATTTAATTAGAATTATAATTCAAATTTTATTATTTATTAAATTTAATTTTCAACAAAGAGAAAAGGGGGCTTTTTTTCCTTAGACTTAAAAAACACAAGATATATTGGAGACATCGTCATCGTTAAGGTAAGACCACCAAGTCCAAAATCTTCAATTCTAAGATGTATAACATTTCCAATTAATTATCTACTTTCTGGCATAATTCATTAACTCCTTTGACTTATCGTTGCTCAATTCACATTTGTATATAATCAATAATACAAAACATTCATTATACAAATAAAGAAAAATTCATATTATAGTTGTGATAAATAATAGCATATGAATTGATATGCTATTATTGATATGATATGATAAGAAATAAGCATAAAGGAAAAGTTAAAAGGAAATATTAGTTCACCTTATTTTCTTGTCATTTATAGAGTTTGCAAATGAGGGGCTCAAAACAATTTAGCACCAGTGGCCTCATATTGTCAAAATCTGCCTCTGAAGATGCATTCAAAGTTTAAAAGCAGCTGATTTTTCAATAGTTATTTTCATTAAATACTAACAATAATTCAGCATTTTAGTTGAACAAACTCCATAAATGACAAGAAATTCCTTTAAAATGTAATTTGTGTGATGAAAGAGCAATTGACAATTCAAATCTTAGGCAAGAAATGCACATATAGTGTGACAATACGTCTAGATGCTAACTTAAAAATGATTTTTACAATTCATAATATGAATAGTATTAATTAAATCAAACACAAGCAAATTCTACGAAAATGCAAAAAAAAATTTCAAAATTTAAAAGAAATAGTGATATAAAACTGGAAAATGCATTCAACTTACCAAATCTCCACCTCCCATATTGTTCGTTCAAAAATTTTAAGAATATACAGCTTCTAACTGAAAATATTGCAAAGTATTTTACTATCTCGATTCAGATTTCACGAAAATGAATGGATTCAATTAGCAGTTCCTTCTGTTTATTTTTTGAAGAGAATAGCTATCGACAGTGAAAATGCGTCATCCTCTCCTGTTGTGATGTCACAGCTAATAACATCTTTCCTTCCTGTGATTCCATTTTTTTATAACTCCATCTCTCGCCGATGAATCTCTCGCCGATGCTCGTTAACCGAACTCGGCTTCTTCCGTTAGTAGTTGAAAGGGAGAAAGGAACTAGCTCAAAAGGAGGTGGTGATGAAAATGGGGATTGCATTATGATTGCTTGCAGTTTTTGACGCCAAAAAGGGAAAATGTACACACAAAAAATGAAGCGCATTTTTGTAAAGCAGGCTATGAAAGACTGTCGTACACAGGAGTAATGATTAAATTAACTCCTATTGCAAATTAAATCTGAAAAGTGTAATGTTCAACACATATTAAAATGAGAGTGTAACGTTATGGAATAAATATAAAATGCGATATTTCCTACAAAAAAAAATGAATGCGAAAAACGTTTTCGGTAACGTTTTAAAATAGCTATATTATTAATTACTTAAGTTTTATTTCAGGCTCACATAGTTAAATATATAAAATATATGCATTCTAGGCAGGGCTGAACAGCTAATTTCAAAAACTATGAATTAGTATATACATCTAATAAAAAATGGTATGAAATAAGAAAAGGATCTCTATAGATTTTGGCGTTGTTGACGTTAAAAGAGAACGAGATTTGAATTTTGAATAATTTTTTGCTGTTATTTTTGAAGCAAAAGAATTTTTCCTTATTCCTTTATTTTATTAGAAATTATGTTTTCAATTGGTGTGTGATATAGTGCTTTGTGGTTAGGTGAGACCTGTCCATTTTTCTTTTTGTATTCTCCTGTTTCAAAGCGTAGTCAAACTGAGCCATACAAATGTTACTGTAGTAGAAGAAAATGATATTTGCTATTCTGTAAATATCATGCAATCTGCAATGTCTGAAAAATTCTTCAAAAATGGAAAATCCAGAAATGAACTGGTTTTACGCCTTGGGTAAAACGAATACGAAGAAATTAATATTGTAATATCAAATGCGGACTCTAAATTACAAATTCCCCAAATAAACCCATTTACCCTACAATCTTTCATAAAAGAGGAAATAAAGCGTCATGAAACATACCAAATATGAAATTTACTCGTAGGGGAAAAATCCTGTTTACAATCCAGGATCCTGTTTGTGCAGCCCAATTACGTAATTTAGACAACATAGTAAATATCCAGTTGCGACGGATATTAATAATATAACCTCCCGATTTCCATTCTATAATATCCCAACAAAAGTCCCACTACTAGAAATTGCTGAAGAGTTAACAAAAAGTAACGAATTTGAAATTGTTGAGATGAGGCGATTTATAAAACAAAATGATTCCCGGGAGACATCACTGTTCTCATAACTAAACTTGGAACACTTTTGCCGATAGAAGTAAAGATTTGGTTTACAAATCAAGAAATACAATCATTTATTGACAAACCACGGCAGTGCACAAATTGCGTTAATTTCATGCACCCGTCAAGGGTATGTGAAAGACCAAAGATTTACATCTGTGTGGCGACATTCATGCAGGCATTTGTCAATCCCCACAGAAATGTATCAATTGTGAAGGCGGGCATTCGGCCACATCGAGAGGATGCCCATTTTATATCAGGGAGAAAGACATTTTAGAGCTCAAATGTAGAAGCAATATCACGACTACTGAGGCGAGACGAATCTACAATCAATCAAAGAAATCTAGTTACTCGACAGCTATCAAAATAAATGCTGCTATAAAAAATATCAAAGAATAAATAAGAGAAAAACAATGGAAACTGTGGTAATTAAAATTAATGAAAGGATAGAAACTGTCATTCATGAAAGAGCAAATTAACATGAACCTTGGAATGTTTGAAAAATTGGTGGAATCGCTGTCACATAACTTAACAACCATCAGTAACCTTGGCAGCGAAAATCTTTCTCCATCAAGGAAAAAAAACATTAGAAAAGAGTCACAAAGCATCTGCTATTCCAATGCAATTGGATGCAGGGGCTTTTGGTTAGTTCTTGCTCTCGCTCCTTCCCCTTCTTTTTCTTTTGTTTTTCTTGTGTGTCTTCAAATTTTTTTGTTTTCCCATAATTAATTTGGGACTGGTTTTTTCTGGGTTTCTGTCGTTTTCTTTTTTTACAATGACTTTCGTACAGTGGAACTGTAGACGTCTTTAAAAAAATTGGCTCAAAGTCCCTCCTTCTTCTTCATCCGAATTCTGGCTTTTTCAAGAAACATTCTTCAAGCATGAAGATCACTTTCTATGTTCAACGAAAAATTTGTTTTATTTCGACAGGTAAGATCGGCCTGGAGGTGGTTTAATTACCGGCATTCCAAAAAAACGCATCTGGTAGAATTATCCCAATTAGTGCTGCACACAATAGATAGCAACTATGAAATTCTTGCAGTTGAAATTTATCATAAAGGCTTAAATTTTATTATCATTAACTTATATGCTCCTCAAGGACTCAATATAGAAAATGTAAAAAGTTATTTGATTCTTTCTCCATTCCTGTTTTTATATTTGGTCACTTTAATCTCCTTCTTCCTCTTTGAGAATCAGATAAATCATCTCCTCTAAGCAATGATTTGGTAAAATGGCTTCAAAACTCCAGTTTTGTCCTCCTTAATACTTCGAACCCTACGTATGCCACTTGTACTAGATCGAATCCCTTTTGCTTTTTAAAGCTCCAAGCTGGGAGCAGATTTATAATAATCCTTTTTTTTAATGACCTTTTTGCAATGGAATTGCAGGAGAATTAAAGGGAAAAAGCTCTAGTCTTTACTCCTTTTTCTACCTCTTCCTTTTGGGTCTTTCAAGAGACTTTTCTTTCCAAAACTGAAATTTTTTCCTTTCCTAACAAAAAATTTTTCCGTACACATAGACAAAATAGACTGGGTGGTGGCCTTCTGCTAACATGTCCGGAAGAATAATTCCCAACAATATTAGAGAAGATTTTAACTTAGAACTTTTGGCAGTCGAAGTACAATTCCAGAATACCAAATTCAACATTATTAATTTATATGTTCCACAAGGTTTTGATATTGATCAAGCAAAACACTTCTTTAATTTTCTGACTTTACCTACTTTCATATTCGGCGATTTTAATTTGCACCACACTCTTTGGGCAGCATCCCGTTCATCGGCTCTGAGTAACGATTTCGTTTATTGGCTAGCTTATTCGCATTTCATAATTCTCAGTACAACTATTCCCATTCCTAGTTCCTTAAGAACTCAATCCATCTTATATCTTACTCTCTGTTCATCTGATATCCATAATCAAACCTCTTGCTATGTAATGGATTTAACTTTCGATACCCATCATAACCCGACAGTTGTTTCCTGGTGGTTTATAGAAAATGTCAGTCGCAACTTAAAAACAATTAATTAGACGAGGATCACACAAAAAACACACGAATTTTTTAATAATATCAACCGATGTTCCATTGAAGGAATTATGGTGAACGCAACTAAGATAATAACCCAAAATACTTCATTTGAACTATTGTCGCATAAATCTTGCCCTCCTTGGAAATTTTTGCGGATGATATCTTCGTCTTCTGCAGCCATCATTCCTGGGAAATAAGTATCAAAACATACAAAATATAATGGAAAACATATACAAGTGGTGCAATTACTGGAAACAAGAAATTACACCAGAAAAAAGTGCAATAGCTGAATTTTTCACGCATTTCTTATGCGGGACACCGCCCTTTAAAATGGAATGAAACGATTAAATTTCTTGGTATTCATTTTTTAAAAGGAATCAAAACTCAGTAATCTTTAAAAATCTTAGAAATCATGCACTTAAAAAGATAAATGGCCTCAAAATATTCCCATCAAAAAACCATGTCACCAAAACTAAAGATATTATCAATATCACAAATAATAGCATTTTCAGCCTATTTTACTATGGTTGCACCGTAATTAACTGGTTTTCCGAGACTCAGTTTGAAGCATGCAACTCTATCCAAACTATAGTTCTGAGAATTTCTTTAGGCCTCCCAAAATGGACCCGAATGTTGTCTTGAAAATTGCTTCTCAGGAAATTCTTTCAGAAAAAAAATCAAACGACTTGCTTCCAAGTTTTTTACTAAGCAAATAGCTAACAGCATTCCCTACTTCTAACAGAGCACTCCCATAATAATCAATAAATTCAATTAACTACCAAAGATAAAAAAAATTCATTTCGTTTATTCTCAAGAACTGAAACGCCTCCATCAACAAAATTATCACCTTGCCTGAAAACCCAACTACTTACTCTAATCACTTTGAAATTTTTCTTATGGATTTCAAATTTCAAAATAAAAATCTACCTTTGATTGAAATTAATAACTACTTTTAACTATTGACTATTAATAACTTTTAACTATTAATAACTATTTAAATTAATACTATGGAATTTTTTTCCTGATCATTTTATTATTGCTACTGATGCATCCAAAACTCTCCAGCACACCTCAATTGCTGGTTTTTCTTCTGTCCAAAAATTCATGTTTTGAGTCCATCCTGTCAATTCTATTTTTATTGCAGAAATTTTAGACATCGCTGAAGCACTAGATGTTCTGGTTGTTCCTGGAAAAGATTGTTTGATTCTTACAAATAGCTACTCTGCGCTCACATCGTTGAAGAATATTTCTCTCCAGTCGCCAAAAATTATCCAACCTATAGCATCCAAAGTTGAAACTTTAGCCAAACTAAATTTAAAAAAAATATCCTTCCTGTGGATACTGGTCATTCGAATATAATCTGGAACGAGTTTGCAAATCGCTTAGCCAAATAAATTACAGAAAATACACCTTGGATTGAATGGATCTCTCCTGAAGATATTATTTCAAGCCTCAAGGAAGAGACGCAGCAAATCACAATCAATAATTATAGAAACAGTAAATATTTCGTTTCCTTAGGTGACATCCCTAGCATTGAAGCACTGTCTTCCTGGTCCAAAAATCAAAGGGAAGATGTTGTCTTGGTCAGACTAATCAGCAAGACAATTATAATACCAGGACTGTTGAGTCGTTTTAACCTTCATAATGACCCCCTTCGTCACGAATGTAATAGCATTAATGTTATTGACCCCATAATTCCCTCTTGCATTCTCTCGTTTTTTGCTCTCTACATGTGGAAACGGGGGATAACAGCCATTGTTGCTATAAATCCCAATATTTTATTTCTTTCAAGTTCAAGTTTAATTGAAATAAACAGTTATATTTTAAGAAGTTTAAATCAATAAATTCTCTGATGAATTTTAAATTTTTGCATATATCCTCTGTTCTGGCAGCCATATTTAATAAAATATTCTTGAGACACTAATATTTTTAATAAAATAGCCGCAGTCAGAGCAATTAAAACTGATTGTTATGAAATTTTCAATATCTTTATTCTATAAAAATGCGCGATTTCAGACTACTTTATTGACCGTCTTGAAGGAAATATGTAAATCAGCGCTTGAACATTCCTCGAGACTGATTGTCTAAAATAATAAATTTGTTGATTGTCCTAATGATTTTCAAAGCTTTATAACTGACTCAGGCTTCGTCGCCAAAAATTGAAATGTTAGATTGTCAAAATAATTTTACTGAATTATTTTGGAGGATTGTACAAAATTAGACTCCATAATTATTTCCAGAATAACATTTATTAATTGAAATAAAATAAAACATCATTCACCGCGTTTAAATCCTTTTGAATATAAAATCCAATTTTATAATGAGCACAGAAATTTTTATTGAATAATTCCTTGAAATATTGCATAAATTATAAAACAAATATTCTGTGCGGCACATAAGATTACGATGCTGAAGGAATTCGATTTTCTGTAGTCATATTTTTTAAAAGTATGTTTGGTTTCAAATGTAAATTTTATGGCAGCTGGTGTATATAGTACAATAGAGAGATATATATAGTACAATCAAATTTCGTAAGGCTTCTATGATAATATGCGTTACTTGGCATTCGAAATTTGAGATCTATTTTTTGATCCTTTCCTTTGAGATCTATTTCTATATCTTTTTTTTTTGTTGTTGTTGTATTTGTTTTTGGAATATTATTATTATTAATAATAATAATTGTTTTGTATTTTCAGTCAGTTTTTAAATAATTGAAACATGTGTTTCAATAATATATTTGTATACATACACGCACACACAAACACACACAAGACATATAACATGCAAAAATGCATTATGCTTTTATGAAGGAAGGGTGGAAAAAATGATCTTTCAATGTTTTGCTATCATGTTAAGAAAAGCTGAAATTAATAGGTTATAAAAAAACTAAAACTAATAGGCTCACAAAATAAACTAAATCCAAGAAAATGTAATTCTTTAGACGTATCTATGAATTAAAATATGAAACATGATATTTTTTAGAAGAACAAATTTAAGAAATGGGTTTCTGTAACTTAAAATACCTTTTATTTATTCGATAGTTATAGTCAGGTCAATGCCTTTGGAGTTTTCTTTGACCTATTAATGTATATGTTTGCAATATAAATATTTACTGATATATATATATATATATATATATATAAACAGAGGCGGCAATTGCCCCCCCCCCCGTCGGCGAGAAATTCAGAGTTTCGTCGGCAAAAGTGTTCACCATTGCATAATGGTTGTAGAGAGTTGAGCATTATCGAATATGATTATTTTAAATCAATCTTAAAATTAATATATTGTAAACAATCGAAATATCCAAGTAATGGTTGAAGTGTTTTGGCTATATTTGGCAAAATCAATTGGACGGTTCGTCAATAATCGTTAGTGTATATGTTTGCAATATAGATATTTAATGATATATATATAAACTGATATTTTATGATTTGAAATGAAAATGTTAGCTTTTATTAACAAAAATACTTTTTAATATTTTTATTTGCTGAAAAAATTTGTAAATCAAAGGATTTTATGATGATGTTTTAGAACTCTAAATATTAATGTATAATCAGAAATTGATCAATGTAAAATCCAGCACATCTGAATAAAGTACAAATGCCAAAAGCTCTGATTTTATTCATCTAAGTTTAGTATAGAAATATAGCCAACAAAAAAATCATGTTAAAACTTAAAATTATCAATTTTATTATTTATTAGATGACTTTGCCGACATGGCTGGTTTGTAAGGATATTGGTTGTCCTTAATTTCAATTATGTCCCAAATTTGACACTGTAGGTCAAATGATGTGGCCGGTAGAGAATTTAAAGAAAACTTTTGCACGCATGCTAATAAATCACTCCAGCTGGCTTATTTAATTTCAAAATAAGATTTAATTTAAAAGAATGTTTTTATTAGACAGGGCCCTGTCTATATACGTAGTTTATTAGTATTCTCAAGTCCAATACGCAGATTATTTTGCAAACTTTCCGTACTTTTACCTTCACTTTAAAATTACTTTTTGACTGATTATCTGAAAGACATTGTAATGTTTACTTAATACATAAAAACCGTCCTCCTCAAAAAGATCACAAATGTAAATGTCCTAATTTTGGGGTAATTTCGAAATACATTTTTTATATTTTTGAACCAAAAACTTTTTTAAAAAAATTATTGGAAAAATAGAATATCTTGAATTATTTATTTATATGGGGAGTTTTAAAATATGCTGCAGGTTACACTTTCATATGCTTACCTTCATTTTCTACGCTTTTTCATAACAAATATTGCAACAATCGGTAATTAATGAATGAAAATGTTTGATATCTCTTTTCAAAGAGTCATTTGAATACAAAACAAGTATTTAAATAATACATATAATTATTAGTATAATCAAAAATATTATTTTATTATCATCGAAAGATTTTGTTCTAAATTAATAGAGTTTGCTGAAATTTTTAGTTTTAAAAATTTTGTTTCTTGTCTATAAATAATTTAATCGATAAAGTTTTATCAAAGTAGATGTAAAAAATATTAGATATTATTGATTAAAAATCGACATTCAATCGTTTCTTTGACGATCTATGCCATTTTTTTTTTTTTTTTTTGCATGTTTTATTCATTAATTTTTTAAAGGAAATTATACAGTCTTCCATTCAAGAAAATTATTTTTATTTTCATTAAATAGTTAAAATAATGGACTAGGAGTTATTTTATTGTTGTTGTTGTTGTTTATAATGGCACTTGCCATGGACAAGCTCGCTATTTTATTGTTTGAATTAATCACTTGATTATAAACTAAATTGGAATAAACTGAGTATAAAAATTTCTATCTCTAATTAAATCATCGAAATCTTCTCCCCGACGTGTAAAATTTTAATTTATTTTACTTTCCAATTATTCTTTTTTAAAAGAAAAAGTCCTCATTAAATTCACAATAATATCAATCGTCCATTTGGTTTAACTAGTGTTGACTTCATCCAGCTCTTAGAGATTTTTATTTATGTCAAAATAACAGTCTTGTCTACTGTAGAAGTGACCTTTGTTTTATTTTTTATATAGATAAATACAAACCCTAAATTCTTACGCATACGCTGAAAAGAGGACAACTTCCTTACTTTTACTTATTAAACGAACCCTCAAGCATAGCGAATGAGCGAGGATAGAACCTCGGACCTTGCGGTTTGCAGCCCAGTAGCATGACCACAACACAAAAGCAATTGCTCGGGTAGCGTAGCTGTTAACTGGTTTATAAGCTTTCACCACACGGTACATTTTGTCATCGGTCTGGGTACTTTTCCTATCGGGAATAGGCTTTGAGACATTTAGTTTTCGGGTATCAAACTCTATTTCCTTAAATATCCTCAATGTATAGAGAACTGGTGAAGATCTGATTTCCTTCTCCTGTGGAAATTGAAGCAGGTTTTTTTTTTTACGAATTCCTTTCCAAAATAAGTTTCGCACTTCTTTTAAAAGGGACCGAAATTCAGCTGCTTTAAATTCTTTAGAAGGCGACGGTGACTAAATGGGAATATCAGATATTTGAAAATTCTTGACACATAACGTAAACTGGATGATTTACAGTTTATGTGGGCCTTTTCAAAGTTAAATCTACCGTCCAGTTAATGAAGAATCAAACATCTTCGCAATGTGACAGAAAAGAGATTTGCTGACTAGTGTACCATCTCAGACAGCAGTGAGGTATCAACCAAGTATTTGAAGCAGTGCTTCAGTAACTTTTAACCCATCCAGAGCCGACTAAGAAATTGGCAGAACGTTCGTAAACCGGCCTGGTATGTTTTTGCTTTCCCCTGACCATTCACAACAGGGGGTAAACTTTCCCGCGTCTCGACCATCACCACCCCCTAAACACCGGGGATTTTGAATAGTACTGACTGATCAATCAAGTAATAAATCTGTCGACGCAGGGCAATTGCCATGTGGTTTTTCGACTAAGTTGGTTTTCGCTCTGAGAACTAAGGACTTGTCATTTAATCTGCAATGTTTACAGAAAATAGAATTTGTTCAAAAATAAATTAAAAAAAAAATTCCTCAATATGATTTTATAAATTTTTATTAGTAATAGAAAAATTTGTTTAATAAATTATTTAAAAGGAATTATCATTCATTAAATTGCATTACAAATATAATACATTCTTTTTACTGACATTCAGTGAATTTTAATTAAGTTTTTTTCTAATTTTTAGTTGTAAGCATTTTACTCGCATATTATATATATAATGGATGAATATATAGTTCTCTGATTAAAATAAATTATAAAAATTTATTATTAATAATTTAAAAATACTACATTCATTTCGGAAATAAATCTGTTATTGAAAATTATAAATAAATATTCGTATTATTTTTTTTTTGTTTGTTTTTAGATTTTTGTTTTTCATTCCATTTTTTTAAGTTCTGAAAATAATAAAACAATCTTTTGTCAATATATAGTAGGTGAATATTTAATTGATAATATGTTGATGAAAATATTATTAACTTGAATATTTTTGACTTATTATCTTATTTTGAAATAATTAAAAAAATAAGTTGAAATAATACATTTTTAAAGTTAATTTTAATACTTAAATAAGAAAACATATTAATGTAACCATTTACTCACGAGGCTTATATCTGATAAAAATCTTCATTTCATTCATATATTTAATAAGTGAATATTTTGAATGTCAATTTCTTATATCATTCCTAATCTTGTCACAAATCTTGGTAAAAATGACTCATAGTCAGTGCAGAAATATTTTCATAAATCCATGCATTTCTCTGCTGACAAATATTGCGAAGAATCTTTCCTTCATCTTACTCCATCAATGAAATCAAAATTTCAATTGTACCCATTTTATTAAATTACAATATTATGATTTTTTTATGAAAATTCGTAAATTATCTCGTAGATAAAAACGAGACTTAGCTGCATGTGTCCAGCAATTAAGAATTTCCCTTTCAGACCGTTGCTTCCATGCTCTTCATTTCTGAACAATTCAAACGAATTTCATTGGAAATATTTATAAGGTATTTCACTGCATGTGAATTTAAAAAGATGGATGCACAATAAAATAAAAGAAAAACAATCTAGAGTAAGTAATCATAACTTCAGCGAAGTTTAAAACCCGTGAGTGAAAAATAAGGTTTTTATTTCATTTCAACAATAACAATACTTGCTACAAATTTTGGCACATTAATTAAAATAAAACATAGATATTAATTAATCTGTAATAATTTTGCCAGTTTGTGGAGGAAGGGCAGAGTTCTTCATTTAAAGGATCTTATCCTACGGTCACAAAAATTGGATGGAAGAAAAGTGGCTTAACAATGACATTACATATTAAGAAGGTTGTGTTAAATCAGAAATAATATAGGTATAAGTTATTTTATATATATAAGAAAAATAGAGAAAAGCATGATTTTTTTACGTCATAGAATTAATTAGCAAAGACTGGGTTCGGAGAATCATGTTGGGGCGGTAAAGCAGGGAGTTATTTGTGGTCTAGTCACAGACAACTCATCGGGGTCTCATGATGTTAAAATATTCTTAGCATCTGTAACCATTTCTTATCAAAGCAAAAATAATATTCACAAATAGCTTTTAAAAAATGCAAAAGCTAATAATTTCATAAATTATTAATTTTTAAAGCATAGTAAAAATTTTAATTAAAATTTACTTTTTTAAAAAAATTTATTTTAGCCAGATTTCTCCATCATTCCTAGAGATAAATTGAATAATTCCAAATCATCTACGTCAAAAATAGAATTTAATATCAAAATATTTCTATATTTATTCGAAATTTTACGAGTCAAGTTCACGCACATGCGCAGAATTCATTCGTATTCTTAGCATTGTGCTTTTAGACCGGATTGACACCGTATTTAAAATTTTACTGGACAGTCGTAATGAGATTCTTAGACCCTTCAGAAGCTCTCGGGTTACGAGGCTTGGTGGCTGGATCGGTAGAGTGTAGCGCTTAGTTTTGCAGGTCTTCAGTTCGAGGCTCGAAGCCGACAAATATTTATATATATATATATATATATATATATATATATATATATATATATATATATATATATTTCTTTTTTAATTTATTTTAGCCAATTTTCTCCATCATTCCTAGAGATAAATTGAATAATTGAAAATCATCTACGTCAGAAATAGAATTTAATATCAAAATATTGCTATACTTATTCGAAATTTTACGAGGCAAGTTCGCGCACATGTGCAGAATTCATTCGTATTCTTAGCATTGTGCTTTTAGATCAGATTGACACCGTATATAAATTTTACTGGACAGTCGTAATGAGATACTTATACACTTCAGAATCTCGCAGGCTAAGAGGCTTGGTGGCTGGAACGGTAGAGTGTAGCGCTTAGTTTTGCAGGTCTTCAGTTCGAGGCTCGAAGCCGACAAATATTTTTATGTATATATATATTTTTTAAATTTAGTTTAGCCACTTTTCTCCATCATTCCTAGAGATAAATTGAATAATTCCAAATCATCTAAGACAAAAATAGAATTTAATATGAAAATATTTCTATATTTATTCCAAATTTTTCGAGTCAAGTTCGAGCACATGCGCAGAATTCATTAGTATTCTTAGCATTGTGTTGTTAGGCCAGATTGACACCGTATTTAAAATTTTACTGGACAGTCGTAATGAGAATCTTAGAAACTTCAGAAGCTGTCTGGTCCCGAGGCTTGGTGGCTGGATCGGTAGAGTGTAGCGCTTAGTTTTGCAGGTCTTCAGTTCGAGGCTCGAAGCCGACAAATATTTATAGATATATATATATTTTTAAATTTATTTTAGCCACTTTTCTCCTTCATTCCTAGAGGTAAATTGAATAATTCCAAATCATCTACGTCAAAAATAGAATTTAATATCAAAATAATTCTATATTTATTTGAAATTTTACGAGGCAAGTTCGCGCACATGCGCAGAATTCATTCGTATTCTTAGCATTGTGCTTTTAGACAAGATTGACACCGTATTTAAAATTTTACTGGACAGTCGTAATGAGATACTTATACACTTCAGAATCTCTCAGGCTATGAGGCTTGGTGGCTGGAACGGTAGAGTGTAGCGCTTAGTTTTGCAGGTCTTCAGTTCGACGCTCGAAGCCGACAAATATTTATATATATGTATATATTTTTTAAATTTATTTTAGCCACTTTTCTCCATCATTCCTAGAGGTAAATTGAATAATTCCAAATCATCTACGTCAAAAATAGAATTTAATATCAAAATATTTCTATATTTATTCGAAATTTTACGAGTCAAGTTCACGCACATGCGCAGAATTCATTCGTATTCTTAGCATTGTGCTTTTAGATCAGATTGACACCGTATATAAATTTTACTGGACAGTCGTAATGAGATACTTATACACTTCAGAATCTAGCAGGCTAAGACGCTTGGTGGCTGGAACGGTAGAGTGTAGCGCTTAGTTTTGCAGGTCTTCAGTTCGAGGCTCGAAGCCGGCAAATATTTATATATATATATATATATATTTTAAATTTATTTTAGCCACTTTTCTCCATCAATCCTAGAGGTAAATTGAATAATTCCAAATCATCTACGTCAAAAATAGAATTTAATATCAAAATATTTCTATATTTTTTCGAAATTTTACGAGGCAAGTTCGCGCACATGCGCAGAATTCATTAGTATTCTTAGCATTGTGTTGTTAGGCCAGATTGACATCGTATTTAAAATTTTACTGGACAGTCGTAATGAGATACTTATACACTTCAGACTGTCTCAAGTTACGAGGCTTGGTGGCTGGATCGGTAATGTGCAGCGCTTAGTTTTGCAGGTCTTCAGTTCGAGGCCCGAAGCCGGCAAATATTTATTTATATATATATATTTTTTAATTTATGTTAGCCATTTTCTAAATCATTGATAGAGATAAATAGAATAATTCCAAATCATCTAAGTCAAAAATAGAATTTAATATCAAAATATTTCTATATTTATTCGAAATTTTACGAGTCAAGTTCGCGCACATGCTCAGAATTCATTCGTATTCTTAGCATTGTGCTTTTAGACCAGAATGACACCGTATTTAAAATTTTAGTGGAGAGTCGTAATGAGATTCTTAGATACTTCGGAAGCGCTTAAGTTACGACGCTTGGTGGCTCGATCGGTAGAGTGTAGCGCTTAGTTTTGCAGGTCTTCAGTTCGAGGCTCGAAGCCGACAAATATTTTTATATATATATTTTTTTAATTTATGTTAGCCAGTTTTCTCCATCATTCCTAGAGATAAATTGAATAATTCCAAATCATCTACGTCAAAAATAGAATTTAATATCAAAATATTTCTATATTTATTCCAAATTTTTCGAGTCAAGTTCGCGCACATGCGCAGAATTCATTAGTATTCTTAGCATTGTGTTGTTAGGCCAGATTGACACCGTATTTAAAATTTTACTGGACAGTCGTAATGAGAATCTTAGACACTTCAGAAGCTGTCTGTTCCCGAGGCTTGGTGGCTGGATCGGTAGAGTGTAGCGCTTAGTTTTGCAGGTCTTCAGTTCGAGGCTCGAAGCCGACAAATATTTATATATATATATATATATATTTAAATTTATTTTAGCCACTTTTCTCCTTCATTCCTAGAGGTAAATTGAATAATTCCAAATCATCTACGTCAGAAATAGAATTTAATATCAAAATATTTCTATACTTATTCGAAATTTTCCGAGGCAAGTTCGCGCACATGCGCAGAATTCATTCGTATTCTTAGCATTGTGCTTTTAGATCAGATTGACACCGTATATAAATTTTACTGGACAGTCGTAATGAGATACTTATACACTTCAGAATCTCGCAGGCTAACACGCTTGGTGGCTGGAACGGTAGAGTGTAGCGCTTAGTTTTGCAGGTCTTCAGTTCGAGGATCGAAGCCGGCAAATATTTATATATATATATATATATATATATATATATATATATATATATATATATATATATATATATATATATATATATATATATATTTTAAATTTATTTTAGCCACTTTTCTCCATCAATCCTAGAGGTAAATTGAATAATTCCAAATCATCTACGTCAAAAATAGAATTTAATATCAAAATATTTCTATATTTATTCGAAATTTTACGAGGCAAGTTCGCGCACATGCGCAGAATTCATTAGTATTCTTAGCATTGTGTTGTTAGGCCAGATTGACATCGTATTTAAAATTTTACTGGACAGTCGTAATGAGATACTTATACACTTCAGACTGTCTCAAGTTACGAGGCTTGGTGGCTGGATCGGTAATGTGCAGCGCTTAGTTTTGCAGGTCTTCAGTTGGAGGCCCGAAGCCGGCAAATATTTATATATATATATATTTTTTAATTTATGTTAGCCATTTTCTAAATCATTCCTAGAGATAAATAGAATAATTCCAAATCATCTAAGTCAAAAATAGAATTTAATATCAAAATATTTCTATATTTATTCGAAATTTTACGAGTCAAGTTCGCGCACATGCTCAGAATTCATTCGTATTCTTAGCATTGTGCTTTTAGACCAGAATGACACCGTATTTAAAATTTTAGTGGAGAGTCGTAATGAGATTCTTAGATACTTCGGAAGCTCTTAAGTTACGACGCTTGGTGGCTCGATCGGTAGAGTGTAGCGCTTAGTTTTGCAGGTCTTCAGTTCGAGGCTCGAAGCCGACAAATATTTTTATATATATATTTTTTTAATTTATGTTAGCCAGTTTTATCCATCATTCCTAGAGATAAATTGAATAATTCCAAATCATCTACGTCAAAAATAGAATTTAATATCAAAATATTTCTATATTTATTCCAAATTTTTCGAGTCAAGTTCGCGCACATGCGCAGAATTCATTAGTATTCTTAGCATTGTGTTGTTAGGCCAGATTGACACTGTATTTAAAATTTTACTGGACAGTCGTAATGAGAATCTTAGACACTTCAGAAGCTGTCTGTTCCCGAGGCTTGGTGGCTGGATCGGTAGAGTGTAGCGCTTAGTTTTGCAGGTCTTCAGTTCGAGGCTCGAAGCCGACAAATATTTATATATATATATATATTTTTAAATTTATTTTAGCCACTTTTCTCCTTCATTCCTAGAGGTAAATTGAATAATTCCAAATCATCTACGTCAGAAATAGAATTTAATATCAAAATATTTCTATACTTATTCGAAATTTTACGAGGCAAGTTCGCGCACATGCGCAGAATTCATTCGTATTCTTAGCATTGTGCTTTTAGATCAGATTGACACCGTATATAAATTTTACTGGACAGTCGTAATGAGATACTTATACACTTCAGAATCTCGCAGGCTAACACGCTTGGTGGCTGGAACGGTAGAGTGTAGCGCTTAGTTTTGCAGGTCTTCAGTTCGAGGATCGAAGCCGGCAAATATTTATATATATATATATATATATATATATATATATATATATATATATATATATATATATATATATATATATATATATATATATATATATATATATTTTAAATTTATTTTAGCCACTTTTCTCCATCAATCCTAGAGGTAAATTGAATAATTCCAAATCATCTACGTCAAAAATAGAATTTAATATCAAAATATTTCTATATTTATTCGAAATTTTACGAGGCAAGTTCGCGCACATGCGCAGAATTCATTAGTATTCTTAGCATTGTGTTGTTAGGCCAGATTGACATCGTATTTAAAATTTTACTGGACAGTCGTAATGAGATACTTATACACTTCAGACTGTCTCAAGTTACGAGGCTTGGTGGCTCGATCGGTAGAGTGCAGCGCTTAGTTTTGCAGGTCTTCAGTTCGAGGCTCGAAGCCGACAAATATTTTTATATATATATATTTTTTAATTTATGTTAGCCATTTTCTAAATCATTCCTAGAGATAAATAGAATAATTCCAAATCATCTAAGTCAAAAATAGAATTTAATATCAAAATATTTCTATATTTATTCGAAATTTTACGAGTCAAGTTCGCGCACATGCTCAGAATTCATTCGTATTCTTAGCATTGTGCTTTTAGACCAGAATGACACCGTATTTAAAATTTTAGTGGAGAGTCGTAATGAGATTCTTAGATACTTCGGAAGCTCTTAAGTTACGACGCTTGGTGGCTCGATCGGTAGAGTGTAGCGCTTAGTTTTGCAGGTCTTCAGTTCGAGGCTCGAAGCCGACAAATATTTTTATATATATATTTTTTTAATTTATGTTAGCCAGTTTTCTCCATCATTCCTAGAGATAAATTGAATAATTCCAAATCATCTACGTCAAAAATAGAATTTAATATCAAAATATTTCTATATTTATTCCAAATTTTTCGAGTCAAGTTCGCGCACATGCGCAGAATTCATTAGTATTCTTAGCATTGTGTTGTTAGGCCAGATTGACACCGTATTTAAAATTTTACTGGACAGTCGTAATGAGAATCTTAGACACTTCAGAAGCTGTCTGTTCCCGAGGCTTTGTGGCTGGATCGGTAGAGTGTAGCGCTTAGTTTTGCAGGTCTTCAGTTCGAGGCTCGAAGCCGACAAATATTTATATATATATATATATTTTTAAATTTATTTTAGCCACTTTTCTCCTTCATTCCTAGAGGTAAATTGAATAATTCCAAATCATCTACGTCAGAAATAGAATTTAATATCAAAATATTTCTATACTTATTCGAAATTTTACGAGTCAAGTTCGCGCACATGCGCAGAATTCATTCGTATTCTTAGCATTGTGCTTTTAGATCAGATTGACACCGTATATAAATTTTACTGGACAGTCGTAATGAGATACTTATATACTTCAGAATCTCGCAGGCTAAGACGCTTGGTGGCTGGAACGGTAGAGTGTAGCGCTTAGTTTTGCAGGTCTTCAGTTCGAGGATCGAAGCCGGCAAATATTTATATATATATATATATATATATATATATATATATATATATATATATATATATATATTTTAAATTTATTTTAGCCACTTTTCTCCATCAATCCTAGAGGTAAATTGAATAATTCCAAATCATCTACGTCAAAAATAGAATTTAATATCAAAATTGTTCTATATTTATTCGAAATTTTACGAGGCAAGTTCGCGCACATGCGCAGAATTCATTAGTATTCTTAGCATTGTGTTGTTAGGCCAGATTGACATCGTATTTAAAATTTTACTGGGCAGTCGTAATGAGATACTTATACACTTCAGACTGTCTCAAGTTACGAGGCTTGGTGGCTGGATCGGTAATGTGCAGCGCTTAGTTTTGCAGGTCTTCAGTTCGAGGCCCGAAGCCGGCAAATATTTATATATATATATATTTTTTAATTTATGTTAGCCATTTTCTAAATCATTCCTAGAGATAAATAGAATAATTCCAAATCATCTAAGTCAAAAATAGAATTTTATATCAAAATATTTCTATATTTATTCGAAATTTTACGAGTCAAGTTCGCGCACATGCTCAGAATTCATTCGTATTCTTAGCATTGTGCTTTTAGACCAGAATGACACCGTATTTAAAATTTTAGTGGAGAGTCGTAATGAGATTCTTAGATACTTCGGAAGCTCTTAAGTTACGACGCTTGGTGGCTCGATCGGTAGAGTGTAGCGCTTAGTTTTGCAGGTCTTCAGTTCGACGCTCGAAGCCGACAAATATTTATATATATGTATATATTTTTTAAATTTATTTTAGCCACTTTTCTCCATCATTCCTAGAGGTAAATTGAATAATTCCAAATCATCTACGTCAAAAATAGAATTTAATATCAAAATATTTCTATATTTATTCCAAATTTTTCGAGTCAAGTTCGCGCACATGGATCGGTAATGTGTAGCGCTTAGTTTTGCAGGTCTTCAGTTCGACGCCCGAAGCCGGCAAATATTTTTATATATATATATTTTTTAAATTTAGTTTAGCCACTTTTCTCCATCATTCCTAGAGATAAATTGAATAATTCCAAATCATCTAAGACAAAAATAGAATTTAATATGAAAATATTTCTATATTTATTCCAAATTTTTCGAGTCAAGTTCGCGCACATGCGCAGAATTCATTAGTATTCTTAGCATTGTGTTGTTAGGCCAGATTGACACCGTATTTAAAATTTTACTGGACAGTCGTAATGAGATACTTATACACTTCAGAATGTCTCAAGTTACGAGGCTTGGTGGCTGGATCGGTAATGTGTAGCGCTTAGTTTTGCAGGTCTTCAGTTCGAGGCTCGAAGCCGACAAATATTTTTATATATATATATATTTTTAAATTTATTTTAGCCACTTTTCTCCTTCATTCCTAGAGGTAAATTGAATAATTCCAAATCATCTACGTCAAAAATAGAATTTAATATCAAAATAATTCTATATTTATTCGAAATTTTACGAGGCAAGTTCGCGCACATGCGCAGAATTCATTCGTATTCTTAGCATTGTGCTTTTAGACCAGATTGACACCGTATTTAAAAATTTACTGGACAGTCGTAATGAGATACTTATACACTTCAGAATCTCTCAGGCTACGAGGCTTGGTGGCTGGAACTGTAGAGTGTAGCGCTTAGTTTTGCAGGTCTTCAGTTCGACGCTCGAAGCCGACAAATATTTATATATATGTATATATTTTTTAAATTTATTTTAGCCACTTTTCTCCATCATTCCTAGAGGTAAATTGAATAATTCCAAATCATCTACGTCAAAAATAGAATTTAATATCAAAATATTTCTATATTTATTCCAAATTTTTCGAGTCAAGTTCGCGCACATGGATCGGTAATGTGTAGCGCTTAGTTTTGCAGGTCTTCAGTTCGAGGCCCGAAGCCGGCAAATATTTTTATATATATATATTTTTTAAATTTAGTTTAGCCACTTTTCTCCATCATTCCTAGAGATAAATTGAATAATTCCAAATCATCTAAGACAAAAATAGAATTTAATATGAAAATATTTCTATATTTATTCCAAATTTTTCGAGTCAAGTTCGCGCACATGCGCAGAATTCATTAGTATTCTTAGCATTGTGTTGTTACGCCAGATAGACACCGTATTTAAAATTTTACTGGACAGTCGTAATGAGATACTTATACACTTCAGAATGTCTCAAGTTACGAGGCTTGGTGGCTGGATCGGTAATGTGTAGCGCTTAGTTTTGCAGGTCTTCAGTTCGAGGCCCGCATCCGGCAAATATTTTTATATATATATATATATTTTTTAATTTATGTTAGCCAGTTTTCTAAATCATTCCTAGAGATAAATAGAATAATTCCAAATCATCTACGTCAAAAATAGAATTTAATATCAAAATATTTCTATATTTATTCCAAATATTACGAGTCAAGTTCGCGCACATGCGCAGAATTCATTAGTATTCTTGGCATTGTGTTGTTAGGCCAGATTGACACCGTATTTAAAATTTTACTGGACAGTCGTAATGAGAATCTTAGACACTTCAGAAGCTGTCTGGTCCCGAGGCTTGGTGGCTGGATCGGTAGAGTGTAGCGCTTAGTTTTGCAGGTCTTCAGTTCGAGGCTCGAAGCCGACAAATATTTATATATATATATATATATTTTTAAATTTATTTTAGCCACTTTTCTCCTTCATTCCTAGAGGTAAATTGAATAATTCCAAATCATCTACGTCAAAAATAGAATTTAATATCAAAATAATTCTATATTTATTTGAAATTTTACGAGGCAAGTTCGCGCACATGCGCAGAATTCATTCGTATTCTTAGCATTGTGCTTTTAGACCAGATTGACACCGTATTTAAAATTTTACTGGACAGTCGTAATGAGATACTTATACACTTCAGAATCTCTCAGGCTACGAGGCTTGGTGGCTGGAACGGTAGAGTGTAGCGCTTAGCTTTGCAGGTCTTCAGTTCGACGCTCGAAGCCGACAAATATTTATATATATGTATATATTTTTTAAATTTATTTTAGCCCCTTTTCTCCATCATTCCTAGAGGTAAATTGAATAATTCCAAATCATCTACGTCAAAAATAGAATTTAATATCAAAATATTTCTATATTTATTCGAAATTTTACGAGTCAAGTTCACGCACATGCGCAGAATTCATTCGTATTCTTAGCATTGTGCTTTTAGACCAGATTGACACCAAATTTAAAATTTTAGTGGAGAGTCGTAATGAGATTCTTAGATACTTCGGAAGCTCTTAAGTTACGACGCTTGGTGGCTCGATCGGTAGAGTGTAGCGCTTAGTTTTGCAGGTCTTCAGTTCGACGCTCGAAGCCGACAAATATTTATATATATGTATATATTTTTTAAATTTATTTTAGCCACTTTTCTCCATCATTCCTAGAGGTAAATTGAATAATTTCAAATCATCTACGTCAAAAATAGAATTTAATATCAAAATATTTCTATATTTATTCCAAATTTTTCGAGTCAAGTTCGCGCACATGGATCGGTAATGTGTAGCGCTTAGTTTTGCAGGTCTTCAGTTCGAGGCCCGAAGCCGGCAAATATTCTTATATATATATATTTTTTAAATTTAGTTTAGCCACTTTTCTCCATCATTCCTAGAGATAAATTGAATAATTCCAAATCATCTAAGACAAAAATAGAATTTAATATGAAAATATTTCTATATTTATTCCAAATTTTTCGAGTCAAGTTCGCGCACATGCGCAGAATTCATTAGTATTCTTAGCATTGTGTTGTTAGGCCAGATTGACACCGTATTTAAAATTTTACTGGAGAGTCGTAATGAGATACTTATACACTTCAGAATGTCTCAAGTTACGAGGCTTGGTGGCTGGATCGGTAATGTGTAGCGCTTAGTTTTGCAGGTCTTCAGTTCGAGGCCCGCATCCGGCAAATATTTTTATATATATATATATATATTTTTAATTTATGTTAGCCAGTTTTCTAAATCATTCCTAGAGATAAATAGAATAATTCCAAATCATCTACGTCAAAAATAGAATTTAATATCAAAATATTTCTATATTTATTCCAAATATTACGAGTCAAGTTCGCGCACATGCGCAGAATTCATTAGTATTCTTGGCATTGTGTTGTTAGGCCAGATTGACACCGTATTTAAAATTTTACTGGACAGTCGTAATGAGATTCTTAGACACTTCAGAATCTCTCAGGCTACGAGGCTTGGTGGCTGGATAGGTAGAGTGTAGCGCTTAGTTTTGCAGGTCTTCAGTTCGAGGCTCGAAGCCGACAAATATTTTTATATATATATATATTTTTAAATTTATTTTAGCCACTTATCTCCTTCATTCCTAGAGGTAAATTGAATAATTCCAAATCATCTACGTCAAAAATAGAATTTAATATCAAAATAATTCTATATTTATTCGAAATTTTCGAATTTCGGCCACATCGAGAGGATGCCCATTTTATATCAGGGAGAAAGACATTTTAGAGCTCAAATGTAGAAGCAATATCACGACTACTGAGGCGAGACGAATCTACAATCAATCAAAGAAATCTAGTTACTCGACAGCTATCAAAATAAATGCTGCTATAAAAAATATCAAAGAATAAATAAGAGAAAAACAATGGAAACTGTGGTAATTAAAATTAATGAAAGGATAGAAACTGTCATTCATGAAAGAGCAAATTAACATGAACCTTGGAATGTTTGAAAAATTGGTGGAATCGCTGTCACATAACTTAACAACCATCAGTAACCTTGGCAGCGAAAATCTTTCTCCATCAAGGAAAAAAAACATTAGAAAAGAGTCACAAAGCATCTGCTATTCCAATGCAATTGGATGCAGGGGCTTTTGGTTAGTTCTTGCTCTCGCTCCTTCCCCTTCTTTTTCTTTTGTTTTTCTTGTGTGTCTTCAAATTTTTTTGTTTTCCCATAATTAATTTGGGACTGGTTTTTTCTGGGTTTCTGTCGTTTTCTTTTTTTACAATGACTTTCGTACAGTGGAACTGTAGACGTCTTTAAAAAAATTGGCTCAAAGTCCCTCCTTCTTCTTCATCCGAATTCTGGCTTTTTCAAGAAACATTCTTCAAGCATGAAGATCACTTTCTATGTTCAACGAAAAATTTGTTTTATTTCGACAGGTAAGATCGGCCTGGAGGTGGTTTAATTACCGGCATTCCAAAAAAACGCATCTGGTAGAATTATCCCAATTAGTGCTGCACACAATAGATAGCAACTATGAAATTCTTGCAGTTGAAATTTATCATAAAGGCTTAAATTTTATTATCATTAACTTATATGCTCCTCAAGGACTCAATATAGAAAATGTAAAAAGTTATTTGATTCTTTCTCCATTCCTGTTTTTATATTTGGTCACTTTAATCTCCTTCTTCCTCTTTGAGAATCAGATAAATCATCTCCTCTAAGCAATGATTTGGTAAAATGGCTTCAAAACTCCAGTTTTGTCCTCCTTAATACTTCGAACCCTACGTATGCCACTTGTACTAGATCGAATCCCTTTTGCTTTTTAAAGCTCCAAGCTGGGAGCAGATTTATAATAATCCTTTTTTTTAATGACCTTTTTGCAATGGAATTGCAGGAGAATTAAAGGGAAAAAGCTCTAGTCTTTACTCCTTTTTCTACCTCTTCCTTTTGGGTCTTTCAAGAGACTTTTCTTTCCAAAACTGAAATTTTTTCCTTTCCTAACAAAAAATTTTTCCGTACACATAGACAAAATAGACTGGGTGGTGGCCTTCTGCTAACATGTCCGGAAGAATAATTCCCAACAATATTAGAGAAGATTTTAACTTAGAACTTTTGGCAGTCGAAGTACAATTCCAGAATACCAAATTCAACATTATTAATTTATATGTTCCACAAGGTTTTGATATTGATCAAGCAAAACACTTCTTTAATTTTCTGACTTTACCTACTTTCATATTCGGCGATTTTAATTTGCACCACACTCTTTGGGCAGCATCCCGTTCATCGGCTCTGAGTAACGATTTCGTTTATTGGCTAGCTTATTCGCATTTCATAATTCTCAGTACAACTATTCCCATTCCTAGTTCCTTAAGAACTCAATCCATCTTATATCTTACTCTCTGTTCATCTGATATCCATAATCAAACCTCTTGCTATGTAATGGATTTAACTTTCGATACCCATCATAACCCGACAGTTGTTTCCTGGTGGTTTATAGAAAATGTCAGTCGCAACTTAAAAACAATTAATTAGACGAGGATCACACAAAAAACACACGAATTTTTTAATAATATCAACCGATGTTCCATTGAAGGAATTATGGTGAACGCAACTAAGATAATAACCCAAAATACTTCATTTGAACTATTGTCGCATAAATCTTGCCCTCCTTGGAAATTTTTGCGGATGATATCTTCGTCTTCTGCAGCCATCATTCCTGGGAAATAAGTATCAAAACATACAAAATATAATGGAAAACATATACAAGTGGTGCAATTACTGGAAACAAGAAATTACACCAGAAAAAAGTGCAATAGCTGAATTTTTCACGCATTTCTTATGCGGGACACCGCCCTTTAAAATGGAATGAAACGATTAAATTTCTTGGTATTCATTTTTTAAAAGGAATCAAAACTCAGTAATCTTTAAAAATCTTAGAAATCATGCACTTAAAAAGATAAATGGCCTCAAAATATTCCCATCAAAAAACCATGTCACCAAAACTAAAGATATTATCAATATCACAAATAATAGCATTTTCAGCCTATTTTACTATGGTTGCACCGTAATTAACTGGTTTTCCGAGACTCAGTTTGAAGCATGCAACTCTATCCAAACTATAGTTCTGAGAATTTCTTTAGGCCTCCCAAAATGGACCCGAATGTTGTCTTGAAAATTGCTTCTCAGGAAATTCTTTCAGAAAAAAAATCAAACGACTTGCTTCCAAGTTTTTTACTAAGCAAATAGCTAACAGCATTCCCTACTTCTAACAGAGCACTCCCATAATAATCAATAAATTCAATTAACTACCAAAGATAAAAAAAATTCATTTCGTTTATTCTCAAGAACTGAAACGCCTCCATCAACAAAATTATCACCTTGCCTGAAAACCCAACTACTTACTCTAATCACTTTGAAATTTTTCTTATGGATTTCAAATTTCAAAATAAAAATCTACCTTTGATTGAAATTAATAACTACTTTTAACTATTGACTATTAATAACTTTTAACTATTAATAACTATTTAAATTAATACTATGGAATTTTTTTCCTGATCATTTTATTATTGCTACTGATGCATCCAAAACTCTCCAGCACACCTCAATTGCTGGTTTTTCTTCTGTCCAAAAATTCATGTTTTGAGTCCATCCTGTCAATTCTATTTTTATTGCAGAAATTTTAGACATCGCTGAAGCACTAGATGTTCTGGTTGTTCCTGGAAAAGATTGTTTGATTCTTACAAATAGCTACTCTGCGCTCACATCGTTGAAGAATATTTCTCTCCAGTCGCCAAAAATTATCCAACCTATAGCATCCAAAGTTGAAACTTTAGCCAAACTAAATTTAAAAAAAATATCCTTCCTGTGGATACTGGTCATTCGAATATAATCTGGAACGAGTTTGCAAATCGCTTAGCCAAATAAATTACAGAAAATACACCTTGGATTGAATGGATCTCTCCTGAAGATATTATTTCAAGCCTCAAGGAAGAGACGCAGCAAATCACAATCAATAATTATAGAAACAGTAAATATTTCGTTTCCTTAGGTGACATCCCTAGCATTGAAGCACTGTCTTCCTGGTCCAAAAATCAAAGGGAAGATGTTGTCTTGGTCAGACTAATCAGCAAGACAATTATAATACCAGGACTGTTGAGTCGTTTTAACCTTCATAATGACCCCCTTCGTCACGAATGTAATAGCATTAATGTTATTGACCCCATAATTCCCTCTTGCATTCTCTCGTTTTTTGCTCTCTACATGTGGAAACGGGGGATAACAGCCATTGTTGCTATAAATCCCAATATTTTATTTCTTTCAAGTTCAAGTTTAATTGAAATAAACAGTTATATTTTAAGAAGTTTAAATCAATAAATTCTCTGATGAATTTTAAATTTTTGCATATATCCTCTGTTCTGGCAGCCATATTTAATAAAATATTCTTGAGACACTAATATTTTTAATAAAATAGCCGCAGTCAGAGCAATTAAAACTGATTGTTATGAAATTTTCAATATCTTTATTCTATAAAAATGCGCGATTTCAGACTACTTTATTGACCGTCTTGAAGGAAATATGTAAATCAGCGCTTGAACATTCCTCGAGACTGATTGTCTAAAATAATAAATTTGTTGATTGTCCTAATGATTTTCAAAGCTTTATAACTGACTCAGGCTTCGTCGCCAAAAATTGAAATGTTAGATTGTCAAAATAATTTTACTGAATTATTTTGGAGGATTGTACAAAATTAGACTCCATAATTATTTCCAGAATAACATTTATTAATTGAAATAAAATAAAACATCATTCACCGCGTTTAAATCCTTTTGAATATAAAATCCAATTTTATAATGAGCACAGAAATTTTTATTGAATAATTCCTTGAAATATTGCATAAATTATAAAACAAATATTCTGTGCGGCACATAAGATTACGATGCTGAAGGAATTCGATTTTCTGTAGTCATATTTTTTAAAAGTATGTTTGGTTTCAAATGTAAATTTTATGGCAGCTGGTGTATATAGTACAATAGAGAGATATATATAGTACAATCAAATTTCGTAAGGCTTCTATGATAATATGCGTTACTTGGCATTCGAAATTTGAGATCTATTTTTTGATCCTTTCCTTTGAGATCTATTTCTATATCTTTTTTTTTTGTTGTTGTTGTATTTGTTTTTGGAATATTATTATTATTAATAATAATAATTGTTTTGTATTTTCAGTCAGTTTTTAAATAATTGAAACATGTGTTTCAATAATATATTTGTATACATACACGCACACACAAACACACACAAGACATATAACATGCAAAAATGCATTATGCTTTTATGAAGGAAGGGTGGAAAAAATGATCTTTCAATGTTTTGCTATCATGTTAAGAAAAGCTGAAATTAATAGGTTATAAAAAAACTAAAACTAATAGGCTCACAAAATAAACTAAATCCAAGAAAATGTAATTCTTTAGACGTATCTATGAATTAAAATATGAAACATGATATTTTTTAGAAGAACAAATTTAAGAAATGGGTTTCTGTAACTTAAAATACCTTTTATTTATTCGATAGTTATAGTCAGGTCAATGCCTTTGGAGTTTTCTTTGACCTATTAATGTATATGTTTGCAATATAAATATTTACTGATATATATATATATATATATATATATAAACAGAGGCGGCAATTGCCCCCCCCCCCGTCGGCGAGAAATTCAGAGTTTCGTCGGCAAAAGTGTTCACCATTGCATAATGGTTGTAGAGAGTTGAGCATTATCGAATATGATTATTTTAAATCAATCTTAAAATTAATATATTGTAAACAATCGAAATATCCAAGTAATGGTTGAAGTGTTTTGGCTATATTTGGCAAAATCAATTGGACGGTTCGTCAATAATCGTTAGTGTATATGTTTGCAATATAGATATTTAATGATATATATATAAACTGATATTTTATGATTTGAAATGAAAATGTTAGCTTTTATTAACAAAAATACTTTTTAATATTTTTATTTGCTGAAAAAATTTGTAAATCAAAGGATTTTATGATGATGTTTTAGAACTCTAAATATTAATGTATAATCAGAAATTGATCAATGTAAAATCCAGCACATCTGAATAAAGTACAAATGCCAAAAGCTCTGATTTTATTCATCTAAGTTTAGTATAGAAATATAGCCAACAAAAAAATCATGTTAAAACTTAAAATTATCAATTTTATTATTTATTAGATGACTTTGCCGACATGGCTGGTTTGTAAGGATATTGGTTGTCCTTAATTTCAATTATGTCCCAAATTTGACACTGTAGGTCAAATGATGTGGCCGGTAGAGAATTTAAAGAAAACTTTTGCACGCATGCTAATAAATCACTCCAGCTGGCTTATTTAATTTCAAAATAAGATTTAATTTAAAAGAATGTTTTTATTAGACAGGGCCCTGTCTATATACGTAGTTTATTAGTATTCTCAAGTCCAATACGCAGATTATTTTGCAAACTTTCCGTACTTTTACCTTCACTTTAAAATTACTTTTTGACTGATTATCTGAAAGACATTGTAATGTTTACTTAATACATAAAAACCGTCCTCCTCAAAAAGATCACAAATGTAAATGTCCTAATTTTGGGGTAATTTCGAAATACATTTTTTATATTTTTGAACCAAAAACTTTTTTAAAAAAATTATTGGAAAAATAGAATATCTTGAATTATTTATTTATATGGGGAGTTTTAAAATATGCTGCAGGTTACACTTTCATATGCTTACCTTCATTTTCTACGCTTTTTCATAACAAATATTGCAACAATCGGTAATTAATGAATGAAAATGTTTGATATCTCTTTTCAAAGAGTCATTTGAATACAAAACAAGTATTTAAATAATACATATAATTATTAGTATAATCAAAAATATTATTTTATTATCATCGAAAGATTTTGTTCTAAATTAATAGAGTTTGCTGAAATTTTTAGTTTTAAAAATTTTGTTTCTTGTCTATAAATAATTTAATCGATAAAGTTTTATCAAAGTAGATGTAAAAAATATTAGATATTATTGATTAAAAATCGACATTCAATCGTTTCTTTGACGATCTATGCCATTTTTTTTTTTTTTTTTTGCATGTTTTATTCATTAATTTTTTAAAGGAAATTATACAGTCTTCCATTCAAGAAAATTATTTTTATTTTCATTAAATAGTTAAAATAATGGACTAGGAGTTATTTTATTGTTGTTGTTGTTGTTTATAATGGCACTTGCCATGGACAAGCTCGCTATTTTATTGTTTGAATTAATCACTTGATTATAAACTAAATTGGAATAAACTGAGTATAAAAATTTCTATCTCTAATTAAATCATCGAAATCTTCTCCCCGACGTGTAAAATTTTAATTTATTTTACTTTCCAATTATTCTTTTTTAAAAGAAAAAGTCCTCATTAAATTCACAATAATATCAATCGTCCATTTGGTTTAACTAGTGTTGACTTCATCCAGCTCTTAGAGATTTTTATTTATGTCAAAATAACAGTCTTGTCTACTGTAGAAGTGACCTTTGTTTTATTTTTTATATAGATAAATACAAACCCTAAATTCTTACGCATACGCTGAAAAGAGGACAACTTCCTTACTTTTACTTATTAAACGAACCCTCAAGCATAGCGAATGAGCGAGGATAGAACCTCGGACCTTGCGGTTTGCAGCCCAGTAGCATGACCACAACACAAAAGCAATTGCTCGGGTAGCGTAGCTGTTAACTGGTTTATAAGCTTTCACCACACGGTACATTTTGTCATCGGTCTGGGTACTTTTCCTATCGGGAATAGGCTTTGAGACATTTAGTTTTCGGGTATCAAACTCTATTTCCTTAAATATCCTCAATGTATAGAGAACTGGTGAAGATCTGATTTCCTTCTCCTGTGGAAATTGAAGCAGGTTTTTTTTTTTACGAATTCCTTTCCAAAATAAGTTTCGCACTTCTTTTAAAAGGGACCGAAATTCAGCTGCTTTAAATTCTTTAGAAGGCGACGGTGACTAAATGGGAATATCAGATATTTGAAAATTCTTGACACATAACGTAAACTGGATGATTTACAGTTTATGTGGGCCTTTTCAAAGTTAAATCTACCGTCCAGTTAATGAAGAATCAAACATCTTCGCAATGTGACAGAAAAGAGATTTGCTGACTAGTGTACCATCTCAGACAGCAGTGAGGTATCAACCAAGTATTTGAAGCAGTGCTTCAGTAACTTTTAACCCATCCAGAGCCGACTAAGAAATTGGCAGAACGTTCGTAAACCGGCCTGGTATGTTTTTGCTTTCCCCTGACCATTCACAACAGGGGGTAAACTTTCCCGCGTCTCGACCATCACCACCCCCTAAACACCGGGGATTTTGAATAGTACTGACTGATCAATCAAGTAATAAATCTGTCGACGCAGGGCAATTGCCATGTGGTTTTTCGACTAAGTTGGTTTTCGCTCTGAGAACTAAGGACTTGTCATTTAATCTGCAATGTTTACAGAAAATAGAATTTGTTCAAAAATAAATTAAAAAAAAAATTCCTCAATATGATTTTATAAATTTTTATTAGTAATAGAAAAATTTGTTTAATAAATTATTTAAAAGGAATTATCATTCATTAAATTGCATTACAAATATAATACATTCTTTTTACTGACATTCAGTGAATTTTAATTAAGTTTTTTTCTAATTTTTAGTTGTAAGCATTTTACTCGCATATTATATATATAATGGATGAATATATAGTTCTCTGATTAAAATAAATTATAAAAATTTATTATTAATAATTTAAAAATACTACATTCATTTCGGAAATAAATCTGTTATTGAAAATTATAAATAAATATTCGTATTATTTTTTTTTTGTTTGTTTTTAGATTTTTGTTTTTCATTCCATTTTTTTAAGTTCTGAAAATAATAAAACAATCTTTTGTCAATATATAGTAGGTGAATATTTAATTGATAATATGTTGATGAAAATATTATTAACTTGAATATTTTTGACTTATTATCTTATTTTGAAATAATTAAAAAAATAAGTTGAAATAATACATTTTTAAAGTTAATTTTAATACTTAAATAAGAAAACATATTAATGTAACCATTTACTCACGAGGCTTATATCTGATAAAAATCTTCATTTCATTCATATATTTAATAAGTGAATATTTTGAATGTCAATTTCTTATATCATTCCTAATCTTGTCACAAATCTTGGTAAAAATGACTCATAGTCAGTGCAGAAATATTTTCATAAATCCATGCATTTCTCTGCTGACAAATATTGCGAAGAATCTTTCCTTCATCTTACTCCATCAATGAAATCAAAATTTCAATTGTACCCATTTTATTAAATTACAATATTATGATTTTTTTATGAAAATTCGTAAATTATCTCGTAGATAAAAACGAGACTTAGCTGCATGTGTCCAGCAATTAAGAATTTCCCTTTCAGACCGTTGCTTCCATGCTCTTCATTTCTGAACAATTCAAACGAATTTCATTGGAAATATTTATAAGGTATTTCACTGCATGTGAATTTAAAAAGATGGATGCACAATAAAATAAAAGAAAAACAATCTAGAGTAAGTAATCATAACTTCAGCGAAGTTTAAAACCCGTGAGTGAAAAATAAGGTTTTTATTTCATTTCAACAATAACAATACTTGCTACAAATTTTGGCACATTAATTAAAATAAAACATAGATATTAATTAATCTGTAATAATTTTGCCAGTTTGTGGAGGAAGGGCAGAGTTCTTCATTTAAAGGATCTTATCCTACGGTCACAAAAATTGGATGGAAGAAAAGTGGCTTAACAATGACATTACATATTAAGAAGGTTGTGTTAAATCAGAAATAATATAGGTATAAGTTATTTTATATATATAAGAAAAATAGAGAAAAGCATGATTTTTTTACGTCATAGAATTAATTAGCAAAGACTGGGTTCGGAGAATCATGTTGGGGCGGTAAAGCAGGGAGTTATTTGTGGTCTAGTCACAGACAACTCATCGGGGTCTCATGATGTTAAAATATTCTTAGCATCTGTAACCATTTCTTATCAAAGCAAAAATAATATTCACAAATAGCTTTTAAAAAATGCAAAAGCTAATAATTTCATAAATTATTAATTTTTAAAGCATAGTAAAAATTTTAATTAAAATTTACTTTTTTAAAAAAATTTATTTTAGCCAGATTTCTCCATCATTCCTAGAGATAAATTGAATAATTCCAAATCATCTACGTCAAAAATAGAATTTAATATCAAAATATTTCTATATTTATTCGAAATTTTACGAGTCAAGTTCACGCACATGCGCAGAATTCATTCGTATTCTTAGCATTGTGCTTTTAGACCGGATTGACACCGTATTTAAAATTTTACTGGACAGTCGTAATGAGATTCTTAGACCCTTCAGAAGCTCTCGGGTTACGAGGCTTGGTGGCTGGATCGGTAGAGTGTAGCGCTTAGTTTTGCAGGTCTTCAGTTCGAGGCTCGAAGCCGACAAATATTTATATATATATATATATATATATATATATATATATATATATATATATATATATATTTCTTTTTTAATTTATTTTAGCCAATTTTCTCCATCATTCCTAGAGATAAATTGAATAATTGAAAATCATCTACGTCAGAAATAGAATTTAATATCAAAATATTGCTATACTTATTCGAAATTTTACGAGGCAAGTTCGCGCACATGTGCAGAATTCATTCGTATTCTTAGCATTGTGCTTTTAGATCAGATTGACACCGTATATAAATTTTACTGGACAGTCGTAATGAGATACTTATACACTTCAGAATCTCGCAGGCTAAGAGGCTTGGTGGCTGGAACGGTAGAGTGTAGCGCTTAGTTTTGCAGGTCTTCAGTTCGAGGCTCGAAGCCGACAAATATTTTTATGTATATATATATTTTTTAAATTTAGTTTAGCCACTTTTCTCCATCATTCCTAGAGATAAATTGAATAATTCCAAATCATCTAAGACAAAAATAGAATTTAATATGAAAATATTTCTATATTTATTCCAAATTTTTCGAGTCAAGTTCGAGCACATGCGCAGAATTCATTAGTATTCTTAGCATTGTGTTGTTAGGCCAGATTGACACCGTATTTAAAATTTTACTGGACAGTCGTAATGAGAATCTTAGAAACTTCAGAAGCTGTCTGGTCCCGAGGCTTGGTGGCTGGATCGGTAGAGTGTAGCGCTTAGTTTTGCAGGTCTTCAGTTCGAGGCTCGAAGCCGACAAATATTTATAGATATATATATATTTTTAAATTTATTTTAGCCACTTTTCTCCTTCATTCCTAGAGGTAAATTGAATAATTCCAAATCATCTACGTCAAAAATAGAATTTAATATCAAAATAATTCTATATTTATTTGAAATTTTACGAGGCAAGTTCGCGCACATGCGCAGAATTCATTCGTATTCTTAGCATTGTGCTTTTAGACAAGATTGACACCGTATTTAAAATTTTACTGGACAGTCGTAATGAGATACTTATACACTTCAGAATCTCTCAGGCTATGAGGCTTGGTGGCTGGAACGGTAGAGTGTAGCGCTTAGTTTTGCAGGTCTTCAGTTCGACGCTCGAAGCCGACAAATATTTATATATATGTATATATTTTTTAAATTTATTTTAGCCACTTTTCTCCATCATTCCTAGAGGTAAATTGAATAATTCCAAATCATCTACGTCAAAAATAGAATTTAATATCAAAATATTTCTATATTTATTCGAAATTTTACGAGTCAAGTTCACGCACATGCGCAGAATTCATTCGTATTCTTAGCATTGTGCTTTTAGATCAGATTGACACCGTATATAAATTTTACTGGACAGTCGTAATGAGATACTTATACACTTCAGAATCTAGCAGGCTAAGACGCTTGGTGGCTGGAACGGTAGAGTGTAGCGCTTAGTTTTGCAGGTCTTCAGTTCGAGGCTCGAAGCCGGCAAATATTTATATATATATATATATATATTTTAAATTTATTTTAGCCACTTTTCTCCATCAATCCTAGAGGTAAATTGAATAATTCCAAATCATCTACGTCAAAAATAGAATTTAATATCAAAATATTTCTATATTTTTTCGAAATTTTACGAGGCAAGTTCGCGCACATGCGCAGAATTCATTAGTATTCTTAGCATTGTGTTGTTAGGCCAGATTGACATCGTATTTAAAATTTTACTGGACAGTCGTAATGAGATACTTATACACTTCAGACTGTCTCAAGTTACGAGGCTTGGTGGCTGGATCGGTAATGTGCAGCGCTTAGTTTTGCAGGTCTTCAGTTCGAGGCCCGAAGCCGGCAAATATTTATTTATATATATATATTTTTTAATTTATGTTAGCCATTTTCTAAATCATTGATAGAGATAAATAGAATAATTCCAAATCATCTAAGTCAAAAATAGAATTTAATATCAAAATATTTCTATATTTATTCGAAATTTTACGAGTCAAGTTCGCGCACATGCTCAGAATTCATTCGTATTCTTAGCATTGTGCTTTTAGACCAGAATGACACCGTATTTAAAATTTTAGTGGAGAGTCGTAATGAGATTCTTAGATACTTCGGAAGCGCTTAAGTTACGACGCTTGGTGGCTCGATCGGTAGAGTGTAGCGCTTAGTTTTGCAGGTCTTCAGTTCGAGGCTCGAAGCCGACAAATATTTTTATATATATATTTTTTTAATTTATGTTAGCCAGTTTTCTCCATCATTCCTAGAGATAAATTGAATAATTCCAAATCATCTACGTCAAAAATAGAATTTAATATCAAAATATTTCTATATTTATTCCAAATTTTTCGAGTCAAGTTCGCGCACATGCGCAGAATTCATTAGTATTCTTAGCATTGTGTTGTTAGGCCAGATTGACACCGTATTTAAAATTTTACTGGACAGTCGTAATGAGAATCTTAGACACTTCAGAAGCTGTCTGTTCCCGAGGCTTGGTGGCTGGATCGGTAGAGTGTAGCGCTTAGTTTTGCAGGTCTTCAGTTCGAGGCTCGAAGCCGACAAATATTTATATATATATATATATATATTTAAATTTATTTTAGCCACTTTTCTCCTTCATTCCTAGAGGTAAATTGAATAATTCCAAATCATCTACGTCAGAAATAGAATTTAATATCAAAATATTTCTATACTTATTCGAAATTTTCCGAGGCAAGTTCGCGCACATGCGCAGAATTCATTCGTATTCTTAGCATTGTGCTTTTAGATCAGATTGACACCGTATATAAATTTTACTGGACAGTCGTAATGAGATACTTATACACTTCAGAATCTCGCAGGCTAACACGCTTGGTGGCTGGAACGGTAGAGTGTAGCGCTTAGTTTTGCAGGTCTTCAGTTCGAGGATCGAAGCCGGCAAATATTATATATATATATATATATATATATATATATATATATATATATATATATATATATATATATATATATATATATATATATATTTTAAATTTATTTTAGCCACTTTTCTCCATCAATCCTAGAGGTAAATTGAATAATTCCAAATCATCTACGTCAAAAATAGAATTTAATATCAAAATATTTCTATATTTATTCGAAATTTTACGAGGCAAGTTCGCGCACATGCGCAGAATTCATTAGTATTCTTAGCATTGTGTTGTTAGGCCAGATTGACATCGTATTTAAAATTTTACTGGACAGTCGTAATGAGATACTTATACACTTCAGACTGTCTCAAGTTACGAGGCTTGGTGGCTGGATCGGTAATGTGCAGCGCTTAGTTTTGCAGGTCTTCAGTTGGAGGCCCGAAGCCGGCAAATATTTATATATATATATATTTTTTAATTTATGTTAGCCATTTTCTAAATCATTCCTAGAGATAAATAGAATAATTCCAAATCATCTAAGTCAAAAATAGAATTTAATATCAAAATATTTCTATATTTATTCGAAATTTTACGAGTCAAGTTCGCGCACATGCTCAGAATTCATTCGTATTCTTAGCATTGTGCTTTTAGACCAGAATGACACCGTATTTAAAATTTTAGTGGAGAGTCGTAATGAGATTCTTAGATACTTCGGAAGCTCTTAAGTTACGACGCTTGGTGGCTCGATCGGTAGAGTGTAGCGCTTAGTTTTGCAGGTCTTCAGTTCGAGGCTCGAAGCCGACAAATATTTTTATATATATATTTTTTTAATTTATGTTAGCCAGTTTTATCCATCATTCCTAGAGATAAATTGAATAATTCCAAATCATCTACGTCAAAAATAGAATTTAATATCAAAATATTTCTATATTTATTCCAAATTTTTCGAGTCAAGTTCGCGCACATGCGCAGAATTCATTAGTATTCTTAGCATTGTGTTGTTAGGCCAGATTGACACTGTATTTAAAATTTTACTGGACAGTCGTAATGAGAATCTTAGACACTTCAGAAGCTGTCTGTTCCCGAGGCTTGGTGGCTGGATCGGTAGAGTGTAGCGCTTAGTTTTGCAGGTCTTCAGTTCGAGGCTCGAAGCCGACAAATATTTATATATATATATATATTTTTAAATTTATTTTAGCCACTTTTCTCCTTCATTCCTAGAGGTAAATTGAATAATTCCAAATCATCTACGTCAGAAATAGAATTTAATATCAAAATATTTCTATACTTATTCGAAATTTTACGAGGCAAGTTCGCGCACATGCGCAGAATTCATTCGTATTCTTAGCATTGTGCTTTTAGATCAGATTGACACCGTATATAAATTTTACTGGACAGTCGTAATGAGATACTTATACACTTCAGAATCTCGCAGGCTAACACGCTTGGTGGCTGGAACGGTAGAGTGTAGCGCTTAGTTTTGCAGGTCTTCAGTTCGAGGATCGAAGCCGGCAAATATTTATATATATATATATATATATATATATATATATATATATATATATATATATATATATATATATATATATATATATATATATATATATATATATTTTAAATTTATTTTAGCCACTTTTCTCCATCAATCCTAGAGGTAAATTGAATAATTCCAAATCATCTACGTCAAAAATAGAATTTAATATCAAAATATTTCTATATTTATTCGAAATTTTACGAGGCAAGTTCGCGCACATGCGCAGAATTCATTAGTATTCTTAGCATTGTGTTGTTAGGCCAGATTGACATCGTATTTAAAATTTTACTGGACAGTCGTAATGAGATACTTATACACTTCAGACTGTCTCAAGTTACGAGGCTTGGTGGCTCGATCGGTAGAGTGCAGCGCTTAGTTTTGCAGGTCTTCAGTTCGAGGCTCGAAGCCGACAAATATTTTTATATATATATATTTTTTAATTTATGTTAGCCATTTTCTAAATCATTCCTAGAGATAAATAGAATAATTCCAAATCATCTAAGTCAAAAATAGAATTTAATATCAAAATATTTCTATATTTATTCGAAATTTTACGAGTCAAGTTCGCGCACATGCTCAGAATTCATTCGTATTCTTAGCATTGTGCTTTTAGACCAGAATGACACCGTATTTAAAATTTTAGTGGAGAGTCGTAATGAGATTCTTAGATACTTCGGAAGCTCTTAAGTTACGACGCTTGGTGGCTCGATCGGTAGAGTGTAGCGCTTAGTTTTGCAGGTCTTCAGTTCGAGGCTCGAAGCCGACAAATATTTTTATATATATATTTTTTTAATTTATGTTAGCCAGTTTTCTCCATCATTCCTAGAGATAAATTGAATAATTCCAAATCATCTACGTCAAAAATAGAATTTAATATCAAAATATTTCTATATTTATTCCAAATTTTTCGAGTCAAGTTCGCGCACATGCGCAGAATTCATTAGTATTCTTAGCATTGTGTTGTTAGGCCAGATTGACACCGTATTTAAAATTTTACTGGACAGTCGTAATGAGAATCTTAGACACTTCAGAAGCTGTCTGTTCCCGAGGCTTTGTGGCTGGATCGGTAGAGTGTAGCGCTTAGTTTTGCAGGTCTTCAGTTCGAGGCTCGAAGCCGACAAATATTTATATATATATATATATTTTTAAATTTATTTTAGCCACTTTTCTCCTTCATTCCTAGAGGTAAATTGAATAATTCCAAATCATCTACGTCAGAAATAGAATTTAATATCAAAATATTTCTATACTTATTCGAAATTTTACGAGTCAAGTTCGCGCACATGCGCAGAATTCATTCGTATTCTTAGCATTGTGCTTTTAGATCAGATTGACACCGTATATAAATTTTACTGGACAGTCGTAATGAGATACTTATATACTTCAGAATCTCGCAGGCTAAGACGCTTGGTGGCTGGAACGGTAGAGTGTAGCGCTTAGTTTTGCAGGTCTTCAGTTCGAGGATCGAAGCCGGCAAATATTTATATATATATATATATATATATATATATATATATATATATATATATATATATATATTTTAAATTTATTTTAGCCACTTTTCTCCATCAATCCTAGAGGTAAATTGAATAATTCCAAATCATCTACGTCAAAAATAGAATTTAATATCAAAATTGTTCTATATTTATTCGAAATTTTACGAGGCAAGTTCGCGCACATGCGCAGAATTCATTAGTATTCTTAGCATTGTGTTGTTAGGCCAGATTGACATCGTATTTAAAATTTTACTGGGCAGTCGTAATGAGATACTTATACACTTCAGACTGTCTCAAGTTACGAGGCTTGGTGGCTGGATCGGTAATGTGCAGCGCTTAGTTTTGCAGGTCTTCAGTTCGAGGCCCGAAGCCGGCAAATATTTATATATATATATATTTTTTAATTTATGTTAGCCATTTTCTAAATCATTCCTAGAGATAAATAGAATAATTCCAAATCATCTAAGTCAAAAATAGAATTTTATATCAAAATATTTCTATATTTATTCGAAATTTTACGAGTCAAGTTCGCGCACATGCTCAGAATTCATTCGTATTCTTAGCATTGTGCTTTTAGACCAGAATGACACCGTATTTAAAATTTTAGTGGAGAGTCGTAATGAGATTCTTAGATACTTCGGAAGCTCTTAAGTTACGACGCTTGGTGGCTCGATCGGTAGAGTGTAGCGCTTAGTTTTGCAGGTCTTCAGTTCGACGCTCGAAGCCGACAAATATTTATATATATGTATATATTTTTTAAATTTATTTTAGCCACTTTTCTCCATCATTCCTAGAGGTAAATTGAATAATTCCAAATCATCTACGTCAAAAATAGAATTTAATATCAAAATATTTCTATATTTATTCCAAATTTTTCGAGTCAAGTTCGCGCACATGGATCGGTAATGTGTAGCGCTTAGTTTTGCAGGTCTTCAGTTCGACGCCCGAAGCCGGCAAATATTTTTATATATATATATTTTTTAAATTTAGTTTAGCCACTTTTCTCCATCATTCCTAGAGATAAATTGAATAATTCCAAATCATCTAAGACAAAAATAGAATTTAATATGAAAATATTTCTATATTTATTCCAAATTTTTCGAGTCAAGTTCGCGCACATGCGCAGAATTCATTAGTATTCTTAGCATTGTGTTGTTAGGCCAGATTGACACCGTATTTAAAATTTTACTGGACAGTCGTAATGAGATACTTATACACTTCAGAATGTCTCAAGTTACGAGGCTTGGTGGCTGGATCGGTAATGTGTAGCGCTTAGTTTTGCAGGTCTTCAGTTCGAGGCTCGAAGCCGACAAATATTTTTATATATATATATATTTTTAAATTTATTTTAGCCACTTTTCTCCTTCATTCCTAGAGGTAAATTGAATAATTCCAAATCATCTACGTCAAAAATAGAATTTAATATCAAAATAATTCTATATTTATTCGAAATTTTACGAGGCAAGTTCGCGCACATGCGCAGAATTCATTCGTATTCTTAGCATTGTGCTTTTAGACCAGATTGACACCGTATTTAAAAATTTACTGGACAGTCGTAATGAGATACTTATACACTTCAGAATCTCTCAGGCTACGAGGCTTGGTGGCTGGAACTGTAGAGTGTAGCGCTTAGTTTTGCAGGTCTTCAGTTCGACGCTCGAAGCCGACAAATATTTATATATATGTATATATTTTTTAAATTTATTTTAGCCACTTTTCTCCATCATTCCTAGAGGTAAATTGAATAATTCCAAATCATCTACGTCAAAAATAGAATTTAATATCAAAATATTTCTATATTTATTCCAAATTTTTCGAGTCAAGTTCGCGCACATGGATCGGTAATGTGTAGCGCTTAGTTTTGCAGGTCTTCAGTTCGAGGCCCGAAGCCGGCAAATATTTTTATATATATATATTTTTTAAATTTAGTTTAGCCACTTTTCTCCATCATTCCTAGAGATAAATTGAATAATTCCAAATCATCTAAGACAAAAATAGAATTTAATATGAAAATATTTCTATATTTATTCCAAATTTTTCGAGTCAAGTTCGCGCACATGCGCAGAATTCATTAGTATTCTTAGCATTGTGTTGTTACGCCAGATAGACACCGTATTTAAAATTTTACTGGACAGTCGTAATGAGATACTTATACACTTCAGAATGTCTCAAGTTACGAGGCTTGGTGGCTGGATCGGTAATGTGTAGCGCTTAGTTTTGCAGGTCTTCAGTTCGAGGCCCGCATCCGGCAAATATTTTTATATATATATATATATTTTTTAATTTATGTTAGCCAGTTTTCTAAATCATTCCTAGAGATAAATAGAATAATTCCAAATCATCTACGTCAAAAATAGAATTTAATATCAAAATATTTCTATATTTATTCCAAATATTACGAGTCAAGTTCGCGCACATGCGCAGAATTCATTAGTATTCTTGGCATTGTGTTGTTAGGCCAGATTGACACCGTATTTAAAATTTTACTGGACAGTCGTAATGAGAATCTTAGACACTTCAGAAGCTGTCTGGTCCCGAGGCTTGGTGGCTGGATCGGTAGAGTGTAGCGCTTAGTTTTGCAGGTCTTCAGTTCGAGGCTCGAAGCCGACAAATATTTATATATATATATATATATTTTTAAATTTATTTTAGCCACTTTTCTCCTTCATTCCTAGAGGTAAATTGAATAATTCCAAATCATCTACGTCAAAAATAGAATTTAATATCAAAATAATTCTATATTTATTTGAAATTTTACGAGGCAAGTTCGCGCACATGCGCAGAATTCATTCGTATTCTTAGCATTGTGCTTTTAGACCAGATTGACACCGTATTTAAAATTTTACTGGACAGTCGTAATGAGATACTTATACACTTCAGAATCTCTCAGGCTACGAGGCTTGGTGGCTGGAACGGTAGAGTGTAGCGCTTAGCTTTGCAGGTCTTCAGTTCGACGCTCGAAGCCGACAAATATTTATATATATGTATATATTTTTTAAATTTATTTTAGCCCCTTTTCTCCATCATTCCTAGAGGTAAATTGAATAATTCCAAATCATCTACGTCAAAAATAGAATTTAATATCAAAATATTTCTATATTTATTCGAAATTTTACGAGTCAAGTTCACGCACATGCGCAGAATTCATTCGTATTCTTAGCATTGTGCTTTTAGACCAGATTGACACCAAATTTAAAATTTTAGTGGAGAGTCGTAATGAGATTCTTAGATACTTCGGAAGCTCTTAAGTTACGACGCTTGGTGGCTCGATCGGTAGAGTGTAGCGCTTAGTTTTGCAGGTCTTCAGTTCGACGCTCGAAGCCGACAAATATTTATATATATGTATATATTTTTTAAATTTATTTTAGCCACTTTTCTCCATCATTCCTAGAGGTAAATTGAATAATTTCAAATCATCTACGTCAAAAATAGAATTTAATATCAAAATATTTCTATATTTATTCCAAATTTTTCGAGTCAAGTTCGCGCACATGGATCGGTAATGTGTAGCGCTTAGTTTTGCAGGTCTTCAGTTCGAGGCCCGAAGCCGGCAAATATTCTTATATATATATATTTTTTAAATTTAGTTTAGCCACTTTTCTCCATCATTCCTAGAGATAAATTGAATAATTCCAAATCATCTAAGACAAAAATAGAATTTAATATGAAAATATTTCTATATTTATTCCAAATTTTTCGAGTCAAGTTCGCGCACATGCGCAGAATTCATTAGTATTCTTAGCATTGTGTTGTTAGGCCAGATTGACACCGTATTTAAAATTTTACTGGAGAGTCGTAATGAGATACTTATACACTTCAGAATGTCTCAAGTTACGAGGCTTGGTGGCTGGATCGGTAATGTGTAGCGCTTAGTTTTGCAGGTCTTCAGTTCGAGGCCCGCATCCGGCAAATATTTTTATATATATATATATATATTTTTAATTTATGTTAGCCAGTTTTCTAAATCATTCCTAGAGATAAATAGAATAATTCCAAATCATCTACGTCAAAAATAGAATTTAATATCAAAATATTTCTATATTTATTCCAAATATTACGAGTCAAGTTCGCGCACATGCGCAGAATTCATTAGTATTCTTGGCATTGTGTTGTTAGGCCAGATTGACACCGTATTTAAAATTTTACTGGACAGTCGTAATGAGATTCTTAGACACTTCAGAATCTCTCAGGCTACGAGGCTTGGTGGCTGGATAGGTAGAGTGTAGCGCTTAGTTTTGCAGGTCTTCAGTTCGAGGCTCGAAGCCGACAAATATTTTTATATATATATATATTTTTAAATTTATTTTAGCCACTTATCTCCTTCATTCCTAGAGGTAAATTGAATAATTCCAAATCATCTACGTCAAAAATAGAATTTAATATCAAAATAATTCTATATTTATTCGAAATTTTACGAGGCAAGTTCGCGCACATGCGCAGAATTCATTCGTATTCTTAGCATTGTGCTTTTAGACCAGATTGACACCGTATTTAAAATTTTACTGGACAGTCGTAATGAGATACTTATACACTTCAGAATCTCTCAGGCTACGAGGCTTGGTGGCTGGAACGGTAGAGTGTAGCGTTTAGTTTTGCAGGTCTTCAGTTCGACGCTCGAAGCCGACAAATATTTATATATATGTATATATTTTTTAAATTTATTTTAGCCACTTTTCTCCATCATTCCTAGAGGTAAATTGAATAATTCCAAATCATCTACGTCAAAAATAGAATTTAATATCAAAATATTTCTATATTTATTCCAAATTTTTCGAGTCAAGTTCGCGCACATGTATCGGTAATGTGTAGCGCTTAGTTTTGCAGGTCTTCAGTTCGAGGCCCGAAGCCGGCAAATATTTTTATATATATATATTTTTTAAATTTAGTTTAGCCACTTTTCTCCATCATTCCTAGAGATAAATTGAATAATTCCAAATCATCTAAGACAAAAATAGAATTTAATATGAAAATATTTCTATATTTATTCCAAATTTTTCGAGTCAAGTTCGCGCACATGCGCAGAATTCATTAGTATTCTTAGCATTGTGTTGTTAGGCCAGATTGACACCGTATTTAAAATTTTACTGGACAGTCGTAATGAGATACTTATACACTTCAGAATGTCACAAGTTACGAGGCTTGGTGGCTGGATCGGTAATGTGTAGCGCTTAGTTTTGCAGGTCTTCAGTTCGAGGCTCGAAGCCGACAAATATTTTTATATATATATATATTTTTAAATTTATTTTAGCCACTTTTCTCCTTCATTCCTAGAGGTAAATTGAATAATTCCAAATCATCTACGTCAAAAATAGAATTTAATATCAAAATAATTCTATATTTATTCGAAATTTTACGAGGCAAGTTCGCGCACATGCGCAGAATTCATTCGTATTCTTAGCATTGTGCTTTTAGACCAGATTGACACCGTATTTAAAATTTTACTGGACAGTCGTAATGAGATACTTATACACTTCAGAATCTCTCAGGCTACGAGGCTTGGTGGCTGGAACGGTAGAGTGTAGCGCTTAGTTTTGCAGGTCTTCAGTTCGACGCTCGAAGCCGACAAATATTTATATATATGTATATATTTTTTAAATTTATTTTAGCCACTTTTCTCCATCATTCCTAGAGGTAAATTGAATAATTCCAAATCATCTACGTCAAAAATAGAATTTAATATCAAAATATTTCTATATTTATTCCAAATTTTTCGAGTCAAGTTCGCGCACATGGATCGGTAATGTGTAGCGCTTAGTTTTGCAGGTCTTCAGTTCGAGGCCCGAAGCCGGCAAATATTTTTATATATATATATTTTTTAAATTTAGTTTAGCCACTTTTCTCCATCATTCCTAGAGATAAATTGAATAATTCCAAATCATCTAAGACAAAAATAGAATTTAATATGAAAATATTTCTATATTTATTCCAAATTTTTCGAGTCAAGTTCGCGCACATGCGCAGAATTCATTAGTATTCTTAGCATTGTGTTGTTAGGCCAGATTGACACCGTATTTAAAATTTTACTGGACAGTCGTAATGAGATACTTATACACTTCAGAATGTCTCAAGTTACGAGGCTTGGTGGCTGGATCGGTAATGTGTAGCGCTTAGTTTTGCAGGTCTTCAGTTCGAGGCCCGCATCCGGCAAATATTTTTATATATATATATTTTTTAAATTTATTTTAGCCACTTTTCTCCATCATTCCTAGAGGTAAATTGAATAATTCCAAATCATCTACGTCAAAAATAGAATTTAATATCAAAATATTTCTATATTTATTCGAAATTTTACGAGTCAAGTTCACGCACATGCGCAGAATTCATTCGTATTCTTAGCATTGTGCTTTTAGACCAGATTGACACCGTATTTAAAATTTTACTGGACAGTCGTAATGAGATTCTTAGACCCTTCAGAAGCTCTCGGGTTACGAGGCTTGGTGGCTGGATCGGTAGAGTGTAGCGTTTAGTTTTGCAGGTCTTCAGTTCGAGGCTCGAAGCCGGCAAATATTTATATATATATATATATATATATTTTAAATTTATTTTAGCCACTTTTCTCCATCAATCCTAGAGGTAAATTGAATAATTCCAAATCATCTACGTCAAAAATAGAATTTAATATCAAAATATTTCTATATTTATTCGAAATTTTATGAGGCAAGTTCGCGCACATGCGCAGAATTCATTAGTATTCTTAGCATTGTGTTGTTAGGCCAGATTGACATCGTATTTAAAATTTTACTGGACAGTCGTAATGAGAAATTATACACATCAGACTGTCTCAAGTTACGAGGCTTGGTGGCTGGATCGGTAATGTGCAGCGCTTAGTTTTGCAGGTCTTCAGTTCGAGGCCCGAAGCCGGCAAATATTTATATATTTATATATATATATATATATATATATATTTAATTTATGTTAGCCATTATCTAAATCATTCCTAGAGATAAATAGAATAATTCCAAATCATCTAAGTCAAAAATAAAATTTAATATCAAAATATTTCTATATTTATTCGAAATTTTACGAGTCAAGTTCGCGCACATGCTCAGAATTCATTCGTATTCTTAGCATTGTGCTTTTAGACCAGAATGACACCGTATTTAAAATTTTAGTGGAGAGTCGTAATGAGATTCTTAGATACTTCGGAAGCTCTTAATATACGACGCTTGGTGGCTCGATCGGTAGAGTGTAGTGCTTAGTTTTGCAGGTCTTCAGTTCGAGGCTCGAAGCCGACAAATATTTTTATATATATATTTTTTTAATTTAAGTTAGCCAGTTTTCTCCATCATTCCTAGAGATAAATTGAATAATTCCAAATCATCTACGTCAAAAATAGAATTTAATATCAAAATATTTCTATATTTATTCCAAATTTTTCGAGTCAAGTTCACGCACATGCGCAGAATTCATTAGTATTCTTAGCATTGTGTTGTTAGGCCAGATTGACACCGTATTTAAAATTTTACTGGACAGTCGTAATGAGATACTTATACACTTCAGAATGTCTCAAGTTACGAGGCTTGGTGGCTGGATCGGTAATGTGTAGCGCTTAGTATTGCAGGTCTTCAGTTCGAAGCCCGAAGCCGGCAAATATTTTTATATATATATTTTTTTTAATTTATGTTAGCCAGTTTTCTAAATCATTCCTAGAGATAAATAGAATAATTCCAAATAATCTACGTCAAAAATAGAATTTAATATCAAAATAATTCTATATTTATTCGAAATTTTACGAGGCAAGTTCGCGCACATGCGCAGAATTCATTCGTATTCTTAGCATTGTGCTTTTAGACCAGATTGACACCGTATTTAAAATTTTACTGGACAGTCGTAACGAGATACTTATACACTTCAGAATCTCTCAGGCTGCGAAGCTTGGTGGCTGGAACGGTAGAGTGTAGCGCTTAGTTTTGCAGGTCTTCAGTTCGACGCTCGAAGCCGACAAATATTTATATATATGTATATATATTTTAAATTTATTTTAGCCACTTTTCTCCATCAATCCTAGAGGTAAATTGAATAATTCCAAATTATCTACGTCAAAAATAGAATTTAATATCAAAATATTTCTATATTTATTCGAAATTTTACGAGGCAAGTTCGCGCACATGCGCAGAATTCATTAGTATTCTTAGCATTGTGTTGTTAGGCCAGATTGACATCGTATTTAAAATTTTACTGGACAGTCGTAATTTAATACTTATACACTTCAGACTGTCTCAAGTTACGAGGCTTGGTGGCTGGATCGGTAATGTGCAGCGCTTAGTTTTGCAGGTCTTCAGTTCGAGGCCCGAAGCCGGCAAATATTTATATATATATATATATATATATATATATATAATTTATGTTAGCCATTTTCTAAATCATTCCTAGAGATAAATAGAATAATTCCAAATCATCTAAGTCAAAAATAGAATTTAATATCAAAATATTTCTATATTTATTCGAAATTTTACGAGTCAAGTTCGCGCACATGCTCAGAATTCATTCGTATTTTTAGCATTGTGCTTTTAGACCAGAATGACACCGTATTTAAAATTTTAGTGGAGAGTCGTAATGAGATTCTTAGATACTTCGGAAGCTCTTAATATACGACGCTTGGTGGCTCGATCGGTAGAGTGTAGCGCTTAGTTTTGCAGGTCTTCAGTTCGAAGCCCGAAGCCGGCAAATATTTTTATATATATATATTTTTTAATTTATGTTAGCCAGTTTTCTAAATCATTCCTAGAGATAAATAGAATAATTCCAAATCATCTACGTCAAAAATAGAATTTAATATCAAAATATTTCTATATTTATTCGAAATTTTACTAGGCAAGTTCGCGCACATGCGCAGATCTCATTCGTATTCTTAGCATTGTGCTTTTAGACCAGATTGACACCGTATTTAAAATTTTACTGGACAGTCGTAATGAGATACTTATACACTTCAGAATCTCTCAAATTATGAGGCTTGATCGCTTGATCGGTAGAGTGTAGCGCTTAGTTTTGCAGGTCTTCAGTTCGAGGCTCGAAGTAGACAAATATTTTTATATATATATTTTTTTTAAATTTATGTTAGCCAGTTTTTTCCATCATTCCTAGAGGTAAATTGAATAATTCCAAATCATCTACGTCAAAAACAGAATTTAATATCAAAATATTTCTATATTTATTCGAAATTTTATGAGGCAAGTTCGCGCACATGCGCAGAATTCATTCGTATTCTTAGCATTGTGCTTTTAGACCAGATTGACACCGTATTTAAAATTTTACTGGACAGTCGTAATGAGGTACTTATACACTTCAGAATCTCTCAAATTATGAGGCTTGGTCGCTGGATCGGTAGAGTGTAGCGCTTAGTTTTGCAGGTCTTCAGTTCGAGGCTCGAAGTAGACAAATATTTTTATATATATATTTTTTTAAATTTATGTTAGCCAGTTTTTTCCATCATTCCTAGAGGTAAATTGAATAATTCCAAATCATCTACGTCAAAAATAGAATTTAATATCAAAATATTTCTATATTTATTCGAAATTTTACGAGGCAAGTTCGCGCACATGCGCAGAATTCATTCGTATTCTTAGCATTGTGCTTTTAGACCAGATTGACACCGTATTTAAAATTTTACTGGACAGTCGTAATGAGGTACTTATACACTTCAGAATCTCTCAGGCTACGAGGCTTGGAGGCTGGATCGGTAGAGTGTAGCGCTGAGTTTTGCAGGTCTTCAGTTCGGGGCTCGAAGCCGAAGAATATTTTTAAATATATATATATATTTTAAATTTATTTTAGCCACCTTTCTCCATCATTCCTAGAGGTACATTGAATAATTCCAAATCATCTACGTCAAAAATAGAATTTAATATCAAAATATTTCTATATTTATTCGAATATTTAAGAGGCAAGTTCGCGCACATGCGCAGAATTCATTCGTATTCTTAGCATTGTGCTTTTAGACCAGATTGACACCGTATTTAAAATTTTATTGGACAGTCGTAATGAGATACTTATACACTTCAGAATCTCTCAGGCTACGAGGCTTGGTGGGTGGATCGGTAGAGTGTAGCGTTTAGTTTTGCAGGTCTTCAGTTCGAGGCTCGAAGCCGACAAATTTTTATATATATATATATATATATATATATTTTAAATTAATTTTAGCAACCTTTCTCCAACATTCCTAGAGGTAAATTGAATAATTCGAAATCATCTACGTCAAAAATAGAATTTAATATCAAAATATTTCTATATTTATTCCAAATTTTTCGAGTCAAAATCGCGCACATGCGCAGAATTCATTAGTATTCTTAGCATTGTGTTGTTAGGCCAGATTGACACCGTATTTAAAATTTTACTGGACAGTCGTAATGAGATACTTATACACTTCAGAATGTCTCAAGTTACGACGCTTGGTGGCTGGATCGGTAATGTGTAGTGCTTAGTTTTGCAGGTCTTCAGTTCGAGGCCCGAAGCCGGCAAATATTTATATATATATATATATATATATATTTTAATTTATGTTAGCCAGTTTTCTAAATCATTCCTAGAGATAAATAGAATAATTCCAAATCATCTAAATGAAAAATAGAATTTAATATCAAAATATTTCTATATTTATTCGAATATTTACTAGGCAAGTTCGGGCACTTGCGCAGAATTCATTCGTATTCTTAGCATTGTGCTTTTAGACCAGATTGACACATTATTTAAAATTTTACTGGACAGACGTAATTATATACTTATACACTTCAGAATCTCTCAGGTTACGAGTTTTCGTGGCTGGATCGGTAGAGTGTAGCGCTTAGTTTTGCAGGTCTTCAGTTCGACGCTCGAAGCCGACAATTATTTTTATATATATATATATATTTTAAATTAATTTTAGCCACCTTTCTCCATCATTCCTAGAGGTAAATTGAATAATTCGAAATCATCTACGTCAAAAATAGAATTTAATATCAAAATATGTCTATATTTATTCGAAATTTTACGAGGCAAGTTCGCGCACATGCGCAGAATTCATTCGTATTCTTAGCATTTTGCTTTTAGACCAGATTTACACCGTATTTAAAATTTTACTGGACAGTCGTAATGAGATACTTATACACTTCAGAATCTCTCAGGTTACGAGGATTTGTGGCTGGATCGGTAGTGTGTAGCGCTTAGTTTTGCAGGTCTTCAGTTCGAGGCTCGAAGCCTACAAATATTTTTATATATATATATTTTTTAAATTTATTTTAGCCAGTTTTCTCCATCATTCCTAGAGATAAATTGAATAATTCCAAGTCATCTACGTCAAAAATAGAATTTAATATCAAAATATTTCTATATTTATTCCAAATTTTACGAGTCAAGTTCGCGCACATGCGCAGAATTCATTCGTATTCTTAGCATTTTGCTTTTAGACCAGATTGACACCGTATTTAAAATTTTACTGGACAGTCGTAATGAGATACTTATACACTTCAGAATCTCTCAGGTTCCGAGTCATGGTGGCTGGATCGGTAGACTGTAGCGCTTAGTTTTGCAGGTCTTCAGTTCGACGCTCGAAGCCGACAAATATTTTTATATAAATTTATTTTTTTTAATTTATCTTAGCCACTTTTCTCCATCATTCCTAGAGGTAAATTGAATAATTCGAAATCATCTACGTCAAAAATAGAATTTAATATCAAAATATTTCTATATTTATTCCAAATATTACCAGTCAAGTTCGCGCACATGCGCAGAATTCATTAGTATTCTTGGCATTGTTTTGTTAGGCCAGATTGACTTCGTATTTAAAATTTTACTGGACAGTCGTAAATGAGATTCTTAGACACTTCAGAAGCTGTATTGTCCCGAGGCTTGGTGGCTGGATCGGTAGACTGTAGCACTTGGTTTTGCAGGTCTTCAGTTCGAGGCTCGAAGCCGACAAATAATTTTATATATATATATATATTTAAATTTATTTTAGCCACTTTTCTCCATCATTCCTAGAGGTAAATTGAATAATTCCAAATCATCTACGTCAAAAATAGAATTTAATATCAAAATGATTCTATATTTATTCGAAATTTTACGAGGCAAGTTCGGGCACATGCGCAGAATTCATTCGTATTCTTAGCATTGTGCTTTTAGACCAGATTGACACCGTATTTAAAATTTTACTGGACAGTCGTAATGAGATACTTATACACTTCAGAATCTCTCAAATTACGAGGCTTGGTGGCTGGGTCGGTAGAGTGTAGCGCTTACTTTTGAAAGTCTTCAGTTCGAGGCTCGAAGTAGACAAACATTTTTATATATATATATTTTTTTAAATTTATGTTAGTAAGTTTTCTCCATCATTCCTAGAGGTAAATTGAATAATTCCAAATCATCTACGTCAAAAATAGAATTTAATATCAAAATGATTCTATATTTATTCGAAATTTTACGAGCCAAGTTCGCGCACATGCGCAGAATTCATTCGTATTATTAGCATTGTGCTTTTAGACCAGATTGACACCGTATTTAAAATTTTATTGGACAGTAGTTATGAGATACTTATACACATCAGAATCTCTGAGGCTACGAGGCTTGGTGGCCTGATCTATCGAGTGTAGCGCTTGGTTTTGCAGGTCTTCAGTTCGAGGCTCGAAGCCGACAAATATTTTTATATATATATATATATATTTTAAATTTATTTTAGCCACCTTTCTCCATCATTCCTAGAGGTAAATTGAATAATTCGAAATCATCTACGTCAAAAATAGAATTTAATATCAAAATATGTCTATATTTATTCGAAATTTTACGAGGCAAGTTCGCGCACATGCGCAGAATTCATTCGTATTCTTAGCATTTTGCTTTTAGACCAGATTGACACCGTATTTAAAATTTTACTGGACAGTCGTAATGAGATACTTATACACTTCAGAATCTCTCAGGTTACGAGGATTTGTGGCTGGATCGGTAGTGTGTAGCGCTTAGTTTTGCAGGTCTTCAGTTCGAGGCTCGAAGCCTACAATTATTTTTATATATATATATATATTTTAAATTAATTTTAGCCACCTTTCTCCATCATTCCTAGAGATAAATTGAATAATTCGAAATCATCTACGTCAAAAATAGAATTTAATATCAAAATATTTCTATATTTATTCGAAATTTTACGAGGCACGTTCCCGCACATGCGCAGAATTCATTCGTATTCTTAGCATTTTGCTTTTAGACCAGATTGACACCGTATTTAAAATTTTACTGGACAGTCGTAATGAGATACTTATACACTTCAGAATCTCTCAGGTTCCGAGTCATGGTGGCTGGATCGGTACACTGTAGCGCTTAGTTTTGCAGGTCTTCAGTTCGACGCTCGAAGCCGACAAATATTTTTATATAAATTTATTTTTTTTAATTTATCTTAGCCACTTTTCTCCATCATTCCTAGAGGTAAATTGAATAATTCGAAATCATCTACGTCAAAAATAGAATTTAATATCAAAATATTTCTATATTTATTCCAAATATTACCAGTCAAGTTCGCGCACATGCGCAGAATTCATTAGTATTCTTGGCATTGTTTTGTTAGGCCAGATTGACTTCGTATTTAAAATTTTACTGGACAGTCGTAAATGAGATTCTTAGACACTTCAGAAGCTGTATTGTCCCGAGGCTTGGTGGCTGGATCGGTAGACTGTAGCACTTGGTTTGCAGGTCTTCAGTTCGAGGCTCGAAGCCGACAAATAATTTTATATATATATATATATTTAAATTTATTTTAGCCACTTTTCTCCATCATTCCTAGAGGTAAATTGAATAATTCCAAATCATCTACGTCAAAAATAGAATTTAATATCAAAATGATTCTATATTTATTCGAAATTTTACGAGGCAAGTTCGGGCACATGCGCAGAATTCATTCGTATTCTTAGCATTGTGCTTTTAGACCAGATTGACACCGTATTTAAAATTTTACTGGACAGTCGTAATGAGATACTTATACACTTCAGAATCTCTCAAATTACGAGGCTTGGTGGCTGGGTCGGTAGAGTGTAGCGCTTACTTTTGAAGGTCTTCAGTTCGAGGCTCGAAGTAGACAAACATTTTTATATATATATATTTTTTTAAATTTATGTTAGTAAGTTTTCTCCATCATTCCTAGAGGTAAATTGAATAATTCCAAATCATCTACGTCAAAAATAGAATTTAATATCAAAATGATTCTATATTTATTCGAAATTTTACGAGCCAAGTTCGCGCACATGCGCAGAATTCATTCGTATTATTAGCATTGTGCTTTTAGACCAGATTGACACCGTATTTAAAATTTTATTGGACAGTAGTTATGAGATACTTATACACATCAGAATCTCTGAGGCTACGAGGCTTGGTGGCCTGATCTATCGAGTGTAGCGCTTGGTTTTGCAGGTCTTCAGTTCGAGGCTCGAAGCCGACAAATATTTTTATATATATATATATATATTTTAAATTTATTTTAGCCACCTTTCTCCATCATTCCTAGAGATAAATTGAATAATTCGAAATCATCTAAGTCAAAAATAGAATTTAATATCAAAATATTTCTATATTTATTCGAAATTTTACGAGTCAAGTTCGCGCACATGCGCAGAATTCATTAGTATTCTTAGCATTGTGCTTTTAGACCAGATTGAATCCATATTTAAAATTTTACTGGACAGTCGTAATGAGATACTTATACACTTCAGAATCTCTCAGGTTACGAGGCTAGGTGGCTGGATCGGTAGTGTGTAGCGCTTAGTTTTGCAGGTCCTCAGTTCGAGGCTCGAAGACTACAAATATTTATATATATATATATTTTTTAAATTTATTTTAGCCAGTTTTCTCGATCATTACTAGAGGTAAATTGAATAATTCCAAATTATCTACGTCAAAAATAGAATTTAATATCAAAATATTTCTATATTTATTCCAAATTTTACGAGTCAAGTTCGCGCACATGCGCAGAATTCATTCGTATTCTTAGCAATGGGCTTTTAGACCAGATTGACACCATATTTTAAATTTTACTGGACAGTCGTAATGAGATACTTATACACTTCAGAATCTCTAAGGTTCCGAGTCTTGGTGGCTGGATCGGTAGACTGTAGCGCTTAGTTTTGCAGGTCTTCAGTTCGACGCTCGAAGCCGACAAATATTTTTATATAAATTTATTTTTTTTAATTTATTTTAGCCACTTTTCTCCATCATTCCTAGAGGAAAATTGAATAATTCGAAATCATCTACGTCAGAAATAGAATTTAATATCAAAATATTTCTATATTTATTCGAAATTTTACGAGGCAAGTTCCCGCACATGCGCAGAATTCATTCGTATTCTTAGCATTGTGCTTTTAGACCAGATAGACACCGTATTTAAAATTTTACTGGACAGTCGTAAAGAGATACTTATACACTTCAGAATCTCTGAGGCTACGAGGTTTGTGGCTGGATCGGTAGAGTGTAGCGCTGCGTTTTGCAGGTCTTCAGTTCGAGGCTCGAAGCTGAAGAATATTTATATATATATATATATATATATATATATATATATATATATATATATATATATATATATATATATATTTTAAATTTATTTTAGCCACCTTTCTCCATCATTCCTAGAGGTAAATTGAATAATTCCAAATCATCTACGTCAAAAATAGAATTTAATATCAAAATATTTCTATATTTATTCGAAATTTTACGAGGCAAGTTCCCGCACATGCGCAGAATTCATTCGTATTCTTAGCATTGTGCTTTTAGACCAGATTGACACCGTATTTAAAATTTTACTGGACAGTCGTAATGAGATACTTATACACTTCAGAATCTCTGAGGCTACGAGGCTTGGTGGCTGGATAGGTAGAGTGTAGCGCTGCGTTTTGCAGGTCTTCAGTTCCAGGCTCGAAGCCGAAGAATATTTTTATATATATATATATATTTTAAATTTATTTTAGCCACCTTTCTCCATCATTCCTAGAGGTAAATTGAATAATTCCAAATCATCTACGTCAAAAATAGAATTTAATATCAAAATATTTCTATATTTATTCGAAATTTTGCGAGGCAAGTTCCCGCACATGCGCAGAATTCATTCGTATTCTTAGCATTGTTCTTTTAGACCAGATTGACACCGTATTTAAAATTTTACTGGACAGTCGTAATGAGATACTTATACACTTCAGAATCTCTGAGGCTACGAGGCTTGGTGGCTGGATAGGTAGAGTGTAGCGCTGCGTTTTGCAGGTCTTCAGTTCGAAGCTCGAAGCCGAAGAATATTTATATATATATATATATATATATATTTTAAATTTATTTTAGCCACCTTTCTCCATCATTCCTAGAGGGAAATTGAATAATTCCAAATCATCTACGTCAAAAATAGAATTTAATATCAAAATATTTCTATATTTATTCCAAATTTTACGAGTCAAGTTCGCGCACATGCGCAGAATTCATTAGTATTTTTAGCATTGTGCTTTTAGACCAGATTGACACCGTATTTAAAATTTTACTGGACAGTCGTAATGAGATACTTATGCACTTCAGAATTTCTCAAATTACGAGGCTTGGTGGCTGGATCGGTCATGTGTAGCGCTTAGTTTTGCAGGTCTTCAGTTCGAGGCCCGAAGTAGACAAATATGTTTATATATATATTTTTTTAAATTTATGTTAGCCAGTTTTCTCCATCATTCCTAGAGGTAAATTGAATAATTCCAAATCATCTACGTCAAAAATAGAATTTAATATCAAAATATTTCTATATTTATTCGAAATTTTACGAGGCAAGTTCCCGCTCATGCGCAGAATTCATTCGTATTCTTAGCATTGTGCTTTTAGACCAGATTGACACCGTATTTAAAATTTTACTGGACAGTCGTAATGAGATACTTATAGACTTCAGAATCTCTGAGGCTACGAGGCTTGGTGGCTGGATCGGTAGAGTGTAGCGCTTAGTTTTGCAGGTCTTCAGTTCGAGGCTCGAAGCCGACAAATATTTTTATATATATATATATATATATATATATATATATATATATATATATATATATATATATATATATATATTAAATTTATTTTAGCCACCTTCCTCCATCATTACTAGAGGTAAATTGAATAATTCCAAATCATCTACGTCAAAAATAGATTTTAATATCAAAATATTTCTATATTTATTCTAAATTTTACGAGTCAAGTTCGCGCACATGCGCAGAATTCATTCGTATTCTTAGCATTGGGCTTTTAGACCAGATTGACACCATATTTTAAATTTTACTGGACAGTCGTAATGAGATACTTATACACTTCAGAATCTCTCAGGTTCCGAGTCTTGGTGGTTGGATCGGTAGAGTGTAGCGCTTAGTTTTGCAGGTCTTCAGTTCGACGCTCGAAGCCGACAAATATTTTTATAGAAATATATTTTTTTTAATTTATTTTAGCCACTTTTCTCCATCATTCCTAGAGGTAAATTGAATAATTCCAAATCATCTACTTCAAAAATAGAATTTAATATCAAAATATTTCTATATTTATTCGAAATTTTACGAGGCAAGTTCGCGCACATGCGCAGAATTCATTCGTATTCTTAGCATTGTGCTTTTAGACCAAATTGACACCGTATTTAAAATTTTACTGGACAGTCGTAATGAGATTCTTAGACACTTCAGAAGCTCTCAGGTTCCGAGGCTTGGTGGCTGGATCGGTAGAGTGTAGCCCTTAGTTTTGCAGGTCTTCAGTTCGAGGCTCGAAGCCTACAAATATTTTTATATATATATATTTTTTTAATTTATTTTAGCTAGTTTTCTCCATCATTCCTAGAGATAAATTGAATAATTCCAAATCATCTACGTCAAAAATAGAATTTAATATCAAAATATTTCTATATTTATTCCCAATTTTACGAGTCAAGTTCGAGCACATGGGCAGAATTCATTAGTATTCTTAGCATTGTGCTTTTAGACCAGATTGACACCGTATTTAAAATTTTACTTGACAGTCGTAATGAGATACTTATGCACTTCAGAATCTCTCAAATTACGAGGCTTGGTGGCTGGATCGGTCATATGTAGCGCTTAGTTTTGCAGGTCTTCAGTTCGAGGCTCGAAGCCGACAAATATTTATATATATATTTAAATTTATTTTAGCCACTTTTCTCCTTCATTCCTAGAGGTAAATTGAATAATTCCAAATCATCTACGTCAAAAATAGAATTTAATATCAAAATAATTCTATATTTATTTGAAATTTTACGAGGCAAGTTCCCGCACATGCGCAGAATTCATTCGTATTCTTAGCATTGTGCTTTTAGACCAGATTGACACCGTATTTAAAATTTTACTGGACAGTCGTAATGAGATACTTATACACTTCAGAATCTCTGAGGCTACGAGCCTTGGTGGCTGGATCGGTAGAGTGTAGCGCTGCGTTTTGCAGGTCTTCAGTTCGAGGCTCGAAGCCGAAGAATATTTTTATATATATATATATATATATATATATTTTAAATTTATTTTAGCCACCTTTCTCCAGCATTCCTAGAGGTAAATTGAATAATTCCAAATCATCTACGTCAAAAGTAGAATTTAATATCAAAATATTTCTATATTTATTCGAAATTTTACGAGGCAAGTTCCCGCACATGCGCAGAATTCATTCGTCTTCTTAGCATTGTGCTTTTAGACCAGATTGACACCGTATTTAAAATTTTACTGGACAGTCGTAATGAGATACTTATACACTTCAGAATCATTGAGGCTACGAGGCTTGGTGGCTGGATAGGTAGAGTGTAGCGCTGCGTTTTGCAGGTCTTCAGTTCGAGGCTCGAAGCCGAAGAATATTTTTATATATATATATATATTTTAAATTTATTTCAGCCACCTTTCTCCATCATTCCTAGAGGTAAATTGAATAATTCCAAATCATCTAAGTCAAAAATAGAATTTAATATCAAAATATTTCTATATTTATTCGAAATTTTACGAGGCAAGTTACCGCACAGGCGCAGAATTCATTCGTATTCTTAGCATTGTAATTTTAGACCAGATTGACACCGTATTTAAAATTTTACTGGACAGTCGTAATGAGATACTTATACACTTCAGAATCTCTGAGGCTACGAGGCTTGGTGGCTGGATCGGTAGAGTGTAGCGCTGCGTTTTGCAGCTCTTCAGTTCGAGGCTCGAAGCCGAAGAATATTTATATATATATATATATATATATTTTAAATTTATTTTAGCCACCTTTCTCCATCATTCCTAGAGGTAAATTGAATAATTCCTAATCATCTACGTCAAAAATAGAATTTAATATCAAAATATTTCTATATTTATTCCAAAATTTACGAGTCAAGTTCGCGCACATGCGCAGAATTCATTAGTATTTTTAGCATTGTGCTTTTAGACCAGATTGACACCGTATTTAAAATTTTACTGGACATTCGTAATTAGATTCTTAGACACTTCAGAAGCTCTCAGGTTCCGAGGCTTGGTGGCTGGATAGGTAGAGTGTAGCGCTGCGTTTTGCAGGTCTTCAGTTCGAGGCTCAAAGCCGAAGAATATTTTTATATATATATATATTTTTAATTTATTTTAGCCACCTTTCTCCATCATTCCTAGAGGTAAATTGAATAATTCCAAATCATCTACGTCAAAAATAGAATTTAATATCAAAATATTTCTATATTTATTCGAAATTTTACGAGGCAAGTTCCCGCACATGCGCAGAATTCATTCGTATTCTTAGCATTGTGCTTTTAGACCAGATTGACACCGTATTTAAAATTTTACTGGACAGTCGTAATGAGATACTTATACACTTCAGAATCTCTGAGGCTACGAGGCTTGGTGGCTGGATAGGTAGAGTGTAGCGCTGCGTTTTGCAGGTCTTCAGTTCGAGGCTCGAAGCCGAAGAATATTTTTATATATATACATATATTTTAAATTTATTTTAGCCACCTTTCTCGATCATTTCTAGAGGTAAATTGAATAATTCCAAATCATCTACGTCAAAAATAGAATTTAATATCAAAATATTTCTATATTTATTAGAAATTTTACGAGGCAAGTTCCCGCACATGCGCAGAATTCATTCGTATTCTTAGCATTGTGCTTTTAGACCAGATTGACACCGTATTTAAAATTTTACTGGACAGTCGTAATGAGATACTTATACACTTCAGAATCTCTGAGGCTACGAGGCTTGGTGGCTGGATCGGTAGAGTGTAGCGCTGCGTTTTGCAGCTCTTCAGTTCGAGGCTCGAAGCCGAAGAATATTTATATATATATATATATATATATATATATATATATATATATATTTTAAATTTATTTTAGCCACCTTTCTCCATCATTCCTAGAGGTAAATTGAATAATTCCAAATCATCTACGTCAAAAATAGAATTTAATATCAAAATATTTCTATATTTATTCCAAATTTTACCAGTGAAGTTTGCGCACATGCGCAGAATTCATTAGTATTCTTGGCATTGTGTTGTTAGGCCAGATTGACACCTTATTTAAAATTTTACTGGACAGTCGTAAATGAGATTCTTAGACACTTCAGAAGCTGTATTGTCCCGAGGCTTGGTGGCTGGATCGGTAGACTGTAGCGCTTGGTTTTGCAGGTCTTCAGTTCGAGGCTCGAAACCGACAAATATTTTTATATATATATATATATATATATATATATATATATATATATATATATATATATATATATATATATATATATATATTTAAATTTATTTTAGCCACTTTTCTCCATCATTCCTAGAGGTAAATTGAATAATTCCAAATCATCTACGTCAAAAATAGAATTTAATATCAAAATATTTCTATATTTATTCGAAATTTTACGAGGCAAATTCGCGCACATGCGCAGAATTCATTCGTATTCTTAGCATTGTGCTTTTAGACCAAATTGACACCGTATTTAAAATTTTACTGGACAGTCGTAATGAGATTCTTAGACACTTCAGAAGCTCTCAGGTTCCGAGGCTTGGTGGCTGGATCGGTAGAGTGTAGCGCTTAGTTTTGCAGGTCTTCAGTTCGACGCTCGAAGCCGACAAATATTTTTATATAAATATATTTTTTTTAATTTATTTTAGGCAGTTTTCTCCATCATTTTTAGATCTAAATAGAATAATTCCAAATCATCTACGTCAAAAATAGAATTTAATATCAAAATATTTCTATATTTATTCGAAATTTTACGAGGCAAGTTCGCGCAAATGCGCAGAATTCATTAGTATTCTTGGCATTGTGTTGTTAGGCCAGATTGACACCGTATTTAAAATTTTACTGGACAGTCTAAATGAGATACTTATACACTTCAGAATCTCTCAGTTTACGAGGCTTGGTGGCTGTATCGGTATTGTGTAGCGCTTAGTTTTGCAGGTGTTCAGTTCGAGGCTCGAAGCCTAGAAATATTTTATATATATATATATATATTTAATTTATTTTAGCCAGTTTTCTCCATCATTTCTAGAGATAAACTGAATAATTCCAAATAATCAAAGTCAAAAATAGAATTCAATATCAAAATATTTCTATATTTATTCGAAATTTTACGACTCAAGTTCGCGCAAATGCGCAGAATTCATTCGTATTCTTAGCATTGTGCTTTTAGACCAGATTGACACCGTATTTAAAATTTTACTGGACAGTCGTAATGAGATACTTATATACTTCAGAATCTCTCAGGTTACGAGGCTTTGTGGCTGGATCGGTAGTGTGTAGCGCTTAATTTTGCAGGTCTTCAGTTCGAGGCTCGAAGCCAAATGAATAATTCCAAATCATCTAAGTCAAAAATAGAATTTAATATCAAAATATTTCTATATTTATTCCAAATTTTACGAGTCAAAGTCGCGCACATGCGCAGAATTCATTAGTATTTTTAGCATTGTGCTTTTAGACCAGATTGACACCGTATTTAAAATTTTACTGGACAGTCGTAATGAGATACTAATACACTTCAGAAGCTCTGAGGTTACGAGGCTTGGTGGCTGGATCGGTAGTGTGTAGCGCTTAGTTTTGCATGTCTTCACTTCGAGGCTTGAAGCCGGCAAATATTTTTATATATATATATATATATATATATATATATATATATATATATATATATATATATATATATATATATATTTTAATTTATGTTAGCCAGTTTTCTAAATCATTCCTAGAGATAAATAGAATAATTCCAAATCATCTACGTCAAAAATAGAATTTAATATCAAAATATTTCTATATTTATTCCAACTTTTTCGACTCAAGTTCGCGCACATGCGCAGTATTCATTCGTATTCTTAGCATTGTGCTTTTAGACCAAATTGACACCGTATTTAAAATTTTACTGGACAGTCGTAATGAGATTCTTAGACACTTCAGAAGCTCTCAGGTTCCGAGGCTTGGTGGCTGGATCGGTAGAGTGTAGCGCTTAGTTTTGCAGGTCTTCAGTTCGACGCTCGAAGCCGACAAATATTTTTATATAAATATATTTTTTTTAATTTATTTTAGGCAGTTTTCTCCATCATTTTTAGATCTAAATTGAATAATTCCAAATCATCTACGTCAAAAATAGAATTTAATATCAAAATATTTCTATATTTATTCGAAATTTTACGAGGCAAGTTCGCGCAAATGCGCAGAATTCATTCGTATTCTTAGCATTGTGCTTTTAGACCAGATTGACACCGTATTTAAAATTTTACTGGACAGTCGTAATGAGATACTTATACACTTCAGAATCTCTGAGGCTACGAGGCTTGGTGGCTGGATATTTAGAGTGTAGCGCTGCGTTTTGCAGGTCTTCAGTTCCAGGCTCGAAGCCTACAAATATTTATATATATATATATATATATTTAATTTATTTTAGCCAGTTTTCTCCATCATTTCTAGAGATAAACTGAATAATTCCAAATAATCAAAGTCAAAAATAGAATTCAATATCAAAATATTTCTATATTTATTCGAAATTTTACGACTCAAGTTCGCGCAAATGCGCAGAATTCATTCGTATTCTTAGCATTGTGCTTTTAGACCAGATTGACACCGTATTTAAAATTTTACTGGACAGTCGTAATGAGATACTTATACACTTCAGAATCTCTGAGGCTACGAGGCTTGGTGGCTGGATAGGTAGAGTGTAGCGCTGCGTTTTGCAGGTCTTCTGTTCCAGGCTCGAAGCCGAAGAATATTTTTATATATATATATATATTTTAAATTTATTTTAGCCACCTTTCTCCATCATTCCTAGAGGTAAATTGAATAATTCCAAATCATCTACGTCAAAAATAGAATTTAATATCAAAATATTTCTATATTTATTCGAAATTTTGCGAGGCAAGTTCCCGCACATGCGCAGAATTCATTCGTATTCTTAGCATTGTTCTTTTAGACCAGATTGACACCGTATTTAAAATTTTACTGGACAGTCGTAATGAGATACTTATACACTTCAGAATCTCTGAGGCTACGAGGCTTGGTGGCTGGATAGGTAGAGTGTAGCGCTGCGTTTTGCAGGTTTTCAGTTCGAAGCTCGAAGCCGAAGAATATTTATATATATATATATATATATATATTTTAAATTTATTTTAGCCACCTTTCTCCATCATTCCTAGAGGTAAATTGAATAATTCCAAATCATCTACGTCAAAAATAGAATTTAATATCAAAATATTTCTATATTTATTCGAAATTTTACGAGGCAAGTTCCCGCTCATGCGCAGAATTCATTCGTATTCTTAGCATTGTGCTTTTAGACCAGATTGACACCGTATTTAAAATTTTACTGGACAGTCGTAATGAGATACTTATAGACTTCAGAATCTCTGAGGCTACGAGGCTTGGTGGCTGGATCGGTAGAGTGTAGCGCTTAGTTTTGCAGGTCTTCAGTTCGAGGCTCGAAGCCGACAAATATTTATATATATATATATATATATATATATATATATATATATATATATATATATATATATATATATATATATATATATATATATATATATATATATATATTAAATTTATTTTAGCCACCTTCCTCCATCATTACTAGAGGTAAATTGAATAATTCCAAATCATCTACGTCAAAAATAGAATTTAATATCAAAATATTTCTATATTTATTCTAAATTTTAAGAGTCAAGTTCGCGCACATGCGCAGAATTCATTCGTATTCTTAGCATTGGGCTTTTAGACCAGATTGACACCATATTTTAAATTTTACTGGACAGTCGTAATGAGATACTTATACACTTCAGAATCTCTCAGGTTCCGAGTCTTGGTGGTTGGATCGGTAGAGTGTAGCGCTTAGTTTTGCAGGTCTTCAGTTCGACGCTCGAAGCCGACAAATATTTTTATAGAAATATATTTTTTTTAATTTATTTTAGCCACTTTTCTTCATCATTCCTAGAGATAAATTGAATAATTCCAAATCATCTACGTCAAAAATAGAATTTAATATCAAAATATTTCTATATTTATTCCAAATTTTACCAGTCAAGTTCGCGCACATGCGCAGAATTCATTAGTATTCTTGGCATTGTGTTGTTAGGCCAGATTGACACCGTATTTAAAATTTTACTGGACAGTCGTAAATGAGATTCTTAGACACTTCAGAAGCTGTATTGTCCCGAGGCTTGGTGGCTGGATCGGTAGACTGTAGCGCTTGGTTTTGCAGGTCTTCAGTTCGAGGCTCGAAACCGACAAATATTTTTATATATATATATATATATATATTTAAATTTATATTAGCCACTTTTCTCCATCATTCCTAGAGGTAAATTGAATAATTCCAAATCATCTACTTCAAAAATAGAATTTAATATCAAAATATTTCTATATTTATTCGAAATTTTACGAGGCAAGTTCGCGCACATGCGCAGAATTCATTCGTATTCTTAGCATTGTGCTTTTAGACCAAATTGACACCGTATTTAAAATTTTACTGGACAGTCGTAATGAGATTCTTAGACACTTCAGAAGCTCTCAGGTTCCGAGGCTTGGTGGCTGGATCGGTAGAGTGTAGCCCTTAGTTTTGCAGGTCTTCAGTTCGAGGCTCGAAGCCTACAAATATTTTTATATATATATATTTTTTTAATTTATTTTAGCTAGTTTTCTCCATCATTCCTAGAGATAAATTGAATAATTCCAAATCATCTACGTCAAAAATAGAATTTAATATCAAAATATTTCTATATTTATTCCCAATTTTACGGGTCAAGTTCGAGCACATGCGCAGAATTCATTAGTATTCTTAGCATTGTGCTTTTAGACCAGATTGACACCGTATTTAAAATTTTACTTGACAGTCGTAATGAGATACTTATGCACTTCAGAATCTCTCAAATTACGAGGCTTGGTGGCTGGATCGGTCATATGTAGCGCTTAGTTTTGCAGGTCTTCAGTTCGAGGCCCGAAGTAGACAAATATTTTTATATATATATTTTTTTAAATTTATGTTAGCCAGTTTTCTACATCATTCCTAGAGGTAAATCGAATAATTCCAAATCATCTACGTCAAAAATAGAATTTAATATCAAAATATTTCTATATTTATTCGAAATTTTACGAGGCACGTTCCCGCACATGCGCAGAATTCATTCGTATTCTTAGCATTGTGCTTTTAGACAAGATTGACACCGTATTTAAAATTTTACTGGACAGTCGTAATGAGATACTTATACACTTCAGAATCTCTGAGGCTACGAGGCTTGGTGGCTGGATCGGTAGAGTGTAGCGCTTTGTTTTGCAGGTCTTCAGTTAGAGGCCCGAAGTAGACAAATATTTTTATATATATATTTTTTTAAATTTATGTTAGCCAGTTTTCTCCATCATTCCTAGAGGTAAATTGAATAATTCCAAATCATCTACGTCAAAAATAGAATTTAATATCAAAATATTTCTATATTTATTCGAAATTTTACGAGGCAAGTTCCCGCACATGCGCAGAATTCATTCGTATTCTTAGCATTGTGCTTTTAGACCAGATTGACACCGTATTTAAAATTTTACTGGACAGTCGTAATGAGATACTTATACACTTCAGAATCTCTGAGGCTACGAGCCTTGGTGGCTGGATCGGTAGAGTGTAGCGCTGCGTTTTGCAGGTCTTCAGTTCGAGGCTCGAAGCCGAAGAATATTTATATATATATATATATATATATATTTTAAATTTATTTTAGCCACCTTTCTCCAGCATTCCTAGAGGTAAATTGAATAATTCCAAATCATCTACGTCAAAAGTAGAATTTAATATCAAAATATTTCTATATTTATTCGAAATTTTACGAGGCAAGTTCCCGCACATGCGCAGAATTCATTCGTCTTCTTAGCATTGTGCTTTTAGACCAGATTGACACCGTATTTAAAATTTTACTGGACAGTCGTAATGAGATACTTATACACTTCAGAATCACTGAGGCTACGAGGCTTGGTGGCTGGATAGGTAGAGTGTAGCGCTGCGTTTTGCAGGTCTTCAGTTCGAGGCTCGAAGCCGAAGAATATTTTTATATATATATATATATTTTAAATTTATTTCAGCGACCTTTCTCCATCATTCCTAGAGGTAAATTGAATAATTCCAAATCATCTAAGTCAAAAATAGAATTTAATATCAAAATATTTCTATATTTATTCGAAATTTTACGAGGCAAGTTCCCGCACAGGCGCAGAATTCATTCGTATTCTTAGCATTGTAATTTTAGACCAGATTGACACCGTATTTAAAATTTTACTGGACAGTCGTAATGAGATACTTATACACTTCAGAATCTCTGAGGCTACGAGGCTTGGTGGCTGGATCGGTAGAGTGTAGCGCTGCGTTTTGCAGCTCTTCAGTTCGAGGCTCGAAGCCGAAGAATATTTATATATATATATATATATATATATTAAATTTATTTTAGCCACCTTTCTCCATCATTCCTAGAGGTAAATTGAATAATTCCTAATCATCTACGTCAAAAATAGAATTTAATATCAAAATATTTCTATATTTATTCCAAATTTTACGAGTCAAGTTCGCGCACATGCGCAGAATTCATTAGTATTTTTAGCATTGTGCTTTTAGACCAGATTGACACCGTATTTAAAATTTTACTGGACAGTCGTAATGAGATTCTTAGACACTTCAGAAGCTCTCAGGTTCCGAGGCTTGGTGGCTGGATAGGTAGAGTGTAGCGCTGCGTTTTGCAGGTCTTCAGTTCGAGGCTCGAAGCCGAAGAATATTTTTATATATATATATATTTTTAATTTATTTTAGCCACCTTTCTCCATCATTCCTAGAGGTAAATTGAATAATTCCAAATCATCTACGTCAAAAATAGAATTTAATATCAAAATATTTCTATATTTATTCGAAATTTTACGAGGTAAGTTCCCGCACATGCGCAGAATTCATTCGTATTCTTAGCATTTTGCTTTTAGACCAGATTGACACTGTATTTAAAATTTTACTTGACAGTCGTAATGAGATATACACTTCAGAATCTCTGAGGCTACGAGGCTTGGTGGCTGGATCGGTAGAGTGTAGCGCTGCGTTTTGCAGGTCTTCAGTTCGAGGCTCGAAGCCGAAGAATATTTTTATATATATATATATATATTTTAAATTTATTTTAGCCACCTTTCTCCATCATTCCTAGAGGTAAATTGAATAATTCCAAATCATCTACGTCAAAAATAGAATTTAATATCAAAATATTTCTATATTTATTCGTAATTTTACGAGGCAAGTTCCCGCACAGGCGCAGAATTCATTCATATTCTTAGCATTGTGCTTTTAGACCAGATTGACACCGTATTTAAAATTTTACTGGACAGTCGTAATGAGATACTTATACACTTCAGAATCTCTGAGGCTACGAGGCTTGGTGGCTGGATAGGTAGAGTGTAGCGCTGCGTTTTGCAGGTCTTCAGTTCGAGGCTCGAAGCCGAAGAATATTTTTATATATATACATATATTTTAAATTTATTTTAGCCACCTTTCTCGATCATTTCTAGAGGTAAATTGAATAATTCCAAATCATCTACGTCAAAAATAGAATTTAATATCAAAATATTTCTATATTTATTAGAAATTTTACGAGGCAAGTTCCCGCACATGCGCAGAATTCATTCGTATTCTTAGCATTGTGCTTTTAGACCAGATTGACACCGTATTTAAAATTTTACTGGACAGTCGTAATGAGATACTTATACACTTCAGAATCTCTGAGGCTACGAGGCTTGGTGGCTGGATCGGTAGAGTGTAGCGCTGCGTTTTGCAGCTCTTCAGTTCGACGCTCGAAACCGACAAATATTTTTATATAAATATATTTTTTTTAATTTATTTTAGGCAGTTTTCTCCATCATTTTTAGATCTAAATAGAATAATTCCAAATCATCTACGTCAAAAATAGAATTTAATATCAAAATATTTCTATATTTATTCGAAATTTTACGAGGCAAGTTCGCGCAAATGCGCAGAATTCATTAGTATTCTTGGCATTGTGTTGTTAGGCCAGATTGACACCGTATTTAAAATTTTACTGGACAGTCTAAATGAGATACTTATACACTTCAGAATCTCTCAGTTTACGAGGCTTGGTGGCTGTATCGGTATTGTGTAGCGCTTAGTTTTGCAGGTGTTCAGTTCGAGGCTCGAAGCCTAGAAATATTTTATATATATATATATTTTTTAAATTTATTTTAGCCAGTTTTCTCCATCATTCCTAGAGATAAATTGAATAATTCCAAATCATCTACGTCAAAAATAGAATTTAATATCAAAATATTTCCATATTTATTCCAAATTTTACTAGTCAAGGTCGCGCACATGCGCAGAATTCATTCGTATTCTTAGCATTGTGCTCTTAGACCAGATTGACACCGTATTTAAAATTTTACTGGACAGTAGTAATGAGATACTTATACACTTCAGAATCTCTGAGGCTACGAGGCTTGGTGGCCTGATCGGTCGAGTGTAGCGCTTGGTTTTGCAGGTCTTCAGTTCGAGGCTCGAAGCCTACAAATATTTATATATATATATATATATTTAATTTATTTTAGCCAGTTTTCTCCATCATTTCTAGAGATAAACTGAATAATTCCAAATAATCAAAGTCAAAAATAGAATTTAATATCAAAATATTTCTATATTTATTCGAAATTTTACGAGGCAAGTTCGCGCAAATGCGCAGAATTCATTAGTATTCTTAGCATTGTGCTTTTAGACCAGATTGACACCGTATTTAAAATTTTACTGGACAGTCGTAATGAGATACTTATATACTTCAGAATCTCTCAGGTTACGAGGCTTTGTGGCTGGATCGGTAGTGTGTAGCGCTTAATTTTGCAGGTCTTCAGTTCGAGGCTCGAAGCCGATTGAATAATTCCAAATCATCTAAGTCAAAAATAGAATTTAATATCAAAATATTTCTATATTTATTCCAAATTTTACGAGTCAAAGTCGCGCACATGCGCAGAATTCATTAGTATTTTTAGCATTGTGCTTTTAGACCAGATTGACACCGTATTTAAAATTTTACTGGACAGTCGTAATGAGATACTAATACACTTCAGAAGCTCTGAGGTTACGAGGCTTGGTGGCTGGATCGGTAGTGTGTAGCGCTTAGTTTTGCATGTCTTCACTTCGAGGCTTGAAGCCGGCAAATATTTTTATATATATATATATATATATATATATATATATATATATATTAATTTATGTTAGCCAGTTTTCTAAATCATTCCTAGAGATAAATAGAATAATTCCAAATCATCTACGTCAAAAATAGAATTTAATATCAAAATATTTCTATATTTATTCCAACTTTTTCGACTCAAGTTCGCGCACATGCGCAGTATTCATTCGTATTCTTAGCATTGTGCTTTTAGACCAAATTGACACCGTATTTAAAATTTTACTGGACAGTCGTAATGAGATTCTTAGACACTTCAGAAGCTCTCAGGTTCCGAGGCTTGGTGGCTGGATCGGTAGAGTGTAGCGCTTAGTTTTGCAGGTCTTCAGTTCGACGCTCGAAGCCGACAAATATTTTTATATAAATATATTTTTTTTAATTTATTTTAGGCAGTTTTCTCCATCATTTTTAGATCTAAATTGAATAATTCCAAATCATCTACGTCAAAAATAGAATTTAATATCAAAATATTTCTATATTTATTCGAAATTTTACGAGGCAAGTTCGCGCAAATGCGCAGAATTCATTAGTATTCTTGGCATTGTGTTGTTAGGCCAAATTGACACCGTATTTAAAATTTTACTGGACAGTCTAAATGAGATACTTATACACTTCAGAATCTCTCAGTTTACGAGGCTTGGTGGCTGGATCTGTAGAGTAGTGCGTTTAGTTTTGCAGGTGTTCAGTTCGAGGCTCGAAGCCTAGAAATATTTTATATATATATATATTTTTTAAATTTATTTTAGCCAGTTTCCTTTATCATTCCTAGAGATAAATTGAAAAATTCCAAATCATCTACGTCAAAAATAGAATTTAATATCAAAATATTTCTATATTTATTCGAAATTTTATGAGTCAGGTTCACGCACATGCGCAGAATTCTTTCGTATTCTTAGCATTGTGCTTTTAGACCAGATTGACACCGTATTTAAAATTTTACTGGACAGTCGTATAGAGATTCTTAAACACTTTGGAAGCTCTCAGGTTCCGAGGCTTGGTGGCTGGATCGGTAGAGAGTAGCGCTTAGTTTTGCAGGTCTTCAGTTCGAGGCTCAAAGCCGACAAATATTTTTATATATATATTTTTATAATTTATTTTAGCCAGTTTTCTCCATCATTCCTAGAGATAAATTGAATAATTCCAAATCATCTACGTCAGAAATAGAATTTAATATCAAAATATATCTATATTTTTTCGAAATTTTACTAGTCAAGTTCGCGCACATGCGCAGAATTTATTCGTATTCTTAGTATTGTTCATTTAGACCAGATTGGCACCGTATTTAAAATTTTACTGGAGAGTCGTTATGAGATTCTTAGACACTTCGGAAGCTATCAAGTTACGACGCTTGGTGGCTCGATCGGTAGAGTGTAGCGCTTAGTTTTGCAGGTCTTCAGTTCGAGGCTCGAAGCCGACAAATATTTATATATATATATTTTTTTAATTTAAGTTAGCCAGTTTTCTCCATCATTCCTAGAGATAAATTGAATAATTCCAAATCATCTACGTCAGAAATAGAATTTAATATCAAAATATTTCTATACTTATTCGAAATTTTACGAGTCAAGTTCGCGCACATGCGCAGAATTCATTAGTATTCTTAGCATTGTGCTTTTAGACCAGAATGACACCGTATTTAAAATTTTAGTGGAGAGTCGTAATGAGTTTCTTAGACACTTCAGAAGCTCTCAGGTTACGAGGCTTGGTAGCTGGATCGGTAGAGTGTAGCGCTTACTTTTGCAGGTCTTCAGTTCGAGGCTCGAAGCCGAAGAATATTTTTATATATATACATATATTTTAAATTTATTTTAGCCACCTTTCTCGATCATTTCTAGAGGTAAATTGAATAATTCCAAATCATCTACGTCAAAAATAGAATTTAATATCAAAATATTTCTATATTTATTAGAAATTTTACGAGGCAAGTTCCCGCACATGCGCAGAATTCATTCGTATTCTTAGCATTGTGCTTTAGACCAGATTGACACCGTATTTAAAATTTTACTGGACAGTCTAAATGAGATACTTATACACTTCAGAATCTCTCAGTTTACGAGGCTTGGTGGCTGTATCGGTATTGTGTAGCGCTTAGTTTTGCAGGTGTTCAGTTCGAGGCTCGAAGCCTAGAAATATTTTATATATATATATATTTTTTAAATTTATTTTAGCCAGTTTTCTCCATCATTCCTAGAGATAAATTGAATAATTCCAAATCATCTACGTCAAAAATAGAATTTAATATCAAAATATTTCCATATTTATTCCAAATTTTACTAGTCAAGGTCGCGCACATGCGCAGAATTCATTCGTATTCTTAGCATTGTGCTCTTAGACCAGATTGACACCGTATTTAAAATTTTACTGGACAGTAGTAATGAGATACTTATACACTTCAGAATCTCTGAGGCTACGAGGCTTGGTGGCCTGATCGGTCGAGTGTAGCGCTTGGTTTTGCAGGTCTTCAGTTCGAGGCTCGAAGCCTACAAATATTTATATATATATATATATATTTAATTTATTTTAGCCAGTTTTCTCCATCATTTCTAGAGATAAACTGATTAATTCCAAATAATCAAAGTCAAAAATAGAATTCAATATCAAAATATTTCTATATTTATTCGAAATTTTACGACTCAAGTTCGCGCAAATGCGCAGAATTCATTCGTATTCTTAGCATTGTGCTTTTAGACCAGATTGACACCGTATTTAAAATTTTACTGGACAGTCGTAATGAGATACTTATATACTTCAGAATCTCTCAGGTTACGAGGCTTTGTGGCTGGATCGGTAGTGTGTAGCGCTTAATTTTGCAGGTCTTCAGTTCGAGGCTCGAAGCCGATTGAATAATTCCAAATCATCTAAGTCAAAAATAGAATTTAATATCAAAATATTTCTATATTTATTCCAAATTTTACGAGTCAAAGTCGCGCACATGCGCAGAATTCATTAGTATTTTTAGCATTGTGCTTTTAGACCAGATTGACACCGTATTTAAAATTTTACTGGACAGTCGTAATGAGATACTAATACACTTCAGAAGCTCTGAGGTTACGAGGCTTGGTGGCTGGATCGGTAGTGTGTAGCGCTTAGTTTTGCATGTCTTCACTTCGAGGCTTGAAGCCGGCAAATATTTTTATATATATATATATATATATATATATATATATATATATATATATATATATATATATATATATATATATATATATATATATATATATATATATATATATATATATATATATATATATTTTAATTTATGTTAGCCAGTTTTCTAAATCATTCCTAGAGATAAATAGAATAATTCCAAATCATCTACGTCAAAAATAGAATTTAATATCAAAATATTTCTATATTTATTCCAACTTTTTCGACTCAAGTTCGCGCACATGCGCAGTATTCATTCGTATTCTTAGCATTGTGCTTTTAGACCAAATTGACACCGTATTTAAAATTTTACTGGACAGTCGTAATGAGATTCTTAGACACTTCAGAAGCTCTCAGGTTCCGAGGCTTGGTGGCTGGATCGGTAGAGTGTAGCGCTTAGTTTTGCAGGTCTTCAGTTCGACGCTCGAAGCCGACAAATATTTTTATATAAATATATTTTTTTTAATTTATTTTAGGCAGTTTTCTCCATCATTTTTAGATCTAAATTGAATAATTCCAAATCATCTACGTCAAAAATAGAATTTAATATCAAAATATTTCTATATTAATTCGAAATTTTACGAGGCAAGTTCGCGCAAATGCGCAGAATTCATTCGTATTCTTAGCATTGTGCTTTTAGACCAGATTGACACCGTATTTAAAATTTTACTGGACAGTCGTAATGAGATACTTATACACTTCAGAATCTCTGAGGCTACGAGGCTTGGTGGCTGGATAGGTAGAGTGTAGCGCTGCGTTTTGCAGGTCTTCAGTTCCAGGCTCGAAGCCTACAAATATTTATATATATATATATATATTTAATTTATTTTAGCCAGTTTTCTCCATCATTTCTAGAGATAAACTGAATAATTCCAAATAATCAAAGTCAAAAATAGAATTCAATATCAAAATATTTCTATATTTATTCGAAATTTTACGACTCAAGTTCGCGCAAATGCGCAGAATTCATTCGTATTCTTAGCATTGTGCTTTTAGACCAGATTGACACCGTATTTAAAATTTTACTGGACAGTCGTAATGAGATACTTATACACTTCAGAATCTCTGAGGCTACGAGGCTTGGTGGCTGGATAGGTAGAGTGTAGCGCTGCGTTTTGCAGGTCTTCTGTTCCAGGCTCGAAGCCGAAGAATATTTTTATATATATATATATATTTTAAATTTATTTTAGCCACCTTTCTCCATCATTCCTAGAGGTAAATTGAATAATTCCAAATCATCTACGTCAAAAATAGAATTTAATATCAAAATATTTCTATATTTATTCGAAATTTTGCGAGGCAAGTTCCCGCACATGCGCAGAATTCATTCGTATTCTTAGCATTGTTCTTTTAGACCAGATTGACACCGTATTTAAAATTTTACTGGACAGTCGTAATGAGATACTTATACACTTCAGAATCTCTGAGGCTACGAGGCTTGGTGGCTGGATAGGTAGAGTGTAGCGCTGCGTTTTGCAGGTTTTCAGTTCGAAGCTCGAAGCCGAAGAATATTTATATATATATATATATATATATATTTTAAATTTATTTTAGCCACCTTTCTCCATCATTCCTAGAGGTAAATTGAATAATTCCAAATCATCTACGTCAAAAATAGAATTTAATATCAAAATATTTCTATATTTATTCCAAATTTTACGAGTCAAGTTCGCGCACATGCGCAGAATTCATTAGTATTTTTAGCATTGTGCTTTTAGACCAGATTGACACCGTATTTAAAATTTTACTGGACAGTCGTAATGAGATACTTATGCACTTCAGAATTTCTCAAATTACGAGGCTTGGTGGCTGGATCGGTCATGTGTAGCGCTTAGTTTTGCAGGTCTTCAGTTCGAGGCCCGAAGTAGACAAATATGTTTATATATATATTTTTTTAAATTTATGTTAGCCAGTTTTCTCCATCATTCCTAGAGGTAAATTGAATAATTCCAAATCATCTACGTCAAAAATAGAATTTAATATCAAAATATTTCTATATTTATTCGAAATTTTACGAGGCAAGTTCCCGCTCATGCGCAGAATTCATTCGTATTCTTAGCATTGTGCTTTTAGACCAGATTGACACCGTATTTAAAATTTTACTGGACAGTCGTAATGAGATACTTATAGACTTCAGAATCTCTGAGGCTACGAGGCTTGGTGGCTGGATCGGTAGAGTGTAGCGCTTAGTTTTGCAGGTCTTCAGTTCGAGGCTCGAAGCCGACAAATATTTATATATATATATATATATATATATATATATATATATATATATATTAAATTTATTTTAGCCACCTTCCTCCATCATTACTAGAGGTAAATTGAATAATTCCAAATCATCTACGTCAAAAATAGAATTTAATATCAAAATATTTCTATATTTATTCTAAATTTTAAGAGTCAAGTTCGCGCACATGCGCAGAATTCATTCGTATTCTTAGCATTGGGCTTTTAGACCAGATTGACACCATATTTTAAATTTTACTGGACAGTCGTAATGAGATACTTATACACTTCAGAATCTCTCAGGTTCCGAGTCTTGGTGGTTGGATCGGTAGAGTGTAGCGCTTAGTTTTGCAGGTCTTCAGTTCGACGCTCGAAGCCGACAAATATTTTTATAGAAATATATTTTTTTTAATTTATTTTAGCCACTTTTCTTCATCATTCCTAGAGATAAATTGAATAATTCCAAATCATCTACGTCAAAAATAGAATTTAATATCAAAATATTTCTATATTTATTCCAAATTTTACCAGTCAAGTTCGCGCACATGCGCAGAATTCATTAGTATTCTTGGCATTGTGTTGTTAGGCCAGATTGACACCGTATTTAAAATTTTACTGGACAGTCGTAAATGAGATTCTTAGACACTTCAGAAGCTGTATTGTCCCGAGGCTTGGTGGCTGGATCGGTAGACTGTAGCGCTTGGTTTTGCAGGTCTTCAGTTCGAGGCTCGAAACCGACAAATATTTTTATATATATATATATATATATATTTAAATTTATATTAGCCACTTTTCTCCATCATTCCTAGAGGTAAATTGAATAATTCCAAATCATCTACTTCAAAAATAGAATTTAATATCAAAATATTTCTATATTTATTCGAAATTTTACGAGGCAAGTTCGCGCACATGCGCAGAATTCATTCGTATTCTTAGCATTGTGCTTTTAGACCAAATTGACACCGTATTTAAAATTTTACTGGACAGTCGTAATGAGATTCTTAGACACTTCAGAAGCTCTCAGGTTCCGAGGCTTGGTGGCTGGATCGGTAGAGTGTAGCCCTTAGTTTTGCAGGTCTTCAGTTCGAGGCTCGAAGCCTACAAATATTTTTATATATATATATTTTTTTAATTTATTTTAGCTAGTTTTCTCCATCATTCCTAGAGATAAATTGAATAATTCCAAATCATCTACGTCAAAAATAGAATTTAATATCAAAATATTTCTATATTTATTCCCAATTTTACGGGTCAAGTTCGAGCACATGCGCAGAATTCATTAGTATTCTTAGCATTGTGCTTTTAGACCAGATTGACACCGTATTTAAAATTTTACTTGACAGTCGTAATGAGATACTTATGCACTTCAGAATCTCTCAAATTACGAGGCTTGGTGGCTGGATCGGTCATATGTAGCGCTTAGTTTTGCAGGTCTTCAGTTCGAGGCCCGAAGTAGACAAATATTTTTATATATATATTTTTTTAAATTTATGTTAGCCAGTTTTCTACATCATTCCTAGAGGTAAATCGAATAATTCCAAATCATCTACGTCAAAAATAGAATTTAATATCAAAATATTTCTATATTTATTCGAAATTTTACGAGGCACGTTCCCGCACATGCGCAGAATTCATTCGTATTCTTAGCATTGTGCTTTTAGACAAGATTGACACCGTATTTAAAATTTTACTGGACAGTCGTAATGAGATACTTATACACTTCAGAATCTCTGAGGCTACGAGGCTTGGTGGCTGGATCGGTAGAGTGTAGCGCTTTGTTTTGCAGGTCTTCAGTTAGAGGCCCGAAGTAGACAAATATTTTTATATATATATTTTTTTAAATTTATGTTAGCCAGTTTTCTCCATCATTCCTAGAGGTAAATTGAATAATTCCAAATCATCTACGTCAAAAATAGAATTTAATATCAAAATATTTCTATATTTATTCGAAATTTTACGAGGCAAGTTCCCGCACATGCGCAGAATTCATTCGTATTCTTAGCATTGTGCTTTTAGACCAGATTGACACCGTATTTAAAATTTTACTGGACAGTCGTAATGAGATACTTATACACTTCAGAATCTCTGAGGCTACGAGCCTTGGTGGCTGGATCGGTAGAGTGTAGCGCTGCGTTTTGCAGGTCTTCAGTTCGAGGCTCGAAGCCGAAGAATATTTATATATATATATATATATATATATTTTAAATTTATTTTAGCCACCTTTCTCCAGCATTCCTAGAGGTAAATTGAATAATTCCAAATCATCTACGTCAAAAGTAGAATTTAATATCAAAATATTTCTATATTTATTCGAAATTTTACGAGGCAAGTTCCCGCACATGCGCAGAATTCATTCGTCTTCTTAGCATTGTGCTTTTAGACCAGATTGACACCGTATTTAAAATTTTACTGGACAGTCGTAATGAGATACTTATACACTTCAGAATCACTGAGGCTACGAGGCTTGGTGGCTGGATAGGTAGAGTGTAGCGCTGCGTTTTGCAGGTCTTCAGTTCGAGGCTCGAAGCCGAAGAATATTTTTATATATATATATATATTTTAAATTTATTTCAGCCACCTTTCTCCATCATTCCTAGAGGTAAATTGAATAATTCCAAATCATCTAAGTCAAAAATAGAATTTAATATCAAAATATTTCTATATTTATTCGAAATTTTACGAGGCAAGTTCCCGCACAGGCGCAGAATTCATTCGTATTCTTAGCATTGTAATTTTAGACCAGATTGACACCGTATTTAAAATTTTACTGGACAGTCGTAATGAGATACTTATACACTTCAGAATCTCTGAGGCTACGAGGCTTGGTGGCTGGATCGGTAGAGTGTAGCGCTGCGTTTTGCAGCTCTTCAGTTCGAGGCTCGAAGCCGAAGAATATTTATATATATATATATATATATATATTAAATTTATTTTAGCCACCTTTCTCCATCATTCCTAGAGGTAAATTGAATAATTCCTAATCATCTACGTCAAAAATAGAATTTAATATCAAAATATTTCTATATTTATTCCAAATTTTACGAGTCAAGTTCGCGCACATGCGCAGAATTCATTAGTATTTTTAGCATTGTGCTTTTAGACCAGATTGACACCGTATTTAAAATTTTACTGGACAGTCGTAATGAGATTCTTAGACACTTCAGAAGCTCTCAGGTTCCGAGGCTTGGTGGCTGGATAGGTAGAGTGTAGCGCTGCGTTTTGCAGGTCTTCAGTTCGAGGCTCGAAGCCGAAGAATATTTTTATATATATATATATTTTTAATTTATTTTAGCCACCTTTCTCCATCATTCCTAGAGGTAAATTGAATAATTCCAAATCATCTACGTCAAAAATAGAATTTAATATCAAAATATTTCTATATTTATTCGAAATTTTACGAGGTAAGTTCCCGCACATGCGCAGAATTCATTCGTATTCTTAGCATTTTGCTTTTAGACCAGATTGACACTGTATTTAAAATTTTACTTGACAGTCGTAATGAGATATACACTTCAGAATCTCTGAGGCTACGAGGCTTGGTGGCTGGATCGGTAGAGTGTAGCGCTGCGTTTTGCAGGTCTTCAGTTCGAGGCTCGAAGCCGAAGAATATTTTTATATATATATATATATATTTTAAATTTATTTTAGCCACCTTTCTCCATCATTCCTAGAGGTAAATTGAATAATTCCAAATCATCTACGTCAAAAATAGAATTTAATATCAAAATATTTCTATATTTATTCGTAATTTTACGAGGCAAGTTCCCGCACAGGCGCAGAATTCATTCATATTCTTAGCATTGTGCTTTTAGACCAGATTGACACCGTATTTAAAATTTTACTGGACAGTCGTAATGAGATACTTATACACTTCAGAATCTCTGAGGCTACGAGGCTTGGTGGCTGGATAGGTAGAGTGTAGCGCTGCGTTTTGCAGGTCTTCAGTTCGAGGCTCGAAGCCGAAGAATATTTTTATATATATACATATATTTTAAATTTATTTTAGCCACCTTTCTCGATCATTTCTAGAGGTAAATTGAATAATTCCAAATCATCTACGTCAAAAATAGAATTTAATATCAAAATATTTCTATATTTATTAGAAATTTTACGAGGCAAGTTCCCGCACATGCGCAGAATTCATTCGTATTCTTAGCATTGTGCTTTTAGACCAGATTGACACCGTATTTAAAATTTTACTGGACAGTCGTAATGAGATACTTATACACTTCAGAATCTCTGAGGCTACGAGGCTTGGTGGCTGGATCGGTAGAGTGTAGCGCTGCGTTTTGCAGCTCTTCAGTTCGACGCTCGAAACCGACAAATATTTTTATATAAATATATTTTTTTTAATTTATTTTAGGCAGTTTTCTCCATCATTTTTAGATCTAAATAGAATAATTCCAAATCATCTACGTCAAAAATAGAATTTAATATCAAAATATTTCTATATTTATTCGAAATTTTACGAGGCAAGTTCGCGCAAATGCGCAGAATTCATTAGTATTCTTGGCATTGTGTTGTTAGGCCAGATTGACACCGTATTTAAAATTTTACTGGACAGTCTAAATGAGATACTTATACACTTCAGAATCTCTCAGTTTACGAGGCTTGGTGGCTGTATCGGTATTGTGTAGCGCTTAGTTTTGCAGGTGTTCAGTTCGAGGCTCGAAGCCTAGAAATATTTTATATATATATATATTTTTTAAATTTATTTTAGCCAGTTTTCTCCATCATTCCTAGAGATAAATTGAATAATTCCAAATCATCTACGTCAAAAATAGAATTTAATATCAAAATATTTCCATATTTATTCCAAATTTTACTAGTCAAGGTCGCGCACATGCGCAGAATTCATTCGTATTCTTAGCATTGTGCTCTTAGACCAGATTGACACCGTATTTAAAATTTTACTGGACAGTAGTAATGAGATACTTATACACTTCAGAATCTCTGAGGCTACGAGGCTTGGTGGCCTGATCGGTCGAGTGTAGCGCTTGGTTTTGCAGGTCTTCAGTTCGAGGCTCGAAGCCTACAAATATTTATATATATATATATATATTTAATTTATTTTAGCCAGTTTTCTCCATCATTTCTAGAGATAAACTGAATAATTCCAAATAATCAAAGTCAAAAATAGAATTTAATATCAAAATATTTCTATATTTATTCGAAATTTTACGAGGCAAGTTCGCGCAAATGCGCAGAATTCATTAGTATTCTTAGCATTGTGCTTTTAGACCAGATTGACACCGTATTTAAAATTTTACTGGACAGTCGTAATGAGATACTTATATACTTCAGAATCTCTCAGGTTACGAGGCTTTGTGGCTGGATCGGTAGTGTGTAGCGCTTAATTTTGCAGGTCTTCAGTTCGAGGCTCGAAGCCGATTGAATAATTCCAAATCATCTAAGTCAAAAATAGAATTTAATATCAAAATATTTCTATATTTATTCCAAATTTTACGAGTCAAAGTCGCGCACATGCGCAGAATTCATTAGTATTTTTAGCATTGTGCTTTTAGACCAGATTGACACCGTATTTAAAATTTTACTGGACAGTCGTAATGAGATACTAATACACTTCAGAAGCTCTGAGGTTACGAGGCTTGGTGGCTGGATCGGTAGTGTGTAGCGCTTAGTTTTGCATGTCTTCACTTCGAGGCTTGAAGCCGGCAAATATTTTTATATATATATATATATATATATATATATATATATATATATTAATTTATGTTAGCCAGTTTTCTAAATCATTCCTAGAGATAAATAGAATAATTCCAAATCATCTACGTCAAAAATAGAATTTAATATCAAAATATTTCTATATTTATTCCAACTTTTTCGACTCAAGTTCGCGCACATGCGCAGTATTCATTCGTATTCTTAGCATTGTGCTTTTAGACCAAATTGACACCGTATTTAAAATTTTACTGGACAGTCGTAATGAGATTCTTAGACACTTCAGAAGCTCTCAGGTTCCGAGGCTTGGTGGCTGGATCGGTAGAGTGTAGCGCTTAGTTTTGCAGGTCTTCAGTTCGACGCTCGAAGCCGACAAATATTTTTATATAAATATATTTTTTTTAATTTATTTTAGGCAGTTTTCTCCATCATTTTTAGATCTAAATTGAATAATTCCAAATCATCTACGTCAAAAATAGAATTTAATATCAAAATATTTCTATATTTATTCGAAATTTTACGAGGCAAGTTCGCGCAAATGCGCAGAATTCATTAGTATTCTTGGCATTGTGTTGTTAGGCCAGATTGACACCGTATTTAAAATTTTACTGGACAGTCTAAATGAGATACTTATACACTTCAGAATCTCTCAGTTTACGAGGCTTGGTGGCTGGATCTGTAGAGTAGTGCGTTTAGTTTTGCAGGTGTTCAGTTCGAGGCTCGAAGCCTAGAAATATTTTATATATATATATATTTTTTAAATTTATTTTAGCCAGTTTCCTTTATCATTCCTAGAGATAAATTGAAAAATTCCAAATCATCTACGTCAAAAATAGAATTTAATATCAAAATATTTCTATATTTATTCGAAATTTTATGAGTCAGGTTCACGCACATGCGCAGAATTCTTTCGTATTCTTAGCATTGTGCTTTTAGACCAGATTGACACCGTATTTAAAATTTTACTGGACAGTCGTATAGAGATTCTTAAACACTTTGGAAGCTCTCAGGTTCCGAGGCTTGGTGGCTGGATCGGTAGAGAGTAGCGCTTAGTTTTGCAGGTCTTCAGTTCGAGGCTCAAAGCCGACAAATATTTTTATATATATATTTTTATAATTTATTTTAGCCAGTTTTCTCCATCATTCCTAGAGATAAATTGAATAATTCCAAATCATCTACGTCAGAAATAGAATTTAATATCAAAATATATCTATATTTTTTCGAAATTTTACTAGTCAAGTTCGCGCACATGCGCAGAATTTATTCGTATTCTTAGTATTGTTCATTTAGACCAGATTGGCACCGTATTTAAAATTTTACTGGAGAGTCGTTATGAGATTCTTAGACACTTCGGAAGCTATCAAGTTACGACGCTTGGTGGCTCGATCGGTAGAGTGTAGCGCTTAGTTTTGCAGGTCTTCAGTTCGAGGCTCGAAGCCGACAAATATTTATATATATATATTTTTTTAATTTAAGTTAGCCAGTTTTCTCCATCATTCCTAGAGATAAATTGAATAATTCCAAATCATCTACGTCAGAAATAGAATTTAATATCAAAATATTTCTATACTTATTCGAAATTTTACGAGTCAAGTTCGCGCACATGCGCAGAATTCATTAGTATTCTTAGCATTGTGCTTTTAGACCAGAATGACACCGTATTTAAAATTTTAGTGGAGAGTCGTAATGAGTTTCTTAGACACTTCAGAAGCTCTCAGGTTACGAGGCTTGGTAGCTGGATCGGTAGAGTGTAGCGCTTACTTTTGCAGGTCTTCAGTTCGAGGCTCGAAGCCGAAGAATATTTTTATATATATACATATATTTTAAATTTATTTTAGCCACCTTTCTCGATCATTTCTAGAGGTAAATTGAATAATTCCAAATCATCTACGTCAAAAATAGAATTTAATATCAAAATATTTCTATATTTATTAGAAATTTTACGAGGCAAGTTCCCGCACATGCGCAGAATTCATTCGTATTCTTAGCATTGTGCTTTAGACCAGATTGACACCGTATTTAAAATTTTACTGGACAGTCTAAATGAGATACTTATACACTTCAGAATCTCTCAGTTTACGAGGCTTGGTGGCTGTATCGGTATTGTGTAGCGCTTAGTTTTGCAGGTGTTCAGTTCGAGGCTCGAAGCCTAGAAATATTTTATATATATATATATTTTTTAAATTTATTTTAGCCAGTTTTCTCCATCATTCCTAGAGATAAATTGAATAATTCCAAATCATCTACGTCAAAAATAGAATTTAATATCAAAATATTTCCATATTTATTCCAAATTTTACTAGTCAAGGTCGCGCACATGCGCAGAATTCATTCGTATTCTTAGCATTGTGCTCTTAGACCAGATTGACACCGTATTTAAAATTTTACTGGACAGTAGTAATGAGATACTTATACACTTCAGAATCTCTGAGGCTACGAGGCTTGGTGGCCTGATCGGTCGAGTGTAGCGCTTGGTTTTGCAGGTCTTCAGTTCGAGGCTCGAAGCCTACAAATATTTATATATATATATATATATTTAATTTATTTTAGCCAGTTTTCTCCATCATTTCTAGAGATAAACTGATTAATTCCAAATAATCAAAGTCAAAAATAGAATTCAATATCAAAATATTTCTATATTTATTCGAAATTTTACGACTCAAGTTCGCGCAAATGCGCAGAATTCATTCGTATTCTTAGCATTGTGCTTTTAGACCAGATTGACACCGTATTTAAAATTTTACTGGACAGTCGTAATGAGATACTTATATACTTCAGAATCTCTCAGGTTACGAGGCTTTGTGGCTGGATCGGTAGTGTGTAGCGCTTAATTTTGCAGGTCTTCAGTTCGAGGCTCGAAGCCGATTGAATAATTCCAAATCATCTAAGTCAAAAATAGAATTTAATATCAAAATATTTCTATATTTATTCCAAATTTTACGAGTCAAAGTCGCGCACATGCGCAGAATTCATTAGTATTTTTAGCATTGTGCTTTTAGACCAGATTGACACCGTATTTAAAATTTTACTGGACAGTCGTAATGAGATACTAATACACTTCAGAAGCTCTGAGGTTACGAGGCTTGGTGGCTGGATCGGTAGTGTGTAGCGCTTAGTTTTGCATGTCTTCACTTCGAGGCTTGAAGCCGGCAAATATTTATATATATATATATATATATATATATATATATATATATATATATATATATATATATATATATATATATATATATATATATATATATATATATATATATATATATATATATATATATATATATATATATATATATATATATATATATATATATATATATTAATTTATGTTAGCCAGTTTTCTAAATCATTCCTAGAGATAAATAGAATAATTCCAAATCATCTACGTCAAAAATAGAATTTAATATCAAAATATTTCTATATTTATTCCAACTTTTTCGACTCAAGTTCGCGCACATGCGCAGTATTCATTCGTATTCTTAGCATTGTGCTTTTAGACCAAATTGACACCGTATTTAAAATTTTACTGGACAGTCGTAATGAGATTCTTAGACACTTCAGAAGCTCTCAGGTTCCGAGGCTTGGTGGCTGGATCGGTAGAGTGTAGCGCTTAGTTTTGCAGGTCTTCAGTTCGACGCTCGAAGCCGACAAATATTTTTATATAAATATATTTTTTTTAATTTATTTTAGGCAGTTTTCTCCATCATTTTTAGATCTAAATTGAATAATTCCAAATCATCTACGTCAAAAATAGAATTTAATATCAAAATATTTCTATATTTATTCGAAATTTTACGAGGCAAGTTCGCGCAAATGCGCAGAATTCATTAGTATTCTTGGCATTGTGTTGTTAGGCCAGATTGACACCGTATTTAAAATTTTACTGGACAGTCTAAATGAGATACTTATACACTTCAGAATCTCTCAGTTTACGAGGCTTGGTGGCTGGATCTGTAGAGTAGTGCGTTTAGTTTTGCAGGTGTTCAGTTCGAGGCTCGAAGCCTAGAAATATTTTATATATATATATATTTTTTAAATTTATTTTAGCCAGTTTCCTTTATCATTCCTAGAGATAAATTGAAAAATTCCAAATCATCTACGTCAAAAATAGAATTTAATATCAAAATATTTCTATATTTATTCGAAATTTTATGAGTCAGGTTCACGCACATGCGCAGAATTCTTTCGTATTCTTAGCATTGTGCTTTTAGACCAGATTGACACCGTATTTAAAATTTTACTGGACAGTCGTATAGAGATTCTTAAACACTTTGGAAGCTCACAGGTTCCGAGGCTTGGTGGCTGGATCGGTAGAGAGTAGCGCTTAGTTTTGCAGGTCTTCAGTTCGAGGCTCAAAGCCGACAAATATTTTTATATATATATTTTTATAATTTATTTTAGCCAGTTTTCTCCATCATTCCTAGAGATAAATTGAATAATTCCAAATCATCTACGTCAGAAATAGAATTTAATATCAAAATATATCTATATTTTTTCGAAATTTTACTAGTCAAGTTCGCGCACATGCGCAGAATTTATTCGTATTCTTAGTATTGTTCATTTAGACCAGATTGGCACCGTATTTAAAATTTTACTGGAGAGTCGTTATGAGATTCTTAGACACTTCGGAAGCTATCAAGTTACGACGCTTGGTGGCTCGATCGGTAGAGTGTAGCGCTTAGTTTTGCAGGTCTTCAGTTCGAGGCTCGAAGCCGACAAATATTTATATATATATATATATATATTTAATTTATGTTAGCCAGTTTTCTCCATCATTCCTAGAGATAAATTGAATAATTCCAAATCATCTACGTCAGAAATAGAATTTAATATCAAAATATTTCTATACTTATTCGAAATTTTACGAGTCAAGTTCGCGCACATGCGCAGAATTCATTAGTATTCTTAGCATTGTGCTTTTAGACCAGAATGACACCGTATTTAAAATTTTAGTGGAGAGTCGTAATGAGTTTCTTAGACACTTCAGAAGCTCTCAGGTTACGAGGCTTGGTAGCTGGATCGGTAGAGTGTAGCGCTTAGTTTTGCAGGTCTTCAGTTCGAGGCTCGAAGCCGACAAATATTTTTATACATATATATTTTTAATTTATTTTAGCCAGTTTTCTCCATCATTCCTAGAGATAAACTGAATAATTCCAAATCATCTACGTCAAAAATAGAATTTAATATCAAAATATTTCTATATTTATTCGAAATTTTACGAGTCAATTTCGCGCACATGCGCAGAATTCATTCGTATTCTTAGCTTTGTGCTTTTAGACCAGATTGACACCGTATTTAAAATTTTACTGGACAGTCGTAATGAGATTCTTAGACACTTTAGAAGCTCTCGGGTTACGCGGCTTGGTGGCTCGATCGGTAGAGGGTCGCGCTTAGTTTTGCAGGTTTTCAGTTCGAGGCTCGAAGCCGACAAATCTTAATATATATAAATTACGTGTCACGTTGTTTGTCCGCGATGGACTCCTAAACTACTAAATCGATTTTAATCAAATTTGCACACCGTGTGCAGTTTGATCTAACTTAAAAGATAGGATAGCCCTTTTTTTGAATTTTTAATTAGAATTTTAATTTTTAATTAAAAACTAACTTTCCCGCCAAAAAACACTTTTCATTTTTTCCATCGCCAAATGAGTACCACTTCAGTTTTTTTTCCCAACCGGATAAAGTATCACGAGCTTATGTTTGAATTTTGTTTTACTGTTCAAGGTGGCAATTCTCAGAAATAAGATATTTTATTTGAAAATGATTAATTCAAACGTTTTAACGGATCACTGATTAATATAACATACTAAAATTCTGCTTTTTTTAATTATAAAGAAGTTTGGAAAAATACTTGGAGGTGCACAAGGATAATTATTACTTTTCGTTTTGAATGAATTCCGATTCTTTATCTGACTGTTTACTAAGAAAAATGCTGTACGGCAATAACATTTGTTACCTTCATTGAATTTTCAATTAAATGATTTTATCTCTTCTGTTAAGGATATCGTAAAAAAGGTAAGTGAATAAGTTCCTCTAATAGGATAATAAAAAAATATTAACTCATTTGTATGCGAAATGTAATCTTTTTTTTATATAAATTATTGAAGATATGATAAAAAATAATGGTTACAATAATCGTATCAGTTTTTCATTTCTTACTAATAAACTGCATGTACGTATCAAGTTATGTCAGCTATCATTCACTTCAGCTACAATGCTTATCATTATTTAATAAGTGTTTCTGAAACTGATTTCATTTTGTAAATGAATTTTGAATTATTGCAACAGACAAATGTATCAATGACGGAATAAATCTCATGGCAACTTCATGTGTGGAATATAGCTGAGGAAGCCAGAATCTGTATCACTGAAGTTAGAGGATTTAATATACATCATAAAGGGTTTATACTAAGAAGGAAGGTATTAAGAAGGAACAAATTATTTGTTCATTATTTGACAGTCACAATTATCTGTTAGCTCCAAGCGATTCTATGAAAAAGTAGTATAAAGCTTCTCACACTTTTTCAATAATTGTACAAATATTTTTTTTTCCATTATTTTTATTCAACCTCTATTAAAAATTATTTTGCACTCCTCATTTCAATGTGTTATAATAGCACGTTTTTCAGTTTTTTTTAAATATTTGAACATTTAAATTATTATTTTCAGTCGAATGCCACCGAAAAAATCTAACCTCAACAACGAGCGGAGCAGAGAGGCACGACGCAAACGTGTTGAAAGAGCTCATAAGTCGGCAGAACAAATCACAACAAGAAATGTAGCTCAAAGAATCAGGACAGCAGAGGGTCGTGCACAAGAATCTCAAGAACAGCATGAAGAACGTCTGCGACAGACTATTACGAGAACAAGAGCGGCACGAGAACGAACCATAGCTGCAGCACGAGTACAAGAGCGACAGAGGCAGCAGACCAGCCGCTCATTAATACGTGCATCATTTGTTCGTCTTGCTTTCGAATATGCACCAGATATTAACTACTCTGCGCATCCAAAAATTGGTATCGGTGCAATGGATAAAGTATGTCAATATTGTCAGGCATTGAAATTTCGGAATGAAACACCCGGCATGTGCTGCGTGCGCATCAGGAAAAGTTGTGCTGTCACCTCTACCCACTCAGCCAGAACCTTTATTATCCCTTCTTGCTGGCGAGTCAGACGATTCAAAATTATTTTTGCGTAAGATACGCAAATTTAATTCTTGCTTCCAAATGACGTCATTTGGGGCAACTAAAATTTGCGATCTCACATCCAATGGCGTAATTTTGAAACTACATTCAAAGTACAAGGCCAGGTGTACCATAAAATCGGATCATTGTTGCCAATGCCTGATGATGATCCAAAATTTCTTCAAATTTATTTTATGGGCAATTGTGAAGAGCGCGTGACAACTCGGTGCCAGTATAATTTCATTGACCAAGCATAGGAAAGAGGGATTGTGATATTGCTGGAAAATTTTTTAGACGATCAGAATCAACTAATTCGATTGTTTAAAAGAGTTTCGCCACGATTGCAAAATGACAACTATCAAATCGTCATAAAAGCAGACAAAGTACCATTAGGTGAACATGCTGGCAGATTCAACGCTCCAACTGTTGATGAGGTTGCCGTTATTATGGTTGGCGATCCAGTTGACAAAAGAGCTATAAAAATTACACGGCGAGACAACACTGTCAGTACGATTTCGGATCTACACCGCTCATATGAAGCACTGCAATATCCATTAATATTTTGGCAAGGACAGGATGAATATCACCTTAACATCAAACAGTGTAATCCAAATACCAGTAAATTTGAGAATTAACTATTTATTTTCTTACTGTATGTACGAATTTTAATTTTTTACTCCATTTTATTTTTTATGTTTTTAGGTGCTGAAGGAGATAAAAAAGTTAGTTCACACAGATTGATGGTTAGACTAAATCAGAACAACTATATCCTTCGATATCGTCAGCTATTCCATCAATACATTGTTGATATGTATGCTAAGGTTGAAAGCGAACGATTGCGGTTCATTCGATACAACCAGGCTAAATTACGATCGGAAGAATACATTCACTTACGAGATGCTGTTGTTGGAAATATCGATGGAAATTTAAACCCCAATGATATCGGTAATGCTTTCATTTTACCTTCAAGCTACATCGGCGGTCCACGGAACATGCAGGAATACATACAAGATGCAATGACTTACGTACGTCATTACGGCCGACCAGATTTGTTCATTACATTCACATGCAATCCGAATTGGAAAAAGATACAAACTTTACTATTACCAGGACAACAAACAATTCATCGTCATGATATAACTGCACGTGTGTTCAAACAAAAATTGAAATCTTTAATTGATTTTATTGTTAAATATTCAGTTTTTGGTATCACACGTTGTTGGCTGTATTCGATTGAGTGGCAAAAGCGAGGTTTGCCTCATGCCCACATTTTAATTTGGCTTCAAGATAAAATCCGTTCTGAAGAAATTGATCAAATAATTTCAGCCGAAATTCCAGACCCATCAATTGATCAAAAATTGTTCGATATTGTTACCAAACACATGATCCACGGGCCGTGCGGTGCTTTCAACATGACGTCACCATGTATGGAAAATGCAAGAAAAATTTCCTAAAGCCGTATACGAATGACACTATCACGGATATTGATGGTTATCCAATGTATAGCCGCAGAAATACTGATAATGGTGGCCACACATTCACAATGCGACTGCCGAATTTTACAAATCAAGTAGAATTTGACAATCAGTGGGTGGTACCATACTCACCATTACTTTCAAAAACTTATGAGGCTCATATCAATGTCGAGCTTTGCAGTTCTGTAAAATCAATTAAATACATTTGTAAATATGCAAATAAAGGCAGTGATTTGGCCATATTTGAAGTACAAAATATAAATAAAAATGACGAAATAACACGATACCAAATGGGTAGATACATTAGCAGCAACGAAGCTATTTGGCATATTCTTAGCTTTCCCATACACGAAAGAGACCCTTCTGTCCAGAATCTAGCAATACATCTTGAAAACGGTCAACGAGTATACTTCACTGAAGAAAATGTTTTCCAAAGGCTTGAGGCTCCAAAAACGACACTAACTGAATTTTTTACATTGTGTAAAAAATCTGATATTTTTGGCCAATTCGCACAGACATTGATATATAGTGATGTTCCACGTCATTTCACATGGAACAAATTCGGTAAAAAATGGGAGCCACGAAAACAAGGAAAACCACATCCTTCCATTACAGGCATATTCAAAGCTAAGACATTGGGGCGGCTTTACACTGTACATCCGAAGCAACGTGAGTGCTTCTATTTACGTTTGTTATTGGTGAATGTTCCCGGACCAACGTCTTTTGAATTTTTGCTAACATTTAATGGCCGAGTATTCAATACATACCAAGATGCATGCCGTGAACTGCATTTGCTAGAAGACGATAACCATTGGGACTTAACGCTTGCTGATGCTGCGTTAACATCAACGCCCAATAACATTCGTCAGCTGTTTGCAATTATTTTGACGACATGTTATCCATCGCAAGCACAAACTTTGTGGGAAAAATATAAAAATTGTATGACAGAAGACATATTGCACCGAATTAGACAAACAGATCAATGCCAAAACATTGATTATACGACACAGACGTATAATGAAGCGTTAGTGCTGATCGAGGATTTATGTGTTTTAATTTCAAATTTACCACTTAATCATTATGGTATGCCATCACCTGATCGCCCAGCCACCGACTTAGTCAACACCGATTTACAACGAGAAAAACAATATGACCATTGTATTTTAGCAACTATTATCGTGAACAGTGAGCCATTATTGACAGCAGAACAAAAAATTATTTATGATCGGATTATGCTGACTGTTGCTGCTGAGCAATGCGGTTTTTTTTTTCTTGGACGCACCAGGTTGAACCGGTAAGACATTTTTAATATCATTGATTCTTGCCAAAATATGGTCACAAAGGAAAATCGCATTGGCAGTTGCATCGTCAGGCATTGCGGCTACTTTGCTAGATGGTGGGCGAACGGCACATTCAACATTCAAGCTGCCTTTGGACATTCATAATAAACCAAACGCAATATGTAACATAAAAAAAATAGTGGAATAGCTGCAGTGTTGCGTAAGAGTTCAATCATAATTTGGGATGAGTGCACAATGGCTCACAAATATTCACTCGAAGCATTGCATAGAACTATGCAAGATTTAAACGGCAATGATAAACTTTTCGGTGGTGCTATCTTACTTTTGTCTGGTGATTTCCGTCCGACCTTACCTGTTATACATCGCTCTACTTTCGCGGATGAGGTTAATGCATGTTTAAAACAATCATTCTTATGGCGAAGTGTTGAAACACTTCGATTGGCCATAAACATGCGCGTACAATTGCAAAATGATCCATCAGCACAAATATTTTCTGAACAATTACTAGATATTGGGAACGGTAAAATAGAACTGCAACCAAATACGCAATGCATTAAACTGCCAGACAATTTCTGCACTGTTCTTCAGGGAAAAAATGAATTGATTCAGAGTATTTTTCCGGATATACAGAGTAATTACTTGAATCATAACTGGCTCAGTGATCGGGCTATTTTGGCAGCCAAAAATGTTGATGTTGACGAAATTAACTTCCAAATACAACAGTTGTTACCAGGAGATCTGATGTCTTTTAAATCAATCGATACTGTTGTTGATAAAAATGATAGTGTAAATTTTCCAATTAAATTTTTAAATTCACTAGATATACCTGGAATGCCACCACATAACCTTCGATTAAAGATTGGTTCACCTATTATTCTCCTGCGTAATTTAAATCCACCTCGATTATGCAACGGTACGCGTTTGGTCATCAAAACGATCACCGGAAATGTACTTGAAGCTATCATTTTAACTGGAACGTTTAAAGGAGAAGTGGTCCTGTTGCCACGTATTCCGATGATACCATCAGAATCTACGATACCCTTCAAAAGGTTACAGTTTCCAATTCGTTTAGTTTTTGCCATGTCTATAAATAAGTCTCAAGGCCAAACAATGTCCATTTGTGGTTTAGATTTGGAAAATCCATGTTTTTCTCATGGCAACTATATGTTGCATGTTCACGTGTAGGAAAACCGTCAAATCTATTTGTGTTAGCTAAAGACAGGTTAACCAAAAATATTGTGCACCGATTAGTGCTAAATTAAATTGAAATTAGAAGTATTTATAATTCAAAATAATAAACATTATTTTCAAAGATTTAAAACTATCTGCCCTACCTACCTCATTTATAAGTTTAAGTGTTACCTGTTTTTTACAAACAACTTTGTAATGTACTCATTTGTTACAAACTTGAATACAAAAAATAAAGAAATTTAATTTTTTTTGTATTGATTTTTGCTCAATATCAACGGTAGTAGAAAATCAATCATGAATGTCCCCATGTTTTTTAACAAATGGCATCTGTGTAAAAAAGCATGGTGGTCCCCATGACTGGTGTTCTCCTAATGTTTCTCTTGAATAGTTTACTACTATGTAATATAACAGAAACCTTAGCCACAGCAACGAGTGGCCGGGTCTGCTAGTATTTATATATATATATATTTTTTTTTAATTTATTTTAGCCAGTTTTCTCCATCATTCCTAGAGATAAATTGAATAATTCCAAATCATCTACGTCAAAAATAGAATTTAATATCAAAATATTTCTATATTTATTCGAAATTTTACGAGTCAAGTTCGCGCACATGCGCAGAATTTATTCGTATTCTTAGCATTGTGCATTTAGACCAGATTGGCACCGTATTTAAAATTTTACTGGAGAGTCGTAATGAGATTCTTAGACACTTCGGAAGCTCTCAAGTTACGACGCTTGGTGGCTCGATCGGTAGAGTGTAGCGCTTAGTTTTGCAGGTCTTCAGTTCGAGGCTCGAAGCAGACAAATATTTTTATACATATATATTTTTAATTTATTTTAGCCAGTTTTCTCCATCATTCCTAGAGATAAATTCAATAATTCCAAATCATCTACGTCAGAAATAGAATTTAATATCAAATTATTTCTATATTTATTCGAAATTTTACGAGTCAAGTTCACGCACATGCGCAGAATTCATTCGTATTCTTAGCATTGTGCATTTAGACCAGATTGGCACCGTATTTAAAATTTTACTGGAGAGTCATAATGAGATTCTTAGACACTTCGGAAGCTCTGAAGGTACGAGGCTTTGTGGCTCCATCGTTAGAGTGTAGCGCTTAGTTTTGCACGTCTTCAGTTCGAGGCTCGAAGCCGACAAATATTTTTATACATATATATTTTTAATTTTTTTTTCAGTTTTCTCCATCATTCCTAGAGATAAACTGAATAATTCCAAATCATCTACGTCAGAAATAGAATTTAATATAAAAATATTTCTATACTTATTCGAAATTTTACGAGTCAAGTTCGCGCACATGCGCAGAATTCATTAGTATTCTTAGCATTGTGCTTTTAGACCAGAATGACACCGTATTTAAAATTTTAGTGGAGAGTCGTAATGAGTTTCTTAGACACTTCAGAAGCTCTCAGGTTACGAGGCTTGGTAGCTGGATCGGTAGAGTGTAGCGCTTAGTTTTGCAGGTCTTTAGTTCGAGGCTCGAAGCCGACAAATATTTTTATACATATATATTTTTAATTTATTTTAGCCAGTTTTCTCCATCATTCCAAGTGATAAATTGAATAATTCCAAATCATCTACGTGAGAAATAGAATTTAATATCAAAATATTTCAATATTTATTCGAAATTTTACTAGTCAAGTTCGCGCACATGCGCAGAATTAATTCGTATTCTTAGCATTGTGCATTTAGACCAGATTGGCACCGTATTTAAAATTTTACTGGAGAGTCGTAATGAGATTCTTAGATACTTCGGAAGCTCTCAAAATACGACGCTTGGTGGCTCGATCATTAGAGTGTAGCGCTTTGTTTTACAGGTCTTCAGTTCGAGGCTCGAAGCCGACAAACATTTTTATACATATATATTTTTAATTTATTTTAGCCAGTTTTCTCCATCATTCCAAGTGATAAATTGAATAATTCCAAATCATCTACGTCAGAAATAGAATTTAATATCAAATTATTTCTATATTTATTCGAAATTTTACGAGTCAAGTTCGCGCATATGCGCAGAATTCATTCGTATTCTTAGCATTGTGCATTTAGACCAGATTGACACCGTATTTAAAATTTTACTGGACAGTCGTAATGAGTTTCTTAGACACTTCAGAAGCTCTCAGGTTACGAGGCCTGGTGGCTGGATCGGTAGAGGGTAGTGCTCAGTTTTGCAGGTCTTCAGTTTGAGGCTCGAAGCCGACAAATATTTTTATATATTTTTCTTTTTTTTTTAAATTTTTTTAGCCAGTTTTCTCCATCATTCCTAGAGATAAATTGAATAATTCCAAATCATCTACGTCAGAAATAGAATTTAATATCAAAATATTTCTATACTTATTCGAAATTTTACGAGTCAAGTTCGCGCACATGCGCAAAATTCATTAGTATTCTTAGCATTGTGCTTTTAGACCAGAATGACACCGTATTTAAAATTTTAGTGGAGAGTCGTAATGAGTTTCTTAGACACTTCAGAAGCTCTCAGGTTACGTGGCTTGGTAGCTCGATCGGTAGAGTGTAGCGCTTAGTTTTGCAGGTCTTCAGTTCGAGGCTCGAAGCCGACAAATATGTTTATACATATATATTTTTAATTTATTTTAGCCAGTTTTCTCCATCATTCCTAGAGATAAACTGAATAATTCCAAATCATCTACGTCAAAAATAGAATTTAATATCAAAATATTTCTATATTTATTCGAAATTTTACGAGTCAAGTTCGCGCACATGCGCAGAATTCATTCGTATTCTTAGCATTGTGCTTTTAGACCAGATTGACACCGTATTTAAAATTTTACTGGACAGTCGTAATGAGATTCTTAGACACTTCAGAAGCTCTCGGGCTACGAGTCTTGGTGGCTCGATCGGTAGAGGGTCGCGCTTAGTTTTGCATGTTTTCAGTTCGAGGCTCGTAGCCGACAAATATTTATATATATATATATATATATATATCTTTTTAATTTATTTTAGCCAGTTTTCTCCATCATTCCTAGAGGTAAACTGAATAATTCCAAATCATCTACGTCAAAAATATAATTTAATATCAAAATATTTCTATATTTATTCGAAATTTTACTAGTCAAGTTCGCGCACATGCGCAGAATTCATTCGTATTCTTAGCATTGTGCATTTAGACCAGATTGGCACCGTATTTAAAATTTTACTGGAGAGTCGTAATGAGATTCTTAGACACTTCGGAAGCTCTCAAGGTACGAGGCCTGGTGGCACGATCGGTAGAGTGTAGCGCTCAGTTTTGCAGGTCTTCAGTTCGAAGCTCGAAGCCGACAAATATTTATATATATATATATATATTTTAATTTATTTTAGCCAATTTTCTCCATCATTCCTAGAGATAAATTGAATAATTGAAAATCATATACGTCAAAAATTGAATTTAATATCAAAATATTTCTATATTTATTCGAAATTTTACGAGTCAAGTTGACGCACATGCGCAGAATTCATTAGAATTCTTAGCATTGTGCTTTTAGACCAGATTGACACCGTATTTAAAATTTTAATGGACAGTAGTAATGAGATTCTAAGACACTTTAGAAGCTTTGAGGTTACGAGGCTTGGTGGTTAGATCGGTAGAGGGCAGCGCTCAGTTTTGCAGGTCTTCAGTTCGAGGCTCGAAGCCGACAATAATTTTTATATATATATATTTTTTTTTAATTTATTTTAGCCAGTTTTCTCCATCATTCCTAGGGATAAATTGAATAATTCCAAATCATCTACGTCAGAAATAGAATTTAATATCAAAATATTTCTATATTTATTCGAAATTTTACGAGTCAAGTTCGCGCACATGCGCAGAATTCATTGGTATTCTTAGCATTGTGCTTTTAGACCAGAATGACACCGTATTTAAAATTTTAGTGGAGAGTCGTAATGAGTTTCTTAGACACTTCAGAAGCTCTCAGGTTACGAGGTTTGGTGGCTGGATCGGTATAGTGTAGCGGTTTGTTTTGCAGGTCTTCAGTTCGAGGCCCCAAGACGACAAATATTTTAATATATTTTTCTTTTTTTTTTAAAATTTATTTTAGCCAGTTTTCTTCATCATTCCTAGAGATAAATTGAATAATTCCAAATCATTTACATCAAAAATAGAATTTAATATCCAAATATTTCTATCTTTATTCGAAATTTTACGAGTCTAGTTTGCGCACATGCGCAGAATTCATTCGTATTCTTAGCATTGTGCTTTCAGACCAGATTGACACCGTATTTAAAATTTTACTGGACCGACGTAATGAGATTCTTAGACACTTCAGAAGCTCTCAGGTTACGAGGCTTGGTGGCTGGATCGGTAGAGTGTAGCGCTCTGTTTTGCAGGTCTTCAGTTGGAGGCCCCAAGACCACAAATATTTTAATATATTTTTCTTTTTTTTTAAATTTATTTTAGCCAGTTTTCTTCATCATTCCTAGAGATGAATTGAATAATTCCAAATCATCTACGTCAAAAATAGAATTTAATATCAAAATATTTCTATATTTATTCGAAATTTTACGAGTCAAGTTGACGCACATGCGCAGAATTCATTAGAATTCTTAGCATTGTGCTTTTAGACCAGATTGACACCGTATTTAAAATTTTAATGGACAGTCGTAATGAGATTCTTAGACACTTTAGAAGCTTTCAGGTTACGAGGCTTGGTGGTTAGATCGGTAGAGGGTAGCGCTCAGTTTTGCAGGTCTTCAGTTCGAGGCTCGAAGCCGACAAATATTTTTATATATATATTTTTTTTAATTTATTTTAGCCAGTTTTCTCCATCATTCCTAGAGATAAATTGAATAATTCCAAATCATCTACGTCAGAAATAGAATTTAATATCAAAATATTTCTATATTTATTCGAAATTTTACGAGTTAAGTTCGCGCACATGCGCAGAATTCATTCGTATTCTTAGCATTGTGCTTTTAGGCCAGATTGACACCGTATTTAAAATTTTACTGGACAGTCGTAATGAGATTCTTAGACACTTCAGAAGCTCTCAGGTTACGAGGCTTGGTGGCTGGATCGGTAGAGTGTAGCGCTCTGTTTTACAGGTCTTCAGTTCGAGGCCCCAAGACGACAAATATTTTAATATATTTTTCTTTTTTTTTTTTTAATTTATTTTAGCCAGTTTTCTTCATCATTCCTAGAGATAAATTGAATAATTCCAAATCATTTACATCAAAAATAGAATTTAATATCCAAATATTTCTATCTTTATTCGAAATTTTACGAGTCTAGTTTGCGCACATGCGCAGAATTCATTCGTATTCTTAGCATTGTGCTTTTAGACCAGATTGACACCGTATTTAAAATTTTACTGGACCGACGTAATGAGATTCTTAGACACTTCAGAAGCTCTCAGGTTACGAGGCTTGTTGGCTGGATCGGTAGAGTGTAGCGCTCTGTTTTGCAGGTCTTCAGTTCGAGGCCCCAAGACGACAAATATTTTAATATATTTTTCTTTTTTTTAAAATTTATTTTAGCCAGTTTTCTTCATCATTCCTAGAGATGAATTGAATAATTCCAAATCATCTACGTCAAAAATAGAATTTAATATCAAAATATTTCTATATTTATTCGAAATTTTACGAGTCAAGTTGACGCACATGCGCAGAATTCATTAGAATTCTTAGCATTGTGCTTTTAGACCAGATTGACACCGTATTTAAAATTTTAATGGACAGTCGTAATGAGATTCTTAGACACTTTAGAAGCTTTCAGGTTACGAGGCTTGGTGGTTAGATCGGTAGAGGGTAGCGCTCAGTTTTGCAGGTCTTCAGTTCGAGGCTCGAAGCCGACAAATATTTTTATATATATATTTTTTTTAAATTTATTTTAGCCAGTTTTCTCCATCATTCCTAGAGATAAATTGAATAATTCCAAATCATCTACGTCAGAAATAGAATTTAATATCAAAATATTTCTATATTTATTCGAAATTTTACGAGTTAAGTTCGCGCACATGCGCAGAATTCATTCGTATTCTTAGCATTGTGCTTTTAGGCCAGATTGACACCGTATTTAAAATTTTACTGGACAGTCGTAATGAGATTCTTAGACACTTCAGAAGCTCTCAGGTTACGAGGCTTGGTGGCTGGATCGGTAGAGTGTAGCGCTCTGTTTTACAGGTCTTCAGTTCGAGGTCCCAAGACGACAATAATTTTTATATATTTTTCTTCTTTTTTTTTTTAAATTTATTTTAGCCAGTTTTCTTCATCATTCCTAGAGATAAATTGAATAATTCCAAATCATCTACGTCAAAAATAGAATTTAATATCAAAATATTTCTATATTTATTCGAAATTTTACGAGTCAAGTTCGCACACATGAGGCAGAATTCATTCGTATTCTTAGCATTGTGCTTTTAGACCAGATTGACACCGTATTTAAAATTTTACTTTACAGTCGTAATGAGATTCTTAGACACTTCAGAAGCTCTCGGGTTACGAGTCTTGGTGGCTCGATCGGTAGAGGGTCGCGCTTAGTTTTGCAGGTTTTAAGTTCGAGGCTCGTAGCCGACAAATATTTATATATATATATATATCTTTTTAATTTATTTTAGCCAGTTTTGTCCATCATTCCTAGAGGTAAACTGAGTAATTCCAAATCATCTACGTCAAAAATAGAATTTAATATCAAAATATTTCTATATTTATTCGAAATTTTACTTTATAAGTTCGCGCACATGCGCAGAATTCATTCGTATTCTTAGCATTGTGCATTTAGACCAGATTGACAGCGTATTTAAAATTTTAATGGACAGTCGTAATGAGATTCTTAGACACTTTAGAAGCTTTCAGGTTACGAGGTTTGGTGGTCAGATCGGTAGAGGGTAGCGCTCAGTTTTGCAGTTTTTCAGTTCGAGGCTCGAAGCCGACAAATATTTATATATATATATATTTTTTAATTTATTTTAGCCAGTTTTCTCCATCATTCCTAGAGAAAAATTGAATAATTCCAAATCATCTACGTCAGAAATAGAATTTAATATCAAAATATTTCTATATTTTATCGAAATTTTACTAGTCAAGTTCGCGCACATGCGCAGAATTCATTCCTATTCTTAGCATTGTGCATTTAGACCAGATTGGCACCGTATTTAAAATTTTACTGGAGAGTCGTAATGAGATTCTTAGACACTTCGGAAGCTCTCAAGTTACGACGCTTGGTGGTTAGATCGGTAGAGGGTAGCGCTCAGTTTTGCAGGTCTTCAGTTCGAGGCTCGAAGCCGACAGATATTTTTATATATATTTTTTTTTAAATTTATTTTAGCCAGTTTTCTACATCATTCCTAGAGATAAATTGAATAATTGAAACTCATATACGTCAAAAATAGAATTTAATATCAAAATATTTCTATATTTATTCGAGATTTTACGAGTCAAGTTCGCGCACATGCGCAGAATTCATTCGTATTCTTAGCATTGTGCTTTTAGACCAGATTGACACCGTAATTAAAATTGTACTGGACAGTCGTAATGAGATTCTTAGACCCTTCAGAAGCTCTCAGGTTACGAGGCTTGGTGGCTGGATCGGTAGAGTGGAGCGCTCTGTTTTGCAGGTCTTCAGTTCGAGGCCCCAAGACGACAAATATTTTAATATATTTTTCTTTTTTTTTAAATATATTTTAGCCAGTTTTCTTCATCATTCCTAGAGATAAATTGAATAATTCCATATCATCTACGTCAAAAATAGAATTTAATATCAAAATATTTCTATATTTAATCGAAATTTTACGAGTCTAGTTCGCGCACATGCGCAGAATTCATTCGTATTCTTAGCATTGTGCATTTAGACCAGATTGGCACCGTATTTAAAATTTTACTGGAGAGTGGTAATGAGATTCTTAGACACTTCGGAAGCTCTCAAGTTACGAGGCTTGGTGGCTCGATCGGTAGAGTGTAGCGCTTAGTTTTGCAGGTCTTCAGTTCCAGGCTCGAAGCCGACAAATATTTTTTTATATATATATTTTTCTTTTTTAATTTATTTTAGCCAATTTTCTCCATCATTCCTAGAGATAAATTGAATAATTCCAAATCATCTAAGTCAGAAATAGAATTTAATATCAAAATATTTCTATATTTATTCGAAATTTTACGAGTCTAGTTTGCGCACATGTGCAGAATTCATTCGTATTCTTAGCATTGTGCTTTTAGACCAGATTGACACCGTATTTAAAATTTTAGTGGAGAGTCGTAATGAGTTTCTTAGACACTTCAGAAACTCTCAGGTTACGAGGCTTGGTAGCTCGATCGGTAGAGTGTAGCGCTTAGTTTTGCAGGTCTTCAGTTCGAGGCTCGAAGCCGACAATAATTTTTATATATTTTTTTTTTTTTAAATTTATTTTAGCCAGTTTTCTCCATCATTCCTAGAGATAAACTGAATAATTCCAAATCATCTACGTCAAAAATAGAATTTAATATCAAAATATTTCTATATTTATTCGAAATTTTACGAGTCAAGTTCGCGCACATGAGGCAGAATTCATTCGTATTCTTAGCATTGTGCTTTTAGACCAGATTGACACCGTATTTAAAATTTTACTGGACAGTCGTAATGAGATTCTTAGACACTTCAGAAGCTCTCGGGTTACGAGTCTTGGTGGCTCGATCGGTAGAGGGTCGGGCTTAGTTTTGCAGGTTTTCAGTTCGAGGCTCGTAGCCGACAAATATTTATATATATATATATGTCTTTTTAATTTATTTTAGCCAGTTTTGTCCATCATTAATAGGGGTAAACTGAGTAATTCCAAATCATCTACGTCAAAAATAGAATTTAATATCAAAATATTTCTATATTTATTCGAAATTTTACTTGTTAAGTTCGCGCACATGCGCAGAATTCATTGGTATTCTTAGCATTGTGCTTTTAGACCAGAATGACACCGTATTTAAAATTTTAGTGGAGAGTCGTAATGAGATTCTTAGACACTTAAGAAGCTCTCAGGTTACGAGGCTTGGTAGTTGGATCGGTAGAGTGTAGCGCTTAGTTTTGCAGGTCTTCAGTTCGAGGCTCGAAGCCGACAAATATTTTTATACATATATATTTTTAATTTATTTTAGCCAGTTTTCTCCATCATTCCTAGAGATAAACTGAATAATTCCAAATCATCTACGTCAAAAATAGAATTTAATATCAAAATATTTCTATATTTATTCGAAATTTTACGAGTCAAGTTGACGCACATGCGCAGAATTCATTAGAATTCTTAGCATTGTGCTTTTAGACCAGATTTACACCGTATTTAAAATTTTAATGGACAGTCGTAATGAGATTCTTAGACACTTTAGAAGCTTTCAGGTTACGAGGTTTGGTGGTCAGATCGGTAGAGGGTTGCGCTCAGTTTTGCAGTTCTTCAGTTCGAGGCTCGAAGCCGACAAATATTTATATATATATATATTTTTTAATTTATTTTAGCCAGTTTTCTCCATCATTCCTAGAGATAAATTGAATAATTCCAAATCATCTACGTCAGAAATAGAATTTAATATCAAAATATTTCTATATTTATTCGAAATTTTACTAGTCAAGTTCGCGCACATGCGCAGAATTCATTCGTATTCTTAGCATTGTGCTTTTAGACCAGATTGACACCGTATTTAAAATTGTACTGGACAGTCGTAATGAGATTCTTAGACCCTTCAGAAGCTCTCAGGTTACGAGGCTTGGTGGCTGGATCAGTAGAGTGTAGTGCTTAGTTTTGCAGGTCTTCAGTTCGTGGCTCGAAGCCGACGAATATTTATATATATATATACATATTTTAATTTATTTTAGCCAGTTTCCTCCATCATTCCTAGAGATAAATTGAATAATTCCAAATCATATACATCAAAAATAGAATTTAATATCAAAATATTTCTATATTTATTCGAAATTTTACGAGTCAAGTTCGCGCACATGCGCAGAATTCATTCCTATTCTTAGCATTGTGCATTTAGACCAGATTGGCACCGTATTAAAAATTTTACTGGAGAGTCGTAATGAGAATCTTAGACACTTCAGAATCTCTTAGGTTACGAGGCTTGGTGGCTGGATCGGTAGAGTGTACAACTTAGTTTTGCAGGTCTTCAGTTCGAGGCGCGAAGCCGACAAATATTTATATATATATATATATATTTTTAAATTTATTTTAGCCAGTTTTCTCCATCATTCCTAGAGATAAATTGAATAATTGAAAATCATATACGTCAAAAATTGAATTTAATATCAAAATATTTCTATATTTATTCGAAATTTTACGAGTCAAGTTCGCGCACATGCGCAGAATTCATTCCTATTCTTAGCATTGTGCATTTAGACCAGATATGCACCGTATTTAAAATTTTACTGGAGAGTCGTAATGAGATTCTTAGACACTTCGGAAGCTCTCAAGTTACGACGCTTGGTGGTTAGATCGGTAGAGGGTAGCGCTCAGTTTTGCAGGTCTTCAGTTCGAGGCTCGAAGCCGACAGATATTTTTATATATATTTTTTTTAAATTTATTTTAGCCAGTTTTCTACATCATTCCTAGAGATAAATTGAATAATTGAAACTCATATACGTCAAAAATAGAATTTAATATCAAAATATTTCTATATTTATTCGAGATTTTACGAGTCAAGTTCTCGCACATGCGCAGATTTCATTCGTATTCTTAGCATTGTGCTTTTAGACCAGATTGACACCGTATCTAAAATTTTACTGGAGAGTCGTAATGAGATTTTTAGACACTTCGGAAGCTCTCAGGTTACGAGGCTTGGTGGCTCCATCGTTAGAGTGTAGCGCTTAGTTTTGCAGGTCTTCAGTTCGAGGCTCGAAGCAGACAAATATTTTTATACATATATATTTTTAATTTATTTTAGCCAGTTTTCTCCATCATTCCTAGAGATAAACTGAATAATTCCAAATCATCTACGTCAGAAATAGAATTTAATATCAAAATATTTCTATACTTATTCGAAATTTTACGAGTCAAGTTCGCGCACATGCGCGGAAATCATTCGTATTCTTAGCATTGTGCTTTGAGACCAGATTGACACCGTATTTAAAATTTTACTGGACAGTTGTAATGAGATTCTTAGACACTTCGGAAGCTCTCAGGTTATGAGGCTTCGTGGCTGGATCGGTAGAGTGTAGCGCTCTGTTTTGCAGGTCTTCAGTTCGAGGCCCAAGACGACAAATTTTTTAATATATTTTTCTTTTTTTTTTTTAAATTTATTTTACCCAGTTTTCTTCATCATTCCTAGAGATAAATTGAATAATTCCAAATCATCTACGTCAAAAATAGAATTTAATATCAAAATATTTCTATATTTATTCGAAATTTTACGAGTCTAGTTTGCGCACATGCGCACAATTCATTCGTATTCTTAGCATTGTGCTTTAAGACCAGATTGACACCGTATTTAAAATTTTACTGGACAGTCGTAATGAAACTCTTAGACCCTTCAGAAGCCCTCAGGTTACGAGGCTTGGTGGCTGGATCGGTAGAGTGTAGCGCTTAGTTTTGCAGGTCTTCAGTTCGTGGCTCGAAGTCGACGAATATTTATATATATATACATATTTTAATTTATTTTAGCCAGTTTTCTCCATTATTCCAAGTGATAAACTTAATAATTCCAAATCATCTACGTCAGAAATAGAATTTAATATCAAAATATTTCTATATTTATTCGAAATTTTACTAGTCAAGTTCGCGCACATGCGCAGAATTCATTCCTATTCTTAGCATTGTGCATTTAGACCAGATTGGCACCGTATTAAAAATTTTACTGGAGAGTCGTAATGAGAATCTTAGACACTTCAGAATCTCTTAGGTTACGAGGCTTGGTGGCTGGATCGGTAGAGTGTACAACTTAGTTTTGCAGGTCTTCAGTTCGAGGCGCGAAGCCGACAAATATTTATATATATATATATATATTTTTAAATTTATTTTAGCCAGTTTTCTCCATCATTCCTAGAGATAAATTGAATAATTGAAAATCATATACGTCAAAAATTGAATTTAATATCAAAATATTTCTATATTTATTCGAAATTTTACGAGTCAAGTTCGCGCACATGCGCAGAATTCATTCCTATTCTTAGCATTGTGCATTTAGACCAGATATGCACCGTATTTAAAATTTTACTGGAGAGTCGTAATGAGATTCTTAGACACTTCGGAAGCTCTCAAGTTACGACGCTTGGTGGTTAGATCGGTAGAGGGTAGCGCTCAGTTTTGCAGGTCTTCAGTTCGAGGCTCGAAGCCGACAGATATTTTTATATATATTTTTTTTAAATTTATTTTAGCCAGTTTTCTACATCATTCCTAGAGATAAATTGAATAATTGAAACTCATATACGTCAAAAATAGAATTTAATATCAAAATATTTCTATATTTATTCGAGATTTTACGAGTCAAGTTCTCGCACATGCGCAGATTTCATTCGTATTCTTAGCATTGTGCTTTTAGACCAGATTGACACCGTATCTAAAATTTTACTGGAGAGTCGTAATGAGATTTTTAGACACTTCGGAAGCTCTCAGGTTACGAGGCTTGGTGGCTCCATCGTTAGAGTGTAGCGCTTAGTTTTGCAGGTCTTCAGTTCGAGGCTCGAAGCAGACAAATATTTTTATACATATATATTTTTAATTTATTTTAGCCAGTTTTCTCCATCATTCCTAGAGATAAACTGAATAATTCCAAATCATCTACGTCAGAAATAGAATTTAATATCAAAATATTTCTATACTTATTCGAAATTTTACGAGTCAAGTTCGCGCACATGCGCGGAAATCATTCGTATTCTTAGCATTGTGCTTTGAGACCAGATTGACACCGTATTTAAAATTTTACTGGACAGTTGTAATGAGATTCTTAGACACTTCGGAAGCTCTCAGGTTATGAGGCTTCGTGGCTGGATCGGTAGAGTGTAGCGCTCTGTTTTGCAGGTCTTCAGTTCGAGGCCCAAGACGACAAATTTTTTAATATATTTTTCTTTTTTTTTTTTAAATTTATTTTACCCAGTTTTCTTCATCATTCCTAGAGATAAATTGAATAATTCCAAATCATCTACGTCAAAAATAGAATTTAATATCAAAATATTTCTATATTTATTCGAAATTTTACGAGTCTAGTTTGCGCACATGCGCACAATTCATTCGTATTCTTAGCATTGTGCTTTAAGACCAGATTGACACCGTATTTAAAATTTTACTGGACAGTCGTAATGAAACTCTTAGACCCTTCAGAAGCCCTCAGGTTACGAGGCTTGGTGGCTGGATCGGTAGAGTGTAGCGCTTAGTTTTGCAGGTCTTCAGTTCGTGGCTCGAAGTCGACGAATATTTATATATATATACATATTTTAATTTATTTTAGCCAGTTTTCTCCATTATTCCAAGTGATAAACTTAATAATTCCAAATCATCTACGTCAGAAATAGAATTTAATATCAAAATATTTCTATATTTATTCGAAATTTTACTAGTCAAGTTCGCGCACATGCGCAGAATTCATTCGTATTCTTAGCATTGTGCATTTAGACCAGATTGGCACCGTATTTAAAATTTTAGTGGAGAGTCGTAATGAAATTCTTAGACACTTCGGAAGCTCTCAAGTTACGACGCTTAGTGGCTCGATCGGTAGAGTGTAGCGCTTAGTTTTGCAGGCCTTCAGTTCGAGGGTCGAAGCCGACAAATATTTTTATATATATATATATATATATATATATATATATATATATATATATATATATATATATATATATTTCTTTTTTAATTTATTTTAGCCAATTTTCTCCATCATTCCTAGAGATAAATTGAATAATTGAAAATCATATACGTTAAAAATTCAATTTAATATCAAATTATTTCTATATTTATTCGAAATTTTACGAGTCAAGTTGACGCACCTGCGCAGAATTCATTAGAATTCTTAGCATTGTGCTTTTAGACCAGATTGACACCGTATTTAAAATTTTAATGGACAGTCGTAATGAGATTCTTAGACACTTTAGAAGCTTTCAGGTTACGAGGTTTGGTGGTCAGATCGGTAGAGGGTAGCGCTCAGTTTTGCAGGTGTTCAGTTCGAGGCTCGAAGCCGACAAATATTTTTATATATATATATATATATTTTAATTTATTTTAGCCAGTTTTCTCCATCATTCCTAGAGATAAATTGAATAATTCCAAATCATCTACGTCAGAAATAGAATTTAATATCAAAATATTTCTATATTTATTCGAAATTTTTCTAGTCAAGTTCGCGCACATGCGCAGAATTCATTCCTATTCTTAGCATTGTGCATTTAGACCAGATTGGCACCGTATTTAAAATTTTACTGGAGAGTCGTAATGAGATTCTTAGACACTTCGGAAGCTCTCAAGTTACGACGCTTGGTGGTTAGATCGGTAGATGGTAGCGCTCAGTTTTGCAGGTCTTCAGTTCGAGGCTCGAAGCCGACAAATATTTTTATATATATTTTTTTAATTTATTTTAGCCAGTTTTCTACATCATTCCTAGAGATAAATTGAATAATTGAAACTCATCTACGTCAGAAATAGAATTTAATATCAAAGTATTTCTATATTAATACGAAATTTTACGAGTCTAGTTCACGCACATGCGCAGAATTCATTCGTATTCTTAGCATTCTGCTTTGCGACCAGATTGACACCGTATTTAAAATGTTACTGGACAGTCGTAATGAAACTCTTAGACCCTTCAGAAGCCCTCAGGTTACGAGGCTTGGTGGCTGGATCGGTAGAGTGTAGCGCTTAGTTTTGCAGGTCTTCAGTTCGTGGCTCGAAGCCGACGAATATTTATATATATATACATATTTTAATTTATTTTAGCCAGTTTCCTCCATCATTCCTAGAGATAAATTGAATAATTCCAAATCATCTACGTCAGAAATAGAATTTAATATCAAAATATTTCTATATTTATTCGAAATTTTACGAGTCAAGTTCGCGCAAATGCGCAGAATTCATTCGTATTCTTAGCATTGTGCATTTAGACCAGATTGGCACCGTATTTAAAATTTTACTGGAGAGTCGTAATGAGATTCCTAGACACTTCGGAAGCTCTCAAGTTACGACGCTTGGTGGCTCGATCGGTAGAGTGTAGCGCTTAGTTTTGCAGGTCTTCAGTTCGAGGGTCGAAGCCGACAAATATTTTTATATATATATATATATATTTTTCTTTTTTAATTTATTTTAGCCAATTTTCTCCATCATTCCTAGAGATAAATTGAATAATTGAAAATCATATACGTTAAAAATTGAATTTAATATCAAAATATTTCTATATTTATTCGAAATTTTACGAGTCAAGTTGACGCACATGCGCAGAATTCATTAGAATTCTTAGCATTGTGCTTTTAGACCAGATTGACACCGTATTTAAAATTTTAATGGACAGTCGTAATGAGATTCTTAGACACTTTAGAAGCTTTCAGGTTATGAGGCTTGGTGGTCAGATCGGTAGAGGGTAGCGCTCAGTTTTGCAGGTCTTCAGTTCGAGGCTCGAAGCCGACAAATATATATATATATATATATATTAATTTATTTTAGCCAGTTTTCTCCATCATTCCTAGAGATAAATTGAATAATTCCAAATCACCTACGTCAGAAATAGAATTTAATATCAAATTATTTCTATACTTATTCGGAATTTTACGAGTCAAGTTGACATACATGCGCAGAATTCATTGGTATTCTTAGCATTGTGCTTTTAGACCAGAATGACACCGTATTTAAAATTTTAGTGGAGAGTCGTAATGAGTTTCTTAGACACTTCAGAAGCTCTCAAGTTACGAGGCTTGGTGGCTCCATCGTTAGAGTGTATTGCTTAGTTTTGCAGGTCTTCAGTTCGAGGCTCGAAGCCGACAAATATTTTATTCATATATATTTTTAATTTATTTTAGCCAGTTTTCTCCATCATTCCTAGAGATAAATTGAATAATTCCAAATCATCTACGTCAGAAATAGAATTTAATATCAAAATATTTCTATATTTATTCGAAATTTTACGAGTCAAGTTGACGCACATGCGCAGAATTGATTAGAATTCTTAGCATTCTGCTTTTAGACCAGATTGACACCGTATTTAAAATTTTAATGGACAGTCGTAATGAGATTCTTAGACACTTTAGAAGTTTTCAGGTTACGAGGGTTGGTGGTTAGATCGGTAGAGGTTAGAGCACAGTTTTGCAGGTCTTCAGTTCGAGCCTCGAAGCCGACAAATATTTTTATATATATATATTTTTTTAATTTATTTTAGCCAGTTTTCTCCATCATTCCTAGAGATAAATTGAATAATTCCAAATCATCTACGTCAGAAATAGTATTTAATATCAAAATATTTCTATATTTATTCGAAATTTTACGAGTCAAGTCCGCGCACATGCGCAGAATTCATTAGTATTCTTAGCATTGTGCTTTTAGACCAGAATGACACCGTATTTAAAATTTTAGTGGAGAGTCGTAATCAGTTTCTTAGACACTTCAGAAGCACTCAGATTACGAGGCTTGGTAGGTAGATCGGTAGAGTGTAGCGTTTGTTTTGCAGGTCTTCAGTTCGAGGCTCGAAGCCGACATATTTTTATATACATATATATTTTTAATTTATTTTAGAAAGTTTTCTCCATCATTCCTAGAGATAAACTGAATAATTCCAAATCATCTACGTCAAAAATAGAATTTAATATCAAAATATTTCTATATTTATTCGGAATTTTACGAGTCAAGTTCGCGCAAATGCGCAGAATTCATTCGTATTCTTAGCATTGTGCTTTTAGACCAGATTGACACCGTATTTAAAATTTTACTGGACAGTCGTAATGAGATTCTTAGACACTTCAGAAGCTCTCTGGTTACGAGGCTTGGTGGCTCGATCGGTAGAGTGTAGCGCTTAGTTTTGCAGGTCTTCAGTTCGAGGCTCGAAGCCGACAAATATTTTTATACATATATATTTTTAATTTATTTTAGCCAGTTTTCTCCATCATTCCAAGTGATAAACTGAATAATTCCAAATAATCTACGTCAGAAATAGAATTTAATATCAAAATATTTCTATATTTATTCGAAATTTTACTAGTCAAGTTCGCGCACATGCGCAGAATTCATTCGTATTCTTAGCATTGTGCATTTAGACCAGATTGGCACCGTATTTAAAATTTTACTGGAGAGTCGTAATGAGATTCTTAGACACTTCGGAAGCTCTCAAGTTACGACGCTTGGTGGCTCGATCGGTAGAGTGTAGCGCTTAGTTTTGCAGGTCTTCAGTTCGAGGGTCGAAGCCGACAAATATTTTTTTATATATATATATATATATTTTTTCTTTTTTAATTTATTTTAGCCAATTTTCTCCATCATTCCTAGAGATAAATTGAATAATTGAAAATCATATACGTTAAAAATTGAATTTAATATCAAAATATTTCTATATTTATTCGAAATTTTACGAGTCAAGTTGACGCACATGCGCAGAATTCATTAGAATTCTTAGCATTGTGCTTTTAGACCAGATTGACACCGTATTTAAAATTTTACTAGACAGTCGTAATGAGATTCTTAGACACTTCAGAAGCTCTCGGGTTACGAGGCTTGGTGGCTCGATCGGTAGAGGGTCGCGCTTAGTTCTGCAGGTTTTCAGTTCGAGGCTCGAAGCCGACAAATATTTTTATACATATATATTTTTAATTTATTTTACCCAGTTTTCTCCATCATTCCAAGTGATAAGTTGAATAATTCCAAATCATCTACGTCAGAAATAGAATTTAATATCAAAATATTTCTATATTTATTCGAAATTTTACTAGTTAAGTTCGCGCACATGCGCAGAATTCATTCGTATTCTTAGCATTGTGCATTTAGACCAGATTGGCACCGTATTTAAAATTTTACTGGAGAGTCGTAATGAGATTCTTAGACACTTCGGAAGCTCACAAGTTACGACGCTTGGTGGCTCGATCGTTAGAGTGTAGCGCTTAGTTTTGCAGGTCTTCAGTTCGAGGCTCGAAGCCGACAAATATTAATATATATATTTTTTTATTTTCTTTTTTAATTTATTTTAGCCAATTTTCTCCATCATTCCTAGAGATAAATTGAATAATTGAAAATCATATACGTCAAAAATTGAATTTAATATCAAAATATTTCTATATTTATTCGAAATTTTACGAGTCAAGTTGACGCACATGCGCAGAATTCATTAGAATTCTTAGCATTGTGCTTTTAGACCAGATTGACACCGTATTTAAAATTTTACTGGACAGTCGTAATGAGATTCTTAGACACTTCAGAAGCTCTCGGGTTACGAGGCTTGGTGGTTCGATCGGTAGAGTGTAGCGCTTAGTTTTGCAGGTCTTCAGTTCGAGGCTCGAAGCCGACATATTCTTTTATACATATATATTTTTAATTTATTTTAGCCAGTTTTCTCCATCATTCCTAGAGATAAACTGAATAATTCCAAATCATCTACGTGAAAAATAGAATTTAATATCAAAATATTTCTATATTTATTCGAAATTTTACTAGTCAAGTTCGCGCACATGCGCAGAATTTATTCGTATTCTTAGAATTGTGCTTTTAGACCAGATTGACACCGTATTTAAAATTTTACTGGAGAGTCGTAATGAGATTCTTAGACACTTCGGAAGCTCACAAGTTACGACGCTTCTTGGCTCGATCGTTAGAGTGTAGCGCTTAGTTTTGCAGGTCTTCAGTTCGAGGCTCGAAGCCAACAAATATTAATGTATATTTTTTTTTTATTTTTTTTTAATTTATTTTAGCCAATTTTCTCCATCATTCCTAGAGATAAATTGAATAATTGAAAATAATATACGTCAAAAATTGAATTTAATATCAAAATATTTCTATATTTATTCGAAATTTTACGAGTCAAGTTGACGCACATGATCCGAATTCATTAGAATTCTTAGCATTGTGCTTTTAGACCAGATTGACACCGTATTTAAAATTTTAATGGACAGTCGTAATGAGATTCTTAGACACTTTAGAAGCTTTCAGAAGCTTTCATGAGCAGAATTCGTTAGTATTCTTTGCATTGTGCTTTTAGACCAGAATGACACCGTATTTAAAATTTTAGTGGACAGTCGTAATGAGTTTCTTAGACACTTCAGAAGCTCTCAGGTTACGAGGCTTGGTAGTTGGATCGGTAGAGTGTAGCGCTTAGTTTTGCAGGTCTTCAGTTCGAGGCTCGAAGCCGACAAATATTAATATATATATATTTTTTTTTTATTTTTTAATTTATTTTAGCCAATTTTCTCCATCATTCCTAGAGATAAATTGAATAATTGAAAATCATATACGTCAAAAATTGAATTTAATATCAAAATATTTCTATATTTATTCGAAATTTTACGAGTCAAGTTGACGCACATGCGCAGAATTCATTAGAATTCTTAGCATTGTGCTTTTAGACCAGATTGACACCGTATTTAAAATTTTAATGGACAGTCGTAATGAGATTCTTAGACACTTTAGAAGCTTTCAGATTACGAGGCTTGGTGGTTAGATAGGTAGAGGTTAGAGCACAGTTTTGCAGGTCTTCAGTTCGAGCCTCGAAGCCGACAAATATTTATATATATATATATTTTTTAATTTATTTTAGCCAGTTTTCTCCATCATTCCTAGAGATAAATTGAATAATTCCAAATCATCTACGTCAGAAATAGGATTTAATATCAGAATATTTCTATACTTATTCGAAATTTTACGAGTGAAGTTCGCGTACATGCGCAGAATTCATTAGTATTCTTTGCATTGTGCTTTTAGACCAGAATGACACCGTATTTAAAATTTTAGTGGAGAGTCGTAATCAGTTTCTTAAACACTTCAGAAGCACTCAGATTACGAGGCTTGGTAGCTAGATCGGTAGAGTGTAGAGCTTAGTTTTGCGGGTCTTCAGTTCGAGGCTCGAAGCCGACATATTTTTTTATACATATATATTTTTAATTTATTTTAGCCAGCTTTCTCCATCATTCCTAGAGATAAACTGAATAATTCCAAATCATCTACGTCAAAAATAGAATTTAATATCAAAATATTTCTATATTTATTCGAAATTTTACGAGTCAAGTTCGCGCACATGCGCAGAATTCATTCGTATTCTTAGCATTGTGCTTTTAGACCAGATTGACACCGTATTTAAAATTTTACTAGACAGTCGTAATGAGATTCTTAGACACTTCAGAAGCTCTCAGGTTACGAGGCTTGGTGGCTCGCTCGGTAGAGGGTCGCGCTTAGTTCTGCAGGTTTTCAGTTCGAGGCTCGAAGCCGACAAATATTTATATATATATATATTTTTTTTAATTTGTTTTAGCCAATTTTCTCCATCATTCCTAGAGATAAATTGAATAATTGAAAATCATATATGTCAAAAATTAAATTTAATATCAAACTATTTCTATATTTATTCGAAATTTTACGAGTCAAGTTGACGCACATGCGCAGAATTCATTAGAATTCTTAGCATTGTGCTTTTAGACCAGATTGACACCGTATTTAAAATTTTAATGGACAGTCGTAATGAGATTCTTAGACACTTTAGAAGCTTTCACATTACGAGGCTTGGTGGTTAGATCGGTAGAGGTTAGAGCACAGTTTTGCAGGTCTTCAGTTCGAGCCTCGAAGCCGACAAATATTTATATATATATATATATATATTTTAATTTATTTTAGCCAGTTTTCTCCATCATTCCTAGAGATAAATTGAATAATTCCAAATCATCTACGTCAGAAATAGGATTTAATATCAGAATATTTCTATACTTATTCGAAATTTTACGAGTCAAGTTCGCGTACATGCGCAGAATTCATTAGTATTCTTTGCATTGTGCTTTTAGACCAGAATGACACCGTATTTAAAATTTTAGTGGAGAGTCGTAATCAGTTTCTTAGACACTTCAGAACCACTCAGATTACGAGGCTTGGTAGCTAGATCGGTAGAGTGTAGCGCTTAGTTTTGCGGGTCTTCAGTTCGAGGCTCGAAGCCGACATATTTTTTTATACATATATATTTTTAATTTATTTTAGCCAGTTTTCTCCATCATTCCTAGAGATAAACTGAATAATTCCAAATCATCTACGTCAAAAATAGAATTTAATATCAAAATATTTCTATATTTATTCGAAATTTTACGAGTCAATTTTGCGCACATGCGCAGAATTCATTCGTATTCTTAGCATTGTGCTTTTAGACCAGATTGACACCGTATTTAAAATTTTACTAGACAGTCGTAATGAGATTCTTAGACACTTCAGAAGCTCTCAGGTTACGAGGCTTGGTGGCTCGCTCGGTAGAGGGTCGCGCTTAGTTCTGCAGGTTTTCAGTTCGAGGCTCGAAGCCGACAAATATTTATATATATATATATATATATTTAATTTATTTTAGTCAGTTTTCTCCATCATTCCTAGAGGTTAACTGAATAATTCAAAATCATCTACGTCAAAAATATAATTTAATATCAAAATATTTCTATATTTATTCGAAGATTTACGAGTCAAGTTCGCGCACATGCGCAGAATTTATTCGTATTCTTAACATTGTGCTTTTAGACCAGATTGACACCGTATTTAAAATTTTACTGGAGAGTCGTAATGAGATTCTTAGACACTTCGGAAGCTCACAAGTTACGACGCTTGGTGGCTCGATCGTTAGAGTGTAGCGCTTAGTTTTGCAGGTCTTCAGTTCGAGGCTCGAAGCCGACAAATATTAATATATATATTTTTTTATTTTCTTTTTTAATTTATTTTAGCCAATTTTCTCCATCATTCCTAGAGATAAATTGAATAATTGAAAATCATATACGTTAAAAATTGAATTTAATATCAAAATATTTCTATATTTATTCGAAATTTTACGAGTCAAGTTGACGCACATGCGCAGAATTCATTAGAATTCTTAGCATTGTGCTTTTAGACCAGATTGACACCGTATTTAAAATTTTACTAGACAGTCGTAATGAGATTCTTAGACACTTCAGAAGCTCTCGGGTTACGAGGCTTGGTGGCTCGATCGGTAGAGGGTCGCGCTTAGTTCTGCAGGTTTTCAGTTCGAGGCTCGAAGCCGACAAATATTTTTATACATATATATTTTTAATTTATTTTACCCAGTTTTCTCCATCATTCCAAGTGATAAGTTGAATAATTCCAAATCATCTACGTCAGAAATAGAATTTAATATCAAAATATTTCTATATTTATTCGAAATTTTACTAGTTAAGTTCGCGCACATGCGCAGAATTCATTCGTATTCTTAGCATTGTGCATTTAGACCAGATTGGCACCGTATTTAAAATTTTACTGGAGAGTCGTAATGAGATTCTTAGACACTTCGGAAGCTCACAAGTTACGACGCTTGGTGGCTCGATCGTTAGAGTGTAGCGCTTAGTTTTGCAGGTCTTCAGTTCGAGGCTCGAAGCCGACAAATATTAATATATATATTTTTTTATTTTCTTTTTTAATTTATTTTAGCCAATTTTCTCCATCATTCCTAGAGATAAATTGAATAATTGAAAATCATATACGTCAAAAATTGAATTTAATATCAAAATATTTCTATATTTATTCGAAATTTTACGAGTCAAGTTGACGCACATGCGCAGAATTCATTAGAATTCTTAGCATTGTGCTTTTAGACCAGATTGACACCGTATTTAAAATTTTACTGGACAGTCGTAATGAGATTCTTAGACACTTCAGAAGCTCTCGGGTTACGAGGCTTGGTGGTTCGATCGGTAGAGTGTAGCGCTTAGTTTTGCAGGTCTTCAGTTCGAGGCTCGAAGCCGACATATTCTTTTATACATATATATTTTTAATTTATTTTAGCCAGTTTTCTCCATCATTCCTAGAGATAAACTGAATAATTCCAAATCATCTACGTGAAAAATAGAATTTAATATCAAAATATTTCTATATTTATTCGAAATTTTACTAGTCAAGTTCGCGCACATGCGCAGAATTTATTCGTATTCTTAGAATTGTGCTTTTAGACCAGATTGACACCGTATTTAAAATTTTACTGGAGAGTCGTAATGAGATTCTTAGACACTTCGGAAGCTCACAAGTTACGACGCTTCTTGGCTCGATCGTTAGAGTGTAGCGCTTAGTTTTGCAGGTCTTCAGTTCGAGGCTCGAAGCCAACAAATATTAATATATATTTTTTTTTTTATTTTTTTTTAATTTATTTTAGCCAATTTTCTCCATCATTCCTAGAGATAAATTGAATAATTGAAAATAATATACGTCAAAAATTGAATTTAATATCAAAATATTTCTATATTTATTCGAAATTTTACGAGTCAAGTTGACGCACATGCGCCGAATTCATTAGAATTCTTAGCATTGTGCTTTTAGACCAGATTGACACCGTATTTAAAATTTTAATGGACAGTCGTAATGAGATTCTTAGACACTTTAGAAGCTTTCAGAAGCTTTCATGAGCAGAATTCGTTAGTATTCTTTGCATTGTGCTTTTAGACCAGAATGACACCGTATTTAAAATTTTAGTGGACAGTCGTAATGAGTTTCTTAGACACTTCAGAAGCTCTCAGGTTACGAGGCTTGGTAGTTGGATCGGTAGAGTGTAGCGCTTAGTTTTGCAGGTCTTCAGTTCGAGGCTCGAAGCCGACAAATATTAATATATATATATTTTTTTTTTATTTTTTAATTTATTTTAGCCAATTTTCTCCATCATTCCTAGAGATAAATTGAATAATTGAAAATCATATACGTCAAAAATTGAATTTAATATCAAAATATTTCTATATTTATTCGAAATTTTACGAGTCAAGTTGACGCACATGCGCAGAATTCATTAGAATTCTTAGCATTGTGCTTTTAGACCAGATTGACACCGTATTTAAAATTTTAATGGACAGTCGTAATGAGATTCTTAGACACTTTAGAAGCTTTCAGATTACGAGGCTTGGTGGTTAGATCGGTAGAGGTTAGAGCACAGTTTTGCAGGTCTTCAGTTCGAGCCTCGAAGCCGACAAATATTTATATATATATATATTTTTTAATTTATTTTAGCCAGTTTTCTCCATCATTCCTAGAGATAAATTGAATAATTCCAAATCATCTACGTCAGAAATAGGATTTAATATCAGAATATTTCTATACTTATTCGAAATTTTACGAGTGAAGTTCGCGTACATGCGCAGAATTCATTAGTATTCTTTGCATTGTGCTTTTAGACCAGAATGACACCGTATTTAAAATTTTAGTGGAGAGTCGTAATCAGTTTCTTAAACACTTCAGAAGCACTCAGATTACGAGGCTTGGTAGCTAGATCGGTAGAGTGTAGAGCTTAGTTTTGCGGGTCTTCAGTTCGAGGCTCGAAGCCGACATATTTTTTTATACATATATATTTTTAATTTATTTTAGCCAGCTTTCTCCATCATTCCTAGAGATAAACTGAATAATTCCAAATCATCTACGTCAAAAATAGAATTTAATATCAAAATATTTCTATATTTATTCGAAATTTTACGAGTCAAGTTCGCGCACATGCGCAGAATTCATTCGTATTCTTAGCATTGTGCTTTTAGACCAGATTGACACCGTATTTAAAATTTTACTAGACAGTCGTAATGAGATTCTTAGACACTTCAGAAGCTCTCAGGTTACGAGGCTTGGTGGCTCGCTCGGTAGAGGGTCGCGCTTAGTTCTGCAGGTTTTCAGTTCGAGGCTCGAAGCCGACAAATATTTATATATATATATATTTTTTTTAATTTATTTTAGCCAATTTTCTCCATCATTCCTAGAGATAAATTGAATAATTGAAAATCATATATGTCAAAAATTAAATTTAATATCAAACTATTTCTATATTTATTCGAAATTTTACGAGTCAAGTTGACGCACATGCGCAGAATTCATTAGAATTCTTAGCATTGTGCTTTTAGACCAGATTGACACCGTATTTAAAATTTTAATGGACAGTCGTAATGAGATTCTTAGACACTTTAGAAGCTTTCACATTACGAGGCTTGGTGGTTAGATCGGTAGAGGTTAGAGCACAGTTTTGCAGGTCTTCAGTTCGAGCCTCGAAGCCGACAAATATTTATATATATATATATATATATATTTTAATTTATTTTAGCCAGTTTTCTCCATCATTCCTAGAGATAAATTGAATAATTCCAAATCATCTACGTCAGAAATAGGATTTAATATCAGAATATTTCTATACTTATTCGAAATTTTACGAGTCAAGTTCGCGTACATGCGCAGAATTCATTAGTATTCTTTGCATTGTGCTTTTAGACCAGAATGACACCGTATTTAAAATTTTAGTGGAGAGTCGTAATCAGTTTCTTAGACACTTCAGAACCACTCAGATTACGAGGCTTGGTAGCTAGATCGGTAGAGTGTAGCGCTTAGTTTTGCGGGTCTTCAGTTCGAGGCTCGAAGCCGACATATTTTTTTATACATATATATTTTTAATTTATTTTAGCCAGTTTTCTCCATCATTCCTAGAGATAAACTGAATAATTCCAAATCATCTACGTCAAAAATAGAATTTAATATCAAAATATTTCTATATTTATTCGAAATTTTACGAGTCAATTTTGCGCACATGCGCAGAATTCATTCGTATTCTTAGCATTGTGCTTTTAGACCAGATTGACACCGTATTTAAAATTTTACTAGACAGTCGTAATGAGATTCTTAGACACTTCAGAAGCTCTCAGGTTACGAGGCTTGGTGGCTCGCTCGGTAGAGGGTCGCGCTTAGTTCTGCAGGTTTTCAGTTCGAGGCTCGAAGCCGACAAATATTTATATATATATATATTTTTTTAATTTATTTTAGTCAGTTTTCTCCATCATTCCTAGAGGTTAACTGAATAATTCAAAATCATCTACGTCAAAAATATAATTTAATATCAAAATATTTCTATATTTATTCGAAGATTTACGAGTCAAGTTCGCGCACATGCGCAGAATTTATTCGTATTCTTAACATTGTGCTTTTAGACCAGATTGACACCGTATTTAAAATTTTACTGGACAGTCGTAATGAGATTCTTAGACACTTCAGATGCTCTCAGGTTCCGAGGCTTGGTGGCTTGATCGGTAGAGTGTAGCGCTTAGTTTTGCAGGTCTTCAGTTCGAGGCTCGAAGCCGACAAATATTTATATATATATATATATTTTTCTTTTTTAATTTATTTTAGCCAATTTTCTCCATCATTCCTAGAGATAAATTGAATAATTTAAAATCATATACGTCAAAAATTGAATTTAATATCAAAATATTTCTATATTTATTCGAAATTTTACGAGTCAAGTTGACGCACATGCGTAGAATTCATTAGAATTCTTAGCATTGTGCTTTTAGACCAGATTGACACCGTATTTAAAATTTTAATGGACAGTCGTAATGAGATTCTTAGACAATTTAGAAGCTTTCAGGTTATGAGGCTTGGTGGTCAGATCGGTAGAGGGTAGCGTTCAGTTTTGCAGGTCTTCAGTTCGAGGCTCGAAGCCGACAAATATTTATGTATATATATTTTTTTTTAATTTATTTTAGCCAGTTTTCTCCATCATTCCAAGTGATAAACTGAATAATTCCAAATCATCTACGTCAGAAATTGAATTTAATATCAAAATATTTCTATATTTATTCGAAATTTTACGAGTCAAGTTGACGCACATGCGCAGAATTCATTAGAATTCTTAGCATTGTGCTTTTAGACCAGATTGACACCGTATTTAAAATTTTACTGGACAGTCGTAATGAGATTCTTAGACACTTCAGAAGCTCTCGGGTTACGAGGCTTGGTGGCTCGATCGGTAGAGTGTAGCGCTTAGTTTTGCAGGTCTTCAGTTCGAGGCTCGAAGCCGACATATTTTTTTATACATATATATTTTTAATTTATTTTAGCCAGTTTTCTCCATCATTCCTAGAGATAAACTGAATAATTCCAAATCATCTACGTTAAAAATAGAATTTAATATCAAAATATTTCTATATTTATTCGAAATTTTACGAGTCAAGTTCGCGCACATGCGCAGAATTCATTCGTATTCTTAGCATTGTGCTTTTAGACCAGATTGACACCGTATTTAAAATTTTACTAGACAGTCGTAATGAGATTCTTAGACACTTCAGAAGCTCTCGGGTTACGAGGCTTGGTGGCTCGATCGTTAGAGTGTAGCGCTTAGTTTTGCAGGTCTTCAGTTCGAGGCTCGAAGCCGACAAATATTTATATATATATATATATTTTTTTAATTTATTTTAGTCAGTTTTCTCCATCATTCCTAGAGGTAAACTGAATAATTCAAAATCATCTACGTCAAAAATATAATTTAATATCAAAATATTTCTATATTTATTCGAAAATTTACGAGTCAAGTTCGCGCACATGCGCAGAATTCATTCGTATTCTTAGCATTGTTCTTTTAGACCAGATTGACACCGTATTTAAAATTTTACTGGACAGTCGTAATGAGATTCTTAGACACTTCAGATGCTCTCAGGTTCCGAGGCTTGGTGGCTTGATCGGTAGAGTGTAGCGCTTAGTTTTGCAGGTCTTCAGTTCGAGGCTCGAAGCCGACAAATATTAATATATATATATATATTTTTTTCTTTTTTAATTTATTTTAGCCAATTTTCTCCATCATTCCTAGAGATAAATTGAATAATTGAAAATCATATACGTCAAAAATTGAATTTAATATCAAAATATTTCTATATTTATTCGAAATTTTACGAGTCAAGTTGACGCACATGCGCAGAATTCATTAGAATTCTTAGCATTGTGCATTTAGACCAGATTGACACCGTATTTAAAATTTTAATGGACAGTCGTAATGAGATTCTTAGACACTTTAGAAGCTTTCAGATTACGAGGCTTGGTGGTTAGATCGGTAGAGGTTAGAGCACAGTTTTGCAGGTCTTCAGTTCGAGCCTCGAAGCCGACAAATATTTATATATATATATATATTTTTTAAATTTATTTTAGCCAGTTTTCTCCATCATTCCTAGAGATAAATTGAATAATTCCAAATCATCTACGTCAGAAATAGGATTTAATATCAAAATATTTCTATACTTATTCGAAATTTTACGAGTCAAGTTCGCGCACATGCGCAGAATTCTTTCGTATTCTTAGCATTGTGCTTTTAGACCAGATTGACACCGTATTTAAAATTTTACTAGACAGTCGTAATGAGATTCTTAGACACTTCAGAAGCTTTCAGGTTATGAGGCTTGGTGGTCAGATCGGTAGAGGGTAGCGTTCAGTTTTGCAGGTCTTCAGTTCGAGGCTCGAAGCCGACAAATATTTATGTATATATATTTTTTTTTAATTTATTTTAGCCAGTTTTCTCCATCATTCCAAGTGATAAACTGAATAATTCCAAATCATCTACGTCAGAAATTGAATTTAATATCAAAATATTTCTATATTTATTCGAAATTTTACGAGTCAAGTTGACGCACATGCGCAGAATTCATTAGAATTCTTAGCATTGTGCTTTTAGACCAGATTGACACCGTATTTAAAATTTTACTGGACAGTCGTAATGAGATTCTTAGACACTTCAGAAGCTCTCGGGTTACGAGGCTTGGTGGCTCGATCGGTAGAGTGTAGCGCTTAGTTTTGCAGGTCTTCAGTTCGAGGCTCGAAGCCGACATATTTTTTTATACATATATATTTTTAATTTATTTTAGCCAGTTTTCTCCATCATTCCTAGAGATAAACTGAATAATTCCAAATCATCTACGTTAAAAATAGAATTTAATATCAAAATATTTCTATATTTATTCGAAATTTTACGAGTCAAGTTCGCGCACATGCGCAGAATTCATTCGTATTCTTAGCATTGTGCTTTTAGACCAGATTGACACCGTATTTAAAATTTTACTAGACAGTCGTAATGAGATTCTTAGACACTTCAGAAGCTCTCGGGTTACGAGGCTTGGTGGCTCGATCGTTAGAGTGTAGCGCTTAGTTTTGCAGGTCTTCAGTTCGAGGCTCGAAGCCGACAAATATTAATATATATATTTTTTTTTTTCTTTTTTAATTTATTTTAGCCAATTTTCTCCATCATTCCTAGAGATAAATTGAATAATTGAAAATCATATACGTCAAAAATTGAATTTAATATCAAAATATTTCTATATTTATTCGAAATTTTACGAGTCAAGTTGACGCACATGCGCAGAATTCATTAGAATTCTTAGCATTGTGCTTTTAGACCAGATTGACACCGTATTTAAAATTTTAATGGACAGTCGTAATGAGATTCTTAGACACTTTAGAAGCTTTCAGGTTACGAGGCTTGGTGGTTAGATCGGTAGAGGTTAGAGCACAGTTTTGCAGGTCTTCAGTTCGAGCCTCGAAGCCGACAAATATTTATATATATATATATATTTTTAAATTTATTTTAGCCAGTTTTCTCCATCATTCCTAGAGATAAATTGAATAATTCCAAATCATCTACGTCAGAAATAGGATTTAATATCAAAATATTTCTATACTTATTCGAAATTTTACGAGTCAAGTTCGCGCACATGCCCAGAATTCATTAGTATTATTAGCATTGTGCTTTTAGACCAGAATGACACCGTATTTAAAATTTTACTGGACAGTCGTAATGAGATTCTTAGACACTTCGGAAGCTCTCAAGTTACGACGCTTGGTGGTTAGATCGGTAGAGGGTCGCGCTTAGTTCTGCAGGTTTTCAGTTCGAGGCTCGAAGCCGACAAATATTTTTATACATATATATTTTAAATTTATTTTAGCCAGTTTTCTCCATCATTCCAAGTGATAAACTGAATAATTCCAAATCATCTACGTCAGAAATAGAATTTAATATCAAAATATTTCTATATTTATTCGAAATTTTACTAGTCAAGTTCGCTCACATGCGCCGAATTCATTCGTATTCTTAGCATTGTGCATTTAGACCAGATTGGCACCGTATTTAAAATTTTACTGGAGAGTCATAATGAGATTCTTAGACACTTCGGAAGCTCTCAAGTTACGAGGCTTGGTAGCTGGATCGGTAGAGTGTAACGCTTACTTTTGCAGGTCTTCAGTTCGAGGCTCGAAGCCGACAAATATTTTTATACACATATATTTTTAATTTATTTTAGCCAGTTTTCTCCATCATTCCAAGCTATAAATTGAATAATTCCAAATCATCTACGTCAGAAATAGAATTTAATATCAAAATATTTCTATATGTATTCGAAATTTTACGAGTCAAGTTCGCGCACATGCGCAGAATTCATTCGTATTCTTAGCATTGTGCATTTAGACCAGATTGACACCGTATTTAAAATTTTACTGGACAGTCGTAATGAGATTCTTAGACACTTCGGAAGCTCTCAAGTTACGACGCTTGGTGGTTAGATCGGTAGAGGGTAGCGCTCGGTTTTGCAGGTCTTCAGTTCGAGTCTCGAAGCCGACAGATATTTTTATATATATATTTTTTTTTCTTTTTTAATTTATTTTAGCCAATTTTCTCCATCATTCCTAGAGATAAATTGAATAATTGAAAATCATATACGTCAAAAATTGAATTTAATATCAAAATATTTCTATATTTATTCGAAATTTTACGAGTCAAGTTCGCGCACATGCGCAGAATTCATTAGTATTATTAGCATTGTGCTTTTAGACCAGAATGACACCGTATTTAAAATTATAGTGGAGAGTCGTAATGAGTTTCTTAGACACTTCAGAAGCTCTCAGGTTACGAGGCTTGGTAGTTGGATCGGTAGAGTGTAGCGCTTAGTTTTGCAGGTCTTCAGTTCGAGGCTCGAAGCCGACATATTTTTTTTTTTTATATTTTTTTTAAATTTATTTTAGCCAGTTTTCTCCATCATTCCTAGAGATAAATTGAATAATTCCAAATCATCTACGTCAAAAATAGAATTTAATATCAAAATATTTCTATATTAATTCGAAATTTTACGAGTCAAGTTCGCGCACATGCGCAGAATTCATTCGTATTCTTAGCATTGTGCTTTTAGACCAGATTGACTCCGTATATAAAATTTTACTGGACAGTAGTAATGAGATTCTTAGACACTTTAGAAGCTTTCAGGTTACGAGGCTTGGTGGTTAGATCGGTAGAGGTTAGCGCACAGTTTTGCAGGTATTCAGTTCGAGGCTCGAAGCCGACAAATATTTCTATATATATATATTTTTTTTTAAATTTATTTTAGCCAGTTTCCTCCATCATTTCTAGAGATAAATTGAATAATTCCAAATCATCTACGTCAGAAGTAGAATTTAATATCAAAATATTTCTATACTTATTCGAAATTTTACGAGTCAAGTTCGCGCACATACGCAGAATTCATTATTATTCTTAGCATTGTACTTTTAGACCAGAATGACACCGTATTTAAAATTTTAGTGGAGAGTCGTAATGAGTTTCTTAGACACTTCAGAAGCTCTCAGGTTACGAGGCTTGGTACCTGGATCGGTAGAGAGTAGCGCTTAGTTTTGCAGGTCTTCAGTTCGAGGCTCGAAGCCGACATATTTTTTTATACATATATATTTTTAATTTATATTAGCCAGTTTTCTCCTTCATTCCAAGTGATAAATTGAATAATTCCAAATCATCTACGTCAGAAATAGAATTTAATATCAAAATATTTCTATATATATTCGAAATTTTACTTGTCAAGTTCGCGCACATGCGCAGAATTCATTCGTATTCTTAGCATTGTGCATTTGGACCAGATTGGCACCGTATTTAAAATTTTACTGGAGAGTCGTAATGAGTTTCTTAGACACTTCAGAAGCTCTCAGGTTACGAGGCTTGGTAGCTGGATCGGTAGAGTGTAGCGCTTAGTTTTGCAGGTCTTCAGTTCGAGGCTCGAAGCCGACATATTTTTTTATACATATATATTTTTAATTTATATTAGCCAGTTTTCTCCATCATTCCAAGTGATAAATTGAATAATTCCAAATCATCTACTTCAGAAATAGAATTTAATATCAAAATATTTCTATATATATTCGAAATTTTACTAGTCAAGTTCGCGCACATGCGCAGAATTCATTCGTATTCTTAGCATTGTGCATTTGGACCAGATTGGCACCGTATTTAAAATTTTACTGGAGAGTCGTAATGAGATTCTTAGACACTTCGGAAGCTCTCAAGTTACGACGCTTGGTGGCTCGATCGGTAGAGTGTAGCGCTTTGTTTTGCAGGTCTTCAGTTCGAGGCTCGAAGCCGACAAATATTTTTATATATATATTTTTTTTTTAATTTATTTTAGCCAGTTTTCTCCATCATTCCTAGAGATAAATTGAATAATTCCAAATCATCTACGTCAGAAATAGAATTTAATATCAAAATATTTCTATACTTATTCGAAATTTTACGAGTCAAGTTCGCGCACATGCGTAGAATTCATTCGTATTCTTAGCATTGTGCATTTAGACCAGATTGACACAGTATTTAAAATTTTACTGTAGAGTCGTAATGAGATTCTTAGACACTTCAGATGCTCTTAGGTTCCGAGGCTTGGTGGCTTGATCGGTAGAGTGTAGCGCTTAGTTTTGCAGATCTTCAGTTCGAGGGCTCGAAGCCGAAAAATATTTATATATATATATATATATATATATATATATATATATATATATATATATATATATATATATATATATATATATATATATATATATATATATATATATATATATATATTTCTTTTTTAATTTATTTTAGCCAATTTTCTCCATCATTCCTAGAGATAAACTGAATAATTCCAAATCATCTACGTCAAAAATAGAATTTAATATCAAAATATTTCTATATATATTCGAACTTTTACGAGTCAAGTTCGCGCACATGCGCAGAATTCATTCGTATTCTTAGCATTGTGCTTTTAGACCAGATTGACACCGTATTTAAAATTTTAAGGGACAGTCGTAATGAGATTCTTAGACACTTTAGAAGCTTTCAGGTTACGAGGCTTGGTGGTTAGATCGGTAGAGGTTAGCGCACAGTTTTGCAGGTATTCAGTTCGAGGCTCGAAGCCGACAAATATTTCTATATATATATATTTTTTTTAAATTTATTTTAGCCAGTTTCCTCCATCATTCCTAGAGATAAATTGAATAATTCCAAATCATCTACGTCAGAAGTAGAATTTAATATCAAAATATTTCTATACTTATTCGAAATTTTACGAGTCAAGTTCGCGCACATACGCATAATTTATTATTATTCTTAGCATTGTACTTTTAGACCAGAATGACACCGTATTTAAAATTTTAGTGGAGAGTCGTAATGAGTTTCTTAGACACTTCAGAAGCTCTCAGGTTACGAGGCTTGGTAGCTGGATCGGTAGTGAGTAGTGCTTAGTTTTGCAGGTCTTCAGTTCGAGGCTCGAAGCCGACATATTTTTTTATACATATATATTTTTAATTTATATTAGCCAGTTTTCTCCATCATTCCAAGTGATAAATTGAATAATTCCAAATCATCTACGTCAGAAATAGAATTTAATATCAAAATATTTCTATATATATTCGAAATTTTACGAGTCAAGTTCGGGCACATGCGCAGAATTCATTCGTATTCTTAGCATTGTGAATTTGGACCAGATTGGCACCGTATTTAAAATTTTACTGGAGAGTCGTAATGAGATTCTTAGACACTTCAGATGCTCTCACGTTCCGAGGCTTGGTGGCTTGATTGGTAGAGTGTAGCGCTTAGTTTTGCAGGTCTTCAGTTCGAGGCTCGAAGCCGACAAATATATATATATATTTTTCTTTTTTAATTTATTTTAGCCAATTTTCTCCATCATTCCTAGAGATAAATTGAATAATTGAAAATCATATACGTCAAAAATTGAATTTAATATCAAAATATTTCTATATTTATTCGAAATTTTACGAGTCAAGTTGACGCACATGCGCAGAATTCATTAGTATTTTTAGCATTGTGCTTTTAGACCAGAATGACACCGTATTTAAAATTTTAGTGGAGAGTCGTAATGAGATTCTTAGACACTTCGGAAGCTCTCAAGTTACGACGCTTGGTGGCTCGATCGGTAGAGTGTAGCGCTTAGTTTTGCAGGTCTTCAGTTCGAGGCTCGAAGCCGACAAATATTTTTATACATATATATTTTTAATTTATTTTAGCCAGTTTTCTCCATCATTCCAAGTGATAAATTGAATAATTCCAAATCATCTACGTCAGAAATAGAATTTAATATCAAAATATTTCTATACTTATTCGAAATTTTACGAGTCAAGTTCGCGGACATGCGCAGAATTCATTCGTTTTCTTAGAATTGTGCATTTAGACCAGATTGGCACAGTATTTAAAATTTTACTGGAGAGTCGTAATGAGATTCTTAGACACTTCGGAAGCTCTCAAGTTACGACGCTTGGTGGCTCGATCGTTAGAGTGTAGCGCTTAGTTTTGCAGGTCTTCAGTTCGAGGCTCGAAGCCGACAAATATTTTTATACATATATATTTTTAATTTATTTTAGCCAGTTTTCTCCATCATTCCTAGAGAAAAACTGAATAATTCCAAATCATCTACGTCAACAATATAATTTAATATCAAAATATTTCTATATTTATTCGAAATTTTACGAGTCAATTTCGCGCACATGCGCAGAATTCATTCGTATTCTTAGCATTGTGCTTTTAGACCAGATTGACACCGTATTTAAAATTTTACTAGACAGTCGTAATGAGATTCTTAGACACTTCAGATGCTCTCAGGTTCCGAGGCTTGGTGGCTTGATCGGTAGAGTGTAGCGCTTAGTTTTGCAGGTCTTCAGTTCGAGGCTCGAAGCCTACAAATATATATATATATATATATATATATATATATATATATATATATATATATATATATATATATTTCTTTTTTAATTTATTTTAGCCAATTTTCTCCATCATTCCTAGAGAAAAACTGAATAATTCCAAATCATCTACGTCAACTATATAATTTAATATCAAAATATTTCTATATTTATTCGAAATTTTACGAGTCAAGTTGACGCACATGTTCAGAATTCATTAGAATTCTTAGCATTGTGCTTTTAGACCAGATTGACACCGTATTTAAAATTTTAATGGACAGTCGTAATGAGATTCTTAGACACTTTAGAAGCTTTCAGGTTACGAGTCTTGGTGGTTAGATCGGTAGAGGTTAGCGCACAGTTTTGCAGGTCTTCAGTTCGAGGCTCGAAGCCGAGAAATATTTTTATATATATATATTTTTTTTAAATTTATTTTAGCCAGTTTTCTCCATCATTCCTAGAGATAAATTGAATAATTCCAAATCATCTACGTCAGAAATAGAATTTAATATCAAAATATTTCTATACTTATTCGAAATTTTACGAGTCAAGTTCGCGCACATGCGCAGAATTCATTCGTATTCTTAGCATTGTGCATTTGGACCTGATTGGCACCGTATTTAAAATTTTACTGGAGAGTCGTAATGAGATTCTTAGACACTTCGGAAGCTCTCAAGTTACGACGCTTGGTGGCTCGATCGGTAGAGTGTAGCGCTTAGTTTTGCAGGTCTTCAGTTCGAGGCTCGAAGCCGACAAATATTTTTATACATATATATTTTTAATTTATTTTAGCCAGTTTTCTCCATCATTCCTAGAGATAAACTGAATAATTCCAAATCTTCTACGTCAAAAATAGAATTTAATATCAAAATATTTCTATATTTATTCGAAATTTTACGAGTCAAGTTCGCGCACATGCGCAGAATTCATTCGTATTCTTAGCATTGTGCTTTTAGACCAGAATGACACCGTATTTAAAATTTTAGTGGAGAGTCGTAATGAGTTTCTTAGACACTTCAGAAGCTCTCAGGTTACGAGGCTTGGTAGCGGGATCGGTAGAGTGTAGCGCTTAGTTTTGCAGGTCGTCAGTTCGAGGCTCGAAGCCGACAAATATTTTTATACATATATATTTTTAATTTATTTTAGCCAGTTTTCTCCATCATTCCAAGTGATAAATTGAATAATTCCAAATCATCTACGTCAGAAATAGAATTTAATATCAAAATATTTCTATACTTATTCGAAATATTACGAGTCAAGTTCGCGGACATGCGCAGAATTCATTCGTTTTCTTAGCATTGTGCATTTAGACCAGATTGGCACCGTATTTAAAATTTTACTAGACAGTCGTAATGAGATTCTTAGACACTTCGGAAGCTCTCAAGTTACGACGCTTGGTGGCTCGATCGGTAGAGTGTAGCTCTTAAGTTTGCAGGTCTTCAGTTCGAGGCTCGAAGCCGACAAATATTTATATACATATATATTTTTAATTTATTTTAGCCAGTTTTCTCCATCATTCCTAGAGATAAACTGAATAATTCCAAATCATCTACGTCAAAAATAGAATTTAATATTAAAATATTTCTATATTTATTCGAAATTTTAGGAGTCAAATTCGCACACATGCGCAGAATTCATTCGTATTCTTAGCATTGTGCTTTTAGACCAGAATGACACCGTATTTAAAATTTTAGTGGAGAGTCGTAATGAGTTTCTTAGACACTTCAGAAGCTCTCAGGTTACGAGGCTTGGTAGCTGGATCGGTAGAGTGTAGCGCTTAGTTTTGCAGGTCTTCAGTTCGAGGCTCGAAGCCGACAAATATTTTTATACATATATATTTTTAATTTATTTTAGCCAGTTTTCTCCATCATTCCAAGTGATAAATTGAATAATTCCAAATCATCTACGTCAGAAATAGAATTTAATATCAAAATATTTCTATACTTATTCGAAATTTTACGAGTCAAGTTCGCGGACATGCGCAGAATTCATTCGTATTCTTAGCATTGGGCTTTTAGACAAGATTGACACCGTATTTAAAATTTTACTAGACAGTCGTAATGAGATTCTTAGACACTTCAGATGCTCTCAGGTTCCGAGGCTTGGTGGCTTGATCGGTAGAGTGTAGCGCTTAGTTTTGCAGGTCTTCAGTTCGAGGCTCGAAGCCGACAAATATTTTTATACATATATATTTTTAATTTATTTTAGCCAGTTTTCTCCATCATTCCAAGTGATAAATTGAATAATTCCAAATCATCTACGTCAGAAATAGAATTTAATATCAAAATATTTCTATACTTATTCGAAATATTACGAGTCAAGTTCGCGGACATGCGCAGAATTCATTCGTTTTCTTAGCATTGTGCATTTAGACCAGATTGGCACCGTATTTAAAATTTTACTAGACAGTCGTAATGAGATTCTTAGACATTTCGGAAGCTCTCAAGTTACGACGCTTGGTGGCTCGATCGGTAGAGTGTAGCTCTTAAGTTTGCAGGTCTTCAGTTCGAGGCTCGAAGCCGACAAATATTTATATACATATATATTTTTAATTTATTTTAGCCAGTTTTCTCCATCATTCCTAGAGATAAACTGAATAATTCCAAATCATCTACGTCAAAAATAGAATTTAATATTAAAATATTTCTATATTTATTCGAAATTTTACGAGTCAAATTCGCACACATGCGCAGAATTCATTCGTATTCTTAGCATTGTGCTTTTAGACCAGAATGACACCGTATTTAAAATTTTAGTGGAGAGTCGTAATGAGTTTCTTAGACACTTCAGAAGCTCTCAGGTTACGAGGCTTGGTAGCTGGATCGGTAGAGTGTAGCGCTTAGTTTTGCAGGTCTTCAGTTCGAGGCTCGAAGCCGACAAATATTTTTATACATATATATTTTTAATTTATTTTAGCCAGTTTTCTCCATCATTCCAAGTGATAAATTGAATAATTCCAAATCATCTACGTCAGAAATAGAATTTAATATCAAAATATTTCTATACTTATTCGAAATTTTACGAGTCAAGTTCGCGGACATGCGCAGAATTCATTCGTATTCTTAGCATTGGGCTTTTAGACAAGATTGACACCGTATTTAAAATTTTACTAGACAGTCGTAATGAGATTCTTAGACACTTCAGATGCTCTCAGGTTCCGAGGCTTGGTGGCTTGATCGGTAGAGTGTAGCGCTTAGTTTTGCAAGTCTTCAGTTCGAGGCTCGAAGCCTACAAATATATATATATATATATATATATATATATATATATATATATATATATATATATATATATATATATTTCTTTTTTAATTTATTTTAGCCAATTTTCTCCATCATTCCTAGAGATAAATTGAATAATTGAAAATCATATACGTCAAAAATTGAATTTAATATCAAAATATTTCTATATTTATTCAAAATTTTACGAGTCAAGTTGACGCACATGTTCAGAATTCATTAGAATTCTTAGCATTGTGCTTTTAGACCAGATTGACACCGTATTTAAAATTTTAATGGACAGTCGTAATGAGATTCTTAGACACTTTAGAAGCTTTCAGGTTACGAGTCTTGGTGGTTAGATCGGTAGAGGTTAGCGCACAGTTTTGCAGGTCTTCAGTTCGAGGCTCGAAGCCGAGAAATATTTTTATATATATATTTTTTTTTTAAATTTATTTTAGCCAGTTTTCTCCATCATTCCTAGAGATAAATTGAATAATTCCAAATCATCTACGTCAGAAATAGAATTTAATATCAAAATATTTCTATACTTATTCGAAATTTTACGAGTCAAGTTCGCGCACATGCGCAGAATTCATTCGTATTCTTAGCATTGTGCTTTTAGACCAGATTGACACCGTATTTAAAATTTTAATGGACAGTCGTAATGAGATTCTTAGACACTTCAGATGCTCTCATGTTCCGAGGCTTGGTGGCTTGATCGGTAGAGTGTAGCGCTTAGTTTTGCAGGTCTTCAGTTCGAAGCTCGAAGCCCACATATTTTTTTATACATATATATTTTTAAATTATTTTAGCCAGTTTTCTCCATCATTCCAAGTGATAAATTGAATAATTCCAAATCATCTACGTCAGAAATAGAATTTAATATCAAAATATTTCTATACTTATTCGAAATATTACGAGTCAAGTTCGCGGACATGCGCAGAATTCATTCGTTTTCTTAGCATTGTGCATTTAGACCAGATTGGCACCGTATTTAAAATTTTACTGGAGAGTCGTAATGAGATTCTTAGACACTTCGGAAGCTCTCAAGTTACGACGCTTGGTGGCTCGATCGTTAGAGTGTAGCGCTTAGTTTTGCAGGTCTTCAGTTCGAGGCTCGAAGCCGACAAATATTTTTATACATATATATTTTTAATTTATTTTAGCCAGTTTTCTCCATCATTCCTAGAGAAAAACTGAATAATTCCAAATCATCTACGTCAACAATATAATTTAATATCAAAATATTTCTATATTTATTCGAAATTTTACGAGTCAATTTCGCGCACATGCGCAGAATTCATTCGTATTCTTAGCATTGTGCTTTTAGACCAGATTGACACCGTATTTAAAATTTTACTAGACAGTCGTAATGAGATTCTTAGACACTTCGGAAGCTCTCAAGTTACGACGCTTGGTGGCTCGATCGGTAGAGTGTAGCTCTTAAGTTTGCAGGTCTTCAGTTCGAGGCTCGAAGCCGACAAATATTTATATACATATATATTTTTAATTTATTTTAGCCAGTTTTCTCCATCATTCCTAGAGATAAACTGAATAATTCCAAATCATCTACGTCAAAAATAGAATTTAATATTAAAATATTTCTATATTTATTCGAAATTTTACGAGTGAAGTTCGCGCACATGCGCAGAATTCATTCGTTTTCTTAGCATTGTGCATTTAGACCAGATTGACACCGTATTTAAAATTTTACTGGACAGACGTAATGAGATTCTTAGACACTTCAGATGCTCTCAGGTTCCGAGGCTTGGTGGCTTGATCGGTAGAGTGTAGCGCTTAGTTTTGCAGGTCTTCAGTTCGAGGCTCGAAGCCGACAAATATTTTTACACATATATATTTTTAATTTATTTTAGCCAGTTTTCTCCATCATTCCTAGAGAAAAACTGAATAATTCCAAATCATCTACGTCAGAAATAGAATTTAATATCAAAATATTTCTGTACTTATTCGAAATTTTACCAGTCAAGTTCGCGCACATGCGCAGAATTCATTCGTATTCTTAGCATTGTGCTATTAGACCAGAATGACACCGTATTTAAAATTTTAGTGGAGAGTCGTAATGAGTTTCTTAGACACTTCAGAAGCTCTCAGGTTACGAGGCGTGGTAGCTGGATCGGTAGAGTGTAGCGCTTAGTTTTGCAGGTCTTCAGTTCGAGGCTCGAAGCCGACAAATATTTTTATACATATATATTTTTAATTTATTTTAGCCAGTTTTCTCCATCATTCCAAGTGATAAATTGAATAATTCCAAATCATCTACGTCAGAAATAGAATTTAATATCAAAATATTTCTATACTTATTCGAAATATTACAAGTCAAGTTCGCGGACATGCGCAGAATTTATTCGTTTTCTTAGCATTGTGCATTTAGACCAGATTGGCACCGTATTTAAAATTTTACTGGAGAGTCGTAATGAGATTCTTAGACACTTCAGAAGCTCTCGGGTTACGAGGCTTAGTGGCTCGATCGGTAGAGGGTCGCGCGTAGTCTTGCAGGTTTTCAGTTCGAGGCTCGAAGCCGACAAATATATATATATATATATATATATATATATATATATATATATATATATATATATATATATTTCTTTTTTAATTTATTTTAGCCAATTTTCTCCATCATTCCTAGAGATAAATTGAATAATTGAAAATCATATACGTCAAAAATTGAATTTAATATCAAAATATTTCTATATTTATTCGAAATTTTACGAGTCAAGTTGACGCACATGTTCAGAATTCATTAGAATTCTTAGCATTGTGCTTTTAGACCAGATTGACACCGTATTTAAAATTTTAATGGACAGTCGTAATGAGATTCTTAGACACTTTAGAAGCTTTCAGGCTACGAGGCTTGGTGGTTAGATCGGTAGAGGTTAGCGCACAGTTTTGCAGGTCTTCAGTTCGAGGCTCGAAGCCGACAAATATTTTTATATATATATATTTTTTTTTAATTTATTTTAGCCAGTTTTCTCCATCATTCCTAGAGATAAATTGAATAATTCCAAATCATCTACGTCAGAAATAGAATTTAATATCAAAATATTTCTATACTTATTCGAAATTTTACGAGTCAAGTTCGCGCACATGCGCAGAATTCATTCGTATTCTTAGCATTGTGCTTTTAGACCAGATTGACACCGTATTTAAAATTTTAATGGACAGTCGTAATGAGATTCTTAGACACTTCAGATGCTCTCATGTTCCGAGGCTTGGTGGCTTGATCGGTAGAGTGTAGCGCTTAGTTTTGCAGGTCTTCAGTTCGAAGCTCGAAGCCCACATATTTTTATATACATATATATTTTTAAATTATTTTAGCCAGTTTTCTTCATCATTCCAAGTGATAAATTGAATAATTCCAAATCATCTACGTCAAAAATAGAATTTAATATCAAAATATTTCTATATTTATTCGAAATTTTACGAGTCAAGTTCGCGCACATGCGCAGAATTCATTCGTATTCTTAGCATTGTGCTTTTAGACCAGAATGACACCGTATTTAAAATTTTAGTGGAGAGTCGTAATGAGTTTCTTAGACACTTCAGAAGCTCTCAGGTTACGAGGCTTGGTAGCTGGATCGGTAGAGTGTAGCGCTTAGTTTTGCAGGTCTTCAGTTCGAGGCTTGAAGCCGACAAATATTTTTATACATATATATTTTTAATTTATTTTAGCCAGTTTTCTCCATCATTCCAAGTGATAAATTGAATAATTCCAAATCATCTACGTCAGAAATAGAATTTAATATCAAAATATTTCTATACTTATTCGAAATTTTACGAGTCAAGTTTGCGCACATGCGCAGAATTCATTCGTTTTCTTAGCATTGTGCATTTAGACCAGATTGGTACCGTATTTAAAATTTTACTGGAGAGTCGTAATGAGATTCTTAGACACTTCGGAAGCTCTCAAGTTACGACGCTTGGTGGCTCGATCGGTAGAGTGTAGGGCTTAGTTTTGCAGGTCTTCAGTTCGAGGCTCGAAGCCGACAAATATTTTTATACATATATATTTTTAATTTATTTTAGACAGTTTTCTCCATCATTCCTAGAGATAAACTGAATAATTCCAAATCTTCTACGTCAAAAATAGAATTTAATATCAAAATATTTCTATATTTATTCGAAATTTTACGAGTCAAGTTCGCGCACATGCGCAGAATTCATTCGTATTCTTAGCATTGTGCTTTTAGACCAGAATGACACCGTATTTAAAATTTTAGTGGAGAGTCGTAATGAGTTTCTTAGACACTTCAGAAGCTCTCAGGTTACGAGGCTTGGTAGCGGGATCGGTAGAGTGTAGCGTTTAGTTTTGCAGGTCTTCAGTTCGAGGCTCGAAGCCGACAAATATTTTTATACATATATATTTTTAATTTATTTTAGCCAGTTTTCTCCATCATTCCAAGTGATAAATTGAATAATTCCAAATCATCTACGTCAGAAATAGAATTTAATATCAAAATATTTCTATACTTATTCGAAATATTACGAGTCAAGTTCGCGGACATGCGCAGAATTCATTCGTTTTCTTAGCATTGTGCATTTAGACCAGATTGGCACCGTATTTAAAATTTTACTGGAGAGTCGTAATGAGATTCTTAGACACTTCGGAAGCTCTCAAGTTACGACGCTTGGTGGCTCGATCGTTAGAGTGTAGCGCTTAGTTTTGCAGGTCTTCAGTTCGAGGCTCGAAGCCGACAAATATTTTTATACATATATATTTTTAATTTATTTTAGCCAGTTTTCTCCATCATTCCTAGAGAAAAACTGAATAATTCCAAATCATCTACGTCAACAATATAATTTAATATCAAAATATTTCTATATTTATTCGAAATTTTACGAGTCAATTTCGCGCACATGCGCAGAATTCATTCGTATTCTTAGCATTGTGCTTTTAGACCAGATTGACACCGTATTTAAAATTTTACTAGACAGTCGTAATGAGATTCTTAGACACTTCGGAAGCTCTCAAGTTACGACGCTTGGTGGCTCGATCGGTAGAGTGTAGCTCTTAAGTTTGCAGGTCTTCAGTTCGAGGCTCGAAGCCGACAAATATTTATATACATATATATTTTTAATTTATTTTAGCCAGTTTTCTCCATCATTCCTAGAGATAAACTGAATAATTCCAAATCATCTACGTCAAAAATAGAATTTAATATTAAAATATTTCTATATTTATTCGAAATTTTACGAGTGAAGTTCGCGCACATGCGCAGAATTCATTCGTTTTCCTAGCATTGTGCATTTAGACCAGATTGACACCGTATTTAAAATTTTACTGGACAGACGTAATGAGATTCTTAGACACTTCAGATGCTCTCAGGTTCCGAGGCTTGGTGGCTTGATCGGTAGAGTGTAGCGCTTAGTTTTGCAGGTCTTCAGTTCGAGGCTCGAAGCCGACAAATATTTTTACACATATATATTTTTAATTTATTTTAGCCAGTTTTCTCCATCATTCCTAGAGAAAAACTGAATAATTCCAAATCATCTACGTCAGAAATAGAATTTAATATCAAAATATTTCTGTACTTATTCGAAATTTTACCAGTCAAGTTCGCGCACATGCGCAGAATTCATTCGTATTCTTAGCATTGTGCTATTAGACCAGAATGACACCGTATTTAAAATTTTAGTGGAGAGTCGTAATGAGTTTCTTAGACACTTCAGAAGCTCTCAGGTTACGAGGCTTGGTAGCTTGATCGGTAGAGTGTAGCGCTTAGTTTTGCAGGTCTTCAGTTCGAGGCTCGAAGCCGACAAATATTTTTATACATATATATTTTTAATTTATTTTAGCCAGTTTTCTCCATCATTCCAAGTGATAAATTGAATAATTCCAAATCATCTACGTCAGAAATAGAATTTAATATCAAAATATTTCTATACTTATTCGAAATATTACAAGTCAAGTTCGCGGACATGCGCAGAATTCATTCGTTTTCTTAGCATTGTGCATTTAGACCAGATTGGCACCGTATTTAAAATTTTACTGGAGAGTCGTAATGAGATTCTTAGACACTTCAGAAGCTCTCGGGTTACGAGGCTTAGTGGCTCGATCGGTAGAGGGTCGCGCGTAGTCTTGCAGGTTTTCAGTTCGAGGCTCGAAGCCGACAAATATATATATATATATATATATATATATATATATATTTCTTTTTTAATTTATTTTAGCCAATTTTCTCCATCATTCCTAGAGATAAATTGAATAATTGAAAATCATATACGTCAAAAATTGAATTTAATATCAAAATATTTCTATATTTATTCGAAATTTTACGAGTCAAGTTGACGCACATGTTCAGAATTCATTAGAATTCTTAGCATTGTGCTTTTAGAAAAGATTGACACCGTATTTAAAATTTTAATGGACAGTCGTAATGAGATTCTTAGACACTTTAGAAGCTTTCAGGTTACGAGGCTTGGTGGTTAGATCGGTAGAGGTTAGCGCACAGTTTTGCAGGTCTTCAGTTCGAGGCTCGAAGCCGACAAATATTTTTATATATATATATATTTTTTTAATTTATTTTAGCCAGTTTTCTCCATCATTCCTAGAGATAAATTGAATAATTCCAAATCATCTACGTCAGAAATAGAATTTAATATCAAAATATTTCTATACTTATTCGAAATTTTACGAGTCAAGTTCGCGCACATGCGCAGAATTCATTCGTATTCTTAGCATTGTGCTTTTAGACCAGATTGACACCGTATTTAAAATTTTAATGGACAGTCGTAATGAGATTCTTAAACACTTCAGATGCTCTCATGTTCCGAGGCTTGGTGGCTTGATCGGTAGAGTGTAGCGCTTAGTTTTGCAGGTCTTCAGTTCGAAGCTCGAAGCCCACATATTTTTATATACATATATATTTTTAAATTATTTTAGCCAGTTTTCTTCATCATTAAAAGTGATAAATTGAATAATTCCAAATCATCTACGTCAAAAATAGAATTTAATATCAAAATATTTCTATATTTATTCGAAATTTTACGAGTCAAGTTCGCGCACATGCGCAGAATTCATTCGTATTCTTAGCATTGTGCTTTTAGACCAGAATGACACCGTATTTAAAATTTTAGTGGAGAGTCGTAATGAGTTTCTTAGACACTTCAGAAGCTCTCAGGTTACGAGGCTTGGTAGCTGGATCGGTAGAGTGTAGCGCTTAGTTTTGCAGGTCTTCAGTTCGAGGCTTGAAGCCGACAAATATTTTTATACATATATATTTTTAATTTATTTTAGCCAGTTTTCTCCATCATTCTTAGAGATAAACTGAATAATTCCAAATCATCTACGTCAAAAATAGAATTTAATATCAAAATATTTCTATATTTATTCGAAATTTTACGAGTGAAGTTCGCGCACATGCGCAGAATTCATTCGTTTTCTTAGCATTGTGCATTTAGACCAGATTGACACCGTATTTAAAATTTTACTGAACAGACGTAATGAGATTCTTAGACACTTCAGATGCTCTCAGGTTCCGAGGCTTGGTGGCTTGATCGGTAGAGTGTAGCGCTTAGTTTTGCAGGTCTTCAGTTCGAGGCTCGAAGCTGACAAATATTTTTATACATATATATTTTTAATTTATTTTAGCCAGTTTTCTCCATCATTCCTATCGAAAAACTAAATAATTCCAAATCATCTACGTCAGAAATAGAATTTAATATCAAAATATTTCTGTACTTATTCGAAATTTTTCCAGTCAAGTTCGCGCACATGCGCAGAATTCATTCGTTTTCTTAGCATTGTGCATTTAGACCAGATTGGCACCGTATTTAAAATTTTACTGGAGAGTCGTAATGAGATTCTTAGACACTTCGGAAGCTCTGAAGTTACGACGCTTGGTGGCTCGATCGTTAGAGTGTAGCGCTTAGTTTTGCAGGTCTTCATTTCGAGGCTCGAAGCCAACATATTTTTTTATACATATATATTTTTAATTTATTTTAGCCAGTTTTCTCCATCATTCCAAGTGATAAATTGAATAATTCCAAATCATCTACGTCAGAAATAGAATTTAATATCAAAATATTTCTATACTTATTCGAAATGTTACGAGTCAAGTTCGCGCACATCCGCAGAATTCATTCGTTTTCTTAGCATTGTGCATTTAGACCAGATTGGCACCGTATTTAAAATTTTACGGGAGAGTCGTAATGAGATTCTTAGACACTTCCGAAGCTCTCAGGTTACGAGGCTTGGTAGCTGGATCGGTAGAGTGTAGCGCTTAGTTTTGCAGGTCTTCAGTTCGAAGCTCGAAGCCGACATATTTTTTTATACATATATATTTTTAAATTATTTTAGCCAGTTTTCTCCATCATTCCAAGTGATAAATTGAATAATTCCAAATCATCTACGTCAGAAATAGAATTTAATATCAAAATATTTCTATACTTATTCGAAATTTTACGAGTCAAGTTTGCGCTCATGCGCAGAATTCATTCGTTTTCTTAGCATTGTGCATTTAGACCAGATTGGCACCGTATTTAAAATTTTACTGGAGAGTCGTAATGAGATTCTTAGACACTTCGGAAGCTCTCTGGTTACGATTCTTGGTAGCTGGATCGGTAGAGTGTAGCGCTTAGTTTTGCATGTCTTCAGTTCGAGGCTCGAACCCGACATATTTTTTTATACATATATATTTTTAATTTATTTTAGCCAGTTTTCTCCATCATTCCAAGTGATAAATTGAATAATTCCAAATCATCTACGTCAGAAATAGAATTTAATATCAAAATATTTCTATATTTATTCGAAATTTTACTAGTCAAGTTCAAGCACATGCGCAGAATTCATTCTTATTCTTAGCATTGTGCATTTGGACCAGATTGGCACCGTATTTAAAATTTTAATGGACAGTCGTAATGAGATTCTTAGACACTTCGGAAGCTCTCAAGTTACGACGCTTGGTGGCTCGATCGGTAGAGTGTAGCGCTTAGTTTTGCAGGTCTTCAGTTCGAGGCTCGAAGCCGACAAATATTTTTATACATATATATTTTTAATTTATTTTAGCCAGTTTTCTCCATCATTCCTAGAGAAAAACTGAATAATTCCAAATCATCTACGTCAGAAATAGAATTTAATATCAAAATATTTCTGTACTTATTCGAAATTTTACGAGTCAAGTTCGCGCACATGCGCAGAATTCATTCGTTTTCTTAGCATTGTGCATTTAGACCAGATTGGCACCGTATTTAAAATTTTACTGGAGAGTCGTAATGAGATTCTTAGACACTTCGGAAGCTCTCAAGTTACGACGCTTGGTGGCTCGATCGTTAGAGTGTAGCGCACAGTTTTGCAGGTCTTCTGTTCGAGGCTCGAAGCCGACAAATATTTTTATATATATTTTCTTTTTTAATTTATTTTAGCCAATTTTCTCCATCATTCTTAGAGATAAATTGAATAATTGAAAATCATATACGTCAAAAATTGAATTTAATATCAAAATATTTCTATATTTATTCGAAATTTTACGAGTCAAGTTGACGCACATGCGCAGAATTCATTAGAATTCTTAGCATTGTGCTTTTAGACCAGATTGACACCGTATTTAAAATTTTAATGGACAGTCGTAATGAGATTCTTAGACACTTTAGAAGCTTTCAGGTTACGTGGCTTGGTGGTTAGATCGGTAGAGGTTAGCGCACAGTTTTGCAGGTCTTCAGTTCGAGGCTCGAAGCCGACAAATATTTTTATATATATATATATATATTTAATTTATTTTAGCCAGTTTTCTCCATCATTCCTAGAGATAAATTGAATAATTCCAAATCATCTACGTCAGAAATAGAATTTAATATCAAAATATTTCTATATTTATTCGAAATTTTAGGAGTCAAGTTCGCGCACATGCGCAGATTTCATTAGTATTCTTAGCATTGTGCTTTTAGACCAGAATGACACCTTATTTAAAATTTTAGTGGAGAGTCGTAATGAGTTTCTTTGACACTTCAGAAGCTCTCAGGTTACCAGGCTTGATAGCTGGATCGGTAGAGTGTAGCGCTCAGTTTTGCAGGTCTTCAGTTCGAGGCTCGAAGCCGACATATTTTTTTATACATATATATTTTTAATTTATTTTAGCCAGTTTTCTACATCATTCCAAGTGATAAATTGAATAATTCCAAATCATCTACGTCAGAAATAGAATTTAATATCAAAATATTTCTATATTTATTCGAAATTTTACTAGTCAAGTTCGCGCACATGCGCAGAATTCATTCGTATTCTTAGCATTGTGCATTTGGACCAGATTGGCACCGTATTTAAAATTTTACTGGAGAGTCGTAAAGAGATTCTTAGACACTTCGGAAGCTCTCAAGTTACGACGCTTGGTGGCTCGATCGGTAGAGTGTAGCGCTTGGTTTTGCAGGTCTTCAGTTCGAGGCTCGAAGCCGACAAACATTTTTATACATATATATTTTTAATTTATTTTAGCCAGTTTTCTCCATCATTCCTAGAGATAAATTGAATAATTCCAAATCATCTACGTCAGAAATAGAATTTAATATAAAAATATTTCTATACTTATTCGAAATTTTACGAGTCAAGTTCGCGCACATGCGTAGAATTCATTCGTATTCTTAGCATTGTGCATTTAGACCAGATTGACACAGTATTTAAAATTTTACTGGACAGTCGTAATGATATTCTTAGACACTTCAGAAGCTCTCGTTTTACGAGGCTTCTTGGCTCGATCGGTAGAGGGTCGCGCTTGGTTTTGCAGGTTTTCATTTCGAGGCTCGAAGCCGACAAATATTTTTATATATATATATTTTTTTAATTTATTGTAGCCAGTTTTCTCCATCATTCCTAGAGATAAATTGAATAATTCCAAATCATCTACGTCAGAAATAGAATTTAATATCAAATTATTTCTATATTTATTCGAAATTTTACTAGTCAAGTTCGCGCACATGCGCAGAATTCATTCGTATTCTTAGCATTGTGCATTTAGACCAGATTGGCACCGTATTTAAAATTTTACTGGAGAGTCGTAATGAGATTCTTAGACACTTCAGATGCTCTCAAGTTCCGAGGCTTGGTGGTTTGATCGGTAGAGTGTAGCGCTTAGTTTTGCAGGTCTTCAGTTCGAGGCTCCAAGCCACCAAATATTTATATATATATATATATATATATATTTTTCTTTTTTAATTTATTTTAGCCAATTTTCTCCATCATTCCTAGAGATAAATTGAATAATTGAAAATCATATACTTCAAAAATTGAATTTAATATAAAAATATTTCTATATTTATTCGAAATTTTACGAGTCAAGTTGACGCACATGCGCAGAATTCATTAGAATTCTTAGCATTGTGCTTTTAGACCAGATTGACACCGTATTTAAAATTTTAATGGACAGTCGTAATTAGATTCTTAGACACTTTAGAAGCTTTCAGGTAACGAGGCTTGGTGGTTAGATTGGTAGAGGTTAGCGCACAGTTTTGCAGGTCTTCAGTTCGAGGCTCGAAGCCGACAAATATTTTTATATATATATTTTTTTTTTAATTTATTTTAGCCAGTTTTCTCCAAGATTCCTACAGATAAATTGAATAATTCCAAATCATCTACGTCAGAAATAGAATTTAATATCAAAATATTTCTATACTTATTCGAAATTTTACGAGTCAAGTTCGCGCACATGCGCAGATTTCATTAGTATTCTTAGCATTGTGCTTTTAGACCAGAATGACACCGTATTTAAAATTTTAGTGGAGAGTCGTAATGAGTTTCTTAGACACTTCAGAAGCTCTCAGGTTACCAGGCTTGATAGCTGGATCGGTAGAGTGTAGCGCTTAGTTTTGCAGGTCTTCAGTTCGAGGCTCGAAGCCGACATATTTTTTTATACATATATATTTTTAATTTATTTTAGCCAGTTTTCTACATCATTCCAAGTGATAAATTGAATAATTCCAAATCATCTACGTCAGAAATAGAATTTAATATCAAAATATTTCTATATTTATTCGAAATTTTACTAGTCAAGTTCGCGCACATGCGTAGAATTCATTCGTATTCTTAGCATTGTGCATTTAGACCAGATTGACACAGTATTTAAAATTTTACTGGACAGTCGTAATGATATTCTTAGACACTTCAGAAGCTCTCGTTTTACGAGGCTTCTTGGCTCGATCGGTAGAGGGTCGCGCTTGGTTTTGCAGGTTTTCAGTTCGAGGCTCGAAGCCGACAAATATTTTTATATATATATTTTTTTTTAATTTATTGTAGCCAGTTTTCTCCATCATTCCTAGAGATAAATTGAATAATTCCAAATCATCTACGTCAGAAATAGAATTTAATATCAAATTATTTCTATATTTATTCGAAATTTTACTAGTCAAGTTCGCGCACATGCGCAGAATTCATTCGTATTCTTAGCATTGTGCATTTAGACCAGATTGGCACCGTATTTAAAATTTTACTGGAGAGTCGTAATGAGATTCTTAGACACTTCAGATGCTCTCAAGTTCCGAGGCTTGGTGGCTTGATCGGTAGAGTGTAGCGCTTAGTTTTGCAGGTCTTCAGTTCGAGGCTCCAAGCCGACAAATATTTATATATATATATATATATTTTTCTTTTTTAATTTATTTTAGTCAATTTTCTCCATCATTCCTAGAGATAAATTGAATAATTGAAAATCATATACTTCAAAAATTGAATTTAATATCAAAATATTTCTATATTTATTCGAAATTTTACGAGTCAAGTTGACGCACATGCGCAGAATTCATTAGAATTCTTAGCATTGTGCTTTTAGACCAGATTGACACCGTATTTAAAATTTTAATGGACAGTCGTAATTAGATTCTTAGACACTTTAGAAGCTTTCAGGTAACGAGGCTTGGTGGTTAGATTGGTAGAGGTTAGCGCACAGTTTTGCAGGTCTTCAGTTCGATGCTCGAAGCCGACAAATATTTTTATATAAATATATTTTTTTTTAAATTTATTTTAGCCAGTTTTCTCCATCATTCCTAGAGATAAATTGAATAATTCCAAATCATCTACGTCAGAAATAGAATTTAATATCAAAATATTTCTATACTTATTCGAAATTTTACGAGTCAAGTTCGCGCACATGCGCAGAATTCATTAGTATTCTTAGCATTGTGCTTTTAGACCAGAATGACACCGTATTTAAAATTTTAGTGGAGAGTCGTAATGAGTTTCTTAGACACTTCAGAAGCTCTCAGGTTACGAGGCTTGGTAGCTGGATCGGTAGAGTGTAGCGCTTAGTTTTGCAGGTCTTCAGTTCGAGGCTCGAAGCCGACATATTTTTTTATACATATATATTTTTAAATTATTTTAGCCAGTTTTCTCCATCATTCCAAGTGATAAATTCAATAATTCCAAATCATCTACGTCAGAAATAGAATTTAATATCAAAATAATTCTATACTTATTCGAAATTTTACGAGTCAAGTTCGCGCACATGCGCAGAATTCATTCGTATTCTTAGCATTGTGCATTTAGACCAGATTGACAACGTATTTAAAATTTTACTGGACAGTCGTAATGAGAATCTTAGACACTTCAGAAGCTCTCGTTTTACGAGGCTTCTTGGCTCGATAGGTAGAGGGTCGCGCTTTGTTTTGCAGGTTTTTAGTTCGATTCTCGAAGCCAACAAATATTTTTATATATATATATTTTTTTTTAATTTATTGTAGCCAGTTTTCTCCATCATTCCTAGAGATAAATTGAATAATTCCAAATCATCTACGTCAGAAATAGAATTTAATATCAAAATATTTCTATACTTATTCGAAATTTTACGAGTCAAGTTCGCGCACATGCGTAGAGTTCATTCGTATTCTTAGCATTGTGCATTTAGACCAGATTGACACCGTATTTAAAATTTTACTGGACAGTCGTAATGATATTCTTAGACACTTCAGAAGCTCTCGTTTTACGAGGCTTCTTGGCTCGATCGGTAGAGGGTCGCGCTTGGTTTTGCAGGTTTTCAGTTCGAGGCTCGAAGCCGAAAAATTTTTTTATATATATATATATATTTTAATTTATTGTAGCCAGTTTTCTCCATCATTCCTAGAGATAAATTGAATAATTCCAAATCATCTACGTCAGAAATACAATTTAATATCAAATTATTTCTATATTTATTCGAAATTTTACTAGTCAAGTTCGCGCACATGCGCAGAATTCATTCGTATTCTTAGCATTGTGCATTTAGACCAGATTGGCACCGTATTTAAAATTTTACTGGAGAGTCGTAATGAGATTCTTAGACACTTCAGATGCTCTCAAGTTCCGAGGCTTGGTGGCTTGATCGGTAGAGTGTAGCGCTTAGTTTTGCAGGTCTTCAGTTCGAGGCTCCAAGCCGACAAATATTTATATATATATATATATATTTTTCTTTTTTAATTTATTTTAGCCAGTTTTCTCCATTATTACAAGTGATAAATTGAATAATTCCAAATCATCTACGTCAGAAATAGAATTGAATATCGAAATATTTCTATACTTATTCGAAATTTTACGAGTCAAGTTCGCGCACATGCGCAGAATTCATTAGTATTCTTAGCATTGTGCTTTTAGACCAGAATGACACCGTATTTAAAATTTTAGTGGAGAGTCGTAATGAGTTTCTTAGACACTTCAGAAGCTCTCAGGTTACGAGGCTTGGTAGCTGGATCGGTAGAGTGTAGCGCTTAGTTTTGCAGGTCTTCAGTTCGAGGCTCGAAGCCGACATATTTTTTTATACATATATATTTTTAAATTATTTTAGCCAGTTTTCTCCATCATTCCAAGTGATAAATTCAATAATTCCAAATCATCTACGTCAGAAATAGAATTTAATATCAAAATAATTCTATACTTATTCGAAATTTTACGAGTCAAGTTCGCGCACATGCGCAGAATTCATTCGTATTCTTAGCATTGTGCATTTAGACCAGATTGACACCGTATTTAAAATTTTACTGGACAGTCGTAATGAGAATCTTAGACACTTCAGAAGCTCTCGTTTTACGAGGCTTCTTGGCTCGATAGGTAGAGGGTCGCGCTTTGTTTTGCAGGTTTTTAGTTCGATTCTCGAAGCCAACAAATATTTTTATATATATATATATTTTTTTTAATTTATTGTAGCCAGTTTTCTCCATCATTCCTAGAGATAAATTGAATAATTCCAAATCATCTACGTCAGAAATAGAATTTAATATCAAAATATTTCTATACTTATTCGAAATTTTACGAGTCAAGTTCGCGCACATGCGTAGAGTTCATTCGTATTCTTAGCATTGTGCATTTAGACCAGATTGACACCGTATTTAAAATTTTACTGGACAGTCGTAATGATATTCTTAGACACTTCAGAAGCTCTCGTTTTACGAGGCTTCTTGGCTCGATCGGTAGAGGGTCGCGCTTGGTTTTGCAGGTTTTCAGTTCGAGGCTCGAAGCCGAAAAATATTTTTATATATATATATATATTTTAATTTATTGTAGCCAGTTTTCTCCATCATTCCTAGAGATAAATTGAATAATTCCAAATCATCTACGTCAGAAATACAATTTAATATCAAATTATTTCTATATTTATTCGAAATTTTACTAGTCAAGTTCGCGCACATGCGCAGAATTCATTCGTATTCTTAGCATTGTGCATTTAGACCAGATTGGCACCGTATTTAAAATTTTACTGGAGAGTCGTAATGAGATTCTTAGACACTTCAGATGCTCTCTAGTTCCGAGGCTTGGTGTCTTGATCGGTAGAGTGTAGCGCTTAGTTTTGCAGGTCTTCAGTTCGAGGCTCTAAGCCGACAAATATTTATATATATATATATATATATATATATTTCTTTTTTAATTTATTTTAGCCAATTTTCTCCATCATTCCTAGAGATAAATTGAATAATTGAAAATCATATACGTCAAAAATTGAATTTAATATCAAAATATTTCTATACTTATTCGAACTTTTACGAGTCAAGTTCGCGCACATGCGCAGAATTCATTAGTATTCTTAGCATTGTGTTTTTAGACCAGAATGACACCGTATTTAAAATTTTAGTGGAGAGTCGTAATGAGTTTCTTAGACACTTCAGAAGCTCTCAGGTTACGAGGCTTGGAAGCTGGATCGGTAGAGTGTAGCGCTTAGTTTTGTAGGTATTCATTTCGAGGCTCGAAGCCGACATATTTTTTTATACATATATATTTTTAATTTATTTTAGCCAGTTTTCTCCATCATTCCATTTGATAAATTGAATAATTCCAAATCATCTACGTCAGAAATAGAATTTAATATCAAAATATTTCTATATTTATTCGAAATTTTACTAGTCAAGTTCGCGCACATGCGCAGAATTCATTCGTATTCTTAGCATTGTGCTTTTAGACCAGAATGACACCGTATTTAAAATTTTAGTGGAGAGTCGTAATGAGTTTCTTAGACACTTCAGAAGCTCTCAGGTTACGAGGCTTGGTAGCTGGATCGGTAGAGTGTAGCGCTTAGTTTTGCAGGTCTTCAGTTCGAGGCTCGAAGCCGACAAATATTTTTATATAAATATATTTTTTTTAATTTATTTTAGCCAGTTTTCTCCATCATTCCTAGAGATAAATTGAATAATTCCAAATCATCTACGTCAGAAATAGAATTTAATATCAAAATATTTCTATACTTATTCGAAATTTTACGAGTCAAGTTCGCGCACATGCGCAGAATTCATTAGTATTCTTAGCATTGTGCTTTTAGACCAGAATGACACCGTATTTAAAATTTTACTCTAGAGTCGTAATGAGATTCTTAGACACTTCAGATGCTCTCTGGTTCCGAGGCTTTTTGGCTTGATCGGTAGAGTGTAGCGCTTAGTTTTGCAGGTCTTCAGTTCGAGGCTCAAAGCCGACATATTTTTTTATACATATATATTTTTAATTTATTTTAGCCAGTTTTCTCCATCATTCCTAGAGATAAATAGAATAATTGAAAATCATATACGTAAAAATTGAATTTAATATCAAAATATTTCTATATTTATTCGAAATTTTACGAGTCAAGTTGACGCACATGCGCAGAATTCATTAGAATTCTTAGCATTGTGCTTTTAGACCAGATTGACACCGTATTTAAAATTTTAGTGGAGAGTCGTAATGAGTTTCTTAAACACTTCAGAAGCTCTCAGCTTACGAGGCTTGGTAGCTGGATCGGTTGAGTGTAGCGCTTAGTTTTGCAGGTCTTCAGTTCGAGGCTCGCAGCCGACATATTTTTTTATACATATATATTTTTAATTTATTTTAGCCAGTTTTCTCCATCATTCCAAGTGATAAATTCAATAATTCCAAATCATCTACGTCAGAAATAGAATTTAATATCAAAATATTTCTATACTTATTCGAACTTTTACGAGTCAAGTTCGCGCACATGCGCAGAATTCATTAGTATTCTTAGCATTGTGTTTTTAGACCAGAATGACACCGTATTTAAAATTTTAGTGGAGAGTCGTAATGAGTTTCTTAGACACTTCAGAAGCTCTCAGGTTACGAGGCTTGGAAGCTGGATCGGTAGAGTGTAGCGCTTAGTTTTGCAGGTATTCAGTTCGAGGCTCGAAGCCGACATATTTTTTTATACATATATATTTTTAATTTATTTTAGCCAGTTTTCTCCATCATTCCATTTGATAAATTGAATAATTCCAAATCATCTACGTCAGAAATAGAATTTAATATCAAAATATTTCTATATTTATTCGAAATTTTACTAGTCAAGTTCGCGCACATGCGCAGAATTCATTCGTATTCTTAGCATTGTGCTTTTAGACCAGAATGACACCGTATTTAAAATTTTAGTGGAGAGTCGTAATGAGTTTCTTAGACACTTCAGAAGCTCTCAGGTTACGAGGCTTGGTAGCTGGATCGGTAGAGTGTAGCGCTTTGTTTTGCAGGTTTTCAGTTTGATTCTCGAAGCCAACAAATATTTTTATATATATATATTTTTTAATTTATTGTAGCCAGTTTTCTCCATCTTTCCTAGAGATAAATTGAATAATTCCAAATCATCTAAGTCAGAAATAGAATTTAATATCAAATTATTTCTATATTTATTCGAAATTTTACGAGTCAAGTTCGCGCACATGCGCAGAATTCATTCGTATTCTTAGCATTGTCCATTTAGACCAGATTGACACCGTATTTAAAATTTTACTGGAGAGTCGTAATGAGATTCTTAGACACTTCAGATGCTCTCAGGTTCCGAGGCTTGGTGGCTTGATCGGTAGAGTGTAGCGCTTAGTTTTGCAGGTCTTCAGTTCGTGGCTCGAAGCCGACATATTTTTTTATACATATATATTTTTAATTTATTTTAGCCAGTTTTCTCCATCATTCCTAGAGATAAATTGAATAATTGAAAATCATATACGTCAAAAATTGAATTTAATATCAAAATATTTCTATATTTATTCGAAATTTTACGAGTCAAGTTGACGCACATGCGCAGAATTCATTAGAATTCTTAGCATTGTGCTTTTAGACCAGATTGACACCGTATTTAAAATTTTAATGGACAGTCGTAATGCGAATCTTAGACACTTTAGAAGCTTTCAGGTTACGAGTCTTGGTGGTTAGATCGGTAGAGGTTAGCGCACAGTTTTGCAGGTCTTCAGTTCGAGGCTCGAAACCGACAAATATTTTTATATATATATTTTTTTTTAATTTATTTTAGCCAGTTTTCTCCATCATTCCTAGAGATAAATTGAATAATTCCAAATCATCTACGTCAGAAATAGAATTTAATATCAAAATATTTCTATATTTATTCGAAATTTTACGAGTCAAGCTCGCGCACATGCGCAGAATTCATTAGTATTCTTAGCATTGTGCTTTTAGACCAGAATGACACCGTATTTAAAATTTTAGTGGAGAGTCGTAATGAGTTTCTTAGACACTTCAGAAGCTCTCAGGTTACGAGGCTTGGTAGCTGGATCGGTAGAGTGTAGCGCTTAGTTTTGCAGGTCTTCAGATCGAAGCTCGAAGCCGACATATTTTTTTATACATATATATTTTTAATTTATTTTAGCCAGTTTTCTCCATCATTCCAAGTGATAAATTGAATAATTCCAAATCATCTACGTCAGAAATAGAATTGAATATCAAAATATTTCTATATTTATTCGAAATTTTACTAGTCAAGTTCGTGCACATGCGCAGAATTCATTCGTATTCTTAGCATTGTGCATTTGGACCAGATTGGCACCGTATTTAAAATTTTACTGGAGAGTCGTAAAGAGATTCTTAGACACTTCGGAAGCTCTCAAGTTACGACGCTTGGTGGCTCGATCGGTAGAGTGTAGCGCTTAGTTTTGCAGGTCTTCAGTTCGAGGCTCGAAGCCAACAAATATTTTTATACATATATATTTTTAATTTATTTTAGCCAGTTTTCTCCATCATTCCTAGAGATAAACTGAATAATTCCAAATCATCTACGACAAAAATAGAATTTAGTATCAAAATATTTCTATACTTATTCGAAATTTTACGAGTCAAGTTCGCGCACATGCGCAGAATTCATTCGTATTCTTAGCATTGTCCATTTAGACCAGATTGACTCCGTATTTAAAATTTTACTGGAAAGTCGTAATGAGATTCTTAGACACTTCAGATGCTCTCAGGTTCCGAGGCTTGGTGGCTTGATCGGTAGAGTGTAGCGCTTAGTTTTGCAGGTCTTCAGTTCGAGGCTCGAAGCCGACATATTTTTTTATACATATATATTTTTAATTTATTTTAGCCAGTTTTCTCCATCATTCCTAGAGATAAATTGAATAATTGAAAATCATATACGTCAAAAATTGAATTTAATATCAAAATATTTCTATATTTATTCGAAATTTTACGAGTCAAGTTGACGCACATGCGCAGAATTCATTAGAATTCTTAGCATTGTGCTTTTAGACCAGATTGACACCGTATTTAAAATTTTAATGGACAGTCGTAATGCGAATCTTAGACACTTTAGAAGCTTTCAGGTTACGAGTCTTGGTGGTTAGATCGGTAGAGGTTAGCGCACAGTTTTGCAGGTCTTCAGTTCGAGGCTCGAAGCCGACAAATATTTTTATATATATATATTTTTTTAATTTATTTTAGCCAGTTTTCTCCATCATTCCTAGAGATAAATTGAATAATTCCAAATCATCTACGTCAGAAATAGAATTTAATATCAAAATATTTCTATATTTATTCGAAATTTTACGAGTCAAGCTCGCTCACATGCGCAGAATTCATTAGTATTCTTAGCATTGTGCTTTTAGACCAGAATGACACCGTATTTAAAATTTTAGTGGAGAGTCGTAATGAGTTTCTTAGACACTTCAGAAGCTCTCAGGTTACGAGGCTTGGTAGCTGGATCGGTAGAGTGTAGCGCTTAGTTTTGCACTTCTTCAGTTCGAGGCTCGAAGCCGACATATTTTTTTATACATATATATTTTTAATTTATTTTAGCCAGTTTTCTCCATCATTCCAAGTGATAAATTGAATAATTCCAAATCATCTACGTCAGAAATAGAATTTAATATCAAAATATTTCTATATTTATTCGAAATTTTACTAGTCAAGTTCGGGCACATGCGCAGAATTCATTCGTATTCTTAGCATTGTGCATTTGGACCAGATTGGCACCGAATTTAAAATTTTACTGGAGAGTCGTAAAGAGATTCTTAGACACTTCGGAAGCTCTCAAGCTACGACGCTTGGTGGCTCGATCGGTAGAGTGTAGCGCTTAGTTTTGCAGGTCTTCAGTTCGAGGCTCGAAGCCGACAAATATTTTTATACATATATATTTTTAATTTATTTTAGCCAGTTTTCTCCATCATTCCTAGAGATAAACTAAATAATTCCAAATCATCTACGTCAAAAATAGAATTTAGTATCAAAATATTTCTATACTTATTCGAAATTTTACAAGTCAAGTTCGCGCACATGCGCAGAATTCATTCGTATTCTTAGCATTGTGCATTTAGACCAGATTGACACCGTATTTAAAATTTTACTGGACAGTCGTAATGAGAATCTTAGACACTTCAGAAGCTCTCGTTTTACGAGGCTTCTTGGCTCGATAGGTAGAGGGTCGCGCTTTGTTTTGCAGGTTTTGAGTTCGATTCTCGAAGCCAACAAATATTTTTATATATATATATATTTTTAATTTATTGTAGCCAGTTTTCTCCATCATTCCTAGAGATAAATTGAATAATTCCAAATCATCTAAGTCAGAAATAGAATTTAATATCAAATTATTTCTATATTTATTCGAAATTTTACGAGTCAAGTTCGCGCACATGCGCAGAATTCATTCGTATTCTTAGCATTGTCCATTTAGACCAGATTGACACCGTATTTAAAATTTTACTTTAGAGTCGTAATGAGATTCTTAGACACTTCAGATGCTCTCAGGTTCCGAGGCTTGGTGGCTTGATCGGTAGAGTGTAGCGCTTAGTTTTGCAGGTCTTCAGTTCGAGGCTCGAAGCCGACATATTTTTTTATACATATATATTTTTAATTTATTTTAGCCAGTTTTCTCCATCATTCCTAGAGATAAATTGAATAATTGAAAATCATATACGTCAAAAATTGAATTTAATATCAAAATATTTCTATATTTATTCGAAATTTTACGAGTCAAGTTGACGCACATGCGCAGAATTCATTAGAATTCTTAGCATTGTGCTTTTAGACCAGATTGACACCGTATTTAAAATTTTAATGGACAGTCGTAATGCGAATCTTAGACACTTTAGAAGCTTTCAGGTTACGAGTCTTTTTGGTTAGATCGGTAGAGGTTAGCGCACAGTTTTGCAGGTCTTCAGTTCGAGGCTCGAAGCCGACAAATATTTTTATATATATATTTTTTTTAATTTATTTTAGCCAGTTTTCTCCATCATTCCTAGAGATAAACTGAATAATTCCAAATTATCTACGTCAAAAATAGAATTTAGTATCAAAATATTTCTATATTTATTTGAAATTTTACGAGTTAAGTTCGCTCACATGCGCAGAATTCATTCGTATTCTTAGCATTGTGCTTTTAGACCAGAATGAAACCGTATTTAAAATTTTAGTGGAGAGTCGTAATGAGTTTCTTAGACACTTTAGAAGCGCTCAGGTTACGAGGCTTGGTAGCTGGATCGGTAGAGTGTAGCGCTTAGTTTTGCAGGTCTTCAGTTCGAGGCTCGAAGCCGACAAATATTTTTATATAAATATATATTTTTTTTTTAATTTATTTTAGCCAATTTTCTCCATCATTCCTAGAGATAAATTGAATAATTGAAAATCATATACGTCAAAAATTGAATTTAATATCAAAATATTTCTATATTTATTCGAAATTTTACGAGTCAAGTTAACGCACATGCGCAGAATTCATTAGAATTCTTAGCATTGTGCTTTTAGACCAGATTCACACCGTATTTAAAATTTTAATGGACAGTCGTAATGAGATTCTAAGACACTTCAGATGCTCTCAGGTCCCGAGGATTATTGGCTTGATTGGTAGAGTGTAGCGCTTAGTTTTGCAGGTCTTCAGTTCGAGGCTCGAAGCCGACATATTTTTTTATACATATATATTTTTAATTTATTTTAGCCAGTTTTCTCCATCATTCCAAGTGATAAATTGAATAATTCCAAATCATCTACGTCAGAAATAGAATTTAATATCAAAATATTTCTATATTTATTCGAAATTTTACTAGTCAAGTTCGCGCACATGCGCAGAATTCATTCGTATTCTTAGCATTGTGCATTTAGACCAGATTGGCACCGTATTTAAAATTTTACTGGAGAGTCGTAATGAGATTCTTAGACACTTCGGAAGCTCTCAAGTTACGACGCTTGGTGGCTTGATTGGTAGAGTGTAGCGCTTAGTTTTGCAGGTCTTCAGTTCGAGGCTCGAAGCCGACATATTTTTTTATACATATATATTTTTAATTTATTTTAGCCAGTTTTCTCCATCATTCCAAGTGATAAATTGAATAATTCCAAATCATCTACGTCAGAAATAGAATTTAATATCAAAATATTTCTATATTTATTCGAAATTTTACTAGTCAAGTTCGCGCACATGCGCCGAATTCATTCGTATTCTTAGCATTGTGCATTTGAACCAGATTGGCACCGTATTTAAAATTTTACTGGAGAGTCGTAATGAGATTCTTAGACACTTCGGAAGCTCTCAAGTTACGACGCTTGGTGGCTCTATCGGTAGAGTGTAGCGCTTAGTTTTGCAGGGCTTCAGTTCGAGGCTCGAAGCCGACAAATATTTTTATACATATATATTTTTAATTTATTTTAGCCAGTTTTCTCCATCATTCTTAGAGATAAACTGAATAATTCCAAATCATCTACGTCAAAAATAGAATTTAATATCAAAATATTTCTATATTTATTCGAAATTTTACGAGTCAAGTTCGCGCACATGCGCAGAATTCATTCGTATTCTTAGCATTGTGCATTTAGACCAGATTGGCACCGTATTTAAAATTTTACTGGAGAGTCGTAATGAGATTCTTAGACACTTCAGATGCTCTCAGGTTCCGAGGCTTGGTGGCTTGATCGGTAGAGTGTAGCGCTTAGTTTTGCAGGTCTTCAGTTCGAGGCTCGAAGCCGACATATTTTTTTATACATATATATTTTTAATTTATTTTAGCCAGTTTTCTCCATCATTCCAAGTGATAAATTGAATAATTCCAAATCATCTACGTCAGAAATAGAATTTAATATCAAAATATTTCTATATTTATTCGAAATTTTACTAGTTAAGTTCGCGCACATGCGCAGAATTCATTCGTATTCTTAGCATTGTGCATTTGGACCAGATTGGCACCGTATTTAAAATTTTAGTGGAGAGTCGTAATGAGTTTCTTAGACACTTCAGAAGCTCACAGGTTACGAGGCTTGGTAGCTGGATCGGTAGAGTGTAGCGCTTAGTTTTGCAGGTCTTCAGTTCGAGGCTCGAAGCCGACAAATATTTATATATATATATATATATTCTTTTTTAATTTATTTTAGCCAATTTTCTCCATCATTCCTAGAGGTAAATTGAATAATTGAAAATCATATACGTCAAAAATTGAATTTAATATCAAAATATTTCTATATTTATTCGAAATTTTACGAGTCAAGTTGACGCACATGCGCAGAATTCATTACTATTCTTAGCATTGTGTTTTTAGACCAGAATGACACCGTATTTAAAATTTTAGTGGAGAGTCGTGATGAGATTCTTAGACACTTCAGAAGCTCTCGTCTTACGAGGCTTCTTCGCTCGATCGGTAGAGGGTCGCGCTTTGTTTTGCAGGTTTTCAGTTCGAGGCTCGAAGCCGACAGATATTTTTATATATATATTTTTTTTTTCTTTTTTAATTTATTTTAGCCAATTTTCTCCGTTATTCCTAGACATAAATTGAATAATTGAAAATCATATACGTCAAAAATTGAATTTAATATCAAAATATTTCTATACTTATTCGAAATTTTACGAGTCAAGTTCGCGCACATGCGCAGAATTCATTCGTATTCTTAGCATTGTGCATTTAGACCAGATTGACACCGTATTTAAAATTTTACTGGACAGTCGTAATGAGATTCTTAGACACTTCAGAAGCTCGCGTTTTACGAGGCTTCTTGGCTCGATAGGTAGAGGGTCGCGCTTTGTTTTGCAGGTTTTCCGTTCGAGGCTCGAAGCCGACAAATATTTTTATATATATATATTTTTTTAATTTATTGTAGTCAGTTTTCTCCATCATTCCTAGAGTTAAATTGAATAATTCCAAATCATCTACGTCAGAAATAGATTTTAATATCAAATTATTTCTATATTTATTCGAAATTTTACTAGTCAAATTCGCGCACATGCGCAGAATTCATTCGTATTCTTAGCATTGTGCATTTGGACCAGATTGGCACCGTATTTAAAATTTTACTGGAGAGTCGTTTGAGATTCTTAGACACTTCAGAAGCTCTCGTCTTACGAGGCTTCTTCGCTTGATCCGTAGAGGGTCGCGCTTTATTTTGCAGGTTTTCAGTTCGAGGCTCGAAGCCGACAGATATTTTTATATATATATATATATATTTTTTTCTTTTTTAATTTATTTTAGCCAATTTTCTCCGTCATTCCTAGACATAAATTGAATAATTGAAAATCATATACTTCAAAAATTGAATTTAATATCAAAATATTTCTATATTTATTCGAAATTTTACTAGTCAAGTTCGCGCACATGTGCAGAATTCATTCGTATTCTTAGCATTGTGCATTTGGACCAGATTGGCACCGCATTTTAAATTTTAGTGGAGAGTCGTAATGAGTTTCTTAGACACTTCAGAAGCTCACAGGTTACGAGGCTTGGTAGCTGGATCGGTAGAGTGTAGCGCTTAGTTTTGCAGGTCTTCAGTTCGAGGCTCGAAGCCGACATATTTTTTTATACATATATATTGTTAATTTATTTTAGCCGGTTTTCTCCATCATTCCAAGTGATAAATTGAATAATTCCAAATCATCTACGTCAGAAATAGAATTTAATATCAAAATATTTCTATACTTATTCGAAATTTTACGAGTCAAGTTCGCGCACATTCGCAGAATTCATTCGTATTCTTAGCATTCCAATCTGGTGCATTTGGACCAGATTGGCACCGTATTTAAAATTTTAGTGGAGAGTCGTAATGAGTTTCTTAGACACTTCAGAAGCTCGCAGGTTACGAGGCTTGGTAGCTGGATCGGTAGAGTGTAGCGCTTAGTTTTGCAGGTCTTCAGTTCGAGGCTCGAAGCCGACAAATATTTTTATATATATATATTTTTTTTAAATTTATTTTAGCCAGTTTTCTCCATCATTCCTAGAGATAAATTGAATAATTCCAAATCATCTACGTCAGAAATAGAATTTAATATCAAAATATTTCTATAATTCGAAATTTTACGAGTCAAGTTCGCGCACATGCGCAGAATTCATTCGTATTCTTAGCATTGTGCATTTAGACCAGATTGGCACCGTATTTAAAATTTTACTGGAGAGTCGTAATGAGATTCTTAGACACTTCAGATGCTCTCAGGTTCCGAGGCTTGGTGGCTTGATCGGTAGAGTGTAGCGCTTAGTTTTGCAGGTCTTCAGTTCGAGGCTCGAAGCCGACATATTTTTTTATACATATATATTTTTAATTTATTTTAGCCAGTTTTCTCCATCATTCCAAGTGATAAATTGAATAATTCCAAATCATCTACGTCAGAAATAGAATTTAATATCAAAATATTTCTATATTTATTCGAAATTTTACTAGTTAAGTTCGCGCACATGCGCAGAATTCATTCGTATTCTTAGCATTGTGCATTTGGACCAGATTGGCACCGTATTTAAAATTTTAGTGGAGAGTCGTAATGAGTTTCTTAGACACTTCAGAAGCTCACAGGTTACAAGGCTTGGTAGCTGGATCGGTAGAGTGTAGCGCTTAGTTTTGCAGGTCTTCAGTTCGAGGCTCGAAGCCGACAAATATTTATATATATATATATATTCTTTTTTAATTTATTTTAGCCAATTTTCTCCATCATTCCTAGAGGTAAATTGAATAATTGAAAATCATATACGTCAAAAATTGAATTTAATATCAAAATATTTCTATATTTATTCGAAATTTTACGAGTCAAGTTGACGCACATGCGCAGAATTCATTACTATTCTTAGCATTGTGTTTTTAGACCAGAATGACACCGTATTTAAAATTTTAGTGGAGAGTCGTGATGAGATTCTTAGACACTTCAGAAGCTCTCGTCTTACGAGGCTTCTTCGCTCGATCGGTAGAGGGTCGCGCTTTGTTTTGCAGGTTTTCAGTTCGAGGCTCGAAGCCGACAGATATTTTTATATATATATTTTTTTTCTTTTTTAATTTATTTTAGCCAATTTTCTCCGTTATTCCTAGACATAAATTGAATAATTGAAAATCATATACTTCAAAAATTGAATTTAATATCAAAATATTTCTATATTTATTCGAAATTTTACTAGTCAAGTTCGCGCACATGCGCAGAATTCATTCGTATTCTTAGCATTGTGCATTTGGACCAGATTGGCACCGTATTTAAAATTTTAGTGGAGAGTCGTGATGAGTTTCTTAGACACTTCAGAAGCTCTCAGGTTACGAGGCTTGGTAGCTGGATCGGTAGAGTGTAGCGCTTAGTTTTGCAGGTCTTCAGTTCGAGGCTCGAAGCCGACATATTTTTTTATACATATATATTTTTAATTTATTTTAGCCAGTTTTCTCCATCATTCCAAGTGATAAATTGAATAATTCCAAATCATCTACGTCAGAAATAGAATTTAATATCAAAATATTTCTATATTTATTCGAAATTTTACTGGTCAAGTTTGCTCACATGCGCAGAATTCATTCGTATTCTTAGCATTGTGCATTTGGACCAGATTGGCAAAGTATTTAAAATTTTAGTGGAGAGTCGAAATGAGTTTCTTAGACACTTCAGAAGCTCACAGGTTACGAGGCTTGGTAGCTGGATCGGTAGAGTGTAGCGCTTAGTTTTGCAGGTCTTCAGTTCGAGGCTCGAAGCCGACAAATATTTTTATACATATATATTTTTAATTTATTTTAGCCAGTTTTCTCCATCATTCCTAGAGATAAACTGAATAATTCCAAATCATCTACGTCAAAAATAGAATTTAATATAAAAATATTTCTATATTTATTCGAAATTTTACGAGTCAATTTCGCGCACATGCGCAGAATTCATTCGTATTCTTAGCATTGTGCTTTTAGACCAGAATGACACCGTATTTAAAATTTTACTGGAGAGTCGTAATGAGATTCTTAGACACTTCAGATGCTCTCAGGTTCCGAGGCTTTGTGGCTTGATCGGTAGAGTGTAGCGCTTAGTTTTGCAGGTCTTCAGTTCGAGGCTCGAAGCCGACAAATATTTATATATATATATATATATATATATATATATTCTTTTTTAATTTATTTTAGCCAATTTTCTCCATCATTCCTAGAGATAAATTGAATAATTGAAAATCATCTACGTCAGAAATAGAATTTAATATCAAAATATTTCTATATTTATTCGAAATTTTACGAGTCAAGTTGACGCACATGCGCAGAATTCATTAGTATTCTTAGCATTGTGTTTTTAGACCAGAATGACACCGTATTTAAAATTTTAGTGGAGAGTCGTGATGAGATTCTTAGACACTTCAGAAGCTCTCGTCTTACGAGGCTTCTTCGCTCGATCGGTAGAGGGTCACGCTTTGTTTTGCAGGTTTTCAGTTCGAGGCTCGAAGCCGACATATTTTTTTATACATATATATTTTTAATTTATTTTAGCCAGTTTTCTCCATCATTCCAAGTGATAAATTGAATAATTCCAAATCATCTACGTCAGAAATAGAATTTAATATCAAAATATTTCTATATTTATTCGAAATTTTACTGGTCAAGTTCGCTCACATGCGCAGAATTCATTCGTATTCTTAGCATTGTGCATTTGGACCAGATTGGCACCGTATTTAAAATTTTACTGGAGAGTCGTAATGAGATTCTTAGACACTTCGGAAGCTCTCAAGTTACGACGCTTGGTGGCTCGATCGGTAGAGTGTAGCGCTTAGTTTTGCAGGTCTTCAGTTGGAGGCTCGAAGCCGACAACTATTTTTATACATATATATTTTTAATTTATTTTAGCCAGTTTTCTCCATCATTCCTAGAGATAAACTGAATAATTCCAAATCATCTACGTCAAAAATAGAATTTAATATCAAAATATTTCTATATTTATTCGAAATTTTACGAGTCAATTTCGCGCACATGCGCAGAATTCATTCGTATTCTTAGCATTGTGCTTTTAGACCAGAATGACACCGTATTTAAAATTTTAGTGGAGAGTCGTAATGAGTTTCTTAGACACTTCAGAAGCTCACAGGTTACGAGGCTTGGTAGCTGGATCGGTAGAGTGTAGCGCTTAGTTTTGCAGGTCTTCAGTTCGAGGCTCGATGCCGACAAATATTTTTATATATATTTTTTTTAAATTTATTTTAGCCAGTTTTCTCCATCATTCCTTGAGATAAATTGAATAATTCCAAATCATCTACGTCAGAAATAGAATTTAATATCAAAGTATTTCTATACTTATTCGAAATTTTACGAGTCAAGTTCGCGCACATGCGCAGAATTCATTCGTATTCTTAGCATTGTGCATTTAGACCAGATTGGCACCGTATTTAAAATTTTACTGGAGAGTCGTAATGAGATTCTTAGACACTTCAGATGCTCTCAGGTTCCGAGGCTTGGTGGCTTGATCGGTAGAGTGTAGCGCTTAGTTTTGCAGGTCTTCAGTTCGAGGCTCGAAGCCGACATATTTTTTTATACATATATATTTTTAATTTATTTTAGCCAGTTTTCTCCATCATTCCAAGTGATAAATTGAATAATTCCAAATCATCTACGTCAGAAATAGAATTTAATATCAAAATATTTCTATATTTATTCGAAATTTTACTAGTTAAGTTCGCGCACATGCGCAGAATTCATTCGTATTCTTAGCATTGTGCATTTGGACCAGATTGGCACCGTATTTAAAATTTTAGTGGAGAGTCGTAATGAGTTTCTTAGACACTTCAGAAGCTCACAGGTTACGAGGCTTGGTAGCTGGATCGGTAGAGTGTAGCGCTTAGTTTTGCAGGTCTTCAGTTCGAGGCTCGAAGCCGACATATTTTTTTATACATATATATTTTTAATTTATTTTAGCCAGTTTTCTCCATCATTCCTAGAGATAAATTGAATAATTCCAAATCATCTACGTCAGAAATAGAATTTAATATCAAAATATTTCTATATTTATTCGAAATTTTACTGGTCAAGTTTGCTCACATGCGCAGAATTCATTCGTATTCTTAGCATTGTGCATTTGGACCAGATTGGCAAAGTATTTAAAATTTTAGTGGAGAGTCGAAATGAGTTTCTTAGACACTTCAGAAGCTCACAGGTTACGAGGCTTGGTAGCTGGATCGGTAGAGTGTAGCGCTTAGTTTTGCAGGTCTTCAGTTCGAGGCTCGAAGCCGACAAATATTTTTATATATATATATTTTTTTTTAAATTTATTTTAGCCAGTTTTCTCCATCATTCCTAGAGATAAATTGAATAATTCCAAATCATCTACGTCAGAAATAGAATTTAATATCAAAGTATTTCTATACTTATTCGAAATTTTACGAGTCAAGTTCGCGCACATGCGCAGAATTCATTCGTATTCTTAGCATTGTGCATTTAGACCAGATTGGCACCGTATTTAAAATTTTACTGGAGAGTCGTAATGAGATTCTTAGACACTTCAGATGCTCTCAGGTTCCGAGGCTTGGTGGCTTGATCGGTAGAGTGTAGCGCTTAGTTTTGCAGGTCTTCAGTTCGAGGCTCGAAGCCGACATATTTTTTTATACATATATATTTTTAATTTATTTTAGCCAGTTTTCTCCATCATTCCAAGTGATAAATTGAATAATTCCAAATCATCTACGTCAGAAATAGAATTTAATATCAAAATATTTCTATATTTATTCGAAATTTTACTAGTTAAGTTCGCGCACATGCGCAGAATTCATTCGTATTCTTAGCATTGTGCATTTGGACCAGATTGGCACCGTATTTAAAATTTTAGTGGAGAGTCGTAATGAGTTTCTTAGACACTTCAGAAGCTCACAGGTTACGAGGCTTGGTAGCTGGATCGGTAGAGTGTAGCGCTTAGTTTTGCAGGTCTTCAGTTCGAGGCTCGAAGCCGACAAATATTTATATATATATATATATATATATATATATATATATATATATATATATATATATATATATATATATATATTCTTTTTTAATTTATTTTAGCCAATTTTCTCCATCATTCCTAGAGGTAAATTGAATAATTGAAAATCATATACGTCAAAAATTGAATTTAATATCAAAATATTTCTATATTTATTCGAAATTTTACGAGTCAAGTTGACGCATATGCGCAGAATTCATTAGTATTCTTAGCATTGTGTTTTTAGACCAGAATGACACCGTATTTAAAATTTTAGTGGAGAGTCGTGATGAGATTCTTAGACACTTCAGAAGCTCTCGTCTTACGAGGCTTCTTCGCTCGATCGGTAGAGGGTCGCACTTTGTTTTGCAGGTTTTCAGTTCGAGGCTCGAAGCCGACAGATATTTTTATATATATATATTTTTTTCTTTTTTAATTTATTTTAGCCAATTTTCTCCGTCATTCCTAGACATAAATTGAATAATTGAAAATCATATACTTCAAAAATTGAATTTAATATCAAAATATTTCTATATTTATTCGAAATTTTACTAGTCAAGTTCGCGCACATGCGCAGAATCATTCGTATTCTTAGCATTGTGCATTTGGACCAGATTGGCACCGTATTTAAAATTTTAGTGGAGAGTCGTGATGAGTTTCTTAGACACTTCAGAAGCTCTCAGGTTACGAGGCTTGGTAGCTGGATCGGTAGAGTGTAGCGCTTAGTTTTGCAGGTCTTCAGTTCGAGGCTCGAAGCCGACATATTTTTTTATACATATATATTTTTAATTTATTTTAGCCAGTTTTCTCCATCATTCCTAGAGATAAATTGAATAATTCCAAATCATCTACGTCAGAAATAGAATTTAATATCAAAATATTTCTATATTTATTCGAAATTTTACTGGTCAAGTTTGCTCACATGCGCAGAATTCATTCGTATTCTTAGCATTGTGCATTTGGACCAGATTGGCAAAGTATTTAAAATTTTAGTGGAGAGTCGAAATGAGTTTCTTAGACACTTCAGAAGCTCACAGGTTACGAGGCTTGGTAGCTGGATCGGTAGAGTGTAGCGCTTAGTTTTGCAGGTCTTCAGTTCGAGGCTCGAAGCCGACAAATATTTTTATATATATATATTTTTTTTTAAATTTATTTTAGCCAGTTTTCTCCATCATTCCTAGAGATAAATTGAATAATTCCAAATCATCTACGTCAGAAATAGAATTTAATATCAAAATATTTCTATAATTCGAAATTTTACGAGTCAAGTTCGCGCACATGCGCAGAATTCATTCGTATTCTTAGCATTGTGCATTTACACCAGATTGGCACCGTATTTAAAATTTTACTGGACAGTCGCAATGAGATTCTTAGACACTTCAGATGCTCTCAGGTTCCGAGGCTTTGTGGCTTGATCGGTAGAGTGTAGCGCTTAGTTTTGCAGGTCTTCAGTTCGAGGCTCGAAGCCGACAATATTTATATATATATATATATATATATTCTTTTTTAATTTATTTTAGCCAATTTTCTCCATCATTCCTAGAGATAAATTGAATAATTGAAAATCATCTACGTCAGAAATAGAATTTAATATCAAAATATTTCTATATTTATTCGAAATTTTACGAGTCAAGTTGACGCACATGCGCAGAATTCATTAGTATTCTTAGCATTGTGTTTTTAGACCAGAATGACACCGTATTTAAAATTTTAGTGGAGAGTCGTGATGAGATTCTTAGACACTTCAGAAGCTCTCGTCTTACGAGGCTTCTTCGCTCGATCTGTAGAGGGTCACGCTTTGTTTTGCAGGTTTTCAGTTCGAGGCTCGAAGCCGACATATTTTTTTATACATATATATTTTTAATTTATTTTAGCCAGTTTTCTCCATCATTCCAAGTGATAAATTGAATAATTCCAAATCATCTACGTCAGAAATAGAATTTAATATCAAAATATTTCTATATTTATTCGAAATTTTACTGGTCAAGTTCGCTCACATGCGCAGAATTCATTCGTATTCTTAGCATTGTGCATTTGGACCAGATTGGCACCGTATTTAAAATTTTACTGGAGAGTCGTAATGAGATTCTTAGACACTTCGGAAGCTCTCAAGTTACGATGCTTGGTGGCTCGATCGGTAGAGTGTAGCGCTTAGTTTTGCAGGTCTTCAGTTGGAGGCTCGAAGCCGACAACTATTTTTATACATATATATTTTTAATTTATTTTAGCCAGTTTTCTCCATCATTCCTAGAGATAAACTGAATAATTCCAAATCATCTACGTCAAAAATAGAATTTAATATCAAAATATTTCTATATTTATTCGAAATTTTACGAGTCAATTTCGCGCACATGCGCAGAATTCATTCGTATTCTTAGCATTGTGCTTTTAGACCAGAATGACACCGTATTTAAAATTTTAGTGGAGAGTCGTAATGAGTTTCTTAGACACTTCAGAAGCTTACAGGTTACGAGGCTTGGTAGCTGGATCGGTAGAGTGTAGCGCTTAGTTTTGCAGGTCTTCAGTTCGAGGCTCGATGCCGACAAATATTTTTATATATATTTTTTTTAAATTTATTTTAGCCAGTTTTCTCCATCATTCCTAGAGATAAATTGAATAATTCCAAATAATCTACGTCAGAAATAAAATTTAATATCAAAATATTTCTATACTTATTCGAAATTTTACGAGTCAAGTTCGCGCACATGCGCAGAATTCATTCGTATTCTTAGCATTGTGCATTTAGACCAGATTGGCACCGTATTTAAAATTTTACTGGAGAGTCGTAATGAGATTCTTAGACACTTCAGATGCTCTCAGGTTCCGAGGCTTGGTGGCTTGATCGGTAGAGTGTAGCGCTTAGTTTTGCAGGTCTTCAGTTCGAGGCTCGAAGCCGACAAATATTTATATATATATATATATATATATATATATATTCTTTTTTAATTTATTTTAGCCAATTTTCTCCATCATTCCTAGAGATAAATTGAATAATTGAAAATCATCTACGTCAGAAATAGAATTTAATATCAAAATATTTCTATATTTATTCGAAATTTTACGAGTCAAGTTGACGCACATGCGCAGAATTCATTAGTATTCTTAGCATTGTGTTTTTAGACCAGAATGACACCGTATTTAAAATTTTAGTGGAGAGTCGTGATGAGATTCTTAGACACTTCAGAAGCTCTCGTCTTACGAGGCTTCTTCGCTCGATCGGTAGAGGGTCACGCTTTGTTTTGCAGGTTTTCAGTTCGAGGCTCGAAGCCGACATATTTTTTTATACATATATATTTTTAATTTATTTTAGCCAGTTTTCTCCATCATTCCAAGTGATAAATTGAATAATTCCAAATCATCTACGTCAGAAATAGAATTTAATATCAAAATATTTCTATATTTATTCGAAATTTTACTGGTCAAGTTCGCTCACATGCGCAGAATTCATTCGTATTCTTAGCATTGTGCATTTGGACCAGATTGGCACCGTATTTAAAATTTTACTGGAGAGTCGTAATGAGATTCTTAGACACTTCGGAAGCTCTCAAGTTACGATGCTTGGTGGCTCGATCGGTAGAGTGTAGCGCTTAGTTTTGCAGGTCTTCAGTTGGAGGCTCGAAGCCGACAACTATTTTTATACATATATATTTTTAATTTATTTTAGCCAGTTTTCTCCATCATTCCTAGAGATAAACTGAATAATTCCAAATCATCTACGTCAAAAATAGAATTTAATATCAAAATATTTCTATATTTATTCGAAATTTTACGAGTCAATTTCGCGCACATGCGCAGAATTCATTCGTATTCTTAGCATTGTGCTTTTAGACCAGAATGACACCGTATTTAAAATTTTAGTGGAGAGTCGTAATGAGTTTCTTAGACACTTCAGAAGCTCACAGGTTACGAGGCTTGGTAGCTGGATCGGTAGAGTGTAGCGCTTAGTTTTGCAGGTCTTAAGTTCGAGGCTCGATGCCGACAAATATTTTTATATATATTTTTTTTAAATTTATTTTAGCCAGTTTTCTCCATCATTCCTAGAGATAAATTGAATAATTCCAAATCATCTACGTCAGAAATAAAATTTAATATCAAAATATTTCTATACTTATTCGAAATTTTACGAGTCAAGTTCGCGCACATGCGCAGAATTCATTCGTATTCTTAGCATTGTGCATTTAGACCAGATTGGCACCGTATTTAAAATTTTACTGGAGAGTCGTAATGAGATTCTTAGACACTTCAGATGCTCTCAGGTTCCGAGGCTTGGTGGCTTGATCGGTAGAGTGTAGCGCTTAGTTTTGCAGGTCTTCAGTTCGAGGCTCGAAGCCGACAAATATATATATATATATATATATATATATATATATATATATATATATATTCTTTTTTAATTTATTTTAGCCAATTTTCTCCATCATTCCTAGAGATAAATTGAATAATTGAAAATCATCTACGTCAGAAATAGAATTTAATATCAAAATATTTCTATATTTATTCGAAATTTTACGAGTCAAGTTGACGCACATGCGCAGAATTCATTAGTATTCTTAGCATTGTGTTTTTAGACCAGAATGACACCGTATTTAAAATTTTAGTGGAGAGTCGTGATGAGATTCTTAGACACTTCAGAAGCTCTCGTCTTACGAGGCTTCTTCGCTCGATCGGTAGAGGGTCACGCTTTGTTTTGCAGGTTTTCAGTTCGAGGCTCGAAGCCGACATATTTTTTTATACATATATATTTTTAATTTATTTTAGCCAGTTTTCTCCATCATTCCAAGTGATAAATTGAATAATTCCAAATCATCTACGTCAGAAATAGAATTTAATATCAAAATATTTCTATATTTATTCGAAATTTTACTGGTCAAGTTCGCTCACATGCGCAGAATTCATTCGTATTCTTAGCATTGTGCATTTGGACCAGATTGGCACCGTATTTAAAATTTTACTGGAGAGTCGTAATGAGATTCTTAGACACTTCGGAAGCTCTCAAGTTACGATGCTTGGTGGCTCGATCGGTAGAGTGTAGCGCTTAGTTTTGCAGGTCTTCAGTTGGAGGCTCGAAGCCGACAACTATTTTTATACATATATATTTTTAATTTATTTTAGCCAGTTTTCTCCATCATTCCTAGAGATAAACTGAATAATTCCAAATCATCTACGTCAAAAATAGAATTTAATATCAAAATATTTCTATATTTATTCGAAATTTTACGAGTCAATTTCGCGCACATGCGCAGAATTCATTCGTATTCTTAGCATTGTGCATTTAGACCAGATTGGCACCGTATTTAAAATTTTACTGGAGAGTCGTAATGAGATTCTTAGACACTTCAGATGCTCTCAGGTTCCGAGGCTTGGTGGCTTGATCGGTAGAGTGTAGCGCTTAGTTTTGCAGGTCTTCAGTTCGAGGCTCGAAGCCGACATATTTTTTTATACATATATATTTTTAATTTATTTTAGCCAGTTTTCTCCATCATTCCAAGTGATAAATTGAATAATTCCAAATCATCTACGTCAGAAATAGAATTTAATATCAAAATATTTCTATATTTATTCGAAATTTTACTAGTTAAGTTCGCGCACATGCGCAGAATTCATTCGTATTCTTAGCATTGTGCATTTGGACCAGATTGGCACCGTATTTAAAATTTTAGTGGAGAGTCGTAATGAGTTTCTTAGACACTTCAGAAGCTCACAGGTTACGAGGCTTGGTAGCTGGATCGGTAGAGTGTAGCGCTTAGTTTTGCAGGTCTTCAGTTCGAGGCTCGAAGCCGACAAATATTTTTATATATATATATTTTTTTTAAATTTATTTTAGCCAGTTTTCTCCATCATTCCTAGAGATAAATTGAATAATTCCAAATCATCTACGTCAGAAATAGAATTTAATATCAAAATATTTCTATAATTCGAAATTTTACGAGTCAAGTTCGCGCACATGCGCAGAATTCATTCGTATTCTTAGCATTGTGCATTTACACCAGATTGGCACCGTATTTAAAATTTTACTGGACAGTCGCAATGAGATTCTTAGACACTTCAGATGCTCTCAGGTTCCGAGGCTTTGTGGCTTGATCGGTAGAGTGTAGCGCTTAGTTTTGCAGGTCTTCAGTTCGAGGCTCGAAGCCGACAAATATTTATATATATATATATATATATATATATATATATATATATATATATATATATATTCTTTTTTAATTTATTTTAGCCAATTTTCTCCATCATTCCTAGAGGTAAATTGAATAATTGAAAATCATATACGTCAAAAATTGAATTTAATATCAAAATATTTCTATATTTATTCGAAATTTTACGAGTCAAGTTGACGCACATGCGCAGAATTCATTAGTATTCTTAGCATTGTGTTTTTAGACCAGAATGACACCGTATTTAAAATTTTAGTGGAGAGTCGTGATGAGATTCTTAGACACTTCAGAAGCTCTCGTCTTACGAGGCTTCTTCGCTCGATCGGTAGAGGGTCGCGCTTTGTTTTGCAGGTTTTCAGTTCGAGGCTCGAAGCCGACAGATATTTTTATATATATATTTTTTTTTTCTTTTTTAATTTATTTTAGCCAATTTTCTCCGTCATTCCTAGACATAAATTGAATAATTGAAAATCATATACTTCAAAAATTGAATTTAATATCAAAATATTTCTATATTTATTCGAAATTTTACTAGTCAAGTTCGCGCACATGCGCAGAATTCATTCGTATTCTTAGCATTGTGCATTTGGACCAGATTGGCACCGTATTTAAAATTTTAGTGGAGAGTCGTGATGAGTTTCTTAGACACTTCAGAAGCTCTCAGGTTACGAGGCTTGGTAGCTGGATCGGTAGAGTGTAGCGCTTAGTTTTGCAGGTCTTCAGTTCGAGGCTCGAAGCCGACATATTTTTTTATACATATATATTTTTAATTTATTTTAGCCAGTTTTCTCCATCATTCCAAGTGATAAATTGAATAATTCCAAATCATCTACGTCAGAAATAGAATTTAATATCAAAATATTTCTATATTTATTCGAAATTTTACTGGTCAAGTTCGCTCACATGCGCAGAATTCATTCGTATTCTTAGCATTGTGCATTTGGACCAGATTGGCAAAGTATTTAAAATTTTAGTGGAGAGTCGAAATGAGTTTCTTAGACACTTCAGAAGCTCACAGGTTACGAGGCTTGGTAGCTGGATCGGTAGAGTGTAGCGCTTAGTTTTGCAGGTCTTCAGTTCGAGGCTCGAAGCCGACAAATATTTTTATATATATATTTTTTTTTTAAATTTATTTTAGCCAGTTTTCTCCATCATTCCTAGAGATAAATTGAATAATTCCAAATCATCTACGTCAGAAATAGAATTTAATATCAAAATATTTCTATAATTCAAAATTTTACGAGTCAAGTTCGCGCACATGCGCAGAATTCATTAGTATTCTTAGCATTGTGTTTTTAGACCAGAATGACACCGTATTTAAAATTTTAGTGGAGAGTCGTGATGAGATTCTTAGACACTTCAGAAGCTCTCGTCTTACGAGGCTTCTTCGCTCGATCGGTAGAGGGTCACGCTTTGTTTTGCAGGTTTTCAGTTCGAGGCTCGAAGCCGACATATTTATTTATACATATATATTTTTAATTTATTTTAGCCAGTTTTCTCCATCATTCCAAGTGATAAATTGAATAATTCCAAATCATCTACGTCAGAAATAGAATTTAATATCAAAATATTTCTATATTTATTCGAAATTTTACTGGTCAAGTTCGCTCACATGCGCAGAATTCATTCGTATTCTTAGCATTGTGCATTTGGACCAGATTGGCACCGTATTTAAAATTTTACTGGAGAGTCGTAATGAGATTCTTAGACACTTCGGAAGCTCTCAAGTTACGACGCTTGGTAGCTGCATCGGTAGAGTGTAGCGCTTAGTTTTGCAGGTCTTCAGTTCGAGGCTCGATGCCGACAAATATTTTTATATATATTTTTTTTAAATTTATTTTAGCCAGTTTTCTCCATCATTCCTAGAGATAAATTGAATAATTCCAAATCATCTACGTCAGAAATAGAATTTAATATCAAAATATTTCTATACTTATTCGAAATTTTACGAGTCAAGTTCGCGCACATGCGCAGAATTCATTCGTATTCTTAGCATTGTGCTTTTAGACCAGAATGACACCGTATTTAAAATTTTACTGGACAGTCGTAATGAGATTCTTAGACACTTCAGAGGCTCTCGTTTTACAAGGCTTCTTGGCTCGATAGGGAGAGGGTCGCGCTTTGTTTTGCAGGTTTTCAAATCGAGGCTCGAAGCCGACAAATATTTTTATATATATATTTTTTTTTTTAATTTATTGTAGCCAGTTTTCTCCATCATTCCTAGAGATAAATTGAATAATTCCAAATCATCTACGTCAGAAATAGAATTTAATATCAAATTATTTCTATATTTATTCGAAATTTTACTAGTCAAGTTCGCGCACATGCGCAGAATTCATTCGTATTCTTAGCATTGTGCATTTAGACCAGATTGGCACCGTATTTAAAATTTTACTGGAGAGTCGTAATGAGATTCTTAGACACTTCGGAAGCTCTCAAGTTACGATGCTTGGTGGCTCGATCGGTAGAGTGTAGCGCTTAGTTTTGCAGGTCTTCAGTTGGAGGCTCGAAGCCGACAACTATTTTTATACATATATATTTTTAATTTATTTTAGCCAGTTTTCTCCATCATTCCTAGAGATAAACTGAATAATTCCAAATCATCTACGTCAAAAATAGAATTTAATATCAAAATATTTCTATATTTATTCGAAATTTTACTGGTCAAGTTCGCTCACATGCGCAGAATTCATTCGTATTCTTAGCATTGTGCATTTGGACCAGATTGGCAAAGTATTTAAAATTTTAGTGGAGAGTCGAAATGAGTTTCTTAGACACTTCAGAAGCTCACAGGTTACGAGGCTTGGTAGCTGGATCGGTAGAGTGTAGCGCTTAGTTTTGCAGGTCTTCAGTTCGAGGCTCGAAGCCGACAAATATTTTTATATATATATTTTTTTTTTAAATTTATTTTAGCCAGTTTTCTCCATCATTCCTAGAGATAAATTGAATAATTCCAAATCATCTACGTCAGAAATAGAATTTAATATCAAAATATTTCTATAATTCAAAATTTTACGAGTCAAGTTCGCGCACATGCGCAGAATTCATTAGTATTCTTAGCATTGTGTTTTTAGACCAGAATGACACCGTATTTAAAATTTTAGTGGAGAGTCGTGATGAGATTCTTAGACACTTCAGAAGCTCTCGTCTTACGAGGCTTCTTCGCTCGATCGGTAGAGGGTCACGCTTTGTTTTGCAGGTTTTCAGTTCGAGGCTCGAAGCCGACATATTTATTTATACATATATATTTTTAATTTATTTTAGCCAGTTTTCTCCATCATTCCAAGTGATAAATTGAATAATTCCAAATCATCTACGTCAGAAATAGAATTTAATATCAAAATATTTCTATATTTATTCGAAATTTTACTGGTCAAGTTCGCTCACATGCGCAGAATTCATTCGTATTCTTAGCATTGTGCATTTGGACCAGATTGGCACCGTATTTAAAATTTTACTGGAGAGTCGTAATGAGATTCTTAGACACTTCGGAAGCTCTCAAGTTACGACGCTTGGTAGCTGCATCGGTAGAGTGTAGCGCTTAGTTTTGCAGGTCTTCAGTTCGAGGCTCGATGCCGACAAATATTTTTATATATATTTTTTTTTAATTTATTTTAGCCAGTTTTCTCCATCATTCCTAGAGATAAATTGAATAATTCCAAATCATCTACGTCAGAAATAGAATTTAATATCAAAATATTTCTATACTTATTCGAAATTTTACGAGTCAAGTTCGCGCACATGCGCAGAATTCATTCGTATTCTTAGCATTGTGCTTTTAGACCAGAATGACACCGTATTTAAAATTTTACTGGACAGTCGTAATGAGATTCTTAGACACTTCAGAGGCTCTCGTTTTACAAGGCTTCTTGGCTCGATAGGGAGAGGGTCGCGCTTTGTTTTGCAGGTTTTCAAATCGAGGCTCGAAGCCGACAAATATTTTTATATATATATTTTTTTTTTTAATTTATTGTAGCCAGTTTTCTCCATCATTCCTAGAGATAAATTGAATAATTCCAAATCATCTACGTCAGAAATAGAATTTAATATCAAATTATTTCTATATTTATTCGAAATTTTACTAGTCAAGTTCGCGCACATGCGCAGAATTCATTCGTATTCTTAGCATTGTGCATTTAGACCAGATTGGCACCGTATTTAAAATTTTACTGGAGAGTCGTAATGAGATTCTTAGACACTTCGGAAGCTCTCAAGTTACGATGCTTGGTGGCTCGATCGGTAGAGTGTAGCGCTTAGTTTTGCAGGTCTTCAGTTGGAGGCTCGAAGCCGACAACTATTTTTATACATATATATTTTTAATTTATTTTAGCCAGTTTTCTCCATCATTCCTAGAGATAAACTGAATAATTCCAAATCATCTACGTCAAAAATAGAATTTAATATCAAAATATTTCTATATTTATTCGAAATTTTACGAGTCAATTTCGCGCACATGCGCAGAATTCATTCGTATTCTTAGCATTGTGCTTTTAGACCAGAATGACACCGTATTTAAAATTTTAGTGGAGAGTCGTAATGAGTTTCTTAGACACTTCAGAAGCTCACAGGTTACGAGGCTTGGTAGCTGGATCGGTAGAGTGTAGCGCTTAGTTTTGCAGGTCTTCAGTTCGAGGCTCGATGCCGACAAATATTTTTATATATATTTTTTTTAAATTTATTTTAGCCAGTTTTCTCCATCATTCCTAGAGATAAATTGAATAATTCCAAATCATCTACGTCAGAAATAGAATTTAATATCAAAATATTTCTATACTTATTCGAAATTTTACGAGTCAAGTTCGCGCACATGCGCAGAATTCATTCGTATTCTTAGCATTGTGCATTTAGACCAGATTGGCACCGTATTTAAAATTTTACTGGAGAGTCGTAATGAGATTCTTAGACACTTCAGATGCTCTCAGGTTCCGAGGCTTGGTGGCTTGATCGGTAGAGTGTAGCGCTTAGTTTTGCAGGTCTTCAGTTCGAGGCTCGAAGCCGACATATTTTTTTATACATATATATTTTTAATTTATTTTAGCCAGTTTTCTCCATCATTCCAAGTGATAAATTGAATAATTCCAAATCATCTACGTCAGAAATAGAATTTAATATCAAAATATTTCTATATTTATTCGAAATTTTACTACTTAAGTTCGCGCACATGCGCAGAATTCATTCGTATTCTTAGCATTGTGCATTTGGACCAGATTGGCACCGTATTTAAAATTTTAGTGGAGAGTCGTAATGAGTTTCTTAGACACTTCAGAAGCTCACAGGTTACGAGGCTTGGTAGCTGGATCGGTAGAGTGTAGCGCTTAGTTTTGCAGGTCTTCAGTTCGAGGCTCGAAGCCGACAAATATTTTTATATATATATATTTTTTTTAAATTTATTTTAGCCAGTTTTCTCCATCATTCCTAGAGATAAATTGAATAATTCCAAATCATCTACGTCAGAAATAGAATTTAATATCAAAATATTTCTATAATTCGAAATTTTACGAGTCAAGTTCGCGCACATGCGGAGAATTCATTCGTATTCTTAGCATTGTGCATTTACACCAGATTGGCACCGTATTTAAAATTTTAGTGGAGAGTCGTGATGAGTTTCTTAGACACTTCAGAAGCTCTCAGGTTACGAGGCTTGGTAGCTGGATCGGTAGAGTGTAGCGCTTAGTTTTGCAGGTCTTCAGTTCGAGGCTCGAAGCCGACATATTTTTTTATACATATATATTTTTAATTTATTTTAGCCAGTTTTCTCCATCATTCCAAGTGATAAATTGAATAATTCCAAATCATCTACGTCAGAAATAGAATTTAATATCAAAATATTTCTATATTTATTCGAAATTTTACTGGTCAAGTTCGCTCACATGCGCAGAATTCATTCGTATTCTTAGCATTGTGCATTTGGACCAGATTGGCAAAGTATTTAAAATTTTAGTGGAGAGTCGAAATGAGTTTCTTAGACACTTCAGAAGCTCACAGGTTACGAGGCTTGGTAGCTGGATCGGTAGAGTGTAGCGCTTAGTTTTGCAGGTCTTCAGTTCGAGGCTCGAAGCCGACAAATATTTTTATATATATATATTTTTTTTAAATTTATTTTAGCCAGTTTTCTCCATCATTCCTAGAGATAAATTGAATAATTCCAAATCATCTACGTCAGAAATAGAATTTAATATCAAAATATTTCTATAATTCAAAATTTTACGAGTCAAGTTCGCGCACATGCGCAGAATTCATTAGTATTCTTAGCATTGTGTTTTTAGACCAGAATGACACCGTATTTAAAATTTTAGTGGAGAGTCGTGATGAGATTCTTAGACACTTCAGAAGCTCTCGTCTTACGAGGCTTCTTCGCTCGATCGGTAGAGGGTCACGCTTTGTTTTGCAGGTTTTCAGTTCGAGGCTCGAAGCCGACATATTTATTTATACATATATATTTTTTATTTATTTTAGCCAGTTTTCTCCATCATTCCAAGTGATAAATTGAATAATTCCAAATCATCTACGTCAGAAATAGAATTTAATATCAAAATATTTCTATATTTATTCGAAATTTTACTGGTCAAGTTCGCTCACATGCGCAGAATTCATTCGTATTCTTAGCATTGTGCATTTGGACCAGATTGGCACCGTATTTAAAATTTTACTGGAGAGTCGTAATGAGATTCTTAGACACTTCGGAAGCTCTCAAGTTACGACGCTTGGTAGCTGGATCGGTAGAGTGTAGCGCTTAGTTTTGCAGGTCTTCAGTTCGAGGCTCGATGCCGACAAATATTTTTATATATATTTTTTTTAAATTTATTTTAGCCAGTTTTCTCCATCATTCCTAGAGATAAATTGAATAATTCCAAATCATCTACGTCAGAAATAGAATTTAATATCAAAATATTTCTATACTTATTCGAAATTTTACGAGTCAAGTTCGCGCACATGCGCAGAATTCATTCGTATTCTTAGCATTGTGCTTTTAGACCAGAATGACACCGTATTTAAAATTTTACTGGACAGTCGTAATGAGATTCTTAGACACTTCAGAAGCTCTCGTTTTACAAGGCTTCTTAGCTCGATAGGGAGAGGGTCGCGCTTTGTTTTGCAGGTTTTCAGTTCGAGGCTCGAAGCCGACAGATATTTTTATATATATATATTTTTTTCTTTTTTAATTTATTTTAGCCAATTTTCTCCGTCATTCCTAGACATAAATTGAATAATTGAAAAACATATACTTCAAAAATTGAATTTAATATCAAAATATTTCTATATTTATTCGAAATTTTACTAGTCAAGTTCACGCACATGTGCAGAATTCATTCGTATTCTTAGCATTGTGCATTTGGACCAGATTGGCACCGTATTTAAAATTTTACTGGAGAGGCGTGATGAGTTTCTTAGACACTTCAGAACCTCTCAGGTTACGAGGCTTGGTAGCTGGATCGGTAGAGTGTAGCGCTTAGTTTTGCAGGTCTTCAGTTCGAGGCTCGAAGCCGACATATTTTTTTATACATATATATTTTTAATTTATTTTAGCCAGTTTTCTCCATCATTCCAAGTGATAAATTGAATAATTCCAAATCATCTACGTCAGAAATAGAATTTAATATCAAATTATTTCTATATTTATTCGAAATTTTACTGGTCAAGTTCGCTCACATGCGCAGAATTCATTCGTATTCTTAGCATTGTGCATTTGGACCAGATTGGCACCGTATTTAAAATTTTACTGGAGAGTCGTAATGAGATTCTTAGACACTTCGGAAGCTCTCAAGTTACGATGCTTGGTGGCTCGATCGGTAGAGTGTAGCGCTTAGTTTTGCAGGTCTTCAGTTGGAGGCTCGAAGCCGACAACTATTTTTATACATATATATTTTTAATTTATTTTAGCCAGTTTTCTCCATCATTCCTAGAGATAAACTGAATAATTCCAAATCATCTACGTCAAAAATAGAATTTAATATCAAAATATTTCTATATTTATTCGAAATTTTACGAGTCAATTTCGCGCACATGCGCAGAATTCATTCGTATTCTTAGCATTGTGCTTTTAGACCAGAATGACACCGTATTTAAAATTTTAGTGGAGAGTCGTAATGAGTTTCTTAGACACTTCAGAAGCTCACAGGTTACGAGGCTTGGTAGCTGGATCGGTAGAGTGTAGCGCTTAGTTTTGCAGGTCTTCAGTTCGAGGCTCGATGCCGACAAATATTTTTATATATATTTTTTTTAAATTTATTTTAGCCAGTTTTCTCCATCATTCCTAGAGATAAATTGAATAATTCCAAATCATCTACGTCAGAAATAAAATTTAATATCAAAATATTTCTATACTTATTCGAAATTTTACGAGTCAAGTTCGCGCACATGCTCAGAATTCATTCGTATTCTTAGCATTGTGCATTTAGACCAGATTGGCACCGTATTTAAAATTTTACTGGAGAGTCGTAATGAGATTCTTAGACACTTCAGATGCTCTCAGGTTCCGAGGCTTTGTGGCTTGATCGGTAGAGTGTAGCGCTTAGTTTTGCAGGTCTTCAGTTCGAGGCTCGAAGCCGACAAATATATATATATATATATATATATATATATATATATATATATATATATATATATATATATATTCTTTTTTAATTTATTTTAGCCAATTTTCTCCATCATTCCTAGAGATAAATTGAATAATTGAAAATCATCTATGTCAGAAATAGAATTTAATATCAAAATATTTCTATATTTATTCGAAATTTTACGAGTCAAGTTGACGCACATGCGCAGAATTCATTAGTATTCTTAGCATTGTGTTTTTAGACCAGAATGACACCGTATTTAAAATTTTAGTGGAGAGTCGTGATGAGATTCTTAGACACTTCAGAAGCTCTCGTCTTACGAGGCTTCTTCGCTCGATCGGTAGAGGGTCACGCTTTGTTTTGCAGGTTTTCAGTTCGAGGCTCGAAGCCGACATATTTTTTTATACATATATATTTTTAATTTATTTTAGCCAGTTTTCTCCATCATTCCAAGTGATAAATTGAATAATTCCAAATCATCTACGTCAGAAATAGAATTTAATATCAAAATATTTCTATATTTATTCGAAATTTTACTGGTCAAGTTCGCTCACATGCGCAGAATTCATTCGTATTCTTAGCATTGTGCATTTGGACCAGATTGGCACCGTATTTAAAATTTTACTGGAGAGTCGTAATGAGATTCTTAGACACTTCGGAAGCTCTCAAGTTACGATGCTTGGTGGCTCGATCGGTAGAGTGTAGCGCTTAGTTTTGCAGGTCTTCAGTTGGAGGCTCGAAGCCGACAACTATTTTTATACATATATATTTTTAATTTATTTTAGCCAGTTTTCTCCATCATTCCTAGAGATAAACTGAATAATTCCAAATCATCTACGTCAAAAATAGAATTTAATATCAAAATATTTCTATATTTATTCGAAATTTTACGAGTCAATTTCGCGCACATGCGCAGAATTCATTCGTATTCTTAGCATTGTGCTTTTAGACCAGAATGACACCGTATTTAAAATTTTAGTGGAGAGTCGTAATGAGTTTCTTAGACACTTCAGAAGCTCACAGGTTACGAGGCTTGGTAGCTGGATCGGTAGAGTGTAGCGCTTAGTTTTGCAGGTCTTCAGTTCGAGGCTCGATGCCGACAAATATTTTTATATATATTTTTTTTAAATTTATTTTAGCCAGTTTTCTCCATCATTCCTAGAGATAAATTGAATAATTCCAAATCATCTACGTCAGAAATAAAATTTAATATCAAAATATTTCTATACTTATTCGAAATTTTACGAGTCAAGTTCGCGCACATGCGCAGAATTCATAAGTATTCTTAGCATTGTGCATTTAGACCAGATTGGCACCGTATTTAAAATTTTACTGGAGAGTCGTAATGAGATTCTTAGACACTTCAGATGCTCTCAGGTTCCGAGGCTTGGTGGCTTGATCGGTAGAGTGTAGCGCTTAGTTTTGCAGGTCTTCAGTTCGAGGCTCGAAGCCGACATATTTTTTTATACATATATATTTTTAATTTATTTTAGCCAGTTTTCTCCATCATTCCAAGTGATAAATTGAATAATTCCAAATCATCTACGTCAGAAATAGAATTTAATATCAAAATATTTCTATATTTATTCGAAATTTTACTAGTTAAGTTCGCGCACATGCGCAGAATTCATTCGTATTCTTAGCATTGTGCATTTGGACCAGATTGGCACCGTATTTAAAATTTTAGTGGAGAGTCGTAATGAGTTTCTTAGACACTTCAGAAGCTCACAGGTTACGAGGCTTGGTAGCTGGATCGGTAGAGTGTAGCGCTTAGTTTTGCAGGTCTTCAGTTCGAGGCTCGAAGCCGACAAATATTTTTATATATATATATTTTTTTTAAATTTATTTTAGCCAGTTTTCTCCATCATTCCTAGAGATAAATTGAATAATTCCAAATCATCTACGTCAGAAATAGAATTTAATATCAAAATATTTCTATAATTCGAAATTTTACGAGTCAAGTTCGCGCACATGCGCAGAATTCATTCGTATTCTTAGCATTGTGCATTTACACCAGATTGGCACCGTATTTAAAATTTTACTGGACAGTCGCAATGAGATTCTTAGACACTTCAGATGCTCTCAGGTTCCGAGGCTTTGTGGCTTGATCGGTAGAGTGTAGCGCTTAGTTTTGCAGGTCTTCAGTTCGAGGCTCGAAGCCGACAAATATTTATATATATATATATATATATATATATATATATATATATATATATATATATATATATATATATATATATATATTCTTTTTTAATTTATTTTAGCCAATTTTCTCCATCATTCCTAGAGGTAAATTGAATAATTGAAAATCATATACGTCAAAAATTGAATTTAATATCAAAATATTTCTATATTTATTCGAAATTTTACGAGTCAAGTTGACGCACATGCGCAGAATTCATTAGTATTCTTAGCATTGTGTTTTTAGACCAGAATGACACCGTATTTAAAATTTTAGTGGAGAGTCGTGATGAGATTCTTAGACACTTCAGAAGCTCTCGTCTTACGAGGCTTCTTCGCTCGATCGGTAGAGGGTCGCGCTTTGTTTTGCAGGTTTTCAGTTCGAGGCTCGAAGCCGACAGATATTTTTATATATATATTTTTTTTTTCTTTTTTAATTTATTTTAGCCAATTTTCTCCGTCATTCCTAGACATAAATTGAATAATTGAAAATCATATACTTCAAAAATTGAATTTAATATCAAAATATTTCTATATTTATTCGAAATTTTACTAGTCAAGTTCGCGCACATGCGCAGAATTCATTCGTATTCTTAGCATTGTGCATTTGGACCAGATTGGCACCGTATTTAAAATTTTAGTGGAGAGTCGTGATGAGTTTCTTAGACACTTCAGAAGCTCTCAGGTTACGAGGCTTGGTAGCTGGATCGGTAGAGTGTAGCGCTTAGTTTTGCAGGTCTTCAGTTCGAGGCTCGAAGCCGACATATTTTTTTATACATATATATTTTTAATTTATTTTAGCCAGTTTTCTCCATCATTCCAAGTGATAAATTGAATAATTCCAAATCATCTACGTCAGAAATAGAATTTAATATCAAAATATTTCTATATTTATTCGAAATTTTACTGGTCAAGTTCGCTCACATGCGCAGAATTCATTCGTATTCTTAGCATTGTGCATTTGGACCAGATTGGCAAAGTATTTAAAATTTTAGTGGAGAGTCGAAATGAGTTTCTTAGACACTTCAGAAGCTCACAGGTTACGAGGCTTGGTAGCTGGATCGGTAGAGTGTAGCGCTTAGTTTTGCAGGTCTTCAGTTCGAGGCTCGAAGCCGACAAATATTTTTATATATATATATTTTTTTTAAATTTATTTTAGCCAGTTTTCTCCATCATTCCTAGAGATAAATTGAATAATTCCAAATCATCTACGTCAGAAATAGAATTTAATATCAAAATATTTCTATAATTCAAAATTTTACGAGTCAAGTTCGCGCACATGCGCAGAATTCATTAGTATTCTTAGCATTGTGTTTTTAGACCAGAATGACACCGTATTTAAAATTTTAGTGGAGAGTCGTGATGAGATTCTTAGACACTTCAGAAGCTCTCGTCTTACGAGGCTTCTTCGCTCGATCGGTAGAGGGTCACGCTTTGTTTTGCAGGTTTTCAGTTCGAGGCTCGAAGCCGACATATTTATTTATACATATATATTTTTAATTTATTTTAGCCAGTTTTCTCCATCATTCCAAGTGATAAATTGAATAATTCCAAATCATCTACGTCAGAAATAGAATTTAATATCAAAATATTTCTATATTTATTCGAAATTTTACTGGTCAAGTTCGCTCACATGCGCAGAATTCATTCGTATTCTTAGCATTGTGCATTTGGACCAGATTGGCACCGTATTTAAAATTTTACTGGAGAGTCGTAATGAGATTCTTAGACACTTCGGAAGCTCTCAAGTTACGACGCTTGGTAACTGCATCGGTAGAGTGTAGCGCTTAGTTTTGCAGGTCTTCAGTTCGAGGCTCGATGCCGACAAATATTTTTATATATATTTTTTTTAAATTTATTTTAGCCAGTTTTCTCCATCATTCCTAGAGATAAATTGAATAATTCCAAATCATCTACGTCAGAAATAGAATTTAATATCAAAATATTTCTATACTTATTCGAAATTTTACGAGTCAAGTTCGTGCACATGCGCAGAATTCATTCGTATTCTTAGCATTGTGCTTTTAGACCAGAATGACACCGTATTTAAAATTTTACTGGACAGTCGTAATGAGATTCTTAGACACTTCAGAAGCTCTCGTTTTACAAGGCTTCTTGGCTCGATAGGGAGAGGGTCGCGCTTTGTTTTGCAGGTTTTCAAATCGAGGCTCGAAGCCGACAAATATTTTTATATATATATTTTTTTTTTAATTTATTGTAGCCAGTTTTCTCCATCATTCCTAGAGATAAATTGAATAATTCCAAATCATCTACGTCAGAAATAGAATTTAATATCAAATTATTTCTATATTTATTCGAAATTTTACTAGTCAAGTTCGCGCACATGCGCAGAATTCATTCGTATTCTTAGCATTGTGCATTTAGACCAGATTGGCACCGTATTTAAAATTTTACTGGAGAGTCGTAATGAGATTCTTAGACACTTCGGAAGCTCTCAAGTTACGATGCTTGGTGGCTCGATCGGTAGAGTGTAGCGCTTAGTTTTGCAGGTCTTCAGTTGGAGGCTCGAAGCCGACAACTATTTTTATACATATATATTTTTAATTTATTTTAGCCAGTTTTCTCCATCATTCCTAGAGATAAACTGAATAATTCCAAATCATCTACGTCAAAAATAGAATTTAATATCAAAATATTTCTATATTTATTCGAAATTTTACGAGTCAATTTCGCGCACATGCGCAGAATTCATTCGTATTCTTAGCATTGTGCTTTTAGACCAGAATGACACCGTATTTAAAATTTTAGTGGAGAGTCGTAATGAGTTTCTTAGACACTTCAGAAGCTCACAGGTTACGAGGCTTGGTAGCTGGATCGGTAGAGTGTAGCGCTTAGTTTTGCAGGTCTTCAGTTCGAGGCTCGATGCCGACAAATATTTTTATATATATTTTTTTTAAATTTATTTTAGCCAGTTTTCTCCATCATTCCTAGAGATAAATTGAATAATTCCAAATCATCTACGTCAGAAATAGAATTTAATATCAAAATATTTCTATACTTATTCGAAATTTTACGAGTCAAGTTCGCGCACATGCGCAGAATTCATTCGTATTCTTAGCATTGTGCATTTAGACCAGATTGGCACCGTATTTAAAATTTTACTGGAGAGTCGTAATGAGATTCTTAGACACTTCAGATGCTCTCAGGTTCCGAGGCTTGGTGGCTTGATCGGTAGAGTGTAGCGCTTAGTTTTGCAGGTCTTCAGTTCGAGGCTCGAAGCCGACATATTTTTTTATACATATATATTTTTAATTTATTTTAGCCAGTTTTCTCCATCATTCCAAGTGATAAATTGAATAATTCCAAATCATCTACGTCAGAAATAGAATTTAATATCAAAATATTTCTATATTTATTCGAAATTTTACTACTTAAGTTCGCGCACATGCGCAGAATTCATTCGTATTCTTAGCATTGTGCATTTGGACCAGATTGGCACCGTATTTAAAATTTTAGTGGAGAGTCGTAATGAGTTTCTTAGACACTTCAGAAGCTCACAGGTTACGAGGCTTGGTAGCTGGATCGGTAGAGTGTAGCGCTTAGTTTTGCAGGTCTTCAGTTCGAGGCTCGAAGCCGACAAATATTTTTATATATATATATTTTTTTTAAATTTATTTTAGCCAGTTTTCTCCATCATTCCTAGAGATAAATTGAATAATTCCAAATCATCTACGTCAGAAATAGAATTTAATATCAAAATATTTCTATAATTCGAAATTTTACGAGTCAAGTTCGCGCACATGCGCAGAATTCATTCGTATTCTTAGCATTGTGCATTTACACCAGATTGGCACCGTATTTAAAATTTTAGTGGAGAGTCGTGATGAGTTTCTTAGACACTTCAGAAGCTCTCAGGTTACGAGGCTTGGTAGCTGGATCGGTAGAGTGTAGCGCTTAGTTTTGCAGGTCTTCAGTTCGAGGCTCGAAGCCGACATATTTTTTTATACATATATATTTTTAATTTATTTTAGCCAGTTTTCTCCATCATTCCAAGTGATAAATTGAATAATTCCAAATCATCTACGTCAGAAATAGAATTTAATATCAAAATATTTCTATATTTATTCGAAATTTTACTGGTCAAGTTCGCTCACATGCGCAGAATTCATTCGTATTCTTAGCATTGTGCATTTGGACCAGATTGGCAAAGTATTTAAAATTTTAGTGGAGAGTCGAAATGAGTTTCTTAGACACTTCAGAAGCTCACAGGTTACGAGGCTTGGTAGCTGGATCGGTAGAGTGTAGCGCTTAGTTTTGCAGGTCTTCAGTTCGAGGCTCGAAGCCGACAAATATTTTTATATATATATATTTTTTTTAAATTTATTTTAGCCAGTTTTCTCCATCATTCCTAGAGATAAATTGAATAATTCCAAATCATCTACGTCAGAAATAGAATTTAATATCAAAATATTTCTATAATTCAAAATTTTACGAGTCAAGTTCGCGCACATGCGCAGAATTCATTAGTATTCTTAGCATTGTGTTTTTAGACCAGAATGACACCGTATTTAAAATTTTAGTGGAGAGTCGTGATGAGATTCTTAGACACTTCAGAAGCTCTCGTCTTACGAGGCTTCTTCGCTCGATCGGTAGAGGGTCACGCTTTGTTTTGCAGGTTTTCAGTTCGAGGCTCGAAGCCGACATATTTATTTATACATATATATTTTTTATTTATTTTAGCCAGTTTTCTCCATCATTCCAAGTGATAAATTGAATAATTCCAAATCATCTACGTCAGAAATAGAATTTAATATCAAAATATTTCTATATTTATTCGAAATTTTACTGGTCAAGTTCGCTCACATGCGCAGAATTCATTCGTATTCTTAGCATTGTGCATTTGGACCAGATTGGCACCGTATTTAAAATTTTACTGGAGAGTCGTAATGAGATTCTTAGACACTTCGGAAGCTCTCAAGTTACGACGCTTGGTAGCTGGATCGGTAGAGTGTAGCGCTTAGTTTTGCAGGTCTTCAGTTCGAGGCTCGATGCCGACAAATATTTTTATATATATATTTTTTTTAATTTATTTTAGCCAGTTTTCTCCATCATTCCTAGAGATAAATTGAATAATTCCAAATCATCTACGTCAGAAATAGAATTTAATATCAAAATATTTCTATACTTATTCGAAATTTTACGAGTCAAGTTCGCGCACATGCGCAGAATTCATTCGTATTCTTAGCATTGTGCTTTTAGACCAGAATGACACCGTATTTAAAATTTTACTGGACAGTCGTAATGAGATTCTTAGACACTTCAGAAGCTCTCGTTTTACAAGGCTTCTTAGCTCGATAGGGAGAGGGTCGCGCTTTGTTTTGCAGGTTTTCAGTTCGAGGCTCGAAGCCGACAGATATTTTTATATATATATATTTTTTTCTTTTTTAATTTATTTTAGCCAATTTTCTCCGTCATTCCTAGACATAAATTGAATAATTGAAAAACATATACTTCAAAAATTGAATTTAATATCAAAATATTTCTATATTTATTCGAAATTTTACTAGTCAAGTTCACGCACATGTGCAGAATTCATTCGTATTCTTAGCATTGTGCATTTGGACCAGATTGGCACCGTATTTAAAATTTTACTGGAGAGGCGTGATGAGTTTCTTAGACACTTCAGAACCTCTCAGGTTACGAGGCTTGGTAGCTGGATCGGTAGAGTGTAGCGCTTAGTTTTGCAGGTCTTCAGTTCGAGGCTCGAAGCCGACATATTTTTTTATACATATATATTTTTAATTTATTTTAGCCAGTTTTCTCCATCATTCCAAGTGATAAATTGAATAATTCCAAATCATCTACGTCAGAAATAGAATTTAATATCAAAATATTTCTATATTTATTCGAAATTTTACTGGTCAAGTTCGCTCACATGCGCAGAATTCATTCGTATTCTTAGCATTGTGCATTTGGACCAGATTGGCACCGTATTTAAAATTTTACTGGAGAGTCGTAATGAGATTCTTAGACACTTCGGAAGCTCTCAAGTTACGACGCTTGGTGGCTCGATCGGTAGAGTGTAGCGCTTAGTTTTGCAGGTCTTCAGTTGGAGGCTCGAAGCCGACAACTATTTTTATACATATATATTTTTAATTTATTTTAGCCAGTTTTCTCCATCATTCCTAGAGAAAAACTGAATAATTCCAAATCATCTACGTCAAAAATAGAATTTAATATCAAAATATTTCTATACTTATTCGAAATTTTACGAGTCAATTTCGCGCACATGCGCAGAATTCATTCGTATTCTTAGCATTGTGCTTTTAGACCAGAATGACACCGTATTTAAAATTTTACTGGACAGTCGTAATGAGATTCTTAGACACTTCAGATGCTCTCAGGTTCCGAGGCTTGGTGGCTGGATCGGTAGAGAGTAGCGCTTAGTTTTGCAGGTCTTCAGTTCGAGGCTCGAAGCCGACAAATATTTTTATATATATATATTTTTTTTTTAAATTTATTTTAGCCAGTTTTCTCCATCATTCCTAGAGATAAATTGAATAATTCCAAATCATCTACGTCAAAAATAGAATTTAATATCAAAATATTTCTATATTTATTCGAAATTTTACGATTCTAGTTCACGCACATGCGCAGAATTCATTCGTATTCTTAGCATTCTGCTTTGCGACCAGATTGACACCGTATCTAAAATTTTACTGGAGAGTCGTAATGAGATTCTTAGACACATCAGAAGCTCTCATGTTACGAGGCTTGGTGGCTGGATCGGTAGAGGGTAGCGCTCAGTTTTGCAGGTCTTCAGTTCGAGGCTCGAAGCCGACAAATATTTTTATATATTTTTCTTTTTTTTTTTAGTTTATTTTAGCCAGTTTTCTCCATCATTCCTAGTGATAAATTGAATAATTCAAAATCATCTACGTCAGAAATAGAATTTAATATCAAATTATTTCTATATTTATTCGAAATTTTACGAGTCAAGTTGACGCACATGCGCAGAATTCATTAGAATTCTTAGCATTGTGATTTTAGACCAGACTGACACCGTATTTAAAATTTTAATGGACAGTCGTAATGAGATTCTTAGACACTTTAGAAGCTTTCAGGTTACGAGGCTTGGTGGTCAGATCGGTAGATTGTAGCGCTCAGTTTCGCAGGTCTTCAGTTCGAGGCTGGAAGCCGACAAATATTTTTATATATAAATTTTTTTCTTTTTTAATTTATTTTAGCCAATTTTCTCCATCATTCCTAGAGATAAATTGAATAATTGAAAATCATATACGTCAAAAATTGAATTTAATATCAAAATATTTCTATATTTATTCGAAATTTTACGAGCCAAGTTGACGCACATGCGCAGAATTCATTAGAATTCTTAGCATTGTGATTTTAGACCAGATTGACACCGTATTTAAAATTTTAATGGACAGTCGTAATGAGATTCTTAGACACTTTAGAAGCTTTCAGGTTACGAGGCTTTGTGGTCAGATCGGTAGAGAGTAGCGCTCAGTTTTGCAGGTCTTCAGTTCGAGGCTCGAAGCCGACAAATATTTTTATATATATACATTTTTTTTAAATTTATTTTAGCCAGTTTTCTCCATCATTCCTAGAGATAAATTGAATAATTCCAAATCATCTACGTCAGAAATAGAATTTAATATCAAAATATTTCTATACTTATTCGAAATTTTACTAGTCAAGTTCGCGCACATGCGCAGAATTCATTCGTATTCTTAGCATTGTGCATTTAGACCAGATTGGCACCGTATTTAAAATTTTACTGGAGAGTCGTAATGAGTTTCTTAGACACTTCAGAAGCTCTCAGGTTACGAGGCTTGGTAGCTGGATCGGTCGAGTTTAGCGCTTAGTTTTGCAGGTCTTCAGTTCGAGGCTCGAAGCCGACAAATATTTTTATACATATATATTTTTAATTTATTTTAGCCAGTTTTCTCCATCATTCCAAGAGATAAATTGAATAATTCCAAATCATCTACGTCAGAAATAGAATTGAATATCAAAATATTTCTATATTTATTCGAAATTTTACTAGTCAAGTTCGCGCACATGCGCAGAATTCATTCGTATTCTTAGCATTGTGCTTTTAGACCAGAATGACACCGTATTTAAAATTTTACTGGACAGTCGTAATGAGATTCTTAGACACTTCAGATGCTCTCAGGTTCCGAGGCTTGGTGGCTGGATCGGTAGAGAGTAGCGCTTAGTTTTGCAGGTCTTCAGTTCGAGGCTCGAAGCCGACAAATATTTTTATATATATATATTTTTTTTTTAAATTTATTTTAGCCAGTTTTCTCCATCATTCCTAGAGATAAATTGAATAATTCCAAATCATCTACGTCAAAAATAGAATTTAATATCAAAATATTTCTATATTTATTCGAAATTTTACGATTCTAGTTCACGCACATGCGCAGAATTCATTCGTATTCTTAGCATTCTGCTTTGCGACCAGATTGACACCGTATCTAAAATTTTACTGGAGAGTCGTAATGAGATTCTTAGACACATCAGAAGCTCTCATGTTACGAGGCTTGGTGGCTGGATCGGTAGAGGGTAGCGCTCAGTTTTGCAGGTCTTCAGTTCGAGGCTCGAAGCCGACAAATATTTTTATATATTTTTCTTTTTTTTTTTAGTTTATTTTAGCCAGTTTTCTCCATCATTCCTAGTGATAAATTGAATAATTCAAAATCATCTACGTCAGAAATAGAATTTAATATCAAATTATTTCTATATTTATTCGAAATTTTACGAGTCAAGTTGACGCACATGCGCAGAATTCATTAGAATTCTTAGCATTGTGATTTTAGACCAGACTGACACCGTATTTAAAATTTTAATGGACAGTCGTAATGAGATTCTTAGACACTTTAGAAGCTTTCAGGTTACGAGGCTTGGTGGTCAGATCGGTAGATTGTAGCGCTCAGTTTCGCAGGTCTTCAGTTCGAGGCTGGAAGCCGACAAATATTTTTATATATAAATTTTTTTCTTTTTTAATTTATTTTAGCCAATTTTCTCCATCATTCCTAGAGATAAATTGAATAATTGAAAATCATATACGTCAAAAATTGAATTTAATATCAAAATATTTCTATATTTATTCGAAATTTTACGAGCCAAGTTGACGCACATGCGCAGAATTCATTAGAATTCTTAGCATTGTGATTTTAGACCAGATTGACACCGTATTTAAAATTTTAATGGACAGTCGTAATGAGATTCTTAGACACTTTAGAAGCTTTCAGGTTACGAGGCTTTGTGGTCAGATCGGTAGAGAGTAGCGCTCAGTTTTGCAGGTCTTCAGTTCGAGGCTCGAAGCCGACAAATATTTTTATATATATACATTTTTTTTAAATTTATTTTAGCCAGTTTTCTCCATCATTCCTAGAGATAAATTGAATAATTCCAAATCATCTACGTCAGAAATAGAATTTAATATCAAAATATTTCTATACTTATTCGAAATTTTACTAGTCAAGTTCGCGCACATGCGCAGAATTCATTCGTATTCTTAGCATTGTGCATTTAGACCAGATTGGCACCGTATTTAAAATTTTACTGGAGAGTCGTAATGAGTTTCTTAGACACTTCAGAAGCTCTCAGGTTACGAGGCTTGGTAGCTGGATCGGTCGAGTTTAGCGCTTAGTTTTGCAGGTCTTCAGTTCGAGGCTCGAAGCCGACAAATATTTTTATACATATATATTTTTAATTTATTTTAGCCAGTTTTCTCCATCATTCCAAGAGATAAATTGAATAATTCCAAATCATCTACGTCAGAAATAGAATTGAATATCAAAATATTTCTATATTTATTCGAAATTTTACTAGTCAAGTTCACGCCCATGCGCAGAATTTATTCGTATTCTTAGCATTATGCTTTTTGACCAAATTAACACCGTATTCAACGATCGAGCGCCGACTGTCTAGCTTAAGAATGTTCTTGAAACGGCCTCAGTCAAAATAAAGGTTGAATGCAATTTACTAGATAAGAAATTGGCAGAACATTCGTAAACCGGCCTGGTATGTTTTTGCTTTCCCCTGACCATTCACAACAGGGGGTAAACTTTACCGCGTCTCGACCATCAGCTCCCCCTAAACACCATGGATTTTGAATAGTACTGACTGATCAATCAAGTAATCAATCTGTCGACGCAGGGCAATTGCCATGTCATAGAATTAATTAGCAAAGACTGCGTCGGAGAATCATGTTGGTGCGGTAAAGCAGCGAATTATTGGTGGTCTAGTCACAGATGACTCATCGGTGTCTCATGATGTTAAAATCTTCTGAGCATCTGTAACCATTTCTTATCAAAGCAAAAATAATATTCACAAATAGTTTTTAAAAAATGCAAAGCTAATATTTTCGTAAATTATTAATTTTTAAAGCATAATAAAAATTTTGATTAAAATTTTCCCGTGGTAATTCGAAGGAAAGAAAATTAATTAATTTGACATTTGTATATTAATTTATCGAATTTAAGTATATTTTACATCAATATATTTCATTATGGAAGTGAAATTAAATTGTCTTCATTGTTGCTTCTATCATTTCAACCTAATTTTTTTCCATTGTTGATATCAAGACATGATCCAACTAATTATTTAATGTTGAGTATGTTTCAGTGGTATGATTTTGTTAAAAATTTTGTTGTATTTTAGATAAAGTTCAAGTTCAGAATCAAGCATTGGTGAAAAATCTTTAGCTCATTTTTGAAAATTGCTATTAGGATTGGCCTTAGGAGGTGCATTAGAAATAAATTTCCTAAAGGAAACAATTTTTCTATTGGAAACAATATTCAGTAGTATCTCATCAATAGCCGGATTTCAACCAGAATATAAACAAATTTAGTAAGAAAATCCACTTGCCTTGTATTAGTGAACAGAGAAATTGAATTTTTTATTTTACTTTTTAGTCATTAATTATTATTAAATATATTAAGAAGTACGTCTTTAAATGTTCTATGAAAAAAAAACTTTAATGGATATGAAAATTAAAAAATAGTAGAGCACACACTTTGTTTGACATAAAATCTAAAACTGATTAAAGAGCAAAGCTTAAAAACTTTTTTTCATATATTATTGCCATAATACCCACGTTAATTTTATAAAAAGAACAGCGTTTTCAGGAGTGATGAATTAATCTTTTACATCCGAGACTCATAAATTTAAAAAATGGTAAAGATTAAAAGAACTACTCAGAACATCTTTCAAGAATTCATTCTTGTCTTGCTGAATGCCTAGCAAGGGAAAATATCCTCCCTTTCAATGCGAGATTCGTATTAAAAGTACTTCTATTGTACAATCTGCCTGGCATATGTTCTATATAACCCATTTTGAGACACTAATTTTTATTGAATAGGCTGTTGTTGCCAGATGTAACGCTTCTCTTTGTAACGTAACTTGGGCAATTTTAAGCACTAAACCTACTGACATTTTACAGCTTGATTTGATCGTAAAACTTCTATTAACAATGCGGACAAGCCGAAAAACTACTTTCACATAGAGAAACACATGGATTTTCTTACCGAATACTAGCAATTGAAAGGAACCGAGATCCATAAATAAGAAAAAGTTCTGAATCCACAGCCTTGTGATACGTTCAAACAGTTAGAAATCGTATCAGCCTTTAATGCATTTATTTAATTTCATTAAATAGCTAATGCTGTTTTAGTGCAAAGCAATAACTATAATTGCACAAATACATTTATTAATTCTATTCTTCAAAGTAATATCATACTCATCACCGAATTTTGTTGAATATAAATAAATGTTTTCCTTTTATTAAATATATTTTCTTTCTTTCATATGCTAAACTTTTTTTTAATATTCCTTATTATTACTAAGTAATTTTTTTCATATACGCTTTTCGCAGCTCGTCAAAAGACACAAATCTTCCTCCCATTTGAGTGTGCTTTGATTTTTTTATAGAGATTTTAAATATATATATTAATAATATAATTATACATTTTAAAGATATAATTTCTAAAAAATATTTTTATATTTATAAAAGAAGCGGTTTTTTTTCCTACCTGAGCCCCCCCCCCCGCAAAAAAAAGACAAATATGATTTGCAAAAGGCAGTAAAGAACGCTTGTATTTAAATAATGAAATAAAAAATAAAATAAATACTTTAAATAAAAACATTTATAAAAATAATTAAAAACGCTTTTACTAAAAACTCACTCTAAACAGTAAAAAATAAATCATTTGATCCAAAAAATTTTCAAATGTTCCTTTCATTACGTATTAAATGCTTGGCCAAAATCTATATACAAATCTTAAGCAATAGTTAAAATTACATTTATAAATAAATATTTGTCTCGCTTAGTAATCGGGATGAAAATAAATTTAAAAATTTTATAAAAGGATTTTTTTTATATTTTACTGCATTTTAATAAAAGTATTATTAAAAGTTCAAACGTACTTTTTTGCGAACTAATCACAATCATTAACTGTTATACATGATTATGACATGTAAATATGAGGGATTCCCTACCTTTATTAAGTATAATAGTTTTCATTTGGATACTAAATTTGCGGCGAAATAATGAAATATTCAAATCAGGAATGAAGTATACAGCTCATATCACCAATTGATCCTGCAATCGTGAAATCTTACGAAAAACGTTGTTTCCTCTTCTCGGGAGTTCATTCCCCTAATTAGAGAGACCACCCAAATTCGAACTGTCAGCGAAAATCTCAAAATGACCTTAACAAGCAGATGACCCACCCCGTTTATTGCATTTAAGGGGGAAAGCATTGGCGACTTTCTACGTTGGAGCCGGGTAAATAGCAGTTTGCGTAAAGCACCTTCCTACGTTCCAGCCGGGTTTAAAGCAGTTTTCGGAAAGCAACTTCCTACGTTCCAGCCGGTTTTCAAGAGACACGTTGGAGCGACTTTCTACGTTCCAGCCGGTTGAGGAGTTAAACAAAACAAGGTTACGTATCAATAAAAATGCTAAAAAACAAAGTGATGACTATAGTTATTTCAAAAACTGAGATTTGGAATTTAATTAAACCCCTAAAGCAATTGAAATAAAAACATAAAAATTTTTATATTGTTCTCAAGCCATGACAAAAAAAAATCAAATGCTAATTAACATTGTTAAATGAAATACTGAGTAGTTTTCCAATGCTGAATATTAAATCTTCAAAGTAAAAAACATTACACCAGAAATGAAACAATTGCGTCAGATATTTGAGATCCTCTATCATGTGAATATTTACGAATTTTGTTACATTTAGTTCCGAATTTCGTCACAGGAAAGTGCGAGCGCTGCTAAAGTTTGAGTGTCTATATTGATATTATCTCTTATTTGTTTCATTTTTGTTTGTTTGTGTGTATTATACTTTACTGTAATATCAATTACTTCTATTCAAATAAAATGCTATAAAATATAGCATTAATCATTTCATTATTGGCTGGAACTGAATTGTTATTCGATTGAAAAGATATTGACTCTTATCTGATTAATAAGATTGCATGAGTTTAAGTAAATATTCTAATCTGTATACTAGAATATTTTCTGAATGTTGTAATTAGTAGACATCATTTTCAATTACTGATATTTAAACTTATCTTTTGGTCATTGTGATGATTAATGCATTAATAGCATCGAGTAAGAGTGTCGAAAGTTATCCATACTTATTACATTTTAGTGAAAGATATGTCAACTCTTATATTAGTACTTTGAATATCCATTATAAAGTGTTTTAGTATTGCTAATGAAGAAAGGTAACTGATTCATCAATCAAATAAGAAAGTAATCTAATAGAAAATGTAAATAATTATTAAAAAAATAAAAATAAAGAGATAATTAATAAGATTAATTTAAAGAGAGATAGTAGGCAGATAATTATGATACAGTGTTTAAATAATTATGTGAGCATTTTGTAACATGTTTTTCCTACATTTCTGTATCTGGAAAATTATATAAAAATCATTGAAATTAAATAATGTAGTGAATTGTACCATGATTTTCATACTATCAGTAACATTTCTTTTAGGTGTTGATTTGTTTATTCATTTAAAGAATTAATGTTTCTCTGATTGATGATGGACTTTTTCAGTAAAATTCAGTTAGGCATGAATATTAATAATAGTATTATGAGTTCGAATTTTTATTTTTTTTTTCTTTGTCTCTAAGATTTGTATTTTGTAGACATATTCATATTAGATTCTTGGTAAATATTACATGGAATATAGTTTAATATGATTTCATATTAATGATAACTTAAATTTTGTTTAATATGTCATTTTTTAAGTAGAATTTATAAATTCAGCTATGCTTGGAACCATCCACAAGTTCCTAGCTCTTTTTTACCTTTTGTTGATCCGTTGTCAGAAAGCAAAAACTTTATTACATATTTGTTTTTCCATTCCTTTGTATTTTTACTTTCTTTCCTCGGCCTCACACATTGACCTTTTAAGAAAATTATTTACGATGTTTAAAAATGAAATTCAGTAAATTTTCTCAATTGTTTATGATTTTGAATTGATTTCTGAAACAATTTTTGCACATAGGCTAAAGTATGGAAATAATTATAGTATCAGGTTGTGTGACCGAATGTTGTCTCATATTCACGAGTGTCGTACTTAACACAGTTCAATTTAATATTATCAAATGTTAATTATTCAGTTATATAATAATATTCTGTAATAAATATATAATATTTACAGATTTTGTTAATTTATTATTTTATTGGGCTATTAATGTATTAGTTAACAATAACTATGAAAAAGTTTAGATGCTGTTTTTTTATTAATTGTTATAAATGTCGATCTATTGTAAATAAGTAAAGGTTTTTACTTTTATGATTTAATTTGCTTCAGACTTCTGAGCCTCCCTATTTTTTTTTTTTTTTTTTAGATGATCATATATTTACTATTTTTCAAGTAATTTTTAAAAATTTGACAATTATTTGCAGTGTATTTCAGCATTTCACATAATTGTTTGCTTTTGACAATATCAGTTCTTTTTCTCACACAAAATGATGTGCCTTGATTTGTACTTAATTATTAATTAACCAAACTAATTAATTAATCAAATTAAATTTATCTAATTAATTAAATGAATCCTTAATCTTATTCTAATTTCAAACCTAAAAATATTTTAACATAATATGACTAGAAAAAAATGGCCCTTTAAAGGGTTAAATTAATCGCTCAATTCAAATAGCCACTGGCACATTGTTTTTCTACCTCATGTAAAAGAAATAGAGGATTTTAATTGTGGTGTCTATATTAGTTATTATGTGTATCAAAAATTAAACAATTTATCATTGACTGAAAATTTTGATATAGTTGCTTTTAGAGCATTAATGTTTGTACAAATCACTCCAGGCTTAAATTTTTTAAATGCTAGTTTTGTTTTGAATACACATTTTCAGCATTGTATGCTCACTACATTTCTTTAAGTAATTAAAATAATGGAAATTGGACTGTACATCATTAATGTTTTAAACTTTAAATTAATAAAATTCCTAATGGTTGGGTTTAGGTGATTGTCTATACATTTTCTGGCTTTCACTTAAGCTCTTAACTTTTAGGAAAATTCCTTATTTATTTCAGTTTCAGTAACAATCAAATGCGAATTATCAGTGTTGCATTGATGTGAGAAAAGAGAAACCAACTTCCTAGTAAGTATATGGAATTTAAATCTGTAATATAAATTAAAAGATTTTGATGTGAATTCTAGATATTGAAGTGTGTGCTTTTTTAAGTGCTTGAAGGGTTGAAAAAATTGTTAAGTATTCATATTGTTGCTTGCATTGGGTTTAAGTGATTGTCTAGATATTTTCTGGCTTTCTCTTAAGCTTTTAACTTTTAAGAAAGTTCATTTTAAGTATTTTAGATTCTGCTGAAGTAATCAGTTCAAGAAGCTTTTTAAATGTGGGAAGCTTTATTTAATGTAAGCTGAAATGTACTGTAAATTTTTTTGAGTAAAACGAAATAGAAATTCAGTTAAAGTGGTTTTCATTTGCATTCGAAATAATCCTCTCATAAGAATTGAAAATGTAATAATTTTTTATTAAAATTGTTACATTTTCTTGTTACTTATAAACTTATTAATTAACAGTGAACTAAAAAAACAGTATTTACTTGCTTCATCTTATTTCTAGATCTTTTTTTTGTTTTTGGAATATTAAAAATAATAATAATTGTTTTGTATTTTCAGTCAGTTTTTAAATAATTGAAACATGTGTTTCAATAATATATTTGTATACATACACGCACACACAAGACATATAACATGCAAAAAGGCATTATGCTTTTATGAAGGAAGGGTGGGGGGATGATCTTTCAATGTTTTGCTATCATGTTAACAAAAGCTGAAATTAATAGGTTATAAAAAAACTAAAACTAATAGGCTCACAAAATAAACTAAATCCAGGAAAATGTAATTCTTTACACGTATCTATGAATTAAAATATGAAACATGATATTTTTTAGAACAACAAATTTAAGAAATGGGTTTCTGTAACTTAAAATACCTTTTATTTATTCGTTAGTTATAGTCAGCTCAATGCCTTTGGAGTTTTCTTTGACCTATTAATGTATATGTTTGCAATATAAATATTTACTGATATATATATAAATTGAGATTTTATGATTTGAAATGAAAATGTTAGCTTTTAATTAACAAAAATACTTTTTAATATTTTTATTTGCTGAAAGAATTTGTAAATCAAAGGATTTTATGATGATGTTTTATAACTCTAAATATTAATGTATAATCAGAATTTGAGCATTGTAAAATCCAGCACATCTGAATAAAGTACAAATGCCAAAAGCTGTGATTTTATTCATCTAAGTTTAGTATAGAAATATAGCCAACAAAAAAATCATGTTAAAATTTAAATTATCGATTTTATTATTTATTAGATGTCTTTGTCGGCATGGCTGGTTTGTAAGGATATTGGTTGTCCTTAATTTCAATTATGTCCCCAAATTTGACACTGTAGGTCAAATGATGTGGCATGTAGAGAATTTACACACATTCATTCAACTTTATTATTATTATAATAGAGATTATTTTTTAAAAAAAATGGATAATGAATCAAAAGTGATAAATCTTGTGCTTTTGACAAGATAACTGACAGTAAAATAATTTTAATAGTATGTAAATATATGATATATTAAATAAAAAAAATGTTTACTTTACATCAAACGATACTTAGTTATATATTATAAAAGAACCAATACAAAAAATAGAAAGAAATGTATTATTAAGTTAATTGAGGTGTTTTTTTTATTTAAAATCTAAAAAAATACTTTATATAACGATTTATATCAGTTTATGTTTAGATACCTGAAGTATAAAAGGAAGATTGGCGAAAAATCATTACTCCTCTTCAAATTATATTAACCATTTCAAAAGCATTATACAAAAATAAGCAAATATTTAAAATGACATTGCTTTATTAAAAAGATTCTTTACCTTTAATATTTGTTTATTTCTGTATAATGTGATTAAATTTATATGTGCTGTACTAATCTAAATGGTAAGACATGAAATAGGAAAGGTGAAAAGAAAGAAAGCGTGCAGAAGTTTAAAGAAAACTTCTGCACGCATGCTAATAAATCACTCCAGCTGGCTTATTTAATTTCAAAATAAGATTTAATTTAAAAGAATGTTTTTATTAGACAGGGCCCTGTCTATATACGTAGTTTATTAGTATTCTCAAGTCCAATACGCAGATTATTTTGCAAACTTTCCGTACTTTTACCTTCACTTTAAAATTACTTTTTAACCGATTATCTGAAAGACATTGTAATGTTTACTTAATAGATAAAAACCGACCTCCTCAAAAAGATCACAAATGTAAATGTCCTAATTTTGGGGTAATTTCGAAATACATTTTTTATATTTTTGAAACAAAAACTTTTTTAAAAAAATTATTGGAAAAATAGAATATCTTGAATTATTTATTTATATGGGGAGTTTTAAAATATGCTGCAGGTTACACTTTCATATGCTTACCTTCATTTTCTACGCTTTTTCATAACAAATATGGCAACAATCGGTAATTAATGAATGAAAATGTTTGATATTTCTTTTCAAAGAGTCATTTGAATACAAAACAAGTATTTAAATAATACATATAATTATTAGTATAATCAAAAATATTATTTTATTATCATCGAAAGATATTGTTCTAAATTAATAGAGTTTGCTGAAATTTTTAGTTTTAAAAACTTTGTTTCTTGTCTATAAATAATTTAATCGATAAAGTTTTATCAAAGTAAATGTAAAAAATATTAGATATTATTGATTAAAAATCGACATTCAATCGTTTCTTTGACGATCTATGGCATTTTTTTTTTTTTTTTTGCATGTTTTATTCATTAATTTTTTAAAGGAAATTATACAGTCTTCCATTCAAGAAAATTATTTTTATTTTCATTAAATAGTTAAAATGATGGACTAGGAGTTATTTTATTGTTTGAATTAATCACTTGATTATAAACTAAATTGGAATAAACTGAGTATCAAAATTTTTATCTCGAATTAAATCATCGAAATCTTCTCCCCAGCGTGTAAAATTTCAATTTATTTTACTTTCCAATTATTTTTTTTAAAAGAAAAAAGTTCCCTCTTCGGAGCCTGTAACCCCTAGAGGGCGCGTCCCTAGGTGGCGGATTGGGGAATGCTTCCATTGGTTTTTTCTTTGGATGGTAGAAGGGGGAAAAAAAAAAAAATACCTTCCGCGGACCAACAAGTAGAAGTCCAACCTCTCCGGAGGCTCTGGCAACCCCCCTCTTCCATGAGTAGAGCAATATTATTGTCTCGTCTTAATGCTACTGCGTACGGGGCAGCCGACGCATCGTGTTCTACAGTCCGGGGACACGTCTAAAAATCAGCTACGCGCACAGTGAATATTCTTCAACTCAATATTAATGGTACACAGAAAAAGTTGGCCGAATATGCCTCCATTCTTTATTCTCAAAATGTTCATGTTGCCTGCTTACAGGAGACTAAACTGAACCCAAGGTTAAACTTAAAAATTAAGGGGTATACGGTCATCAGGAAAGATAGACTCACTATTTCTGGTGGATGTATTGCCTTCTTGGTAAAAACTCCAGAGGTGAAGTTTGCAGAAATATCCCAGACAAAATCTTCATCGATCAACAGTAACACCGAGGCTCAGGCAATTAACATCTTTCTCCCTAGTCATACCATTACTTTAGTGAATGCTTACCAACCTGAGGATTCACCAATCGATAATAATCTTCTCCAGAGCCTTGCAGACAAGACAGCAAAAGCTAGAATTATCTTGGGAGACCTAAATGCTAAAAGATCCTCATGGGGATGCAATGTACAAAATTCAAAGGGAATTCAATTGGACGACCTAGTTGACGACCTAAATATGACCATACTCAACACGGGAGAAAATACCTATGTCTCAAGAACAAATGGTACTGCGTCTATCCTCGATATATCAGCTATAAATCAAAACTATGCAGACAAGTCTCACTGGCAGGTTCTGAGATCTGCTATCAGTGACCATTTCCCTGTTCTCACTACTATCCAAGCGAGTCTGGAATGCCCTCCCCCAGCATAAGCGATCTTGGAACTTCCGAAAGGCCAGTTGGGAGGGTTTGAGCAAGAGCTGGAGAACCTCTGTTCCTGATCATCTGAATATAAAAATCTCGAGAAACTCCTTGAGGTTTTTACAAGTCATATTAAAACTGCTGCTGAGCATCACATCCCTAGAGGAAAACGACGTGCAGACTGGATACCTTTTTGGAGGGATCATAATATCGAGGAGCTGATACATGAAAGAGACTCCATCAACCAAAAGCTTATGAGAAACAACAGCAAGGAGTTAAAGAGGAAACTGATCACAACCAGTAGCAGGGTTCAATAGGAGATCTCCACTTGCAGACAGGAGAAATGGACTGAGCTTTGAAGCAAACTCGATCCAAGAAATTTAACATCCCAATATTGGAACCTTCTGAAAGTTTTAAATAACTCCAAAAGTCCTGCACAGGAACAGATTCATATAAATGTCTTGACAATTGGAAATGTCGATGCCAGAACAAATAAAGAAACAGCAAATATGCTCGCTAAATTTTATGGAAATGCAAGTAAATTATCGTACACCCCAGAAGACTGGAAACTCCTCAAGAAGTGCAGATACATCGTTAAGTTAAATAAGCAGGCATCTGAGTCTAAGATTTTCAAGTCTGATTTTACTCTTGAAGAACCAGAATCCGCTATCAGCGCCTCGACCCCAGAAAATCTCCTGGACCTGACCTTATCTACGGACATATGTTGCATCATCTTGGACAGATTGCAAAGAGTTTTTTGCTTCTGATTTTTAACATCTTGGCGCACAGGCAAACTGTCTAAAATTTGGAAGAACTCAACTATTATCCCTATCCTTAAGCCAGGCAAAGCAGCCAGCAGCTGCAAAAGCTATAGGCCGATCTCGCTAACCAGTGTCCTTTGCAAAACAATGGAAGGAATCATCCACACCAGATTGATGAAATGGCTAATAGAGAAAGGAACCTTACAGTTTTATCAAACTGCATACAGAGCTAAGCATAGTACAGTTGATCAACTTTTCTACCTATGCCAATCAATAATTGATGGCTTCCAAGAAAAGCCTAGCAAGAAAACTACTGTGGTTTCCTTGGACCTTTCTGCTGCTTTTGACAGAGTCTAGAGGCAAAAACTAATTGAAATTATCCACAGGGAAGGTATTGTGGCTAACTGCCTTATCTGGATCAACGATTTCTTAAGAGGAAGGAAATTCAGGGTTAAAGTGAATGGATCTTTTTCAAAGATTTATCGAACTTGGGCTGGTGTTCCTCAGGGCTTAGTTCTGAGTCCTCTCCTCTTCCTCCTTTACATGAATATCTTAGATCCTTACATCGGCAGAGAAGAAAGTGTGGCATGCTATGCCGACGACGTGGCTGTCTGGCACACTCACCAGGACATTCTACTCTCACAAAGAATTCTAAATCAGTGCATGGAGGGTATTGAGGATTGGTCAAGAGAGCTTAAGTTCAATGTAACTTCTTTCAAAACAAATTTTTGCATTTTCTCGACTGACAGGAAAAATAGAAGTAATTTTAATCTTTCTATAAATCTATTTGGCTCTGTAATCCAAAGCACTAAGCATTGAACGTACCTCTGCCTTACTCTTGATGATGAACTGAGATTTTCACAACATCTTGAACAACACCTCTAACGAGCCTTAAAGCGACTTAACATCTTAAAAAGGCTGTGCGGTATATCTTGGGGCTCAAGACCGGCAACTCTTCTTAATACTTATACCTCGCTCGTAAGGTCAATTCTTGAATATGCTGCTCCCATTTGGGCACCGGCCTCATCTGTCCTTCTTCAAAGGACAAAATTGACACTGTACAGTACAGAGCATCTAAAATCATCATTGGTGCTGTTTCATCCACAAATAACTATAAAGCTGAAACTGAGTGCGGCCTAGCACCTCTGGAAAGCAGAAGAAAATTGGCCACCATAAAGTTCATTAATAAAATTAGAAGCGCAACAGATTTCCATATCTCAAGTAGGGCATTTAAGGCATGGAATGGCAAGACCAGATTAAAACGGTCTTCCACCCTTCAGTTTGACAAAGAAACTAGAACGGAAATCAGCTTACAGCATGAGGATTTTTCTTATATTCAGGAACCCTCTTTCCCCATCAGTCCCTCACCAAGGACTAAAATAAATTTAAGTCTTCTACAGCCCTGCACGAAAAAGGAACCAGCTGCAGTGATAAGGGAAAAGGGTCATTGTTTTTACCGATGGCTCTTCAGACTCAAGTCTTGACCAGGGTGGTGGCGGCATCTTTTTGACCTATGCAAATGATAAATCTGAATCCCACAAAACAACTGTTGGTAAAATTGCCTCAAACTACACCTGTGAGCTGGTGGCTATAAAGGAGGCTTTGAATCTCTACTACACCAAAGCAATCCAAAATTCTAATGGACTTTTATTATTCTCGGACTCTCACTCTGCCCTCCAGGCCATATTCAGAGGAAACTCCCAGCTCACCCAAGATATCACCCTGCTCTTAAACGAAATAACTAAAGCCCAAAGAACCTGCATTCTCCAATGGATTCCGGCACACGTCGATATCGAGGGTAATGAGAAGGCTGATATCCTGGCCAAGGAGGCCCGAGAAAACCCTCAACTTTCTTACAGCCTGACCCTGACTGATGCTGATGCAATAGCCAACCGCTGACTACTTCCTGCTTCTTTTCAGAAGTACTCCATCCCTGCCCTAAATTGTGATCGCACTACATCAACCATTGCTAGATTGAGGACTAAACACTTCAGGGAAATGAAAATATCTTCCGATGGCCATCGAAGCTTCAGAAGTTGTCTTCACTGCATTGATACTGAACTCTCCCCTGATCATATCTTTGATTGTCCAGCCATTTTGGCGAAGCTCTTCGAGATCCATCTTTATTCACCGCATCAACACCTTTACTCTACTGAAGTTATTGATGTGGCCAAAGCCGTTTTAGACTATTTTGGACAGATCTAATCCTTTTGCACTACTGGACAAGACAACAACAACAACAAAAAAGTTCTCATTAAATTCACAATAATATCAATCATCCATTTTTCTTAACTAGTGTTGACTTCATCTAGCTCTTCGAGATTTTTTTTTTAAATAATAGTCTTGTTATACTGAAGAAGTGACCTTTTTTTATTTTTTATATAGATATATACAAACCCTCAATTCTTACGCATGCGCTGAAAAGAGGACAACTTCGTCACTTTTACTTATTAAACGAACCCTCACGCATAGCTAAGTCTCCTCCAGGATGATTGACAAGCTACATTTTGTCACCGGTCTGGGTACTTTTCCTACCGGGAATAGGCTTTGTGACATTTAGTTACTAGGTATCAATCTTGATTTCCTTAAATATCCTCCATGTATAGAGGGCTGGCAAAGATCTGATTTCCTTTCCTGTGGAACTTAAGGTAACTCTTTTTTTCACGAATTCCTTTCCAAAATAAGTCCCCTACTGCTTTTAAAAGGGACCGAAATTCAGCTGCATTAAATTCTTTAGAAGGCTACGGTGACTTAATGGGAATGTCAAATATTAGAAAATTCTTTACGCAAAATATACTTTTGCAGAAGATTTGCAGTTTATTTTGATGTTTTTAAAGTTAAATCTACCATCCATTTAATGAAGAATCAAACATCTTCGCAATGTTATAGAAAAGAAATTTGCAGAGTGGTTGACCATCTCAGACAGCAGTGAGGTTTGTTTCAACCAAGTAATTGAAGCAGTGCTTCAGTTACTTTTAAACAAAACAAGTTTATGTATAAATACGAATGCTTCAAAATGAAAGAAGAAAAAAGAATATCTTGAAGTATTTATTTAGTTTAGTATGTAGTTTTGTATCAAATTTTTTTCAATACATTGGGGGGGGCGGGGATTCGTCTGAAACACAAGTTTGATTTTCGGTTTCTATTAACCCCCTGCTATGGAGTAATCCTTCCTAAAAAAAAGTCGAAAATCACACGATAAAGTCAGTAAAAACACTAAATTTGCGCCAAAGATTTATATTTATAACCGTTCTTTGCGAATGTTGTAATAAAGATACAAGCCTTTATCCAAGATCGCAATTTTATGTGGGAATAGGGAAAGGGATAACGACATTATTAAAGCATAACGATGAAGTTTTGGGAAGATCACTACACTGACTTATTTAATTTCAAAATAAGATTTAATTTAAAAGAATGTTTTTTATTAGACAGGGCCCTGTCTATATAGTTTACTAGTATTCTCAAGTCCAATACTCAGATTATTTTGCAAACTTTCCGTACTTTTTTCTTTAAAATTACTTTTTAACCGATTATTTGAAAGACATTGTAATGTTTCCTTAGTGCATAAAAACTGCCCTCCTCAAAAAGGTGACAAATGTAAATGTTCTAATTTTGTGGACATTTCGAAATACATTTTTTATATTTCCGAAGCAAAAACCTTTTTTTAAAAATTATTGGAAAAATACAATATCTTGAAGTATTTATTTATTTGGAGAGTTTTAAAATATCTTGCAGGTTACACTTTCATATGCTTACCTTCATTTTCTACGCTTTTTCATAACAAATATGGCAACAATCGGTAATTAATAAATGAAAATGTTTGATGTTTCTTTTCAAAGAGTCATTTGAATACAAAACAAGTATTTAAATAATACAAATAATTATTAGTATAATCAAAAGTATTATTTTATTATCATCGAAAGATATTGTTCTAAATTAATGGAGTTTTCTGAAATTTTTAGTTTTAAAAACTTTGTTTCTTGTCTATAAATAATTTAATCGATAAAGTTTTATCAAAGTAGATGTAAAAAATATTAGATATTATTGATTAAAAATCGACATTCAATTGTTTCTTTGGCGATCTATGCCTTTTTTTTTTTCTTGCATGTTTTATTCATTAATTTTTAAAAAGATATTATACAGTCTACCATTCAAGAAATTTATTTTTATTTTCATTAAATAGTTAAAATAATGGACTATGAGTTATTTTATGGTTTGAATTAATCACTTGATTATAAATTAAATTGGAATAAACTGTATATCAAAATTTCTGTTTCGAATTAAATCATCGAAATCGTTTCCTCGGCGTGTAAAATTTCAATTTATTTTACTTTCCAATTATTCTTTTTTAAAAGAAAAAGTCCGCATTAAATTCACAATAATATCAATCATCCATTTGACTTAACTACTGTTGACTTCATCTAGCTCTTCGAGATTTTTTTTGTATTATTATTAAAATTACAGTCTTGTCTACTTAAGAAGTGATCTTTTTATTATTTTTTATAAACATATATACAAACCCTCAATTTTTACGCTTGCGCTGAAAAGAGAACAACTTCGTCACTTTTACTTATTATACGAACCCTCAAGCATAGCCACGCCTCTCCCAGGATGATAGGCATGGTACATTTTGTCACCGGTCTGGGTAGTTTTCCTAACCGGAGTCGGCTTTGTGACCTTGAACGAAACACAATCTAGTAGATATCGACACTTTGTATGTCAACCTTTTTGATTCCAATCATATTCTTTCTCTGTCTGTGAGGCTTGGTGCTTCTTGGATTGTGATTGGTTAGCGGAATACTATTTATTTACATTATAGATGGAAAGTAAAGAGGGGAATTTATATTATTAAATTACTGTTTACCTATATAAGTTTGAGATGAAACATGAAAATGTTTTTTCCCTCATACTTTCACATTTTTAATGCCGTAACAAGCATTTTTTTAAAAATTATTTACATATTGTCTATAACAATTTTTGAAATATTTTAGTGAATATAAACAACAGTAAGTTAGCCTGAATGTATAAGCACTTGTTCAGAAAGTATATCTATCATTATAAACTCACCCGTAAGTTTAGAATGAGATTTTAATAAAAAACAGAATACACTGATATGTTAGAGGATTTATTTATTTTACAGAGTTGAAACTTACGCTAAAAGCTGCGTTTACCATATGAATCTCGGTGTAAACATAAGAATAAGCGGACGAATCGCTAGGCTCATGTCAACCTTTAGGAGTCCAATCACAGCGTAGCTCATATCAAGTTGATGCTTTTATAAGCTGCGCTGTGATTGTACTCATTTTGGTTAACATGGTCTGGCCGATCTCTAGAAAGTGTCAATTTCACTATTCTTTCTCAATTTATCCAAAGATTTATGTCACTTCAGCTCTTTTCTACTAAAACAAAGCAAAAAAAAAAAATATTGTCGTTAAGAATTCAAATAGAAAAACATGTATATCTCTTCATTTAATGCAAAAAGAAATGCCAGATTTCATAAATTGATTCGAATTTTTTAGTAACTTGATCAGTTTCTTTCAAATAAAATCTGACAGCTGAGCTGGAAATTATACTCCGTTGAAAGATTTGATTCAATGTCGGTCTTTCACCATTTTGACCAATTATTTTAAAGTCGTTTGACAACAAACGATTTGTTTTTGAATGACAGTTCTTTTGTAAGAACGAATGAGTGTTTTTTTTTTTTTTTTTTTTTTTTTTTCGATTGCAAACGAATGACTTAGACAAACAAACGAATTGGACTCTTTTTTTTTCTATTTGGCTCTTTCGTTTGGTGTTTGTGACTCATGACGGCCCTGGCCAAATTGGTACTTTCCGGTTGTACTGAATACAAATAGAGGCCTAAACAAATGTGGTAGAAGGTATACGCAGTTGTTTCTTAATAGTTAGTTCTTGGTGAATAATCTAGCGAGAGCCACACAAACACTATGGAATTATATATAGATCAGGATTAACTCCCCTCCACACAGATTTTATTTTTGTGTTATTGAGCGAAAGAAAGGAAGGAGCCAGTTTCGAATATTCATCGCTTTTCAACTATTAATATCTTTAATTGTAGAAAAAGAAAAAGTCTTTTCCCTTTGAAGGCGATACATTTTTCTCATTAATAAAACCTAAATTTTTACACTATAAATAAATACTTTTAACAGTAACGTTGCTTTGTAGTTGGTGATCCCCGACCATTTTTTTTTATGTGAGATTCGTAAACCAGTCTCCCCAAAACTTCCTCGCATATTCTCTAATAAACTTGTCATACCAGAAATATTTTTGCCTTAGTTTAGCATTTTTATTGAATTTCTCATGTCATCCTTGGCGATTATTCTCTGGCATACCGTTAATATTATTCGAAAATCAAATTTGTGTTTTAGGCACGTTTTTCTAAATCTATTAATATATAAATTTGATGGAAAATGACCCTTGTTTTCCCAAAACAAAAGAAAAAAATTATTTCTCGATAGAAACTGTTATACAAAAAATTGAAAAAAAAATTATTCTTTTATAACCATTAGAGTATTTTTCCGATTTTCTCTGTCAGAACATACATCCTCCATGAAAATAAGATTGAATCAATATTTAGTATTGTGTTCTTTCCGTTACAACATGAATTAATAAAAATAATGCATATAATCTTCTAAATCCTTAATTTGACACAAATTTTTTTACATAAAAGAATATTTACAAAAAAGTAAATATTCTTTTATGGAAAATTTTCACAAAATTCCACAAAATGAATGACAATCCATGAGTTCTGTGTTATGGATGCGGGACGAAACAGTCCAACAGGCAAAATAACAAATAAAGTTGTTTATTCAACATGAAGATGCGAATACACACACCTGAAAGTATATAAGAGCAGCATTGGCAATAATCAAAAATATATACGCAAAATGCTGGGCGAAAATCGCTGGTCCGTTTGTGAAAAGCATTCACAAACGAATGACGTATTCAGAAAATGGTTAAGTCCGTGCACTTAAATAATCCGTTCATTCGCGAAAAATTCATCTCGATTTTATTTCTTTCAATGCCTTTATTGCAAGGTAGTGAGGCATATTCTTTGTTTGTGCACCCGTCCCGATGAACTAGAGGTTTAAAATATGGTAACCGTTAATGTATTTTGTTAAACATCAGAAGCATCGGCATCTCCTTTTTCGCAACGAGGTGTTGAAAAGATGTCGGATCTAATAGCGAAAAATTAATCTGGATTCATTTCGCAAAATCGTTAATTTATTCGAATGGACAAAATTTATATTTATTTTAGAAAAGTAATTTATAGTCTCGTAATGAGTCATTTTTTGTTGTTTATTTATTTATTTTAAATAAGGAAAGAAACTCATCATAAGAAAATTGGTAATAAAATTTATTAAACTCATATCATTCTGGAACCAGAAAACCAAATGTTTTTACACAAAGAAATTATTCTTAATCAGATCTGTGTCTCTCTTTGCTTCGCAATCTTCACAAAATACTAAAATCAAATATTACTATTTATCGATTTAAAAGTTACCCTGCTTTCTACAAGTTTATTACTTACACACTAGATGGCAGCAGATAAAATTCCTTGGCTCTCGGCAATGCTATTGAACAAACGAGCAGGAACAACTTTCCCGCATTATCTCTCACAGAGATGCCGACTCCCTTCTATACCATATAAAAAATTCTAGACGTTTTGTAAGATCATAAATCCCAGAAGTGTTCAGTTGTTATTTTCAGAGCCCTTCAAATGAGCGTTCTATGTTTATAATATAATGAGGAGACACGAGACTAAATTTTAAATTTTGAGCACTTTTTATTATTATTATTTATTGTTATTATTATTAACCGACTGAAATCAAAATTTGACTCAAAACAACAATTTTAGTAATAAAATCAAGTAGTGAATATCATTTATCTCTGTAGTTGCGTTTTAGAATAATCGTGTTTATATGCATACGAATGTGCATACCGCCAACATTTTATGCACATCTACTCTGTAGATGTCAAAACTGTGTGCCAAATTGCGTCTATTTAGTTATTTATGCTTTATGACTAGTTTGATTCAATAGCCGCCTTCACCGACAATTTGGTAGTGTTTCTCCTCAATGGGTTCAATTAAATATTTTATGCATGACTTAATGTTCATGATTCCGCTATTTTTAAGCATATTGCGGAGACAACCTATTCTCTGTTTATGGCGCATGCGAATGCCATCGAATCCCTTATTACTTACTATTAAGAGCGCAACTTCGAGAATAATCCACTTTCCAATTTTCACAGCACTGTAGCTTCAATTTTTTATTCCTCGCTTTGGCCATCAGCTGGAGCGAGTGGATTGATAATTACTGAAATTTTTAATTAAATATTTTATGTCATTTGCTCTTAACTGCTTAGTTAGAAAAGTATTTTCAAATTTGAAATTTTGCTAGTCTATTAAACATATATGACATATACCATAACAGAAACTTTAAAGCATTCTCTTAACTGTGCTGTGTATTTCTCTGTCATCTCACCTAAAATATGGACTGCAGATTGAAATAGAAAGGGATCAAACTTCAACTGAAATAAAAACTTTCTTGCTGAAACTATTTTAAAATTTGCAATCATTATCAACAATAGAAGGAATACTGAAAACAGTGTGTTTGTTAATACAATAAAAACGATTTTTCTCCAAAACAATAAAATACTTTCTTTCTAAAAAAGCATAAAAATAATTTTAAGAATTATTAAAAAGATACTGAACATTGTTCAAAATTAAATTCATTGGGAAGACAATTTTTTGCATTTTGAGATTTTTTAAAATCCTTCTTGTGCTGCAATATTTTTAGTAATTATACCAAGAAAACATCAAAATTTTGCCTGCTGTTTAGTTAATTAAGGCTCTAATAATTAAAAAAAAATCACTGTGATATACGTTTTTTTTTATTGTTTCAAACACACACACACACACACACAAATACTTATATATATATATACTTTCCGTCGCTACCTTAACAATAATCTCTAATTACTGGTATATTTCTGTCTGAAAATTCCTTCAAAATAACAGGAATCATTCTCCTCAAAACATTGATTTTTTTTAAAAAAGTTAAATAATTTATCTAAATGTCAGATTTAATTAATGCAAGACCTACTGGTGAAAGCAGATCAAACTGTTTCATTTTGAAAAAAAAAAATCAAATGATTTTATTTGTTTCTTTTAGCATCTTTAAATTAGAAACAAAATGAAACTTTCAGCTTGCGTTGATTAAATTGAGAAATGATTAATTGAGAAACCCATTCCGATATTCCTCAAACAGCATCGACTTCATACATGATTAAAACAGAGCGTTTTACATATCCTGAGTATCTTTCGGATTAAATACACTTTGAAGGATCTGTTAAGAAAACAAATTGATTCGCTTGTCAAGAATTATCAACCGAATTACAAACACGTTTTGAAAGGGAGTAGAACATTTTGTACCTTAATGTGCTTTTTGGTCATTGCTGATGTAATGATTGCGTTATAATAATTACACGTACAATGACCGTACACATCTATTGAAATAGAGCTAAAATTACATAGTAGGAATGGTTCAAGTATTTTAGAAGGGATCTCCTCGCCTCCTTCTTGCAATCACCCCGGATAAAGGTTTAACACATTATTTTTTAATGTCCAACGCAACAGGTGTGTACGAAATGCGTGTAATATCCAACCGAGTCATTGTTCTTCATATATGGCCGTACCTTGTGGCGGGTACAGAGGCGTGATCGCCTACGAAGGGAAAGGGCCTAGAAGAGTGGGAAGATTTAATTTTTTGTAAGAATCAAAACTCCTGTCGTTCTTTTTGAGCAGTTGTCATACTATGATGGAATAATTAGAAAAAGTAGTTAAGAAAGAAAACCAATCAAATGCAACAACATTAAGTCGTTAAAAATAAAGAAGTAGATTTGAAGAAAAAAAAATCCGTTCAAATATGTGTTTTTAATTTGCAAACATGGCATTGTTTTGGAAAGGCTAGCTGTGTGAGCCGAACATATTCGCTGTTATCATAAAACAGGTGGTTGAAATTTTAATTTTTGAAATCATCGATAGCTAATTTCGTTCTAAATTCATTCAGCTTCACATTTCAATATTTGTTTACCATTAATTAGTGCAAGTTTTATGTCTCTTTTTCAAATTCAAATAATGACATTAACTCTGCCATTTAATAGATTCCATTTGTGCTCCTATGTCACATGCCAAAAATCAATCTTTATATTTTGTTACACTATGGGCACCCTCCTTACTAAAATTATGTATGTGTATTAAATTTCAATAGAAAGACGATTTTCTTTACTTCACGCACTGCACTGTGCACGCAGACGAGAGGAACGAGCTGTTTTTTCCAAAATAACAGATGGCTGCGTACTCCAGGGTCAACAGCATGATCAAAGATATCCGTGGCAACAAATATATTTTTACATATGTTATTAATCTATTAAAAATTTCATGCGATATATTAGAAACTTTCAAAATTTATGCGTCGCATTAAGGAGCGATAGTTTGAATTTTCTAAAATTTAAAGAAAAAAAAAAGTTTAACAACCGCAGTTAAGAACATGAAAAAACTATTAGAGAAATCTACAGCTGCACTTAGTGAAACTTTTTAAAAAGTCGTGATAAGTTTGGAGAGCAATAAAACAAGGCTCTTCTCAAATGTCTTAGCAACAAAAAAAGATTCTAGATCATTCTCAATAGGGTATATTTACACTGCAACAAGAAATTAAAAATATTAATCTGTGGAATACTGAATATGACTTGGAGCATCATTATTGCTTTATGAACTTTGTAAAATATATTGAAACGACTTTCATTTCGTTGCAAATGCCATTTGAAAGAAAACTGTCTTAATGAAACCCTCGAATTAAAAATAAAATAGTTCAAGTGCACTGTTATCGAAAAACGCATTTTTTACTTTCTAGCATACCTAGTATAGAGAAAGTAGAGTAATTAACTCAGGATTTTGACAAATCTCTACGTTTTAGACCTCCCCGTGTTCGAAAAACACATTTTTGGGAAATTTCCTTCTGTCTGTGACAAAATAACTAAAATAACAACAACAGTGAGCTAGACGGATGAAATTTGGAATTCAAAAACGCAATGACATACATATATCAAATTCCGTATATGATTACTCTGGCATGACAAGTTTATGAGAATATGAGGGAATGTTTTAGGAAGGCCAGTCCCACATATTTTGTTGTTGTTGTTTGTTTTCCAAAATTTCCACAAGTTCTTCTGCGTTACCTCTATCAAATAAGTGAGAATCTAAATAAAATCGTGTTCCCCATCCATCACGTGGCATCCAAAAGTAGAATTGCCAAACACAACTAAAAACAGATTTAAAGTAAGACCCTTTGCAAGAAAGCGAATCGAATGATTCCTGTCTTTCATTTGCTTTTTATTCAAATATGAGTAGAGAGAGGTCCAGTTCAATTCAAAATCTCTTTTATAAGAGTGTTTAGCAGACTCTCGAACGCCAAAGAGTACAAATTCGTTGAGATTCGTGGCATGTTTCGTTTCAAGTGTTGTATCAAAATTGCATTTTATTAGAAAATCGCGTATGCATTTTCTGACACCTAGTGAATAGCTGCCAAATTTGATCAAATCTACCATTGTAATGTCAAGACCTAAGTACCAAATGTCCTTAAGGTAGCTTGTTTGTTTGTTTTTGAGTGCTGACATATTTTTAAATGTACAGATCGATAGGCAGTCGATTCTTCGGCAGATTTGGTCCAAAAATTGGCATTAATAATCTTGAATTATCGACTTCCCAAGCATATTTAATTCCAAAAAAATATTTTATCAGACATTTGGAAGTCCAAAACGAGAAGGTTCCTCAATGTTTATGCGTGGTACTTTTAAGGGTGCCTTTATGGTGCGGTGATCCTTCTGAAAGCCTGTCTAAAAAAGTCATTCGCCAAGCAGGGAGGAAGGGTTGAGAGAGAAGACAGTCTGACGGACAGAGGGGAATCGCTGAAACATTTTGATATGATATTTGTTATGTGTTTAAACGTGATTTTGTGTTGAACCCCATTAGCCCCAAATCTGTAAATAAATAACCTTGCGACTAAAATCTTCATCATTGTCTCCAATCACAATCCACATATTGGCATAAATGTTTTAAATTTAAAAAAAATTCTCCTTACAGTATTTTTAACCGATTACAATATTTTCGGTCCATACGTTTAGTGATTTCGCCACCGAAACCAGTCTTTCTTGTGCTCAGAAGCCCCGGGTCACTTTTGTCCTCACAGAGAAGAAAATGCACGTTCGGGTCCTCTCCCGGCAGCACGAGGGTCAAGCTGAAGCATGGCGTAGTTATCGATTGGGAAAGAGCGATAATTTTTCTTTTCTTTTCTTTTCTTTTTTCCCCTGCAGAAAATATGTTTTTTGACGAGAGCCTGATATTTATAATCCTGAGCTGGAGTGAAAATGGATTGCAGCAAAAAATGATACCTTGAGACATAGGGGGAAAAGAAAAACAACCTAGCTTTGAATTTGGAACCCATGAAAATTTTCTAATTAAATGCTCTTTCGACATTTTTTTTACTGCTCTATTTATGAGCAACGAAGCTACCTTATGTAAATCTATACATGAAGAGAATAGGGTTATAAAGTAACTTTTAGGTCCGCAACCGCTGATAACAGTGAGCCAAATTGATGATTAAAAGGGAGTAGCTAAAAATAATACAGCGGAACTTGGATAATTAAAATTCAAGGGACCACAATAAAAATTCTATTTATCCAAAACTATTATTTGAGCTAAGAAAAACAAAAGGAAACCATTTTCAAATTAATAATTGCCTTAAAAATTCACTAATTAACTTCAATAAATAATACATGAGAAATAAATATACAATGAAAAAATTTATCAAAGTGATAATGATAAGAATTTTTAAGAAATTACTAATTTCTAAAATTATAATATCCATAAATAAGTAAGTAATTTTATTATATAAACAGTATTATCAAGTTGCTGCAGATTTGAATGCAATGCCTTCAACAAGTGTCAGCGTAAGCACTGTGCAACGTACCTTAATTGATATGGGCTTTCGCAGCTGCAGACCAAAATGTGTACCGTTGTTGGCTCAGTGGCACAAAGTTCTACGCCTCGCCTGGGGTCACCAACACCGTCATTGGATTTTTTAATGACTAGAAAAAGTGTTGTCTTGTCTGTGGAGTCACATTTCTAATTGTATTGGACGGATAACAGCACATCGGTGTGGAACAAAACCCCATGAATCCATGGATCCCTTACGCTTACAAGGAACTGTTAAAGCTGGTGGAGGCTCTGTAATAGTATGGAGCGTGTACAGATGGCCTAACATGAGACTATTGATACGTCTAAACACAACCATGCCAGGTCAGCTGTACGTTAACATCCTTTTTGATCATTTGCATCAATTCTTGTCCTGTGTGCATTCTGATGAACGTAGACAATTCCAACAGGATAATGCACCACCCCACAGGTAGCTACCTAGTGGCTCGAGGAGTAATCTTCTGAATTTGATTCCCTGTCTTGAATATACCTAATTCCCCAGACATGAACATTATCGAACATATCTGAGATGCTTTGCAACGCATTGTCCTTGGGAGATCTCCACCACCTTGCGCTATCATAGATTTGTGGATTATTCGGCAGGATTCATGGCGTGAACTGTCTCTATAATATCTTTACAAATTAATTGAAACCATGCCATGCCGTGTTGCGCGCTCGTGGACCTTTACGCGATATTAGATTGGTGTACCAGTTTTTCCTGCTCTTCAGTGTGTAAGAAACATAATACAATGAAACCTCACTTATACAAAGAGGAAGATGTTTACTAATAATTACGCCAGGGAATGAGATGTTATCACGCCATGTATAACACAAATATGTACTGTATTACACAAATATATTAACACCGTAAAAAAACCCAGTAAAATAGTATAATAATAGGATAAGCACTGATTTTACTGCAATATTTAGAGCGACATTGAGATTGCGTAAATTCAAGGGACTAATATCCTCAATTGACACAAAAATTCTATAATTGTTTTTTCAAAAATTTAAAAATACTAGCGGCATAACTTCTATCTGTTTTAGTGCAGTACTTTATTTTTTTCTTGTTGTTGTGGTACAACTTTGAGAATTTTGATTATTATCTCATCTTTGAGCAATGTCTCATTTAGACTTGGGCCGTCTTCTATTTCTAAAGACTTCACATAACCTAAGTTAGCTTCTCTACGGCATCTGTCACTAGTAGTGTTAGCTCCTTTTTGGTGACAAGCAATTATTTCGAATATTTACACCAGATGCAAATTGTAATGAAACGCCCGTGGCATGGATGCCAAAAACAAAATATCCCATAACTCGAACAAACAAACAAACAAAAATCATAAAACATAATTTTTGATTCTGTATATAATAGAAATTAGGCAAAAAAAAAATCCGATATTTTAGGCATTTTTCCAAATTTTCCATTTTAAAAGCTTTGATGAGATCAAAACGTCTTAAAAAATAAGAAATATTTATTCTTATTTTTTTTAAAATTATGAATATATTCAATAGAGGTAAAAATATTGTAACACTAAGAATAACACACATGCTTACTAAAAATTGTTAATCAAAATACATAAAATAAAACATACTCCACAGACGCAAACTGCAAAGTGTTTCTATCCCTAATAAGAACATTTAAGAAATTTTTTTTTACCTTGACCTCGTATAAATTTGAATTATAGATGCTATTTTTGTCTTGTGTTAATAAGAAATTCAATGGTACAGCAGAAATTTCGACTTTGCTATGTATTCAAGTTAAAATCTTTCAAATTAGACTGTCTAGCGTATAATGTATAAAATAGATCTTATGATATGTAAAATTGTTAAACTATTTAATATGCTTATAGCTTTAAATACCAATAAAGGAGCTGACTGGTTAAATGCCCAGTGGAATAAGGTCCTTGGCTCTTAGTACGTAGAGAAGAGGAAGGGAAGAGCAAAAAGAAGAGTATAGATTCCTATCTTATCAAGCGGCAGAGAGACAAAACGTTAGAGTGTTGTGTCACATTTTAAAGAGAAACAATATGATGTTGAGCAAAATTCTGCAATAATAGTTTATTGGTTACAAAAGGAAAGAAAATCCTTTTTTTTTTTCTTTCCTCTCTAAAAATGGAAAAATTTAAATAGTTAATAGGCCTTTTTAAATGCTTTTTTAGAACCTCGAAATCGAAAGCCAAAGCAAAAATTGTAGTGCTTTAGAAGCGCAAATTTTTCCTTGGAAATTAATTCTATTCTCAGTTTAAAAAAAAAATGATATCTCTGGGGCAGCCGAAATGGAGTGGAACAAATTATTTTTATCATCTGTTAGGATTAAATTGTGAAAATCTTTGCGGCATTCTATGAATCGCCATGAATCACGAAAGCGTATCCAGCTTCCCAGAAAATTTCGAAAAAATCTTCATGTTGTGGTTATACCTTTATTGTGGTTCGCTCTTCATGATCATTTTGGAGGCCGACGGCGGGGGTCACAGCTCCGACATTCCATCCCTGGGGCCATCATGGAAAGTATGCGATGCCCGGGTAAAAGCAAATCGAGACGGGGGGGGGGGTACTTGAGGATTGACCCTTGTTTTAACTTCTTCCCTGGGCATCGGCATTTGTCTTTTCTGACAGGTGCCCGCGGGGATGGAACCTGTTCTGGCGACCTTCCAGGGGGTGCATTTTGGGGCCGGCTCTTATCTACCTGTTTCCCCCTCACCCTAGCAACTTGTTCACCGGTGACCAGTCGTCGGGATTACTGGCTGTCTGAAGTTGCTTTAGAAACAAGGTGTGGGATTTTTTTTTTTCTTTCTTTTTGCTGTTGTTCTCCGACGTCAAAAGAGGAATCAAAATTCTTTCATGTTAGTTGGAAGGGGAGAGGGTGAGATGACGAAAGCTGTGTGAGAATGCAATCTCTTTTTGTTGTTGTTAATTTGCATGATTCACCTTTTTCTTGCCACCTGTACGCAAAAGCGTACGTATTTTGGGCAATTTTAAAATATCGCGTATCTGCCCGAATTTTGTGAATTATGAATGAGACAAATAAATACCATGGAGAAGAACAGCGGGAGAGAAAGTAAAAGAAAATAGAGAAAATGAAATCTTAACTCAAATTTGGTTAAAATGGTGTCCAAGGTAAAGCATTTATTTGGTATAAAAAGAAAAGCCATATAGACTATAAATGTGGTTAGTGACAGTATGGAGCCAAGGTTGAATTAAATCCTGTAATCATTTCCTGAGCCTGCAGGTAATGAAAGGCTCAGTTAAGGAAAATACTCAGTATTTTTTCATTGATTTTAAATTAATGTCTACACAAGTAAAATAAAAAAAATATTATCTCTACACAATCTGCACAAGCAAAATAAAAAAAAATATTATTGCAAAGGAAAATAACTAAACATTTAACAGCAGACCACCTTCAAAAAAGCTGATTACTGTTCAAACTTAACAATACAGTACACTCCCGATTATCCGCGGAATTGGGTGGCGCGGCCGCCGCGGATAACAAAAATCGCGGATAATCCGAAAAAAGCTGAAAACGGGTATAGCAAAAGAGAAAACAGTCATTCCAACTTTGAAAAATCGTTTTATGTGCAATAAAACGTAAAATAAACAACAGGAAATCTTTAACTAACGCTTAATATTTTAGTATATCACTCAAAACTTACCTAAAATGCATTTTGTTAATGAAAACAGAAAAGTGCTTTGTACTTACGAGAGGCGTCAAGGATACACTGAAAAATTAATACATATGTACTGTTTTAATACTGTAATGTATTATGTAATTACAAAAGTATAACTGTAAAACTACACCTTTTTGAAGAAATCAGTCATTTGTGTTTGCTTCTTGCTTTGGAAGCATTTTCCCTTTGCTTGGAAGCAAAAAAGAAAACTTAGTGCGGCAGGCGCGGATAACCCGCCCGCGGATAATCGGGAGTCTACTGTAATTATAAACATTGCACTAATACTAGATACTATGATTGAACAGTATTTTTGCAAGAGTAGAGATATCCATTAGAGTAAGATAAGAATAATTTTTAATCTCTAATAATATAATTTTTTTAAGAACAGTAACATGAGAAACAAGCAAAAAATATGCATATATGTATGTATTTACATACTTACCATGTATTTAGAGAAAAAATCATTAGTAAGGAGATTTAAAATATTCACTTTTTTCAGTTTTTTTAAATACAAATTCTTTCAGAATATTTTGAAATCATCCCTTCCCTCCTCTTTTCCTTCTTAATATGTCATATTCACAAATCATTAGAGCTACTGAAATCTTGTGTTCTTTACTAGTTAAACACACATTATATCTTTTCAAAAGTTTCTTTCTTCAAAACTGATAATAAAAAAGTGATAATAAACCCTCTGTAAATTTTTGATGCTCCCATTTCATTTAAAAAATTTGGCTTTGCCATTTTATCATACAATCTTTCTCTGGCAGATCAGTCTTTTCTCATTAGACACTGTTACCTCGTATTTAAAAAAGCAGAGATATTTCTTCTAGTGGGACAAAAAATTAGTTAACAATTTACAAGTCTTCACCTGTTACTTATTGATGTTCCTAGAGGTAGCCTTGTCCGTGACCAAAATTATGGTGTCAGATTGCTTTTTGATCCATTACAGGATTTTCTGTGTGAGAGCAAATGTTAATATTCTTTTTCTTTTCTTTCCATGTGATTCTTCTTTCCAGAAATGCATATTTCAAATATACTTGCTTGCATATTTTGGTGTTTAATAAAAATAAATATCAAGAACGGCACAATCATATGATAAATTGCACTTAATTTAATTATATGTAATTTTACACTATTGTGTGATGTTTTTTCCTACAATTCTCGGAATTAATACCAAAATAAAATTGCAAAAGCGCATTCGATTATAAATTGACACTGTGCAAAGTATTCGCCCTATATTATTGGACGAGGAACTACTTCTTGAATAAAGCGATAGTATTTCAAAAAATCATGTTGTCACGCAGTAATAAATGAGAAAAGAACCTTCTTGTTAGAATTAACACTCGAGAGATTGCTTGGAGAGCGCCTTTTAAAAGTTTTATTTCTCAATTCCTCCTCCGCCTTCAAAGCGATTTATTTGCCATTTTTTAGTAAATGCTGCATACATCTCGAACAAGCGTTGTCTTACTTTGTTTACATAAATGTGTATGGAGGAACATCACAAACATCTACACTAAAAACTGCTGTTATTGTTCTTCTGACTGCTCTAATAATCAGATTAAAGCAGAGAAGAAAAACTATTTGACAAATATAATATTCCTTTCATTTTTTAAATGAAACATTTCACTTTCATAACAATATTATTACATATTTTCGAATAAATAAATAGCATCTTAAATTTTACTAATTAGTCCTCGCCTTAAAAATGGAAATAACAAATGCAAAAAACTTGGATTCCAGTTCTTTTTTTTTTTTTTTTTTTTTCTTTTAGAAAACAAAAACAAGTCTCAGAACTTTGAGTGTTATTGAAATATTTATAATAAAAAATTGTTATCAAAATCGACAAAAATCATCAAAATCATGTGTGCTTAATTTACTAAATAATTAGTAGAAAGTTAAAACCGTAAAGCAACTAATATTTAAAAAACAATAATAATTTTCTAGTGCATTGTATGTGTGCATGGAATTTATTAAATAGCAATTTTTATTTCATTCAATTAAAGACATTCTTTATTTCAGTCTTCGAACAATATGTTATAAAAATAAACTTTACCGAGAGCTTTTTAGATAATGTCCAATGAAATATCATTTTAATATAAATGAAATGTTTTTGGAAATAATAAACAATTACTAAAGAAAGAAGAATATAAAAAAAATTCTACTACTTAATATTTGATGTTTTTTGACTTCACAATGTGTCACTTCACGAACCAGCAATAATTCTTTATCATGCACGAAATTACCATTACAGAGAAAGAAATGCTTTATCACAGAGAAAGCATCACCTTAAAAAATTTTTTTATCCTGAAATTTTGCTGAGTCTATGCTGAGTCTATTTTTGACATATAAACAATTCCAGCTGCATAAAGAATGGGAGCAATAATGAGTAAAGTTCTAGCTACTGAATAAACTTTATATAAATCCAATTTCAAAAAAGTCTCAACATTCCATTAAACAGGTGCTGTCTGAAATGAATGTGTCCTGTCCATAACTAATTTCAGAGAGGGCTTTAAAAAAACAGGTCCTTGAACCGAAGACTCGGGTATTTTTCCGTCCCATATCTGATTGGTCCGCAGAAGAAAACACATCTTTGAGGATCAGGTTGTTGGGACACAGGCTAAGCAATTAATTTCTATCATAGTTGACATATTGTGATAACAGGGAATCCTATGAGACATCTTTAGTTTATTTTTTCATTTTTTCTTTCGCAACCCCTCTTTTTCCTCCCCGTTTTGGCCGAGACTTTTCTTAATAGCTTTGAAAGAGAGGGGGGAGGGATTGTACGGAGGGATATCGAGGACAATCTCATGCAAGATTCTCATGATAAAGATCTTACTGGAAATATATTTTTAATTGCTTCTGACTCTCGAAATCCTTATTTCTGTAATTATTATATCTTGGAAATGGAAATATACTTCATTGATCTTGGTAAACATCTGGAACTAATTTTTTACTGTGGCATAAAACTATTGCAGAGCAGTTCGGAAAGTGAAAGGTTCTCTAATTATTAGATTAACTTTTGATACTCTTTATTATTTTTTTTTATCACAGAACATTAATATGCATATATAATGTCAGAAGAATCTTTTCAATGTATGTATATATAAACAAAAATTCTAAAGAATCCATCATTAGGTATCTCAGAATAGATTCATAAATGTTTCCTTAAAATTATGACAGTATTTGGACATAGACGTAATGTTTTTTCACATTTTTCATTTCGGTTTTTAATACTGACAGAAATTATAAAGAAATTTTTCTTTAATATATTACGAAAATACGAATTCATAAGATGTAGTTTGCCTTTTTACATTTCTTGAAAAGTTAAAGAATATGTAGAAAAACACATAGCGTATCATTTTTGACGCCTGATAGTCAAATTTCACCGTTGAATTCACTTCGGTTCTTTTCACTTTGGATATATTTGAAATTTTCTTCATTTCTTCAAATCTGTGATTAAGAAATATAAAGTCTTAAGATATATTCAAAACAAGAATAAATGAGTATTTATTTAAGGTAGTTATGGAAAGAAGAGATAAAAAACGATTTAAAATATTTTCCATTTTTTACTAAATTTGTAAATATGTGTTATTTACTGGACAAACTTTGTATTTTAGATATTATTTATTGTAAATTAGCATTTGCATTTTAATAATTACAAATGACTGCCGCTACGCATCACTGGCTACAAGCATCTGAAGTCAGACTTCAAATAATTTCTATTTCAAATTCTTTATTATTTACTAAAATCGCATAATTTGTAAATAAAATTGGAACAAGTTGATATTCAATGAAAAGTAAGAGCTTTTATTATTCTTTTTAATGCTCAGTTTAATTTAACAAATAATTTTTAATAACTGTTAAGAGGAAGCATTGAGGGAGATGATGTTTGCAAAAAGAAGGAAAATAGCTAAGTGTTCATAATGATGACAACTCTTTTGGTGTACGGAGCTTATCACTTTCTGTAATGATGCTTCAGCGATAGTGGGTTCATTTTTTCTCTTGTTCCATTACAGGTTATGCTTTTGATCATTAGACGTTGACTCAAACATGCAGGACAGATCGGGTTTAGTTTTCCCATTTTTTTATGTTAACAATATAAACTGTTTTTAAATTTAGCCCCACCAGTGTGCTTTCAAAAAAGAAACCGCAATGACTATGATAAAATTTTGAAATATCAATTACAAAATTTCGCTTCGGCTAATGTGCTAAATTAAAGGATTAGTTGAACCTCGTCGCTTATTTGACATTCTGAAAAGGCAGAAATTGATTTCAACGCATCTTATTTTAAATTTGCACGATGAAAAACACAAGACAGCCTTTAATAAAATAAAACACAATTACGCACATATTTCTTTTATTCAATACTTAACTTTTTCCTGACGAAGATACAGTATACTCACGAGTATGCGGTTAGCGATTATCCAGCCTAGTTTTCTTTTATCGTAATTAAATCAGGAAAACAAGACATTGCATTGGCAACATTGAGAAGGCATTGGAAGCGAGCTAAAATGCAAAAGCAATAATCTATTAAGGACTTTTTCAAAACTAATAAATGTAAGTTTTGACTCATATCTTAGGGTTACCTTTTAATATCTGCGTAATCATTTAACAGTGAAAAAAAATCAGTTCGAGTCAATTTTCTTAAGAATAAGCCTAATATTCACATTAACTTCTGTTTATGTTTCCTGCATTTAAGTTTGGCATTGCCGAATTTATATTAAAATGTGAACAGTTTATATCTTTCAACTTACTTTTTCACTAATAAATTCTTGCAGTGCAGTATATAAACACTTAAAAATTACCAGCACAGAGCCTTCCATTTTAACTTGACACGTTACTAGCAACTGCTTCTATAATTCACCGGGCCTTAGCCGCGTTCATATTCTTCGCGGCTTGAGATAAATGGAGGGCTTAGTCAGAGCCTGACTAAGGCTCTCCCTCTGATGTGGGAACCCGGGGCAGTTGCCCCGGGTTCCCACATCAGAGGGAGAGCCCCCAAATCGAATAGAAAGTTTATTTTTCGTTTTCTTCTTCTTCAGTAAGGAAGTTCGGTTCTTTATTACTGAAGTAGTGAAGCAGAGGGGGGACCCCCAAAGAAATTTTTGTCCAGGGGCCTTGTTAGACTAAGTCGGGCCCTGGGCTTAGTACTCAATAAAAAGTGAGAAAATACGTACAGTGAGTTTTGACAAAGAAACGTTGTCTTTTGGTACTGGTGGGCAAAGAAATGAGTTCATAGAACTCTGGCCTATTGGGCTTTTTTGTTTTTCGGACTACCCGTCTGCCAGTGTAGGCCGTACACTCGTGAGTATATTGTATAAGATTATGAGAAAGAAAAGAGAAACTACAAAAGACTTACGTTTCAAAATAAATCAGTTTTAGGTTAGAATTAATTGACTGCCACAATATCATTTTCGTTATTACATTGAATATAAAAATACCGTTTTCCCGTTAATGCTTTTTCATCTAATACAACGAACCCTAAAGCGAATTTCACTCTAGGCAGACCAAGCAGTTGTCTAGGTCTACTGGGATGAGGGAAACGCTGGTGGTTAAAAAAAAAATTATTATTCCAGTTATCCAACAAATGAAAAACTTTTTTCTTCTCTCCATGTATTTCTTATTCTTATACAAACAAAACTTATCGTACCTGTAAATAAACTTATTCGAAAAAAGAGGAAACAAACTTAAATACTAAGGCGTCATTTGTCATTTTCATTTAGAAATTCCGGCATGTATACTTTTAAAGATGCATGAGCAATTATATGAACTGAATTCCCAAAATTTGATTGTTTATTTCCTTTATTTAGAGAAAAATGGCAAAAAGAATAATTACAATTAAATAGAAGAAGTATTAGCTTTAGAAGTTGCTCAAAGGTTCGCCGACGGGGGCAAGCACAATTTTTCTAATTTAGCTTCAAAACAAATAATAATAACTAATTTTCCATTTATTTAAATAAAATTGAGTATTATTTCCTTAGAAGCTACGCTTTTTTCTTCATCTCACTCATTTAAAAAAAAGAAATTAACGTGGATTATTTACATAAAAGCAATAAACGAAGTTGGACACATCTCGAAAACTTCCTCAGTTTGGTGTTAATAATAAAAAATATACTGAAAGGAATTCTGTTGCCAGATATCTGATTACTGTAGGGCAGTTTTCTTAAAGTTGACGGATGGGACAGGCAAAGCGAGTCATCTGGACGTTAATACTAGGGGGGAGGGGTGTAAGAGTCCAGAGCCAATTGATTGCATTTAAGAAAGCATGCTCGAAAACTTCTTATATTCTTCTTAAAGATCACAGAAATCTTTTTATTGTATTTACTTTTTACAAATTATCACATTTCATTTTATACAGACACCTGTTAAAAATGACACTTTTCTATGATTTAGCTTGCAGTAAGTTTTGCATAATCTTTTATGCAAAATTTATATTTTTTAACGTGATGGCGACACTTTGATAAAAGTTAATTTTTTTCAAGAATGCGTAATGTACTCGTATAAGTTAAATTTTTATTTTGTGTGAAATAAATTGTTGGAAAATAGGGTTACAATATTTTTCTAAAAATTCATTAAAAATAGAAAGTTAATTTATTGGTTATAACATTGGTTCCGTAAAAAGATAATATTTTGAACTTTAAGATGACGTAAACAGTAATATAATTGACTAGATTGCTTGTCTTCTTTTTATGCATTTACATTCATTTCTCCCGCGACATTTTGCTCACTTCGATAGGGCTCCATTTCCCTTAATAGCATCTCTCCATACCAGACGGGCGAACGACAACTGACAAAAAAAAAAAAAAAAAAAAAAATCAAAGAGAGAATGTTAAAAATACATTTTTAAAAAACACTTATGAAGGATCGCTTTAATTTTTTTTTTTTTTTTTTGAACTATTGATGAAGAATGTTGCATATTTGTGACGCCTGAGCAGCATAATCGTGATCAATAAGCTTAGAATAAAAGAATACCTTGCATGCCTTTTTTATAAACGAAATGAGATCTCTCTTTTGCTGGGGACAAATCAGAAATTCTACACAAAAGGTGGGGGGGAGGGAGTGTAAATGTTATTCCCACTCTTTTCAAGCATTGTTTTGTGAATGCATTTAAACAACAGGAGGAAGCAATGCCAGTAAATTTTTCACAACATCGGATTTCACGAAGAGAATTGTGCAGAATGAAGCAATCTGATGAGCAGTGAAAACTGATGATTGTTATTCGATCTATGAAAGTCTACTGTGTGAATTTCTCGGAAAATACATGATCATCAATAAAAAAAGAAGAAGAAATTCAAATAAACTATTATATAGACAATAAATGCATAAATAATAAGTACTTTAAACAAACAAAACAAAGAAAAAAAAAAAAAAAGAACTACATGTGCATGAAGAACATTTATTTTTGAAATGTTGAAAGCTAGAACAAAATTGTGATTTTTATTGTCAGCATTCTCGAAATTGAAAGAATCGGCTTTTTGGATTGTTGAGCTTTTGTCTGCGTAGAGTATGACACAAACCTATCTTTGACAAGCGCTATTTTCGTGTTAATTGTGCTTCTAGTTTCTGCTAATGTAATTTCGAAGTTTGTCAATGTGAACTGCGAAATATTTCACAAAAATTTTATTTCAATATCATTTTTTCATTTAAAAACATTGTAATTGCTTAGCAAACGTCCGAAGTCTAACAATGTCCATAAAATCGGACATTTTGAACCAAAGGTTAATAAATGGCTGAATTCATTAATATTTTACGCATTGAGATTATATTCTATATTTGAAGGAAGAATGCTACGTTTTATTCCTAAGTTTAAGCTTATTCAAACATGCGGCAGACGAGTGCAGCAAAAGAACCACCTGCTGTCAATCTTAAAATATAACTGACATAATAACCTCTCCAGTACGGTAAAGGGTAAGAGAGGGCAGACAACACTCATCTGCTGTTGCCATTCGTCGAGTTCCTGATCACCGCACTGACCGCCAATTTATCGCCAGCTTAAGTTTGAAGAAAGAATGTTTCTTTTTGTTAACGGAGAATGTCAAAACGTTTTTCCTTCTCTTTTTAAGGAGCTGACCTTCGGATCTGGATTTTCTGATTTCACAACACTTCGTATGCGAACCGCAGAAATTCTTCCCACATCCATTTTGTAGATATTGTGCAGTACGAAAAGAAGGAACGTGAGAGAAACTCCAAGCTTAAATGTGTGTACGATATTTTACTAAAACAATAGATTTCCCGCAAATTTTATCGAAATGCATCTAAAGAAGTTTCTATCAGCGAACCCGCATGTGAGCAAGATAACTCAAAAACATAGTTATTGAAGAAATTCGTGAAGGAATTTAAACTCCGTAACAAATTTGAGGAACAAAATCCGTTTAAGAACTGATTGCCCACCATTCATCATAGTTCATTCGTTCATAGAAAAATGCTGTTACTCATAGAAACGAAAGTTTAAATGACTGAATTTTAGCATATGATTTTTACACCAAAACGGAAGATTTCTGATTAATTTTGAATTGTATTTGAAACTGAACAGAGTATCAGAAAGCGGTAACATCGAAACACACACACACACACAGAGTTACACGTTGTGTTATATAAGTGTACAAAAAAGTGAAGTTCTGAATGTCTAGCCTTAGAGACTGGGGACTGGGGGGGGGAGTAAAGAAGTCTCGGTCATCGTTGATGAAAGGTTTGCGTTAATATTGGCTTTTATAAAATCAAATATGATGATGGAGCCCCCCCCCCCCAAAAAAAAAAAAAAAACACAATACTGTTATCGAGCATAAAATGCCCAATAACAGTATTATGATATCCTCACGATAATGTCTAACATTCTGAATATTGAATAACTTCGTGAAGAAATCCTACAATGATTCATTTCTGTTAATAGAGCAGGTGCCATTAACACTTTTCGAGTCTCTGATGACGACGAAATTATATACAGGGATACATAATGATGTTTTATGCTCATTCCCCGGGCACCACGTGTTCTCGCTATGCCATTCATTTCTGAATATATGTCAGCCTTTGATGAAACTGCTGGATGTCAACAAACAGCCGCTTATCAGAGAGCAAACTTTTCAGAGGATCAACTTCGTTCAAAACTTGGCATAAATCTATTATTTTGCAGTCATGACCAATTTTTCTGTCGTTTTTCCAGCTCAATGAATTGTTCAGTAGTCAATGAACAAGCATAATTCTAAATTATTTTTTTTGGTAGAAAGATTTAGGTAAAGAAAGGTAGGAAAAATAAAAATAAAATAGGAAAAATAATTGAAATCGCTAATTTTAATTTTCCAACGCTCACATCACTTAAGTAACTAAAAAATTCCAGCTAGTTTAGTTTCCATTGCTTTTTATTCTTCTTATACCATCCACAGCCTGTTCATATCATGAACGAAAAATACATCGTGCTTGTTTAAATTTGAAATCCGTTGTTCAATTAATCCGCGCAGAATCCATTGGAGGCAACTACGGCTCGTTCGTCTTGTCTGGACAATTTCTCAGATAACCCACATGTACATTCGAAGGAATTTATACATTTGATAGATCAGTCTATAAATAAAATTTTTACATTGACTACAAGATACTTTTTTATGAGGTGAATCAAGCTACATGCCCTGATTTCAAAACCTTTCTGTGCAACAAGGATTTATTGTAATAAGTTGAAAGGTGCTTTTTTCAGGAGACAACATATTCTAATTTTGAATGCAATCATCACAAATTGTCAGTATGTGGTCCTCTTGTTCTGAGACACACATCAAGTTTATAATACAATTCTTGCCAAATCTTCTATAACATATTGTTACGGAACTTCAAATCCACCACTAAGTTCGTAAATTCACCGGGTTCGCTTATAGTGGGGGTATGGTGTGAAAACCAATTAGCAGGCCTCAGTAACAAACGAAAATGACTTTATTAAACACGAAGACACTAAGACGGCATATACACAGACGACAAATATATACAGCCGAGACGGACACAGGCAACACACAGCAGAACACTACAGCAAACAGTAGTCCATAAGTAGTAATCGACCACAGCACACAAAGCGGCCAGACAAAATTCAGCAGGAGGAGGGGAAATCTACGTAGCTTCATCCTGAGGTCTCCCCTAACGCTTGCAATTCTCCACTGTCTCCTCGCTTTAGCTGTATCCAGCTGCCAACACACTACTACACGACTGGTTACTCCACACATGATACGATGCCACTTCTACAATAAACACCAGAACTCGGCACACAGCTCAGTTTAGCAATCGCTTTAGCTCCACACAACGCTGGTCTATTCGTTACTTCGTTATCGTTTCACGACTCCAACTGACTACAATTCGCTGCAGCCTGAGACTGCTGGCCTTTTATAGTTCCCGGGAGGTAGGCCAAGAAGGTTCTGGACCAAACAGGCGTTTCTCGGTTCCAATTGGCTGAATCGCTAAAATTTTCGAAGTTTCTATAATATCTATTTTGTCGCCAAATTCGTTGCCAAATGGTGACCAAGCTCTGATATCACTGACGCGGCACTGATCACTGATCAGACCCAATAGAGCTGGTCGTAAAAAAGTTCTTTCCAGTGATTGAACTAAGCCTGCTGGGAAGCAACATTACAGGTTTCTAACAATATCTATGTTATGTATGCCAGTAAGTTGTGGTTGGCGACAGCAAGTATAATACGGGCTGTTCGTCTCTGGGCGTAGGAGAACTACCTCAATAATATGGAACACCTTCGGTCGCTCAGCTAGCAAGCACTATTACATTGGTGATCGTGATTTCCCAATCCAGTGCAGGAATTTGTAAAAAGTTGCGAGTATTCAAAGTGCACCACTGATTTGAATATTCACATCCTCACAGCTGCTATTGTGAATATCTCGTCAAATACATGGTACAAAAAATTGGGCAAGATGTATAAGATGAGCGCTTATTGAACATCTCTGATGCCTTCTTTCAAAACACTAACTTCAAACAAAATATAGCAACAACCTTCTGGAAGCAATAATTTGAAATCAGGATGCAAAACTTTTATTTAAGCTTAAAGTAAAACAAATAAATGACAAAAAATTTCCCCTCCACAAACCAAATCACATTTACATTTTTTCTTGGACCACAGAATAGTTTTGAAGTCTGTTGATTTGATCATAACAATAGACAATCAAGTGAATCGATAATCTTCTTCTCCAATAGCATTACCCCATAGTTAGAGATTGACCACTTTGTGGCTGGGGGGCCAATCGCCTAAAAGAGGATGACAGTTCGGTGAATAGGCCGGTGTAATGGACGAATTATGCTAAAGATAGAAGTTGGCCACAACAAATCCTATCGATACTGCTTCGTTCACTAGTGGAGGGGTGGTCGGTTGTACATAAGAAGAAGAAGCCTCACCACAGAAAGAAAAGTTCACAAGAAATAAACCAACCATTTCATAAAAACAGTTATAAAAAATATGTCGTGCAAGAAAAAGTAGAAATTTTATATCTCAATTTTCACTTCTTAATTTTTTATTTATAATTCATTATTACACATTTTATAGATCATTAAATAAATTTTCTTATCAAATTCATTGTCGTGTGGCACCAGTTATATGATTCAAGATTTAATTTAATCTCTCGATAAATTAGTAATTATGTTTTTAAAATATTAAAAAAGGCTATTGCCATTCAAGATACTTACGAGACTTTAAAACTCTAACACTTGAGGAAGTAAGCAACCGAATTGATTACAAAATTTCATCTTTACAAATGTAAAACAAATAAATTTTAATAAAAATATGGGAAACGCAGCATATATTCAAATGTGACTACGTTTCTTAAAAATTTGAATTCACGTATCAGTTATATTAAAATATAATATAAATATAAAAGTTAATAATATTGTAATAGTTTTTCAGGAATTTATTATAATCATAGAAAAATAACCTAATATGCTAATGATTTATTGCCATTCAATCATTAGCATATTCTATATTATGACTTGATAATATCAAGTCATAATATTGTATATTATGACTTGATTATTGATAATGACTAAAAGCGTCTATCAGTCTTGCTTCTGAGGAGTGTGATGTCATCTGCAAGAAAAAGAAAAATGATGAATCGGTATGTTTATTAGATTGATGAGCTTTTCAGATTAAAAAAGTTTGAAAGATATTTGATAAAGGGATTTAAATCATACGTGAAGTGGTATGTTCAGAATGTAAATGTACTGATTCCCTGAAAAGTGGTAACTTTTAAACATTAACATTAACAATAATTACTTGGTATCTGGACATTTTTCGTAAACATGAGTTGTTGTATGCTCACGAATATGGATTAAAGAAATTTTTTTTACAAATTAATCTTGTATCAATTTAAGACGAAAACGCCGATTCTGTCGTTTTTGAAGCGTGAAAATAATTACTCTAAAAACTGACTATAAATAAATAAATGATTTAAAATGTTATATCACGCGAGATATACTTTCTCCTTAATTAAACGTGAAATTATCTTATTGTGATAATAGAAATAGTGATAATAGAAACCAAAAATAATAACATTTGGCAAAAGGTGAGAACGACGACGAATTTTTCTATCTGGCATATTCAGTATCGATTCTATTTCTCAAAGTAGCTAACTGTTGGCAAGTAATGAAAAAGAAATTGCACATTTTTTAAAAAAATTATTTAGAAATATAGATGCTACTGAAGAAAAGTTTCAGTCTTTCCCGAAACATAAAAAAAAAAGTTTATGCTAAAGTCTTCAAATAGTTTTTAAAATCAATAAAAAAACATACATTATAAAATTAATATTTTTAACCGACATTTTGCGATGTATCCTGCAGATGACCTGCGGTTAATTAGAATTTGATAATTCAGTATTTTAAAAAGGCTGGAGTGAGAAGATCATGCTAGTAAAATGAAAATTTGAAAAGCATGGATAAAAAAATATTTTTTATTGGTATGTCATAAATCCTCTTGTACCCATGACTTTCGAAATATAAACTCATGACCCTTTGGCATTTCAAATTATAGAAGAGAATTCCAAGTAAGTGGAAGCAATTTTTATTACTACGAAACGGGTACTACCCGAAATTCAGTATGCAAATGATCAGGAACTGCTGGTATAACATTTTTAAAAAAAGTTCGCGAGGCTCGTCAGAAGAAGTGACAAAGTTTAAGAACTAAAAGTTTTTAAAAATGAAATAACACTTCGGAAGGCATGGATACAAAAGAATTATGACATATCTTTAATAAATATTAATAATAAAATCCCAGTCTTTTAACATAAATTTTAAAAGACCGGGAAATTTCCTAGTTTGATTTAGTAACCCCTGCATTTTTAAAATATTGAATTAGCAAATCCTGTTCAGTGGAATGTCCATTTGAAGCTATTTCTCATTTAGAAATTATAAAAAAAATTCAGGCTTTAATTTAGCGTTCTCTTTGCGCATTTGATGTTTACTGGCTATCCGCACCGCTTTGCGTGCATTATTTCCAAAATGGAAATAATTATTTCCATTTCCACTGAAAAAGCCTTTAAACTATCTTATTTCGGCAGAAAATATCTTTAAAAATATGAAATAATTCTTCTCCCCATTAACAGCAAGTCTACAATAAAAGTTCTTAAAAAAAGGCCTCCATGATATAATTATATGTATATTTAAGAATGAATTTCAGAGCCATTCCAAACATGAAAATGACAACTAAAGTTAAATTCTCTTTCGATACCTTCCAAAAAAATTTTTTTTTTAAATGAAGAGAAACCTAAAGGTCAGTCGATGCAATTTTAAGAACCTGAAGTTGCAAAACTTGCCTTCGGGCAATGGGCGGATCACGAGTTCTTTTTTGGTTAGATTCGCTTATATATCAATTATGCAGAAGCATTCTGTTAGACGAATTGTCTCTTCCAATACTCTGAGAGCTTTTCTAGACGGGTCCAACAGCTACAGACTCAACTTGTTGGAATGGAGAGATAAATATCCATCCAAGTAAGCCATCACATTCCTTCTTCGTCACAGGCATCGCTTTTTCACGTCCAATTTATTTTTTTCACGTTTAAAGTTAACTAATCATTCCTATTTCAAGGTTAGCTGGTTTGGTCGGACCACTTCAGACACGCTGTAGAAAATTCGAGTTTATTCTGTTTTGAACTGCTGGGAAATGGAACCTACTTTTTACTTTTCACCGTCTTATACGTGATATTTTCACTCACTTTCTCTTCCTCGAGAATAAGTAAAACCGACCTCAAGATTTGAATTGAATTTCGGCGTTGTTTGAAGAACCATAGCTTAAATGTCTCCTTTTTTAAATTCTTACATATTTCAAGATTCTGACAGATAGCAAGACTTCTGGCTATCAAAACTTCCCATCCGCAGCATCACTTGCGGGACTCAGTCGCTTTCTTATTGTGCAGTTCTTTTAAGAATTTGTATTGGAATTCTTCAGTGCCAGATGATCCTCATTTGCAAGATACCTCTCAAATGAGTGAGAACTTGCCGTTGGTAATAAGAGTGATGCTTCAAATAAGCCGCAGGCAAGTGGGGGTATGAAGGATCTGAAATCATTAAAGTTGCAACACATTTAAATGAAATTAAAATTTAATTCCAGAAACCAAATTCGCCAACAATATTTTTTATAGAAGTAGGGATAAAAATGCGTTGATTTTCTATTCTATTCACAATTCTATTTATTATAATCTTGCTATAAGCTACCGACTCATGTCTGAATGCATTGGTTTTTCTAAGGCAAAAGCTTAGGCATAAATTAAATTCATTCGGCACTTAATTATTTATACCATCAGTTCGCATTAAAACTATATAAATTTCGTGCTATAGCTTTCGATGAATTAACCTGAACTCAGAAGACTCAGCAACGAAATAGTCAGGTGAGGAAGTAAAGGGGAGATCAGAGAAATCACTAGCTGCAATGGTGGGTAAAATCAGCCAGTCTGGACTTGCAAGTTGCCTCTAGGGGTAATGTTTGGAAGTTAGATAGTCTGAAACGTGGTATTGTCTATTATTCATTCTATTATTCCAGATTCCATTCTATTACTGTCTATTATTCCAGAATCAGCTTAAGCCATTTGAAGGGACTGTTGATCTTAAGCTTTTCAGTTATTTTTAAGAGTTGCATTGATTCAGATTTGGACTTCTTGCAACCTCTGGAGTGTTTTTAGGATAGTTTTATGACTTATAATGAATTTGTAATTCTTGGAGAAATTCCTTGACATCTTTCAGGACGTTTAAAAGTTCTTTGAATTCTATTAAATTTGAAAGTATGGAAGTGTAGCATTTTAGTCATCTTGAAATTAAAATATATCGATAAAAGTTTATTTGTTCGTTTTTATTCAATCTTTTATTGCATAACATTTATTTAGTCGAAAATTTTAATTCGTTTTTTACTCGGTGTCTTCATGGACAAATGAAAATAATATATGCCGGCTTAATTTAATATTTTATTGTAATTTCACAAAACATTATTACATGCAGTCCATTATCCATTCCTGTTTTCTTTTTCTCCATAGTTTACTTTTCAAACTGTTGTTTTCTTGGTAAACGTTTAATTTGGAAAAGGAGAAGATGCTTGTAGCTTTCTATTCTTAAAAATAAAAATCTATTTTTTTATTTAAAGAGCAATTAAAGCATTCCTTTTGATCATATCTATACTTCTTAAAGTATTCTTTTTAAAATGTGTAAATTAAGAAAAATATTCTTTTATTGTTGATGCATTTTAATTGTTAGTCTTTATCAAAGTTGGGGGCTTCAGTTGTCTCTCAGTTTTGTTCAGTTTATGCTGAAACTTGGTGGAAGGATTTACAATCTCTCCAAGTAAAATCCAAGTCTTACCACCAAGTAAAAGTACCAAATAAGTCCAGAACTGATTACTGAAATCTCTTAATCTAATTTAAATTCTAATTAATTTCCTGATTTTTATCTTAATTGTCCATGTTTGCAACATTCTTTTAAAGATATCTAAATTTCCTTCTCCTAAATCGACACGTATTGGAGAAATCCCTATCAAAATCTCATTGAAGGGAAAATTTCTGTCTCTTGCTCTTTTGCTCTTGTATTGCGATGTGAACGGACGTCAGCTTCATCATCACTTCTTGCACATAAATTATGCCTCCAGGGATGGAATAAATCAAAGTTAAAAATTCAAAAGTGTCTTTTATTGGGCCATGCATCTGCTAATATATATATATATAAAGATAGATGGATATGTAATTCCAGTTATTGTTAATGCAAATAATTAAAAAGGAAACTTAAATACGGTTTTCAGTATTGTTGTGAGTCCAAGCCATGACCATTGGAGAACAATGCGGCCGGTAAGAATGTAAAGCAAAAAGAAGTTTTAAGAAAGAGAGATTTCCTGCTGGAACAAAACTAAAGAATTACCCGGGCAGCTGCTCAAAACAGTTAAAGATACCGTTATTATATATTGAGAGATGGTAAAATCCCATGTAGCTGAAATTTTAAAAAAGTGAGATAAAAGTGTAAATTTAAATGAGCAGAAAATAATGAATTGAAAGTGGTTAAAAAATTATAACATATACATTCATTTCGAAGAATGAGCACTCTACGCAGAATCAGCTTCTAAAGAAAAGAACATTCTCATAATTTTCATTTAACGCATCTAAAAGTCTAAAGTTGGGGATGGAAGCGCTTAGGCGGAGAAGGCACAGCTCATGACCTATTCAGAGCACGATGGGAGGAGGGGGCAAATGGTGTTGGCTGGAGCAACTCATAAAAGGTGTTTGCCGATTAATGCACTTTTTCCTGCCTGTTCCGGTTTGCCGCGTGATTGACGTGACGTCTTGGCTCCCGAGATGATAAGGCGCATGCTCTGTCGCAACTCCTTTTAAGGTAAAAGCATGTGTGCTGCAAAGAAGAAGCGGTAGCTTGGCGATGCATCGTTTCATTGGCGATGTGATGGGAAAATGAGACGGAGATCGCTGTCAAGAGATTCTCATGAAATGTTCAGATTTTCACAGCTCCACTTTGGAACAAAAATAAAACATATTTATACATTTTAAAAAATGATATCTGCTTTCATAAATTTTTAGTTATCATATGAGAATATTTTTATTTGAGCACATTTTTTTTTTAGATTGTTGGATTTTTAAATGGTACATGGTATTACCACAGTGGTATTACTAATGGAATTCAACCCACACGAAATATATTCAGGAATTGAATCATCTAAAATATTTTCAAAAAAGTTGAGTGAAAAAAGTAATCCTTCTGCAGAGCTATTATCACTAATAGATAAAGCGTTAAAAGTAGATCATTCTAATTTAGAATCCATATTTCATTTAACATTTTCAACTACTCCAGTTGCTATAGTCAATAATCCTCAACGATCCGCGATCTTTATATCTGCATCGGTCTATTCTTTATTCCGTCATAAACCCCAAATCTCCAAATAATATTGAATTCTCCCATTTCTATTATATATTTTTATTTTGTAATGCAATCTTATACTGACGAGACATGGATTTTCTAAAATCATAATTGGACTAATCGTCTGTGAACTGGACCATTTGAAATATTCTCTAAAAAAATGAAGTTGGGCTTTATCCTTTTACCTTCCTACTGAGACACTCATAATTCTGTAAGATGTGGAAGTTGGAAGCTGTGTGATTCAGAATCCATACATGAAAGTTTTGAAGTCGCAAAAGGTTTTTGTACTTTTTCATTTCCCGTTGTAAAACTAATTCATGATCAGATTTGACTGAGTTCAGCTTAGATTTTTGTTTCGATTTCTTTTTTGATTCTAATCATTTCCCTCGCTCATGTGCTTATTCAACAGTCTTAGTGGATACAAAATTGCCTTTTAACTTTATGTTTTCGTTTAGTTTCTTGCTGTTTTTCTTTCTTTTTCTTTTATCTTCTCTTCCTTTTGGGCTGCTTCGGATGAAAACATTTTGCGAACCCACAGTATTCACATGGTCAAGGAAAAAATGTAATTAAAGAAAATATTTTTGTTTATTTTAAAAGATAAAATAAAAATCTCGCCATTTCGCTTCAAAGATTTAAAGATAATACAACCAAAAGAACTAAGAAAGAAATGCTTATATTCTTTTATTTATTATTATTTTCTAATGTATATTTGTACTAAATTTGTAACTTTAAGCGAAACTATCTGGGGTATTGAGCAATAAAGGCACTCTCTTTCTCCCTTATTATTTATAGAGATGACTCATGATAGTTTCTAATTTTCTTTTGAACACATTATCATTTAAGCTGATATTTATGAATGCTGAAATAAGTGCGGAGCAGTAATAAAAAGTATGGAACAGGCACTCACTTTCTCCCTTATGATTCTGCTGAATCTTCTTTTGAACACATTATCATTTAAGCTGATATTTATGAATGCTGAAATAAGTGCGGAACAGTAATAAAAAGTATGGAACAGGCACTCACTTTCTCCCTTATGATTCTGCTGAATCTTCTTTTGAACACATTATCATTTAAGCTGATATTTTTGAATGCTGAAATAAGTGCGGAACAGTAATAAAAAGTATGGAACAGGCACTCACTTTCTCCCTTATGATTCTGCTGAATCTTCTTTTGAACACATTATCATTTAAGCTGATATTTATGAATGCTGAAATAAGTGCGGAACAGTAATAAAAAGTATGGAACAGGCACTCACTTTCTCCCTTATGATTCTGCTGAATCTTCTTTTGAACACATTATCATTTAAGCTGATATTTATGATTGCTGAAATAAGTGCGGAACAGTAATAAAAAGTATAGAACAGGCAGTCACTTTCTCCCTTATGATTCTGCTGAATCTTCTTTTGAACACATTATCATTTAAGCTGATATTTATGAATGCTGAAATAAGTGCGGAACAGTAATAAAAAGTATGGAACAGGCACTCACTTTCTCCCTTATGATTCTGCTGAATCTTCTTTTGAACACATTATCATTTAAGCTGATATTTATGAATGCTGAAATAAGTGCGGAGCAGTAATAAAAAGTATGGAACAGGCACTCACTTTCTCCCTTATGATTCTGCTGAATCTTCTTTTGAACACTTTATCATTTAAGCTGATATTTATGAATACTGAAATAAATACGAGACAGTAATGAAAAATGTAGAAACTTAAAAAACTATAACTGACAAAGCGTTAATATTATCCTGATATTTTAAAATTCATAGAATTTGTACTGTTTGATAAATTAATTTATTTGAAGACTAGGTAAATAGCATCATTTCAGTCAAATTGCCTGCTCTCTTTCTCAACCCAGTCTCTCTAGGCAATTGTAAAATCGGGAAATTGTCACTCGGAAATCATTACAGAGATCTCGCGTATTTGCTGTGTAAGCAAAATATATAAAAAAATGAAGAAAATAAACTTAACACCGCAGATGTGGATTTATGATTTTAATTTTATCTTTCGTTATCAATAGTAATGAATGAAGCTGAGTGATTAGTGGCGAACCCCAACCTCCTTTTTCTCTTTCCACCTTAGTCTATCGCGTTCTCCTTCATTCCTACCAACTCTAATTCCTAGTTTCTTATCTAGGATAAATAGAAGCAAGAAAAACAACAACAGCAAACTTCAAAAAAGCAACAAGCTTTTATTAATATACTGAAAAGTAAAAATATTATTTGTTACTTTATTCATCTTCAAGACAAGATCGCAGAAACGCTTAAAGTTATTCAAAACAAATTAGAATTTTAATCTATCTTAATTTTTAGTGGGTGCGCAAAAATCTCCCTCCTCATAGCGAATGAATTTTGCTCGAGTAATGTTGTTTTCAGGGCGTTTTCAATTTTGGCGATATATATATACATTTATAAGTTCTTGAGTTAGATAGATGAGATTTGGTATATAATTTTAACATAACACTTGCAGATTTCTATCAAATTTTGGAATAAAATTTATTCAGTCTGTTCATCTGTCCGAATACAAGTTAATATAATATCTGCAAAAAGAAAAAAGCAAATGGATAAAATTTTGTACACATATTTAACATTTAATGCGTACATCTGTATCAGATTGTTACCCCCTTTCCATGGTACCGTTTACGATAATTGATTGACCGTCTGTCTATCTGTACTTTCATAACTCAAGGAGCAAAATATTTGAAACAAATCATCAAAACTTGTGAAGTAAAAATATGCAGCAAATAAATAAATAAATAATGTTTTGAATTTTAAAACAGTTTGAGTTTAAGTTTACATTTTTGTCAAAAATATCAACAGGTTATTTGTACATTTAGCGGAATTTCTTTTGAAAATATAAGAATGATGCAATAAAATGTTGATAATATTTTTTTCTGTATTTCTGTGTATAGCCATACCAGAACAGGCTAAATTAAATTTTTTTCACTTGCGTATTTTTTACTGGGGGTGAACTTTTTTTAATACCATTTTAGAAAGAAAAGACTTGCCGCAGTCCTATTAGTGGAATATGTAATAAGTATATCAAAGAAAAATGAACCTATCATAAGTGGTCAGTTTTCAGCATCGATATGCTGGTGAAATGTCATTTCGTTTTATATTATTAGTAATTCTAAAGAAATTCAACTGAAAATAGTTAAAGGGAAATTTTTACACTGCAATGCTCTCATCTTGGGTTTTCAAAAGAAACTTTGATAACAAATAGAAATGGAACTGTTTCGTTAATTCACGAAGAATGAATCTTCAAAAGCCGTATTACATATATATAAATATTCTTCGCAAACAGTTGAAAGCTTTCAGATATTTTACAATTAATAGTTTTTAGAATTATTTTTTTCCTGTGTCACTGAAAGAATTTTCATCAAATGTACCAAATTTCACCATTTGTTTCAAACTTATATTTGCCACGCAATTATTTTTTATAGGATGATTAGCTCTGATGGTTGTTTTAATTTTTTTTAATCTGAATATAAATAGTTATATAGTTCATAAGATGGTGGCTTTATTTGCTTTCCGGATAGTCATATCACTGACTCTCCGACCCGCCCGAAGGCCCACGGATAAATAAAACTGAATGACCGGACCACCGCAACAGCAACACTGGCGGGAACTCTGGTTGAGTCCTAAGGGCCATCACGGTACAATCCTTCCCAAAGGAAGTATGTCCCGTCATCGATGGTAGGAGCCAGATACCCCACCATTTTGTGTACCCTCCAGGATGGCGAGATCCAACCACCATACCGGAAGCATCTCATCCTCTTTTCGAGGTGTCCCCCCGGGGGGGGGGGGTTGCTTTCCAGGTAAAAAAATTCTTCAGTAATTAATTTTTATTTAATTCTGTGTTGTAATTTGCTGAAATATGTACTATATAAGGGCTTAAGTAATGAGCAATAAGCCAAATCAAACTCATACTTGACCACAATGACAAATAATCGTATTTCTTAGAAAATCATCTTATTCAGCGCCTTTTCGATAGGACTTTAATCATTAACTCTTTAAAGTCCTTAAATATTTTGGTAAATATAAGGGCTTTAATCCTTATAATTAAAACATTCAGTACATTTATATTTTGCTTATGCATCCACATTTAATCAAGATAGTAACAGCCATTTTCGCACTCCGTTTCCCCGTCCCCCTAATTTTCTTGCTACACAAATTTCCTCCTTTCATTATTTGTAGGATTTAAAGCTAGCAAAGATTAAATTAATTTCACTAAATAAAATAAATGTGGTTGATATTTCGAATATAAAATTAATACAATTAATTCACGTGATGAATCTGTTTGCCTTTGAAGGCTGCTACATCATAACAGATCAGAATTCTTTTATATAAATTGTTATTAAGATTTGATTATAATATCTATTCTAGGGCTTCCCTTCATAAAGGTTTGTGGTTGGTGATTATAAAAAGTAGAAGCCATCTGTAAAAAAAAAGGGGGAAGAGAGATTTCAAGTATTTGCCCACCATTTTATATATGTACGCTTCTGTGTGATAATGATCTGAAACGCTTAATATCGCTGTCTTATTTCCGTAGAATTATGCAATCGAATATGAAAAAAATAAGTTTACTATTGAATAATTTAAGAATTGTAGTTAAAAAGTTCATCTTCCGTTCAGTTGAAATGAAGGTTTAATGGCAAGAACAATATATGTTGATCATAAATATTAAGACATAAAAGTTTCACAATATAAGGAACAGCATTTTTTTTAACATTTAAAGCAGTACAAATGGGAATAAGTAGAGAGAAAAGGGGGGGAGGTCTGTTACCTGACTTTTCAATTACTGAATTGTCTGCTAGTTCCTTTGTCCGATTTTTCTTAAAATTAGCTGATTTATAAGAAAATTTAGTTTGGGTGAGCCGGCGTCCTGGCATAGGGGTACCTCAGTACCTCATCTTCCCCGTGATCTGGTCGTTCCGGGTTCGAGTCCCGGTTTGGGCATGGTTGTTCTATCTGTGAGATGTGTGTATGTGCCCTCCTGTAAAAAGGGGTTGTGCAAGCGAATGAGTGATGTGTGAGTAGTCAAGTCGTACTCTTGGCCCAAGTTGGCTCTATGATAAAAACAAGAGACACCCCCCCCCCCTTAGGCTTAAATCGGCTGTCTTTGAACAGCGGGCTTGTCCGTGGCAAGTGCCATAAGAAACAACAACAACAAGTTTGGGTGAACATTGTGTTGAGGACACTCCCGGGTCTGCGCCTATTCCGGTTGCTTCTAGAATCGTTTGTGGGTACATTCTTGATTACTTCGCTGTTGCACGTATCCAATTTATTTAGTAATTTAAACTATTATAATTGTAATTTTTGTGCATTCGTCGATCATGTGTAGCTTTAAATCCATACGAATAAACTGTGACATTCAAGCAATTTGCCTTGCCGTTTGGTCTTGGAGTGTTTTAAAGGGGAAGGTTGTATGGGTTATGCATCCTTAAATCGAGGATGCATTACTAATCAGTGAACGCAACAACGATTTGCAGTGCAAAAACTTGTTTCTAATAGAAGTCCCGGCCATGCAGCGTGTACAGAGCAGCTTTTAACATTCGGAATTTTTTCACTTTCCTATTATCAATGTGCTTACATATCATCCGCCTATCAAGGGTAATGCCTAAATATTTGGTTTTATTTCCCACTGAATAACTTCGAGGTGGATGCTTCTACGTTTTGAAGAATATATCACGTCATCAATTATATTTATTTTTCATATAATCAACTATTGAGCTGGAGGGGCTTTCAGATTGCCCATGGTTGCAACTTATCGGCGGCAAAAACAAGTGTTTGGAGTCTGGAAGAAGTCGTTTATGAAATAATTCAAACACAGGGACCCTCATTTTGACACTTGCACTACTCTTACTTCAGTGTTTCTCGTCGTTGATAGAACATTTTCTATTCGAATCCCAAAATTTCTCTCTCTTAGATATGAGTACAATAACTTTGTCGATAGATTTCATTTTTATGATTTTATATATCAAGCCATCTATCCAGACTTTATCAAATGTCTTAGCTTATGTCGATGAACACTTATAATATAAGTGAAGTGAAACAATAATCTGCTTGTACAACAGTATAAGAGAAAGTAAGAACGTGGTATCTTATAAGAGAATATAAGAGTAAGCTGCTTATAAGAGAAAGTAAGAATCTGCTTGTACAACACCTATGCCATTTATGAAGAAAATATTAAGAATTTCTAAATAAATAAATAAATAATAATAAAAATTTTTTAAAAAAACCCTCCCATAATCGGCAGTCTCAGACGGAAAGTGTGTTTAATTTCTTCTTAATTATGTTGGAAGAAGTCATTCTTACGACTAATGTTCCATCCCTTCGGTCATTAACCACTGACAGGAGCTGCACCCCGAGAAGGCAGCAATTAAAACGATTCTTCCTCTCTCACTGACAAACAAGTTTTTTCTCCACACTCTTCACTTAATAGGATTCAAATTAAGCCTTTGAACTCGACTTTTTTAAAATGTTTGCGTAGTCTCTTTCTTGTGGGCAATGAAGATGGTATGTAATGACGGCAGATAATAGCAGATTATAAATTCCTTATGCTACTTTGTAGAGTCAAATATAAGGAGGTGATACCAAACACCAGTTGTTATTAAACTTTCTAATCCAGTGACCCCAGTAGCACATAAATACGTAATATTTGAAATATGGTATATATAACTATACTGTATAATCAAATTAGTAAAAATATCAAGTTAATATTAGCAAAAAGAATATAAATAGAATCAAAAAAGAAGAAATCAAGAATCTTTTATTTTTATTTTCTTTTACTGCATAATGTTGTATAATCGCGAACAACATGTTGTGCAGTGTGAAAAAAAGTCATTACATCTGCTACTCGGGACAAATCAATAGAGCGGGAAAATCAATGCAATACGAGTGCAATTAATTAATCTCGAATGGGATCATAAAATATTTCAGTAGACCTTAGTTTTAAACATTCATAATCAATACTCTATTATGAAAACGAAATATGTTCAAAATGCAGTTCGTACAGGAAATACAGAAAGTGACCACCATCGAAGCCGAAGGATTTCAGGAATTTCTCACCAAAAATCTGTTTCGAATTATGGTTGCGAGCGCAATATACTAAAAGGTGAAGTTTTACTGAGCAGTCTTTGTATTGCCGAGGAAATCTTATTCGTAAACCGATCATTTTTATTGTATAAAGATGGAGTAAAAGATGGCATCTAGAGAAATATTCCCAGCTTGAATCCCACAAGTTAGAAACAATCCTCCACATTTTGTCTAGTTATCAGTTTCTCGTAAACTCTCTTAGCAAAGCAATCATCCCAGCTTTAAGCAGAGAACGACGACTTAGTATGCACAGGGGCCACACTCACTAACTTTAGCATGGGGGATTCCTCAAGGAAAGCGGATATATCATTAATTCAAATTAAAGCATGCGGGTATGAATTATGCATAATCGAGAGCGCGGAATGAGAAGGGGGCAGATAACGGCTTCATATCTTGTCCAGAAAGCGATTAATGCTTATATGCAAGTGGAAGTCCTCACCTAGGGATCTCTCCTCAAGCTGATGTCATGTTCTGCAGGTGAAAACATTGCCCAGATTTTTAACGCTACTGCGCAGCTAGAGCTCTCTTGAGTGTGAGAAAGTAGCATCTAAGGCATTGCCCTCTTTGCTTCGTATGCATGTATGTTAATGGGTGATTAAAATCCACATGTAGAGAACATGTCTAGATTTTAAGATACGGTATCATACGAGTAGATTGAATAGCGAATGGAACTTTCTTTGCTTTTTCCATCGGTGGAGGCAAATCTTCTCAGTTGGAGAGCATGAAAAATTTCTAAAGTGGCAACAAGGTGCTCTAAACAAGGGCAATGAAGTGTAGAATGTAAAATTATAGCTTGCACAGTGAAACGTACAGTTTTTTGTCTTTATGGCAAAGAGCTTAGAGGAGCGAAAATAAGGCTCGATGAATGTGTGCAAATGATATTGAAGAAACTAGCTGTTATAATCTTCGCAACTTCGGATAAAAAATTTTCGACATTTTAAACATAATAAAACAGTTTCTCGCTTCGTCGTCAGATCGAATACCTCTGCATGTTTTCTTACCGCACTTCCCTTTTGGTGTCTTTGTCCATGACGTCCATTACATTAACGCCCCGTTTTAAAGCAACACAGATCTAAGTTTGTGACAGATCTCGTAATTTTGAAACACGATCAAATGACGAGGATGACACCGGAGCTGGCACCCCCTTCGACATGCTTGTACACCACGGCAGTGAGAGGACGTTTGTTCTCGACAGATTTAACATGCACCAGTCCCGATTACACGACGGTTTTTCGGGGGAATCGGGTTTTGAGCCTAAAGCCCACCGATTCTAAAGCTGAGACTTTACCACCAAGCCATCACGACCTTCAAGCTGGACAGGAAAACATTGCATTAAATACCTTCATTTTTTTAGGTCTCATCTTCTCTTTAGAAATGGAAGTCAGTAATCTTGAATAGATATACATATTGATTAAGGTTGTTTAAAAATATGTAAGAATTAGTGAAGCCCCGTGTAATGATTAAAGCAATAATTAAAAATACACATGCTACGAAACTCAAAATCCTGCCTCGAAATAAATTCTCAAAGAAATCGATGTTTTTATTATAACTTTAGTCGTAATTAAGACATGTGAGTAAAGGATGAAACAATAATATTGGTTTACAAGAGCAGAAAACATTATTTCGGATTGTGTTTGAAATAAATTTTGAAAAAATAAATTAATAAGCTCTATTAAATTGGAAATATTCAAATATAATTTTTTTACTCTGTAAATTGATATATAAATTATTTTCCTGCCATAATTATTTTAGAAGTCAAAGATAAAAACGTAAGTAAAAAACGCAGGAATTTTCTAAGCATTTGTTATTGTTAAATATCTTTAAAAAATATGTAATTTTAAAAGTGGAACATGGTACGTAGTCTGATCTAAAAATGGATACCAAAGCCTCATATAAATATTACATGTTGTTATTATTTACCTTTATAATATACATACATACACATATTTCCTGCTTTATATTATAAATGCGCATCCATTTAATTACTTAATTGATTTGTTCATGTATCAGGCATCATTCAACGTATTTATACATTTAGAAATTAAGATTAAAATTATTTAAGTATTCTATGCATGATAAACTCTATATTCCCCACTCTTTTGTATATCGTTATACATACTTTCACACCTTAGAACGCAAATGAAATACAAGAAGATTGATTTAACATATTGGAATATAAATAATAAATGGAATTGAAATAATAGGATCTTAATCAATAAAAAGAATTTTCCAAGGAAATCTGTAACACTGTTTTTGGCGTCGGGCCAACTTCTGCTTTGGCGTCTAGTGAACCAGACAGTTCTAAGTTTGTTCATGTGAGTGAATAAAACTAAACAGGGTGAATAGTTAGTTAAAGAACTATAAATTTCTTAATTTATCCATATTTTTTATGCTAAATTGTAGAAAATGTCAATAAACTGAGGTCTGAAATTTTTATTCATAAGCTTACATTTTACCCTGAATAGAATCCGGGTGTGCTGAGATATTGTTAATGAAATTAGTATGATGATATGCATAGTGCTGAGAAATTGGTAACAGAGACATCATTTAGAAAAAATGAAACAAAATAGTTCTATTCAGTGTAGTAAAGAATGTGAAAAAAGATATAAGTGGAAATTCCTAATCGGCAAGGAAGTTATTATGTAGCTATATATATATTATCGCAATTCTCAGAACAACTTGAAGTTATTTTCTGCCAACAATTTTTTAGGGAGTTGGCGTGTACGATAATGCAGTTTCTTTGTGTAATTGATCACTGTTTATTTCAATTCAATTTTAATGTTCAGTTTTAATTTGGCTGTTCGTGAAAATTATGTATAGAGAAGATCTCTTGTAGCGAAATGTCTATCTACCACTCTATCTGCGACCGAGGATAACACATTCTTCTTGTAAAAAAAGTGAGCGAGAATGTTCAAGTGAGGCAAAAATGAACTTTTAATGAATATTTTTAAAATGATACTTTTTACTTCACCAAATAAACAGTTTGAAAAATCCTTACATAACAGCAGATCTGAGATTTTCGTTTCCACATTTCAGTTCCGGCAGATACAATCGGAATGAAGGCCTACAGGATTGATAAAAGTGACCTATTTATAGAGGTTCATTAAAAAAAATTCAGTTGGTAGAGGTTCATATATTTTAAAAGCAAAAAGCTTATTGTACGAAATTTGTTGAAAATTATTCTTTGAATATTAAATAATACAAGATTTCAAGTAGGATCGTTTACGACTACCTAAGGTCACTGACGTCGACTTGCAGTGATTTGATTCTCCTGAAATGCTCCCCATACAGGAAGAAATGTCGCCATTGCTCTCCTATTTATTTTTTTCGAGTAAGAGAATGGAAGAAAAAGAAAAATATATAACGAAGCATTTTCCATTTTCAATAAAATACCTATTATATTTATATTTCTTCAAAAATTCTAGACATGACAAAAATGAGCAATTCCTTTTCACAAAAATATCATAAAGCAGAAACCTTCCATCTGCATTCAATGGGCTTCATCCACCCAGGTGTCGCCGAGTTCAGACTCAAGCGAGCGATGGAAAGGCTGCTCTCGGGATGGAAAACCGGTCCTCATTTTGATAAACTCGGTCGGGATATTCTTCGCTGTCAGGGGATTCGTTCCAGGTGGAGAAAATTAAAGGGAAAAGTCCCGAGAGTCTATAACAACCACCCGCGTGGGGCTAAAAGGGGGGAGGGAGGGAATGCCCCACCCTCATTCATTGAAATTTGGAAGTGCAGTTCTTTCATTTAGATGTTCTGTAATTTGCAAGTGTAAATTTGAATGTTCTGTTTTAACTTCGAACTGGTTTCTGTCAATTCTAGGAATTCCCAACATCGTTTTTGTTGTAAAAATGTTGTCGTCATCCTGAAAATTGGAAAAGAAGAAAAACGAACGTCATCTCAAGAAGTAAAAACAAACTGAATTTTAATAAAATGCTTTAAATGAAAATGATTTTCTAAATTTTTTTAAACTTTCGCTTATCGAATTGTGCAGTTGTAGTTAAGATTGGGGTGAATATCCAGATATTAGACTTTTTAAATCCTTTTTGGAATTGTCTGCTTGTGAACTCAAAAAAGCAATCAGTTAGAAGATACAAGTTCGGCATTTAGACTTTACTTCAAAACTGTATATATCTACTTAATTTTAGATGAAATCTATCAACAAAAATCCATCCGAGATTTGTATGCTAAATTGGAGATCAAAATTGCAAAGAGTTAGAAAGGCGAAATAATACTTAATTTAGTGGTGTAATGACTAGAAAGGAATCACAATTTGGAGCAAACCTGTCAAAAATTGTCAGAGTGACAGTCTGTTTATTTATATGTCTATGAAAGCGAAAATTTAAACTCGAAATGACTTAAATAAATGAAATTTAGATTGTGGTCCGGTCAGCAAACTTGATTATAGATCTGTGTCAAGCTTTAGATCTAATCACTTTAAAGACAGACGGTCCTTCTCATAGCGAATGCTACACTACGTTCGTATACAGAAAGTATGGAACGGAGCGCTCCCTCTGCGCTGTTAATGATTCTTAATTCCGAGGTATTTTCCAGAGCATCAACACGTGTCGGCGATAATAAGAGATTTCACTCGGAATCGACTTACTGCGCGGTTTAAAAAGACAAGCAGATGAAAATCAGGACGAAAATTATCGACTTCGACGACTAACTCTTCGAATGAGCAATATCAATTGGCTGCTAAAATATTGAATTAAATTAAAATAAGTCAGTAAATCGTTCAATTATTGCTTCATGGCAACTCTTCCAGTTATCTTTATAATTAAAGTAATTTTTTACCAAAATAATATACATTCTGATGTCAAGGAATTGCATTAGATTCTCAAAATAAGAATGAAATAATAAAAAATAGGAATAAAAATTATTATATTATTGTTTCAAAATCTATATTCTTCATTTTATTTTTGTGTCAAGGTAACTATTAAAAAATAAGAAGAGAGAGAGAGAGAGAGAGAGAGAGAGAGAAAGAGAGAGAGCGTTTGATTTTAATTTTGAAAAGAGTTATTATAAAAGTTTCATTACTGCATCTTTTTTAAGAAAAGAAAAGAAACAGTAATGCTCTCTCTTATGCTTATCCATACGAAATCCAATCAAAATGTGAAATCAGAAATGAATGAGCGTGTCTGCTTTGATATTGTATGGGAAATTCTTCCGATGGGGGAATAGTGGTAACTCTTCCAAGCTCAGTGACGGAAAACAATCGCTTTGATCTGCGTGAAACCAAACACACCTGAATTTGCAAATTTCGGATATGCTTTGCCATTGACTGCGCCGCCAGGAGAGTGAGTCCTGGCAGTGGACAGCAGAGCCCGGGGAAAGCCGCGATTCGTCATCGTAAGTTACAGTCTTTTTCTAAATGTCACTGGACAACAATTTTATAAGTTTATGAATGAAATCTTTGGAAAAGAATTAATTGTGTTACACAGAAACAAGAGTTATTGCGTGATAAATTTATAGCTGTTACTAGAATTAGGAGCATGGCTAAATAAATTTTTAAGAACTATAAAATCAGAGGAAAGCGTTTTCACCGCAAATACTGATAATTTGTGATGCTAAGTCAAAGAATTTAATAAAACTGTTCAAAAAAATCTCCATGCTCATAAGAGTGAAAATAAAAAATTTCTCCCTCAGAGCTCTTTATAAAAAAAATTTTTGGTGGCTATAAAAATAATTTAACTATAAACAAAATTAGAATTAGAAAAGCAGAATTTCCATCTTAAAATTAACATTCTTTTTGCTATTTTTAGTACTATATTATTATTACTATAAAATAATTTAATTTATGGATATTTGAATTGTTCGTTCAATTTTCCATAATAGCATTCAATATATATGCTATAATGAAATTTCACCATAAAAGAAGCCATTTCATTTTGTACTTCAAATTTTTACTTTATCAAGAGGAAAATAAGAAAAGTTTTTATTTTTAAGAACTGCATATGCATCATTTTGAAGGTCAATTAGCTAAAACACAGTTAAGTTTAATAACAATCAGGTTCCCGGAGAACAATTTATGCTGAACCAGTATCGGTTGAAACTTGTTTCTCCTCTGCTTGCGCCACCCTTTCGCTGCATTTTTTTAAAGAAAATTTTTTAGAAACATCAAAACAAAATTTCTGGCTTTCTACGAAATTCTTTTCCGTTTTTCTAGTGTTCGAATGTATTTTTAAAACATTCCTTTTTGTATTTCCATGTGAATCCGATTCCAGAGCTTTGACGAGCATTCTCTCTTTTCTCTTCTCGAAAAAGTGCACGATATGGTGCGGAGTGAAGCATCTTTCTACCGACTAGAGCATGGATTTTATTCAGATCTATGGCCCAAAAACGTAGTTGAAATTTGAAATTTCCATTCTTCTAAATCATTGTGTGAGAGCATTCGCGCATGGTAGATAAGACTCAGAACTTTGTACACATCTACAATTTCAATGATGCACCATCTTGATCGTAATGTTTGGGAAATCGTTTTCACTTGCGTACACAGACTTCTCTTTGGAAAGTATTATAATATCAAATTTCATCCATTTTATTTGTTTTATTATCGAGTAACCCTGCACAAAGACAAGTATAATTCCAAAAACCAGGGAGGTTTGAAACGTCAAGGTACGTAGATCCAGGAAATTCTGAAAGTCGACTTTTTAAAAATATTTTGCCATCACATCCTGGGAATAAATAACTATTAAAGTAAAATCCTCTAATGAAAAAATATTTTAGAGTTATTTAGATGAGAACTTTTCAGATACAGTCGCAACTAAACGACCTAACTCACGGAAATCATATCTGAAAGGTTAACAGTGAGCTAGGGATATCTTTCAATTTTTAACGCATAATAATTGCATTTCATAAAGAAGTAAAATATTTTTTAATGTTAATAGCTGCTGACAAAAACCGTCAGATGGTTGTAGTAGTAATCTATTAAAACGATAAAAAAGAAAATCCTTGTTAAATCAAAAGCAAATAAAAGAATTATTAATGTTACATAATGATTTTTCGCCGTCCCCTCCTCGGATTAATTTTGGTTATTTGATTTTGTACATTCATGATTCAAAATTTTTTAGATAAGAAAATCTCGTTAAAGCTCAGTTTAAAAGTATAAAGAAGTATAAAGGCAATTCACTCTGCTAAAAAACAAAGGAGGAAGATTAAGATCTTATTGGAACATTCGGAAATTTTAAAAAAGTGTCATTCAATTTCGACATAAGAGAACACTTCTTCGGGCGACAGACCCTATAATATTTAATCTGCCCATTTTCTGGGTTGAACTCCGTTCTCTTTCAACTTTTTTCTAACACGAACTTTACTAAAAGAATCCCCTCCCTTCCCTATGTTCTTCTGTTTTTTTTTTGTTTTTTTTTTTTTTTTTTTACTTATTTATTTATTCTGGAAGAATCACGAGACGTTAAGCGAGGAGCAAAATGACGCCTCACTTCGCCATTCTGAAAGTTAGAAAAAAAGAAAAGAAAAGAAAAAAGAAATCGAAGCCGTTTCGAAAATGAGACTCACCCCGAAGTGATGCCAAGGACCTTCTTCTTTATCCCCCCCCCCTCTTTCCAGTGTCCCAGACCGGACTAGGAACTTAATTGGTCTCTTGGAAGAACGTTGTCTTACCCCCTCTCCCCCACAAGACCACAGGTAGAGAGAGGAGGGCCATCGAAGAACCTGTGGATTGGCAGAACACCTACGCGCAGCCGCAGTGGCGGTGCATCTAAGAGGTGGGCTGGTAGTTGTTAAGTCGAGACGACTGGCCAAAGCTGTGCAGGTAAGAACATGATGCTTCGCGCTTCTTTCCTGTTGAGATTATTTCACTTTTCCTGCTCAACGAATGATGAACTGAGAAAAAGGTAAGAAAATTTCATTTTTTTTCTTCTGCTTAAATAATCAAGCGAAAGACTAAAATTTGGAAAATTACTTATTTATAAACAATTTGGGGAAAATTGCTTCAAAAGCATGCATTTTCAAGAACGTGCCACAACAAGTGTTTATTTTTTCAATTTTAAGAATTTTGAAAATTTTAAATTTTTTTATTTAGCTTTGACCATTTTTTTTCTCTTCTTTCTTTCTCTTTTTTTTTTTTTTTTTCCTTCTTTCTGAAAATAAAATTAATATTAAAAATATTGCATAGAGGATTGTCTCAAAAGAAGCGAGTGATGAAGCCAGATGTGCTTTTTTTTATTCGGCAATTAAAACAGAACTGAATTAATAGAAAAAATATATTTTAAATTTTGCAAAAAGGTCATTAATATATGCCAGACTTGTAGTTTAAACGTGCACTGAAAAACGAGAATTCTTCACAATTTTGTAATAGCCGAAGTTTATATTGTTTTATTGGAAATTTTACTTTATTAAATATTTCTGTTTCTTCTGGCCGATCGTTTGGGTTACACTGGAAACGGATTAAAAAAAAACGTTCGTATGCAATGGGAATTGGCTGATACGAATGTTTTTATTTGCATTTCATCAGCATTTTCACTGATTCCTTGATTTTCCTCTTGAATATTATTAGAATTTCGCCCTCGTATTTCGAATTTACTTTGATTTATTTATAATCAAAACTTTGAAATTATTTTAATTTTTGATTAGTTTTCATTCATTAAGTATGTTCGGGCCTTGTGATTTCAGTAATTGATTTTAAGGCTCTTCATTCACACGAAACATTTTTATCAATAATAATTACTTACTGTTTATTTATTAAATTTCACATAAAATAATTAGAAAATAAAATAACTTTTTGCTGACCTTTTCATTCTAAAAATCTTGGTTACATTACAAGAAAATATGCAAAAACATGTACTCTCACAACCGTTTAATTAATTTTAAATAATGCACCGGAACAGGACGTAAATATAACTAAATTAAATCAGGCTACTTCTAGAAAGACACCCATTCCTTTGTAAAAACTTTTTTACATTTTTAGAATCGAGGATTTCTTTTTCAATATCTTTACAATGTTGATTCAGAATTTAATTTTCTTTTCCTATTTAGTGTTTATTAAAAATAAATTATTTATTTTCAACTTCATATGATCCCTACTGTATCTCCCTAAAATAACTTTTGAATAGTAAATACGCTAGAAAAGTGTTTGAATGCACCTGAATTACTTTTACAGTCCCTTTCAGATAAAATTAAAAATTAATGACCCCATTTTCATGAAAAAAAAGTCTCTCGAGACAAGAAAATACGGCAATAATTAGTGATGAATAAAAATAAGTCAAATTAAGAATTTTTTCCATAGTATATTTAATTTAAGTATTTAGAACAAATTTTGTTTTATTCGTTATAATTTTTTTTGATAGTGAAGAAATATGAGCAAAGAAGCTACTTTGAAAATCAATGCGAACCCAATATCGTTTGTACGACCTCGACGGGGATCCAGTCTTCTGCCGCTTCTCTAAAACTGAATTTCAATGAAAATTAATTTTAAAAATTTAACAACTTATTTTAATGCCATTGAAAATAATTAGGAAAACTACGAGCGAAATAATGTAAAATCCTTCCGATCCCCTCCCCCCCCCCTTTGGATAAATTTGGTTATTTGTTCTTACAGAAATGCTTTGCATGAAATCGAAAAAATTCGAAGTCGAATTATTTGATTTTTTTTTTTTGTAAGTTTTATATTGCATATCAGGAAATTGTACATAAAATATTAAACTGTGTACAGTAATATTCGATGCATTAGTAATATCTGCATTTATATATATACATTTCTCCAAATTTACATATATACATTTCTCCAATCATATATCTGCATTTACATACAAAAGAACTGATTTGTTTTTAGAATCATTTTATATCAGAATTTTTAATAATGAATTGACTTCGATGAGACTTTAAAATTTTAAACAAAGATAAATAACATGGCTTAGAACATTTAAATGTAGATATAGAATTTTGTCAGTTATTCCAATTGAATTCTTATTGATCTTTATTAAAAATGTAAAATATAAAAATGCCTATAGTGTTATTCAAAAAATGTGAACAGTTATCCGTATTTATGTTTTTTTATGGACAAAAAAATGTTGAAAATATTATATTATTAGATTTGTTCATGAATTTTTAATTTCGCTCAAAGAGGAGTAGAATATTGTTGTTCTGTTCAGACAATTTTAAAAATGACAAAAAAAAAAAAAAAAAAAAATCCAAATAATAATAATTGAAATCATGAATGCATTTCCCAGCTTTTATTATATATAATTAATTAAGCATTTTCTTACACTAGAAATTAAGCATTAGTCAAACATACGCAAAAGAAAAAAAATTCTTTTTCGCTAACGATTGATTCTTTTTTCACCTCTCCCCCATACTCACCCTGGGAAGCTTTTACGTTTATATTCAATTTTGAATTGTTCCGAATTCTAATCCGAACCCTAAAGTGCAAGAGAAATCTTTTTGTTATTCTATTCTGTTTCATCCTAAATGTGTCCAAAAATTTTCAAGGAAACAATGAATCATTATTTATTTCGAAATAACATTTTCCAATTATTCATGATTAAAATTAGTTCACCACCTCCCATCAAAACAGGTGTAATGATGTTTTGAAAAAAATATCAGCTTTCTTACAATTTAAATCTATCTTTTCAATGAATTTAAAATAATTTTTTATTACTTTTCTTCCGATATTGATTTCAAAACAATGAGTACATTTGTTTAAGCTAATATTAAAATAATAATTATTTTTTGGAAATTTGAAAAAAAAAAAGTGCTTTTTAAAATAGCAATATAATTTTTTTGATTTATTTAAAAAAATATTAGCATTTTATGTTCCTCTTTTACCCTATGAATTTAAATGTAAAATTTTAAATTCAGTATACTGAGAGGCGAAGGGAAATGAAATAAATGCCAACCAGAAATAATAAATTATTTTATGGGATTAAATGAAAATTTTCTTTTCTAATTCCGAATGAATTATTGTTTTAGTGAAAATAAAAAGAAGAAATCGTAGAGAAAACAGCGCTGATAAAATAACAAATGACTAAAAAATATAATCATATCTACGGAACCGAAGCGGCAGAACAATTTTACTCACCGCGTAACAGAATCTGACAAAATGTTCTGCCCGTACAACTGTCTATGCTGCTTACTTCGCCACACACCACCTGTTTTGACAAATCAGCCCCCATTAAAAAAATAATTGCTCTATTTTTATGAACTTCTCACAAAATATTAAAAATGATAGAATATACTGGATTATGACTTTCCTTACTTTTAAATGACTGATTATATTAACTTCATAAAATTATACCGAATGAAACAGTTTTTGGTGTTATAAGGAAGCAAAATGTTTTTTACACCTTTAACCACTTTCGAACATTCGAAACGGCTAAATAATGCTTTTCATCTATGTTTTTGTTAGAAAAATTCCTTCAATTTTTTCTTTGGAATTTAAACGATTGCATTAAATGAGAGAGGGATTCACCTGTATGGCTATTAATGAAAAAGTCATAGCACTACATAGTCAATGCGACATACATGAAATTGATTCATTAAGTATTAAATAAAATGTTCTTGATCATATGCATACATCGTTTATAATACCAGAAAAAAAAAACTTTAAAATAATATTGTTTGAAAGTTCGTAGTTTCTTGAATTTTATTACTTTTTGCAATTGTTTGTTTTCCCACTATTCTTCTATTCCTAATTCCCCCACCCCAAATCTCAAATATATAGATGGCACATTTTTTTTTTTACTTAGAATGACTATAATGAGTGGCAGATTTCCTCTTAGTTAGATTAGGTATATGCCTAGGACAACTGAACGAAGGGCGCAGAAAAGTCGATTTAAAAATAACAAAATAAATAGTATAAGATACAAATTCTATGAATTATAAAATATTAGAACTAAAATGTGTGTCTCTATTTAATTATTAAAGTTATAATTGAATAAAATAAAAGAACTTAAAACAATATTAAATAATTAAAGGAAGGAAAATTAAATAATTAATTACAATAGTTTGGAATATTAATTAATTAGTAATGTTACATTACATTTGACAAGTCCTATAAAATAACAATTTTTATTGTTGTATTTCTTTATTATTTTCGAATAATTTTATTGTAACAATTAAATATTTTTAATTGCAAATAGGAAAACCATTAATAATTATAGTTAATCTTTCAAAAGAATTTATTAATTTAATTTAAATAAAAGCAACTTTTTATTTATAAATAAATTAAAATATATAATTAGTATGTTGATTAAGTTTGCTGAAATTGATGTTTGATAAAATTTATTGAAATGTGAAACTAAATTGATTAATTATAGAAAGCGGACCTCCATAACATTGTTTAGGGCCGCAAAATCCCTAAATCCGACATTGATTATAATAAAAATTGTTTAAATCACGAAACCTTAAAAGATTGCGATATTTCTTTAGTAAATTTCGTGCTGATGTTTTAGCATTTATATATTTAAATGCTAATGGGGGATGAGGGGGAGATTATATGAATTCCAGCTACAAATAAATAATGTAAAACAAAAGTTGGAAAGTTCTAAATCCGAATTTTTCTAAAATGCAGCCAGAAATAAGAGAAGGCATGAGACAATATTTTCTTCTGAAAATGAATTCGTTTTCAGCTTCAAAAATGAAAATAATCGGAGAAAAATATTTTGGGTTATATTTAATTTCACAAAAAAAAAATTTCAACATCCATTTATTTAGCTTTCAATTATTTTGAAATGAGATTATAGTTTTCCACTTTTATTATTTCTTTATAATTATTGAGACCTAAAATTTTAAAAAGAATACACGATGTAAATTTAGCATAAAATACATTATTAAAATTTTTTGTCATGCCATTTTTTTTGTCATTTTTTTATGATTGATTTATTTAAAAACTCTGCAAAAAGAAAAAAAATCATTATGCGAAATAAGCTGAAAATTATTATTTTGTGTCATCTATTTATTTCGATTCAGCTTCAGCTATTTTATCAGATATTTTCTTAAAATATACTTTTATTATCGAAATTTAATAATAATATAGGAATTACGGAGCCAAATTAATTTATTATAAGCTTAATAGATTTTATAAATTCCAATTTTTTGTAGAAGAAAATGTCTATAAGATAAAAATGAAAATTGATCCGAACTAATGAAACACAATAGATTGTAATCAAAACTGTAGAAAGGCAGATAATATTTAAATTTTGCTTTATATTAAAAAAAGGAAGTAGTCTGAAAACTAATTGAAAATATAAAAAATCATGTATAGAATAAGTGCTTTCCTACTACTAAGTGGATCAGTATTACTAGTTTTCATTTATTTATTTTATTAATGTAATATGCATCTAGAGTCGTCGCTACAACGATCTTCTTTGTGTAGTTTAGTAAACCATTTTAAATATAATATTATTTCAATGGGGAATGCTATTTTTCATTTGAATGAAGAATGTTACCCTAGAAGATTTGACATTGTCTGGTATATAACAGAAAGGCTTTCAAGATAAAAAAAAATCTTAATCGACTGGTATTGTCTACTTAATTTTTCTTAAATGAATTATTCCAATAAATGAGAATGAGTTTTATTCATCAAATTTCAATTTGAGAGAAATGTGATTATTACCAACCAAAGTCATTTGATTTTAAAAAAAGCAAACATATACTAGTTAATTCGAGAGGAAAAATTTATTAGAACTCTAAAATTAATATTTCATTTTAATGGCTTCAATTGCATATATGTATGGCAATATGTTTATATATGTATTTGGCGCAATCATTAAAGTCACAATTCTCTTTAACGATGAGTATTTTCAACTCATTAAGATATCCTTATAATATTATACATTAAAAGAAACACATTTTTCTGTTATCATTGAATTATATTACTCAGTTATGACCTTTGAAATTCCTGTGCCTTAGGTTACATCCCACCCACCCAAAAGATATTTAATCCCTGAATACTGTAATGACACATTACGAACGCATTAGAACTTTTTTTTCTCTCACGGAGATTCGACGAATAGCTTGCAGATAGCTTCATTTCATATCGAATCGTCACATTCGCAATCGTTAGGTCGATCAATGATGATTCATGATGACAAGCCACTATTTATTGATAATGCATAGAAAGCAAAAGGCGACAGCATCATGATGAATGTATCTTAGGAACTGTATACAACCACACGGCTATAAACAATTTTTTTCTTTAGGATTAGAGAATTTTATTTCGCGGATTATTGACGATTGAACCTATATTCTGTTTCGGTATATCAATTATTTTAAATTACATACATTATTTTGTCATTAGGCATCCTCAACCACTATCCTGGTTCACTGAGCTGTAGGGGGGCATGTAGACTAAAATATATTATTAAACTAGTTGTCAAATAAATTTGTAAAATAAACAAATGACATGAATTATAAAATATTGATTTTTATATAAATCTATATATTTTAATGACATTACATAATTATTTTAATTATACATATAAATTTAAATTATATCAATGTGAGTTAATTAATAATTAAAAACATTTTTTAAAGTATAATTAATTACTTATTTATAATAGATAGGTTTATAAATTTTCTTTTAACTGGTTATATTATATTCTGTTAGATAGGTCGTTTGAAATAATAACTTCGAATACAATATTTATTTGAATTATATTATTTCCATATAATCCTTCATAGTAAATACTAACTAATAATGATGGTCAATTTGTCAAAAATTTTATTACTTTTGTCACTTTCTTTTTCCACGATATACATTTTAAAGACAAATAATTGAAATCATGTATACATTCAAAAAGGTGTTAAATAATAATAATAATAATAAAAATATAAAAAAAGCTAAAACAAATGTTGATTGAGATGCGTTGAGTCGAGAAACTAAATCTATCTGTTATTAAAAGTCGGGCATCCTATTGGGCATAGCCCAACCATAAAATGCCTAAAGCCTCCACTGAATAGATTAGAAACTTCCCGTGCTCTAGTCATAGGATAAGATACGTAGACAAAATATTAGTGCACATTTGTCACTTTTTAAAACTAAATATGATGAGAGTGGCGCTGAAAAAAAAATCCCCTGGGCCATATTTACTTTTGATATGTCTCTGATCAGATTAGAATGCAACAATTACACAATTCCTTCGTGTAGGTGTTGAATCTGATGCCTTCTTTGTCATCTGATGAGATCTGATAAGATCTCTAAAGATCTTTCGTGTAACTTTAGAGCTCAACTTCCAAAAATTTCAAAAAAAAAAAAAATCAATTTTATTTATTTGATTTATTTCATATTTGCCAAGATAGAATTATGAAATCAAATTTTTTCCGCTAAAATTTTCAAATTTTGTTTATTTGTGTGTTCCCGATGATTTTCTCAATATTTGATTCGTTTGATTAGAGTTTTGATTCCGTACTTGTGGTACTACTAGTAATAAATTTCAGAAAAAAAAAATAATTTCCAAAATTGTATAATGTTTATAATAATGATCTATAAATGTAAGCCTAAAAATTCCTCTCGGCTAGCTGGAAGGCAAAGGTAGGTTCTTCTTCATCTAAGTTACTATTTTGCAAATTCTTTTTAAACCTTAGATAATAAACGAACGGAAATGGTGTTTCCGAAATATTCACGCACAGCCTCCGATTCATTTTATTCACTCTCTTCCCGCATAAAATGGTGGACCTTGAATAAGGCCACGAATAATCTTGAATATTTCATTAACGCCATGCAAAGTAATTACAAATTGCAAATCTGGTGGTAGTTACAAAGAACTAATCTTTATCAAGAATATACCATTTTTTACTGAATCTATTTTGAGAATACGTGTTTTGGATGCCTTTTTGCTGACCAGTTCACACGAAAATTTGACACGGAATTACAATTGTAGTAAAAATAAATATAACGAATTGCATTGATTTAAATCACAGCGTTTGTGAATTATAGTATTTACATATATGAGAAATTAGGGACCGACAGATGGTCAAACGCTTGACAGATTTGATTCAAAATTTGATTCGAATCTCTGATTTAGAAGTTAAACCCGTGTACCACATTTTATTTATATAGCTCATTGCGTTTTGTAATTATTGAGTCCCTTTACACTCAAATTCAATAATAGTTTATTGTTTGATTTTTCATTTATATTGGACTTATTGTTACGCATTTCAGTTATAATTATTAATTGCAGTAAAGAACAGACAGATTTCCTCTGAGCAGATTTTGCTTAAAATGTTACTGTACCATAATTATTTTGGTGAATTTGGCTGTATATGAAATTTTATTTATCTACCTCAAAGCCTTTTTGAGTTATCTTTGCCACAGACAGACAAGCTGACTGACAAAGAGCCACAATGATAAAAATATGTTTTTTGGTCTCAGGAACCTCCGAAACAAAGAGTTCAAAATCTCCAGTTTGAATTTTTTTTTTTTTTTTTTTTTTTTTTTTTACGATTGCAATATCTTCTCTATACTTCGTTTACGATAGAGTAAAAATGAAATACTACATACTAAAGCAGTCTTAGGCAATGTTTATATTGCTGTCGAATAATTTAGTATTTATTGAAAAGTAAATAATATCAAAGTACAAACATTGTAAAAATAATATACAATTCTAGGCTTGTTACTAAGTTTATATTATTGAAAATATTGGAATTTTTTAGCGAGTGTCGAAAATGTGTATTAGTTGGCAGGAACTGAAATTTATTTCCTCACTTTAAGTGTATTTTGAAGAACTTAACTATCGTTTACAAATATTCTTCTTTCAACTAAATGCAAACAAGAAGGTTTTATGGTAGAAAATACTAATTTATTGTTTAATTTTTCATTTTTATTGGATATATTGTCACGAATTTCCATTATAACTCTTAATTGCAGTAAAGAAAATTTATCACCAGTTTTTTTAAAATTAAATATTTGTCCGCATGATTGTATTTATTATGAACTGCATGCCATTGGCAAACTTAGGGCTTTGCCGCATTAGTTTTATTCAAACTTTTAATCTTTACTCTACCATTCAAACTATAGAAATAAAAGAAAAGTCGAAGTTTTTTTTTTTTTCAAAACTGGCAATATAAATTATTGATGTTAGAAACAGTCAAAATTAAGGCTTGAAAATCCCTTTTTATACCGAAGCTATTGCAGATATCGAAAAACTTTAAGTACTAAAGTTATTCGTCTTAATGAGGCCTTAATTCGGCTAGTTTGATTTATTTTTCTATCTTCAATATTGAGGAAGTTATAGCGGAATGAAAATTTCAACCATCACCACCATCATTTAATCCCCCTTTGGGCTAGCTAGATGGCCCATTTACGAACTCATCCGACATTTTTAAAAACATATTTCGAGACGGTTAAAATCGAAACAAAATGACTCTAGTTATCTTGTTCCCAAGAATAATATGGACCATTGCAATAGGTTGTCTTCCTATAGAAATCTACCTAAAAATAGAAAATGTTAATATAAATATTATTTCCATTTCTTATGGGCGCATTTTTAAAACTGTTTTGATTAAATTTATTCAGAAAGTTGCTTTTTTGAAAGGATTTCTCTAGTAGGCTTCATCCAAATATAAAAGTTACAATCGAATCTAATCTTTTTCAAATCTTTTTTTTTTCTGTAGAGTGATTCACCTATCCAACACATTCTGTGTTAACAGACAGAGAAACCAAAAGTGACTCGAATTCCCTCCGCTCCCCCTTCCCCTTCTCGGGAAACCCATGAGAACGTAAGAAAGGAAGCGAGGTGAAGTAACGGCCTGACCACAAGTATCCCAATTGATATATTTGTCATCTCCGATTTTAACGCTTCACGCTCCAGGGGGCCGCTGGGATGCCTTCTAATAACCGCGGACAAACGATGCGAAACTATCCATTCATTTACACGTGATTGAATCATTAAAAGCTGAACAAAAGGACACCCCAACAATGCGACAGCCCCCCCCCTCCCCTCCCTTCTTTTAGAAGGACATTCTTTTTTTCGGAACGAAAAGGATTCTTTTTAGTTTCTGGCTGTCAATTTTTCGCTTCTATGACTTTTGATTAAAATGATTTTGCGTGTGTGTCTCTTTCAATGTGGGAAAGAGCTTTCGTTGAGACAGAATGTCAGATATGATTTCCATAGGAAGACAATGGCAGCCCATGATTTAAGTGCTACAAAGTGTCTTTTTCTCGTGCTAGAAGAGATAGCATTGCTTTCATTCACCTCGAAATCTCGGAGAAACTGTTTTTTGGTATTCGTCCGTCTGTGAACTCAAAGTGGACAGAAATGATGGCACATATTTTTACAATCAGATCTTTATCTGGTCAACGGGTTTGCCATCTGTCTGATCTCGTGTATGGGAAATGAAATGGTTGCATACCACCAATATTGTTCATTTGTGTTGGATTTCCGATCTGAAAGGTAATGGTAACATGTCGAAAGTACAAACTCGATTTTCTATAGGAAAACCGCAAATGGCGCTATTTTTCTTTGGCGTAGGAGAATATCAGAGGGGGAACACTGGCTAGTTTTTGATTCATTCCCACTTCTATCCAGATATTACTTATTTGCAATTTAAGAGAACACAAATATGTGCTTTTTATAAAACATAAATAGCGTTGCTTTAACTCTAATTCATTCATTGATTACACACAATGGACAATCATTTTTAGATTTCAGATTCATTGTTGAAAACAGCAGTGATACTTATTGATATATCATTATTAGAAATAGTAATTAACTCAACTATTTTTAATATTATTATTTTTTGTACAATTTATGATATTGTAAAATGAACCCCATTCTAAAAAAATAATGCACTAGCATCTGCTTGGCAGATGCTGTTATCCTCTAATAATTTTGCGGTTCATATGCTGTCTCTCAAATCTAAAACATCATGTTGATATGTGATCCTTTTTTCAAGTAAGAAAAATCTGCTCAACAGCAACTAAGATTTATGCAAACGCATTTACTTTAAACAAAATCATTTTTTTAATTCCTTATTTTATAGAATAACTATCTCAAATGTAAATATAAGAAATTGACTGCTGGTAAACATGCATTGATTAGGAATTGATAACTTAAATAGAAGGTTTTTTTTTCTTTCTTTTTTTTCCTGTTTGTTTAAGCCCTATTTTGTTCTATACCCTTCTTCTCGATTTATTCAGAGAAATATTTTTTTGCCTACCACGTTTTCGGAACCTTGTTTTTTTTTTTTTTTTTTTTTTTTTTTTTTTTTTTTTAAGGATACCCTTCAGTGCAAAAGTCAAGCAACCCATACTGGAATCCCAGAGTAACAAAAATCCAACTAAAAAAAGGCAATCTTATTTATGCAAAGTTGTGCTAGGTGTTTATTAATATTGTCATTGCTTAGTTTTTTTGTTTGTCTGTTTGTTTCATTCTTCTTGAAAACACTATTTTACACTGGAAAATACCACTGTTTAAAAAAATGTCTTTAAAAAAATCATTTATTGCGGAAAAACCCTGAATGGAGCCCTCTTGAGTTTAATATTGTACAGATGTTGCGTTCCAATTCATTTTATAAAATTTAATTTGCTACGTTATTATTGATTGAATTAACTGAATTATATTGTGTTAATGTACAAGCTTCATCTTGGTAAAAATGCTTTCATATTTTTCATTAATAAAAAAAATGGCCTTTTAGTTCATTATCAAGAAATTTTCTTTTTGTAGCTTAGAAAAATTCGATTCTGTAGCTTGGATTATAAATGACACTTGAATTCACTTTTATTTATTTAAAATGTAACATGGCAAATCGAAAGTAATTGGTTTAGATGTTTGGATTAAAGCGCACGAATTGCATCAAAATAAGAGAATAAAAACAGTCCGACTTTCGAAAAATAAAATTTGTCTTTTATAATAAGAAATGAACGAAGTTGTTACTTGAAGCCTCTTTAACTCATTTTTCCATATTTAAGAAATCGCATTGGAAAGAGTAATCAAATTTTTTTTTTCTCTAAATTCCGAGAAAGTAAGCTTAGCTTTAGTTGTCTCAAGTCCTCAAAAGTTCCCGCTCAGGTCTGACATTCTCCAGAAGGCAATGCGCAAAATAACTAAAGCATAAAGTGATGATGATGTAATTTTTTAAGCTTACATTTATTTTCTTGTTTATGGATACTTTATTTCAATACTTCTGAAAATAATTTCGGTGTTTTTATAATGTAAGTTGTATACATATCTATGGTTTTTCTGTTTTAGGTGCTCGATCAACAGTACAAAACATATATGCCGATTTCTTGCCAAGTAAGTGTATATATTTGTCTTAGGAAGTTTAATACTGAATACTAATTGAAGTAATAAGAAATATAATAATACTTTTTGATACAAGTGTATACTGGCCATGAGTTCTATCAATAATTAAAGCGAGAATACTCTTGTGTGCTTCTGTATAAAATGTTCAATCTGTGGTTTGAAAGGATTCTTTTGAGTTTTGCCACCTCATATAGCATCCATAAATGGTTTATTATTGTTGTTCCTAATTTTGGAATTTGCATGGTTTTTTGGAGAATTGACTCGGAACAAAACTATTTTCATGCCGTTCTAAAAAAATGAAAAAGTGTCAGTTCAACGCTGTCTCTCTCACTCGCAACGATTCTAATTATTCGGTTTCTCACAATGATTTTAAAAAAATAACTTACTTTCAATCATTACCTCGTGCATTCATAAATGTATTTAATATTTTTAACTAGTCGATTTGGCAAGGCGTTTATATAAAGTTGTACATAATGTCGTTGCCTATTCAATTCATCGTATAAAGCATACAAAAATACTGCAGTTATCAAAGCATTTTACTTCCAGATTTTGATGATGTCTGCGTTTAAGAAATGCCTCTAGTTCGAAATTGCAGTTTGGGAACTATGTTCGTCCACCAGCAAAATAGCCTCAGAACGGATAAAAAAAAAATGAGTGAGATGGTAAAATTTGATGCGTCAGCTTAAAAGACAAAAGCATCAACTTCTGCTCCATTTAGGACAAAATCCATTATGTAAAAAGTATGTTTGTCCTAGCGCAAGTCAGCATAATAACATTAAAACCTAATTCATGGAATCTTGGCATTGTCGAAATTCCATAACGAAGATAATGCTAAATATGCTTCAAATTTGTGAATTTCCCAAATAGCTCTGGATGGCTCGATGAATTCAAAAAGTAGCATGGCTGTAAAAAATATATGAATGGAAATGATGAAATTTCTGTTTATTGATATTGTGGAATATCAAAAATATATCATTATAAATCGAAATTTTTATAATTTGATTTTCCCCTCCTACAAGAATTTCGAATTCAGTGCTGGGACTGGTTTAACTGTATATGATTTTAGCACCATACTTGTAGGTCAGTGTGCAAATTTGAGCTTAGAATTTGCTTATTTGTGTATATGCTTCAAATCATAACAAGATGTAAATTTGAAATTTGGTATGTGGTCGTGACACCAAAATTGTAATTTTGATTGCAATTATTCAACAGGAAAAAGTGCAAAATTCATACTTGATTTAATTCACAATATTACCTTCATACGTAGCTCTGCCCCCCACGATGTGCTTTAAGAGAAAGGAACCCTTGTGTTGACATTTATTTCAATTTTAGTCTGTCAACAGTAGCAAATTAATGCTTAATAACATAATACGGCCCAAAATTGGGATTAGAAATCTGAAAATTTGATGTTTGTGAAGGGGACCAAACGTCGAAATTAAGAATTACGGATGCAGTTAAAAAATTCAGACAAAAATTCTTCTCTGAAACATAAAAGAACTGTGATATTTTAGAGTTGGATATCTTGCTGCACCGATCCTTTCATTCCGTGGGGAAGATTTCAATATTCAGTTTACAGAAAGAAAATTAACCTAAAAATATCATTTTTAAAACGAAATTTCTGGTATAAAATGTGAGTAAAAAATTTTATGAAACAATAAAATTGATTTGAATTTTATTACAGAATTAAAAAGCATTGTTAGAAGATTGTCTTTATATTAATTTTCAAAATTATGCTAAATCAAATTTTAAAAAAATCCAAGAAAACTTAATCTAAATCTACCCCCAGCATTGAAAATCTAATTTATTTTCAAGATACTTTAATGCATTGTAAAAATTGTTTTGCCACGATAACATTCTGAAGTTGTTGAGAAAAAGAGCAAAGCATTTTTTTAAACTGAAAATATGACCAAAATTTCCGAAAACCCAGCCCAACCCAAAGATACCTGTAGGGAACCCAAGAAGGAGCTTCTTTCTAAATTGAGCAGCAATCATTGCTTTCTGTGAGAAACGATTTTCGCAACATGCAATTTTCTTAACACACCGACCTAAAAAACATTATCAAATTTAGAAAAAAGAATTAGTTTGTGTCCGAAATGTATTTTTATTATTAAATGTATGTGTTTCTTCACTTTCTTGCTTGATTTGCATTTAGAAGCAATATTTTTATAGTTGAGTGACTGTGAGCTTGATTTCCCCGGTCACCATGAAGACAAAATACTAACATGTCTATTTTTAAAACCAGAAGTGGCAAAGTAACAAAAAAAAAAAAAAAAAAAAAATGCCCGGGGTCTCATATCTTGCTGCTGCCACTGAACCGCTTCCCAGTCACTTTAATAGCCTCTATCGGTAATCGCATTCTTTCGTTTGGGCTGTAGTATTGCCAACCGCGCAAGCAAAAACAAATCCAAACGATTTCTCATTATGTTCTTTGCAAACGAGGCGTCAGCCCACACTCCAGGAGGGGGCGTTTCTTTTATCCGGTAACCCGAAGTCTCCCTCCCCCGTGTTTGAAACCAAAATCGAGCAAAAAGAACACTCTAAAAGAACCGTGGGAGTCTTCTTGTAGACGATTCTAAGAGGGTGAGGCCGGGGTCCTCCTCTGGAATGTTGTCCTTTCCACATACCTGTTTGTCTTCTCCGCCGGTGTACCGGTTGGGGGGGGGGGGTCGGTAGATAACATCTCACCTGCCCTCAGGGTTGCCAAAGCTGCTCACCTCAACCACGTGTTGCCGCCCCTTCCCCCATTACTATTCCCCCTCCTTGCAGGGTCACGGCGACGTCTTGTCGAGCAGGGTTGTTCTTTTTGGGCGAACAGCCTACACATGCGCAAGTTTGCTTGAAGTACGACATGAATGATAGCAGGATTTAAACATTTATCTTTTTGCTCTGGCAAATGACTGACTTCGCAGCCGACTCGGGTCAATAAAAAATAAAAATAAAAATCATTTAAAAATTCGTTAGTTACAGGTATTTTTTTTATTATTAATAGCCGGTGCAATGGTGAATGGAATTAGTCATTTTCCTTAAACTATGTCATTAATCCTCTAAATTTGTTCAATTTTGTTCGCAAACAATAAACTTACACTTAGTTATTAAACACTAGATGTGGGAATACTAATTACCTCTAAACATTTTATTTAAATAGTATCGTCTAAAAAATTAAACAGAAAAAAAAGTTATTTTTTGTACAGACAAAATATGCTAATAAGAAATTTAGAAAAACCATTGTTGCCGCGAATATTTTTTTAAACCAACGGTGATATTCCTTTATCTAATAAGCGGTAACATTAATTTCAATGCATTAACCCAAAATGGCACATTTGTGGCAAAGTGGAAAAAAATAGAGCATGCATTTTCCGTCCGGCGGATTAGATTTACAAATACAAAGTTTTTACAAGGCAATTCATAAAATGTCATTTACATTGCTTGCTGTGTTCCCATACGAGCGATTATCTTAAAAAACGGATAGTTATCTCGTTGGTAGATTTATTTTAAACAGATATGGCACAGATCTAAAACCTCGATTAGAAATCCGTCCGGTGAGTTTCAACCTTTTTGCATTGTAAGTTTTTGAATGGTCGCCATTTGCATTCGGACGACTGCTGAAATTCGACAGACTTCCCGAAGGCAGATTTCATTCAAAGTTTCCTGGAAATCTACAAATTTAGTGTGAAGACCACATGCCAAATTTTATCTACCTAAAATACGCTCTGTCTTCAGATTATCAGACAGACACGCAAGAAATTTAATTCCATGGATGGTTTCTAAAGATGTCCTAATAAATTTCTCAGAATTCTGTGATCGAATTTTTTGACGCTTACTGTCATTTTCCGTTATAACAAAAAGTTAAAATCCTCGTTGTAGTAGAGCATGAGAAAAAGCTCGAGTGTTCCAGAAATCTCGCTTGCGCAACTTCTCGCAGACAATGTCGTACCAGCAAATTTATACAGTGCTCCCAGTCACGGCAGCGCTAAATCACCGGGAAGACTCGGCAGCGAGATGATTATGAGATGCAACCCGTACCCGCAGGAGGAAGGTAAAGGATCCTAAATACATCAGGAATCTGGCCAAAACAAAAGAATATGCTGTGACAGCTTCATTCTACAGCTCTTTTACGTTGTCTTGCAATCGGGTTAAAATCTGCATGAAAATCTGTAGAAGGAAAAACGTACTCCTTCAGTCCGAAAATGAGGTACGCGTTGCAAAATAATTTTTGTTCGAAATTACAGTCTGTATTTACAAATGCAGGCTTTTCACAAGTTCCGCACTGACAGAAAAGTTGATACTAACAATTTGCGACATTACAGATTGTAAAAATTTTATGAAAAAACGCTAAAATTTAATATAACATTTACCTATAAATTTTGCACATGTGAAAAATTCGTAAAATGTACCCTAGCATATGTAATGTAAAAATTTAAATATATATATATATATATATATATATATATATATATATATATTAGTAAGTAATTATAACAATGATTTTTTCTTTTTTCTAATACATATAAGCATCTGGAAAAAAAAGTTCTTCTATATGAAGTTCACCAACGAAATCAATGTTCAAAGTAGTTGAAATACAAAGAAAACAGATCGAATTCTTCTTGAAGATAGAATTTTTTAAAGAAATAAACAAGATGCATAAAAAATGAAAACTGAACCTATTTTTCAATCTCAAATGTAATCGTGTGTTTAATGGCCTATATGCATTGCTATAAGATATTGTAGATACACATTCACTTGTCTTGTTTATAATATATTTAATTTTTATTTGAGACAAGCATTTAAGAACGGAAATTTTATCACGTTTAACATTAGAGCCATTTATCCGAATAAATAATTTTAAAAAGTACTGACTTTTAAGTTATATATAAATTTTTAATTTTTATTTATGAATTAATTGTCATAAATAAAAAAAGATATCAATAGAAACTGATATAACCATTTCCATGATGATTTTCTAAAAAAGATCATAAGAGGTCATGCCTCCATCCTGCTCTAAACGGTCTTATTTGAAACAAATATTCTTTTAGATTTTCAAAATTAGAAATATGCTTTCTGTAGAAATTGCCAAATTTCTAAACCTTTTAAGTTTAAAGTTCTTTTATTCTATATCGGTAACACTTTAGTGAAGAATTTCTCTTTGAAAACAAAACTAGGATTTTAAGCATTAAATGAAGCTTGCAGTTAGAACAAACAGTTCTAGGCCCATGAGGTAAATTCTAATCCTTTCTGAATGATTAATCTCTAGGGATATTTTAAATTCTTTTCTTCAGCATGTGCTATGTCTCATAATTCTTTCAGTGTTCTAGAACAACTATTGGTTCCTTTAACTTTTTTTAAATATTTTGTTCTTCTTATTCTTGATGAAATTGATTTGATTTTTTTATTCTGGAAGAACGGACTCCTCAACCAGAATCCAACTTTCTTAACCGAATTTCTGCTTTTTCGCGATTCAGTATTATGACAGGAGGAAATTGTTTCAAGCAGCTGACAGATCGCTTCTATTATCCATTCTAAAACTAAACATTTTTTTAGAAAAATCATCAAGTGTATTTATGACACTTTTCTACGGAATTTTTCAAGTAATCTAATTCTTTCAAAGAGTAACGGAGTAATTATTGTTCCCTCTAATTCTCCCAAGCAATTTGTTTTTCTGATCATTGATGAAATGCTCCCCAAAAATTATGCTCTATTGTATTCGCTTTGCACAAAGCGAGGTTCTGGAAGAACGAACTCATCTATCAGATTCCTAGTGTTCTTAACCGAGTCTACTTGGGAACGAATCATCTGTGCTTTTCCGCGTTTCTCAGTTCGGCAAAAGGTCAAGGCGGGAGGGAGTCGTTCCACTGCAAACGACTTCGGCCGAAAACAATAGAAGCTTTTTGCCCGCATCAACTCCTTATTAAATGTTTCTGCTTCAGCTACGGCTCTCTTTCAACGGAGTTGTTCCACTTGGTTTGCCAACCTTCATCTCGATTCCAGTGGGGGAGGACGGGATGTTTAACTTGTCCATTAAAACGTCGGCAACCAGCCGTGTGCGTATACCTACACCCTGATACATGTCTGGGCTGAGGGAATTACCGGGAAAGACACCTGCAGGCTACCACGAGGGACATTAATGCTGTCACACTTTGTTAGATGCGACGAAAGTGAAGTGGAAAAAACATGACAGAATCTCCCCCTCCCCCTCTCATTTGTTTACTTTTCATGGTCTTTTAACCAGTAACACAGACCGTTTTTCCGAAAGGTTGCAATAAAAAAAATAGGACTAACAGAAGCAATATGAGTAGAGCAGTTATAATAAGATGGAAGGATAGACAAAATACCAGGTTCCCTGAATTCCAACTCTAAATTCACGAATCAAATTTGCTAAGGACTAATGATGACCAGAAGCAAAAAAAAAAAAAAAAAAGTGCATACAGTTAGCTGTTTTTGGCTACAACTGAGATGACCATTTTTGACAATATTGTTGATCTTCAGCTATGGGCATAACAGTTGGCTTCACTTCTGTTTCCTTTGAAATTTTATAAATGTATAAGTCAGATATTCAGAGAAAATCCGGATTCCAAATTTCAACATTTGATGAATATTTTGCTATCAGAATTTAAATTCAGCCAAAATATGATGAGGAAGGCCAAAATTTATTGCATGAATGAAACATGTGTTTTGAAAGATATATGCTCTTAAGTACTTTGGCATTATATAAATAACTGCAGTTGTCACTCTTATTTGGGAGCATAAGCATTTACGAAGCGATGGGTAAGTAAAAGGATGCAGTGACACTTTTTAAAAACTTTTGCATGGTCAGAGAAGAATCTGAATCTCTTATTGAATTTGAATCAATCAGAATCTTTTAATCATGCATCTGAAGCGTTCTCAGATAAATGATTAAATAACTGGTAGAAAAAAATTTAAATAAACCAATTATAAGCACTAGACGATGAGAGTAGGTCCCAATATTTTAGATTTTTACTGGAGAAAGATAGTGATTTTCTTGATGACCCTAATTTCTTGAAAATCCGACCCATGTTATCATCAGAAAGTGAATATTTGGCCTTTATTCTGAAATTAGGGTCATTTTTCAAATGTAAAAAATTATCATAAAAATTATGATAATTTCTACATAAAAATTCTTGAAACGGTGATTGTGCTCTGCCTGAACACACTTAAGGTTAAATGGCAATGCTAGTTTATCGACTATTAATACAAATTAATCAGTCAAAGAAACTGTGGGAAGTTTTTCTCTCACTTAATATTCTTTAATAAATAACTATTTAGATTAATAAGTTATCCTTTCTAATACTATTTGTTCTTCTAATTTTTTTATATTAGCAACTTCAATAGCAATGCTATTTACCATAACCATAATTTATCATTAACCATAATAGTTTTGATTTCATACGGAATGAAATCTCTTCCCTACATTTCTTCTTCTACATTAATAATTTTAGTACAACTAATGCACTTTTCAACTGTCAAGAAATATTTGATTAAATATTTTTCTCTCACACAGTGATATTTCCTTTTAAGTCCTTCACAATGAAGAACTAATTTATCTGGCATTAATTGATTAGGGCCAGAAGTCAAAGAAACCTGCGCCAATGATGAAGACACATGCAAATGTAACATATTTTCTCCCACCAAGAATCGATGTTGAAGGTGTGTTTTTTTTATCGTATTTTTTAACCTCTAAAATAAACTGAAATTGGATTTTCATTTTAATAAAATGTGAAAATTTTTGAACATGTCGATTACTTCTCTGCAAGTAATATATGACGCTTCCAATTAGACAATAAGTATTATGCTATGTTGACAAATGACATTTAAGTTCATTTTTTTTAACATTTCAATCGATAATTTTTTTCAACAAAAAATGCAAATAAAATGTTAAATGCTTACAAACTATAATGCTGAGAATTTTCAACATTTTTGCATTCCCCTAGTCAGTGAAATCTGCTTGAATGTGCTTCAGTCTTTCAACAGTCCGGTCTTCTAATCATTGATACTATTTTTTAAATAATTTTTCACAAAGAAATGAAGGGAATCAGCATGAAAACGAATTACATGAGAACAATGAACAGAGTTAACTGCCATAGAATTTATCAATAACGGTATTTCATTGATTCGTTCGTTCGGCGCCATTTTAGAATAAAAAATCTGGCAAAATGACAAGGAAATCCTGTCTGTTTTTGTTGCCTGGCCTGTTGTGTAATAATTATATAGATACTGATACTGCAAGCTTTTTATAATCACAAAATCTGTCTCACACCGTATGGGACAAAAATGCTGCATATGCCATTGATCTGAAGTAAACTTTTTCGTCACATAAAATCGCTTAAATAATCTCCTATGATTTTCTATGCGGTTACATATTCCAGTAGGTGAAACCATAAGTAATCTTCAACCAATTGCTACCCAAAAGTAAAGGAATATCGCTTAGGAATCCTTTCAGTTATCCGACGCTCCCACATTGAGCAATTTAATAGATTCACCTATTAATGTGCTCATCATTTATATATATAGATTGAAGTTTTTGGAAGAATCACAATGAAATAAAAGTCGAGAAAAACTTAATTCAAAAGCTCTGAACTTTTCAAGCATACTCAACACCAGCATGCAATGCTCTGAGATAAGCTTTGTTACATGGCTAAGATTGTTGAGTATGCATTTTGAAAAACTGCTTCATCTCTCTGATCGATGTGATTCATCATTTCCTATTTGCAATTACGGTAAAAAAATGTGATTGTGATCTTGATTCTTGCTTATTGTGTTGCTGGGTTATCGCGTTGACATGTACGCGAAAGAACAGACGGACAGTCAACTATTTGAAGGGTTTTAAAAAGTAAATACAAATTTTACAAATATAAATGATACAAATCTATGCTAAGTTTTATTCCTTATTTGCTGTTTGTGTTTCCAAATTATTATGGCCACATAAATATTGTGCCAAACAGTCAGACTTCCGGTAGAAGAAACTCGTCCAGAATATGATAGAAATCTACAATTTAGGTATAAAAACAACATATCAAATTTCAACCATCTAAATCATTGCATTTTTGAATAATTATGCTCACAGAGAGAAAAATAATATTCTTTAAAAAAAAATTTAAAAAAAAACCCTTCGGAATTGCTGAATCGGAATCTCGTGTGGGTAGTACAATTCTAAGTTTTTGTGCACTTCGTATACGAAAAAGTAAGATAAATTTCATGCATCAAAGATAAAAATCCAAACATACAAAATCAGTCTCATTTCATATTTTAATGACCGAGGATTAACCCACAAACAATCAACAATTCAGTGGTATTTTTTCATGGAAGCAAAAATAAATAAGCACATAAAACCACTACAGATTTGTTGCGGTCCTTTTTACTTCCCGAGTTGTTTTGTGTATTAGCAGGCATTCTGCAAATAACGCTTGTAGAAGATGGCTGGAGGCCATTGGCCGATCTATTGTTTTAAGGAATCAGCGGAGCATGGCATCACTTTTGTTGGTTTTGCTCGAATCGAAGAAGGCATCTTTTATTTGTTTTTTCTTTCTGAAGGGAGACAAATGATTACACTCTTTTTGGTTTCTCTTAGATTTGATGGTAGCGGTGAAATTATAAAAGGTATAATAATTAGAAATTCACAGTGCTTTTATAATAGCTATTACCAAAGTGATTTTCTAGTAAAAATTTTAGTCAATTTCTAAAAAAGCTATTATTTCTCTTCATAAATATTTTTTTCCCCAGAGGTTTTGGAAATCCTATAAGGCATTGCCCGATAAGGAAAGAATTTTGAAAAGAAATTGTGCTGCTTATCTGTTTATTTTGTTTACCCCTCCCCCCATCCTCAGACTCATGAAGATGAGTATAGTTTTCTGTTTTCAGGCCCCGGCCGTCAGCATATCTTTATTTAACTTCATTTGCTTCACGTCAATAAAGCCTGCTATTTTGTAATTTTGCTATTGACTTTCTATTTTTGATCACTTCGCGCTAAACAGCTAAAATTTCATATACTTTTAGATACAATTTTATAATTTTAAGAAATTATTTATAATTTAATCTATAGATTTAATTACATATAATAGCTAACGAATGATGCCAATTCCTCGAAATGATGAACTAAAAATTTGAAATGATGAGTTAAAAATTTTAAAAATCAGATCAGTGTTTGAGACAGGGAAGCTGGTTCTTTGGTCTTCCAAATTACTTTAAATATATTAACTATACAATCTGAGATATTTTTGTTTGAAAATATGTGTATCAGTCAAGTTCCTTGTGACTGGTTTCTGCTTAATTTCTGAAAAGTCAAACGAATAAGAAGAACATTATCCGTGCTTTGTGGATTGCCAATGTTTGATTAAATTGAGCAGATGCCCGAATTTCGACTCTTTGTCCGGAATTACTAGTTTTAATAGATTGAATAGATTTAATTGATTGAATAGTTTATTTGATTGATAGATCAAATTTCATTACAGTAATCATAATCACTAAAATTTGAGTTGCCTTCAGAAGAATTCTTCTTCTCAGTACATAGAATATTGGTATGGCAATTATGACGAAACAAGCTTCAAGGAGATTTTGAAAAGAATCTATTTATATCTTCTTGCTCTTTTTTTTTAATAGGTTTATTTTTCCCATTCTTTTTTAATGATTTTTATTCAATTTTATTTTGTTTATTTTTTGGATATTGTCTGATTCCTTCCTTTTTATGCTGCCTGGGATGTGGATTCAGGTAAATAGATTATTCTGGCTACAAATTCAGCAAATGGCCTTTTAAAAATTAATTTAATTTAGTAGAATATATTTATCACAATTATTATTTAGCTGATTTCCGGCATAAAAATTAATTATTATTATTTTCAAAAATAAAATTTTTTCTGTGAGAGCTGCTTCTTTCCGAAATCTCAAAGTGGCGGCAATGCAGACAGACGTACTGGAATTTTCCCCCGGCCGTACCTAATCTCGTCCAGAGCTGTGATAAGAAATAACCAGTTTTAGCTATTTTTCTTCAGTGCACGATCTCGCGCCGTCTTGAAGGTCGCGGATAAATATCGAGAGAAGTGGACGAGGGCTGTGGGCAGACAGCTCAGGGACACCTGCGGGTACGTGCGTCGGGATTCAAAAACGGGCGCCACAGAAAGTTCTCGGCTCTTTCAAAACGGTCGGGCCACTTTTGAAATTGGAATATAAATGAGTTCGAATGTTTTCATAGTTCACCTGTAAAAACGCCGCACCTAATTAATCTAATTTCGTTTTCTCATGTATGAAACAGTGTTGATTAGGTAGCAGTCCAGAGACCTCCGAGGGTGTGTGATTTTTATTATCTTATGTGTGTGTGGGGCTCCTTCAGGCTCATCTAATTCATATGAACCATCCAGATCGTCTATTCGTTCAAATTAAAGGGAAATATCGTTACATTTTAGAATATTAAGATTGATTTTATTTATGTTTCCAAATTATTTCCAGTGCTTAGTGAAATCTTTTTTCTTTTTTTCTTGCATTTGACTGATTAATTCACAAGATAGCAGCCTGGCACACTTTGTTTCTGAGAATTTAGAATGCATAAAAAATATTTCGTGATTTTTTTAAACACTTTGTTTAAAATTGCTTTAATTTAATATTTCTTTAGCTTATATGATAAAGTGCACTCTTTTGAAGATCATCTCTCATTGATTTGTTATTTCAGTTTTTTTTTGTGTAATATTTGTTATTTAAAAATTGTTTTTATGGATATTAAAATGAATAAATATATTCTATTTTTGAAAGGGGTGCGAAATTTAGCTTATCTAAATGGCCTTATAGATTTTTATCCAATTCTGATACTACCCATATAAGCACCTCTTGTCACAAGAAGATTCAGGTGCATTTTCCTTTTTCTGAATATTATGAAGTGGTGATACTCCATGCGCCAATCTTGGAAGACACACGAAAACCCTTTTTATTACTTTTTTTTTAATTTTTGGAATCAGAAACTTAAACGATATATTCAAACGACATAAAAATTCTATGTAATCTTAGCACCATTAGAACGCTTAGAAAGCATTCAGTGTAAAACAATAAACATTAAAAATGTGTGGTCAAAACATAAATTTTTGAAACAATATAACCCCCTCCTTATATAAAAATAACAATGCAACAAATTTATCGCAACCGAAATAGAACAAAATTACTTTAACGTAAAGAATCGAATTTGTCAGTAGAAAACTTTTCAATAAGTTTCCGAACCATCGCTTTTCCCCCTCCTGTAATGTGGGCATATTTATAGAAACAGTAGTAACGGCAATGGATCAAACACCCGCTTCTTATACAAGTTTGAATAAAGCGGGATCTGAAAAGCCATTCTTCCCATACAGTCCTTGAAATACATATCTTATAGAAAAGAAGATCATCTCGTAAAGTTTCTTTATAGAATCAGTCATATCATAATTTTTATAGTTCAAAACTACAATATTTTTGAAATCAATCTATGTAAGTCATATGTGATATTTGCAATAAATTCCAAAATAGAATTTGAAAGAATGCATAATTTAAAGCTTATGTTAAAGGAAAATATTTACGAACTTTCAATGCTTAGTAATCCATTTACAAAAATGGGATGAATTTTACTCGTCTTTATGTGCCAGATTTATTATTAGAAAAGAAGTTCATCTTCACAATGCTGTATTTTCTTCACTGAGCTGAACAATTTTATATTTCATCATAAACCTTGACTCACAGTCGATCTGAATATTTCCCCCTTTTTTATTTTCTCGTATGCAAAGAGAAGTCGCCAGCCTCGGATTTTGACGTTTCAGATTTCCTTGAGACAGAAAATGTATTTTTGGAACTATGTCTGTCTGTTTATGAACAATATATAACTAAGAAAAAAAAAAAGCTTTATGTTAGACGGGATGAAAGTATATGAAGTTTATGCCAAATTTGTAGATTGATACCCAATTTTGAATGAAATCCATTCTGAAGAAGTCTGTCTATCCTAGAACAAATAAAATACTACTACGGTTACAAAACATAAAAATTTAAATAAATAAAATTTGCTACAGTTTTAGCATCTAAAATGTGGGCCTCAATTAAATTTGGAACGATATCTGACCAAAGTTTGACTATCTGTCTGCCAGTCGTGTAAACGGAATGGCTTAAATAAATATAATATGTGGTCTTGTGATTACAATTCTAAGTTAAATTTTGGTTTAAATCGATCGAAAAAAAAAAGTGCTCATATTCAATTTTCTGACTCTCACATATTAACCATATGCCAGTGATCGCACGCTAGATTATCAACAAAGATTGATAATTAGCAATAACTTTCGCCATGTAATTGCTAGTTCGTAAAAATAACCAGTGTCACAAGTACTAGTTCTCTAGTAGTAGTATATTACAAAGCACACAATTCTCATATGTGAAAAAAAAAAAAAAAATTAATTAATCCCTCTTGATGTCTGCGGCTTTCGCCAATGTCCACAATTTTAAGCTTAGGAAGGGAGTGAAAATATACGAGAAAATTTTTGAGAGACCACCCTTGTTGATTTATCTCGTGATGATTACAAGTGATGTTGTAATAATATCTAATTCAATTTAGTTATTACTTCTGTTTAGAAGCAACACTCGAGCTCCAACGGGACAGACCCCGTCATTTTGCACCACTGTTAAACGTGTCGAAGACAACGACTTGAATGCTTTGTTTGGCAAATGAAAATTCTAACAATGATTTAATATTGATTGGCTTCTGAACCCTCCAATTATATCTTGAAGTACAACTCGAACAAAACAAGCTAAAATGTTACAATTCAGTATATACATATACACTATTTGAAAGAGAACAGTTATAGAAGTTAAAAACAATGAGTTAAATATTTAAAAAAAATTTCAATCAAATATGGAAATATATTCAGTTTCAAGAAAAGTATGAATGCTATCGATTTTTTTCCCGTGACCTTCACAACTGCAATTCGGAGAAAGAAATTGAAAATTTTGAGTACCGAGAAAAATTAGTTTAGTCAAACCGCTACTCTTCGTAACTCAATAGCAAAACGTGGTTTCATATTGAAAAACAATCATTTAATCACTACACTACCGTCAGTTGATATATTTTTTTTCATTAGAAATAAACTTGAATTGCAGTTTTTTAAATTGCAATGAACTTTTAACATGGTAGTTTTTACAAGCTGGATGTAACTGGATTTAAATTACGATATGATGCAAAAATCATTCTGCAAAATAGAAATATGGTACGCAGTTACTTCTTGAGCAGCGGGTGCTCACTAAGTAAGAATTTATTAAAAGTTTAATTAAAAATGAATCGAAATTTTAATACTTTTTCTCTATAACTTCGAAACGTTTTATCGCCATTTCTATTTTCTTTTAAAATTTAAATAAAGTAAATATTTAATAAAATTTAAATAAAGTGACAATTTTATTTTTCTATACTTTTTCTCCGATTTTAATAAATTCTTAAAAAAAATAAGTAAATTTTGCAGCGATTCTTTTCATCCTTTTAAGTCGTCTATTCATACGCATTCGAGTATTATGATGGTCCTGTAAACACGTTCAAATAGTTTCACAATCAAAATACACAAAATATTACATGCAGAGATATCCATACTTATTTTTCTTTCAGGAGCCTTGCAGAGGAGCCTTGCAGAGGAGTGTAATAACGTTGCTATTTTCTTTGGTTATCTAGCTGTATGAGTGAGTTTTACGTCATAAAGCTAGGTTACCAAAGTTAAGAACAACGGCACTGATACGACCCATCTGGAAACAACTCGAAGTCTCTCCGGATAGTTTTGGATCCTAATCGGATAGAACTTTACTCTCTACGTCCGACCCACGACAGGCGCACATATGGGGCGGATCTGCATTGGAATCGATCTTTCGCACCTGAAAAAGAGAAAGGGTGAAATGGTAGTAATATCTAAATCAGAATTTTGCTTAGATAATTTACAGAAGTTTAGTCGAGTTATATTAACGTCCCGTTTTAAAAGAACACTAGGGCTATTTCGGGATGGACCTCGTAATCTTGAACCGCGGTCAGATGACAAGGACGACACCTGATCTGGCACCCCCCTCTCCAAGTTTGCACACCACATCAGGACGGTAGGCGTGCACCAGACCAGCTTACATTGTGGAGTTGGGTCTCGAACTTGAAATCTTTCGGGTTCGAGGCCTTACCACCAGGCCAGTGCGGCTTGATAATTTACAGGAAAATTATTATCTCTTCACGCTGTTGTTTCTTTTTATTATGGGGAATTTTATATTCTTATGACGTATCTTACCGAAGATTATATGAACTCAGTATGTGTTCATAACGTATGTTACAAAATACGTCAGCATGCTGCATGACTTTATTTTTGTTAAAAATATAATTAGTCCTATGTTGATTGTCCTTTGATTTTATTATGCCCAGGTGAAAAGAAAAATGTAGAGTCTAGCTAGCCCAGAAAAATAAATTCGCGTGAAGAATTTCCCTATCACTTTTATTTTGTTATAGAGCGCAATATTTCCTTTTAAAACAGTTACTTTTTCTTTACAAAGTTTTACTTTCTTAAGTTTATATATCTAAAATATTTAAAAATTCTTTTCTTATATAACTTTTATAAAGACATTAGCACTGGAGTTTCAATAGATTCAGTACATTTCATTTCGTAATAAAGAAAAAGTTTTAAAATTTCCTTTAACAGTTTCAAAAGCTTGGAAAGTTAATGTTCCAGACGAACAATTTGTTACTAAAGTTCACCATAAGAACGCTGAGCGTTATTTTAATACTTTCATTTATATTTCAAATCTTTATTTACCATTTATTCTACAAATTCCAGATACACGTGCTCCGGACTCTTGTTTTCTCTCCGAATGCTGGCCCGAGCGGATGGACTTATTTTGAACAGTGATTTGATGTACCCAATTCTTCATGTCGCTTCTACAGCTTTTGGAGATGAACGAATCTGTTACAAATGCATCAGAATCTCTGAGGAATTCTGATCAAGAAAAAAAAAAAAAATACACTGTCAAGTTTGTGATTTCATATAACTAATTGATGTTTTCAGGAGAGGGGTGTTGTTGTTATAAAATCGATGTAAAGCCAGATACTGATTCATTCTTTATGATAGATGTTTGTGAAATAAACTTCATTTGTTTTTATTCGCTGTTTTTGTCCCAAAACAAAATGATACATAAACTAAACTGGTTTAAATTTCAGTTAATTAATTTTAAAAGTAGTCAAGGGAAAATGGTTAGTATTGGAAAACTGATTATAAACAGCAAATTTCTATGGTTCATTAACAAAAATGTGCATTAACAAACTATAAACTCTTGAGAGCTAAAGCAAATATTTTGTATTGAACTTAATTTTTTTATCCTTATTAAAAAAAAAAAAAAAATCAAATTTCGTGACAAAAATGTTTGTCGAAAATTCAAGAATTACTTGTATAAAAACTGCAGATTTTAGTATAAATAAGCAGATGATAAACTTAAATAAAATATTTTCAATATTAATTTTTAAATCAATCATTATTTTCTCGTCTACTACTTCTAAATGCTTTAGGGAAGAGCATCAAATGCATCTGCCTCACTCATCTTTCAGTAAATAAATCAAAATTTACCGTTCAAAATGAATTTCGAAATAAAAATACAAGTTCTTTTAAGGTTAATAAATACCCGATTACTACCAGATGCTAATTTCACCCAAACTATTGCTGGGTGTTCACTTCACAAACATACCAACACTCTAGCTAGTGAAATTACTGCTAACTAATGACATTTTAGTTGAATCAAGATGCATTAAAAAAAATTAATGCCTCGAGAAACTTTAACCTTACATTTAACCAGTGTTAGGAGAATGAAAGGGAAAATTGAAGAGATAAACCTTTATTCACATGTAAAGAAAGGATCTGGAGATAGACTGCCGTTAAAATATTTACGTTTTAATTTGTTCTGTTAATCTCAATTCCTGAATTTATTCGATTCTATTATGTTTTGGGAATCACTATTCCGCCCCCTCCCTCCCCTCTTTTTCAACTGGTCTGCTAGCAGACTTTTGAAATCAAGAAATCGTCTATTCAATTTCCATTTCTTTTTAAATTTTAAAAACATATAAGGCGGTGTTTTTATACCCTTTTTATCATTTTGAAATTGCAGTCTTTTCCTACTCTAATATATTTAGAACAGACATTTTTTTTTTTGCATATAATACAAGTTCTTTTGTAATTCGAAAATTCTCTAGTCCACCGCATTTTTTCAATTTATCTAAAATAAACCATATTGCAACACATCATTTTTTTAAGCTTTCAATTTGAACACTTTTATTTAAGAAGAATCTCATTTTAACTGTGGTCTGGATATAGGAGAGTATCATTAGAATCTTATTTCTACCCACAATTTCTGATCGATCTTTCATTAAAAACTCAAAAATTGAATCTATTAAATATTTTGATAAAAACTGTTCAGTTTGATTTTTGAATGCTTCACAATCTTCAACTTCTATTAAATTGCAAGCCACATTCTTCCAAAAAACTGTTAGATTCTATTACAAGTGAATTGCATACTGAAGACTTTCAAGAAGCAAGAAGGAAGCTTTTCTTGTATATATACTGCATCAAAAATGTCAAATGCAGAAAATGGTTGGTAATTTTGGATAACGACAAGAAAAAAATCTCACTATGACAGAAAGGGTCGGTTCTTGTTTTGTTTTATACAAAATAAACATGGAAACAAACTGCAATAAACTTGCCCTTTACAATATATAACAAATTGGCCAACGTTTAACAGCAAATATATTCTCTAGCCATTTGGTTTTGAGAAAATTCTCGGGAAATTTCTCATTTTCTGAAAAGTTTAGAAATGTCCTCTTTTCTCACTGGCGAATCTTTGAATAAATAATAAAAAAAGAGGTTCAATATCCCACTGAATGCCATTTCACAATATCTAAATGAAATGATGACAATATGCAAGGTTAAAAAAGTCGACAATTCTCTTTTATTTAATTATTCAATAATTCAAAAACTTCCAAGTTCATAGGAGTCAAAAAACTTCCAAACTAGAGCGAATAAAAAGACGACAAACTAAACGCTTTTGATATCAGACACTTTCTTGATTTCATACATGATGTAATAATGAAGAAAATCCTTAATATCAACTCTAAAAAAACAAGCAATTTTCAAACAAACAATAATTACAAAATTCGGAAAAAATGATCATGTAAATTTTCAGGAAACAAGACAAAATGTGCACTCAACGAAAGCTTATGAAAACATAATATATAAAAATGAATTTTTGTTTGTTCGTATGTTTTATGCGCTGCCTTACCGTTCATCTGATTACAACAAAACTTTGCCAACTTATTGCACTTGCGCGACGGTTATAGGCATAGTACAATTATTATATCTAATACATAAAAACACTTCTCCTTTATGTATCATTTAATTTCAATTCATTTATTCATTGTCGACAAGAAAATACATATCATTCCTAATTAAATAATATAACTATTTCAAATGATATTTGCAAAATTATTTCATCTGCGGCAGCAACGTGTCGGATATCAACTAGCAGCTTATATTTTGAAAATATTTTTGATGGTGTTTGTTTTTTGCTTGGTAAACGTAATATTGGTTCCGAACTTATTCCATAATCTGCATTTACACGATTACAATTTTAGAATTCGCAGTATTCAAATTTCCTTAAAAATTGAATCAAATGTTGAAATTCCATTATTTAGATTTTGAGCCCTTATGGTTGTTGGTTCAACAGTAGTTAATGTAATCCAGTATTGGTTCACAGAAAAAAAAATTCCGAATTCTAGATACTACGAAGTTAAAAGGAGACTAAAAACCTGTAGATAAAAAAATAAATAAAATAAAAAACATTTAATTAATTAAAAATTAAACGTTTTAATTTTAATTCATTTTTGCAGATGAGTTCTAAAAAGTTTGCAGTTGAAGCCGATGTGATAAAATATATTAACTGCTCTCTTATTCATAAAAGGGAATGTGTGTATATGAGCGTGTCTTCATCTTGGTACTACACACACACACACACACACACACACACACACACAAAAAAAAAAAAAAAAAAAAAAACCCGGATAATTCTCCATTAAAATGTATTCGTGCTGAAAAGAACTGTGAATATTAAAAGAGAATAAGACTGTGCACGTGCTTTCGATTCGTATTGTATTCTAACCTGTTGATATATAGTATTTCCTAGATATTTTGAAATAAATTGAAATTTGAAAAAGATTTGGAAAAATAACATTATATAGAAGATAAATAAAAAGAAATTTCTATAACCGATATAATGATAAATGAAAAAGTAAAACGAAATACTAGGAACGAGTCTAAGTGAACAACATGGGAGTCTAATGCGCTGCCCACATCATTCAACATGACAAGATTAAAAGTGCCCTTTAAAGCCCTATGGCTCGACTTCCGAATATATTTTATGCTAAGAGGTATCCCTACTTAAAAACACTGTGTATTTTAAGTGCGAACAAGACGGCGCGTGCCTCGAGAAGCTCGACTGAGTCTGGTATCTATTCTGATGATGCATTGCATTTTTTAGGGATTTTTAAATAAACTATTGAAATTTAAACTGGGAGCGAATCCGAATCAATGACACGAGAATCTCAAATATTATTCACATCACTCAACATGGCACAACTAAATGAGCCATTCAAAACCACATGTCTCGAATTTTATGCTAAGTTGCATCCCTCCATCAAAGCACTACATGAATAAGACAGCGCATGCCTTCAAATTGAACTTCAATAGAAAACAATGCTGAAGCGCCCCTTTGCACTTTACTCTGTATATTTAAATAGATATCGAGAAAGGTAGGAAAAAGCTTAATGAAATAAATAGAACAATGTAAGGCATCTAGAATAGTATGCGTTATATATATATCAAAATTTGAATTTTAAAAATCTTTTGCTAGAGAGCCATTAAGAGCACATAGTTAAGTTGTACGAAATATTGAATGGAAGTTTTCAGCAATCATTTATATTAGCAGCCAAATGGTCGCCAAAAACAGTTAATGAATAATAATAAAATACAGTTACAATACAATAAAATGCAGAAGTAAAATGATGAAATAACACGGATGTAATGTCTGTCATAATTCGATGCTTAAAAGGACTTCATTCATCTTGAATATTAAGCAATGAAATAAAATCAATATTCTTGGTGAACAGCTGGTCTGCTATTAATAAAGCAGAATATGTGTGTAAGCTATGGAGATCTAGAGGCCGTTTTAAATGAAAGCTATCAAGTTTGTAACAAACATATATGCAGAGTTGGAATGGGCACCTTGAAAAGAGTTTTTTTAAATTTTATTTAGAGTTAATTGCCTCAGACGACCCACTGTTTCTCCAGAAATATTGCAATAATGCATTCGGAAGTTATTGCAGAAAAATGTCAGAATTCAGCTTCATTTTTAAGTACTCAAAATTCTAATTAAAATTTCAAAAAATGGATCCAAGGTGTACTTTTCCGCTTTCCAAAGTATAAATGTGGCTAATTCGTTAACTATAGGTCAAATGGTCTGACCTGTAGAACGAGAGATAATACGAACATATAAATTTAACTTTATTATTAGTAAAGATTTAAATGAAGTAAAAATGAAGCCACATCTTGGCGTTTTATACTATAATGACTTCCGAAAATGCTATAACACAAAAATGAATTTTACGCATTCTTAAAAAGCAAAAATAAATATCTTTTCAATTGCACGATTTTGACAATTTCTTTAAAGTTCTTATCATCATTTTTTGCATCACTTTGCAATATATTTCATTATTGCAATTAAATTCAAATCGTTTTCATCAGATATTTAACAGAGTTCCATTTGTGAAGATGCGCTAGAGCTAATTATATCAAGCCATTTTCCTTTTCATATTACGTAAGTTGCTATTTATTTTTATTTCTGTATACGATCGTTCTACGAATCAACAAACCCTTATTTACCAAATTTAGCAGTATTACGTACCTTTCTTTTTTTCTTGTTTAAAATGAAAGTAAAAAGCCCTATTTAACAAATAATAAATCTCGAATTAATTGCAGAGACGAAATTTTTTTCCGTTGTTAAGTTGGGTTGGAAAAATATCGGATTGTTTTAAAAATGATCACAATAACTATCTTATACAGATTAGATGAGTAAGGAGTGTAAACTGTTATACAGGTTTCGCATAGATAGGACAAGAAATTCCTTTCTTAACTCACCCCACTCTACAATGCATAGATGTAAGACGTATCGGACGTTCGATTTTGAGAAACATTTAATTTTTAAAACATTATGAAGTATACCAAATTGTTGGAAATGAAAACGCTTTTCATTGAGAGAAAAACTTAATATTTTACGCAAATTCGAGAAGAAAGTTGGACCATAAAAAGTTTTAGCGTAACACCTTGAAATCTCCACGTTAGCATTATTTTGTTGAACAACGAGCAGAAATTGAAATTGCACAGTGTGAAGAAAAAGCGTCGAAAATAAGAAAGTCAATAAAAACCATTCCTCTTTCTGTTCTTGAATCTGACAAAGTGAAATGATACATCATCGTTCGTGCCGAAAAATTAACCGTCATTGGGCATTTGATCAAAGAAGTGCCCTTCAATTTGCCGAAAAGCGTAAAGTGAAAGGCTTTTCAGTATCCAATTCTTGGATCGATCGTTTTAAGAAAATATACCTCGTAGTCCAAAAGAAGAGAAAAGGTGGATGGAAATGAAAATTTAGTAAAAGATTGGAAAGAAAAGTTGCGCAAGCTGAATGAAGAATATTCATCATCCAATATTTACAACGCAGACGTTTTATGACTTACAATCCGATCAAATGCTTTGTTATAGAAATAATAATAATAAAAAAAATCTTTGGTGGGTTCTGGTTTTGCTTGCGATTAATGCTGTTGGAATTGACAATTTGAAAGTGTTTGTGAGATGAAGAACTGTAAATAAAGTTGCGATGTTTTAAAAACAAAGACCTTATGGACAAAATATTCAGTAATTGTTGTTTTTATCAGAACCAATGAATAGCGACTCTGATGCAGAAATCGATAATGAAAATTCCCATTAAAACTACTGATTTTTCTGATGCTTCGGAAACTATAAAAGCATGCCTACTGCAGCAGGATGTAAAGGATGCAGTATTTTCTTCTGTCCATAAAATAGATAAAGAACTTTTTTCGAATTAGGAGTCAAAAAAAAAAAAAAAAAATGTCAACCATTATTCAGTACATATTTTAAAATTTCAAATAAATTCAGTTTTTCAACTTAATTAATTAATTGCTGTAGCTATTCATTTTAGTTACTGAATAAAAAATATCCACTTTCTAACTATGGATACTTTTGTTTAGTTGCTTATTAGGACTGTTCATTAGATGTCAGAATTTTTTTATTTTGAACCCTGATAATAGGAATAGCCCCCGATTTAACGAATGATATTCTCGGTTTCGACGTATTTGTTATACCAGTGGTGAATGAAATAATATGTAGTCAGACTGTTCACTACAATGAAAAATTGTCAAGCTATCATTGGTATTGCAGAAGAAATTTTTGAAGGAAATCAAGAAAAAAAATTGAAGATAGATAGCAAAAAAATGAAACAAATAGGGAAAAAACTAATTTTATTAGGATAAATAAATAACGTTAGTGAATTTAAACGATTTTTACACATGAACGTAAATTTATTGTAACTGATTAGTTGTCATCGATCATTGACACTGCTTTGATTGAGATTCCAAAGATGCTGATGACAATAAATAGGAATTAATCAAATAATAAGGAATAAAAGCACTCAAAGTTATCCACAATAGCTTAGATTTTATTTTTAAACAGCCACCATTGGCGCTCAGTTGATTCCTCTGGGATATTGGTTATATTTCATTTCAATTAAATCATTTAGGTATAACTTCATGTTTATGACACCATCAAATTGTCAGATAATAAAGTTGTCTAATATACTTACTTTTCTTTAATCCTTAAAATTAACTGTAAATAAATATTTTTAGAGCAGCCAAAAAAAAAAAAAAAAAAAAAAAAAATCAGTTTTTTCCTCCCTTCTTTTTCTGTTAATCAAAATTCCTATCAATAAAAAATTTTAGAACCTCTAAATTTAATATGGGGGAGGGGGTTAAACTGTATGTATTTCCTTCTGATTTTGTTTTCAAGGTGAGATAACTACTATTTTCTAAATAATTACGAAAATAAGATAAAAAAAACAAATGATGTTTAATATTTATTACAATAGAAGAAATTGTTTACAGTGCATATTTATGATATATATACTAGTAAAGCATAAGATTCAAATATCACGATAATTAATTGCAATGATGCAAGAAATTAAATATAAAAAACCAAAATTATTCACATTTTTTCCTATAAACAAACTGGATATATTTTATATGAAAAATTTCCCAAAAAATAATATAAGACAGTTTATGCTTGAAATAAATTATTAAAAAGCTCAGAGAATAAATAATTTCATATTCAAAGAAAAAAAATCAACATATAGCATAATATTATATATATATATATACTATGTACATTCCATAAATGCATATAATATGAATGAATTTACATCAAATGATTTCATTTACAAAACAAAAAAAAGTATCAAACATCCAATTAATCAACCAGGACCAGTCAGCAAAATATTAACTTGTTAGCTTTATGCACAGAATCTGTAAAATAACAATACTAATTAAAAATAGCAAAAGAAAAAATGTAAAAAAGCATTATAAAGAAAATGACCTTTGATTTACAAAAGCAAACATTTTACAATCAAATCATGAATGTTTCCTTTTCAGATTTTTTTTTTTTTTTTTTTGTTTAAATATAGAAAAAAGATGGAAAGAAAATGTAGGAATGTATTCTCCTTGGATATCCAAATTATTCCTTTCCCTCAAAGAAATATGTCTGTAAGAAATTTGATTGATTCCATTTTTTCAAAAAATTACAATTACTCAGATGTCATATAAATACAAAGAGAAACCTGTATTCTATCTGCATGAAATAACAGACTAAATGTGAAAACTGAAAAGAGGAAAAAAATGACAGTCCCATTTTCAAAATATTACCACAAACATAATTAAGTGTATATGATGAATGCGATAGAAAAATAACTCACAATATAAATAAAAGGTAAACATAAATTTAATGTAGTTAGATATAACAAAAATATCTTTATATAAAATTTATGTATAGTAAAAAAGAAAAACACTTACTTTGCTTTGAATGTTATTGACTCAGTGTTGTGAATAAGAACTAAATCTCTCAGCTGACTTAATTTCATTTAGAAAGCTGAAAACAAAATCTTAAATTTATTTTGCAGTAATAAACCACATGGCATATCAGATTGAAAATAAACAAAAAGATATTTCTTTACATTTTCCTAAAACTTAAGTCTTAGTGCAAAAAATACGGTGTTTTTGAATTATCTGAGTTTTTTATATACATATTCCTGGAAATCTTCCAAATCAGCACTTTTGTATACTCTAACTTTCTTTCTGGACACATGTAATATTTTAATCATTGTTTATATATTGATATTTTATTAAATTCAATTCTTTCCATAAAGTAAAATATACACTTTAATATAGAATGTCATCTTTGCAATAATTCATTTTTGAGAGCATAAAACAACTTACAATTGAAATATCAATCTAAATGATTTTGTAAATAGTCAGCAACATGGTAATACAGTTATCATCTTGCACATTTTTTTCTTTTTTTGCCTGCTAATGTTTGGTTAGAAAGAAAAAGCCCATTCCTACAATTATAACAGTTTTCTTACTAATTCTTATTTTCACTTAAAAAATGTTTAAATATAAAATAAAGCATGCTGAAAACTATTATAAAATATATTCATACATAAAATTAGACAATGAAAATGCAAAATTTATTTCTAAATTATGCTTATATGATGACTTTGTTAATTTTGCACCATATAGTTTGTTTATATTGAAAATTTTTTTTATCTACAGTTTTACGACTTTTTTACAAACAACATTAGAGACTGCAGAGAGTTAAAACTTCTGCAAACTAATATAATTTTCATTAAAATAAGTGCCATTTCTTTTTCAAAAGAAATGGCTTAAAACAAAAGTTCATACACAAAAATATTTTAAACAGAATTTAATGAGAATTTTTCTCTTGCAGCAAGATTAAGTTTCTTTTGTAATTGCTTAAAAAACAATACTATGGATATCAGTCATGTTTTGTCATGATTTATGTAAAAGAAAATTTTATGGAACCACCAACAGAATTTCTTCTTTCTGCGAATTCATGCCAACTAAAGCCTCATACATCATGGTTTAACATATGATGGTATAATAAATAGCATGGCAATGATATAACATAAGAGGACAACAAACTCAAATCTCTTAAAATTTAAATTATTAAAATGCTAACTAATAAATTTATCACATGAAACAAACATCTTATGAAGTCATTATAATAGTTTATGTTAATTGATTAATGGTACCTGCAAATAACAAAAACTATTAATAATAATACTTGCATTGAGTTAACAGAAACTTTCAATTGGATAATTGTTTAGAAATTAAACTCAAATGAGAAAAAAGCAGTTTAACAATGTCTCAATCAAATTATATTGATGAAACCTTGCATAAGAACAAAATGTATGTAACTCCCAAGGATACAAGCACAAAATTAAAAAAAAGTGAAAAGAATAAAGAGCAGAGATAGAAAAAAAAAAATCCAAAGAATAAAGAACAGAAATCAGAGATGAAGAATATAACACCCTGATTATTAATTGAATCACTGATGTATTTATCTGTTGCCGCATTACCATAACAACATGTGGTTAATTTTACAAGCCAATTCAACTAGATGGATGTATTGGATAATTGAAATAAATAAATAAATCAAAAATACCCCAAAAGAAATTAAAATCAAATATTTCTAGTCAAACAACATGAAAAGCCATTAACTAGATATGTTAACTCACTCTAACTGAGGTTCGGATTTCAACAACAGGAAATCATATGCAAGATTTATCTACTAATGAAGGTGCAATTTTTAGAGAATCAAGAAAACAATGAATTGTTGCATCAACAGTTATCAAGACGCAATACATGACTCTCTCTGATGCTGTAAAAGAACAACTGATCTACAAAATTTTCAATCGAACTCATTCATCAAAAGATATATAAAAAAAATATGGCGTATACTGAAAATCCATTATCAATGAAACTTCTGGAAAATCCTATTCTTCAATCTTGAATAAGATTGAAGAATATGATTTTCCAGAAGTTTCTCCATTTTCTTAGGGTTAAGTAGTAATAGAAGGGATTAGCAAGCATTAATGCATAAGGTACCTGTATAAATACACTTAAAATCCCCACAAATCTTATCTTCCTTTAATATATTAGCATGTATAATTACATTGAATTTGATAAAAAAAATGCATTCATAACAAAGAAATGCCACTTACCTTGTAAAATTATGAACTGCAGTACCCCCCAAAAGGATCCTAATTCCCAAGGACTGCTTATTGAGCTGGTAAACTGCCAAAGATTCTTCATAAGTTGTTCCACCAATATAAAATACTATGATATCTTGAGGCCTTTAAGAGAATTTGAAATAATTTGCAAAGATTAATAAACGATCATTTTGTTTGATTAAACAATAAAATATAGGATTAAAAAAAACTTATATAATTTGCTCAGTAAAAGACAGGCACAATGTAAAAATCAAAATTTTACAGAAGAAGTGTTAGAAGTTTACCCATTTTTATTGTTAACTGCTTCATAACTACTCTTCACTTCAGCAGTAAATATTAAAAGCCAAATTGTGAAAATATACCTTAAAGAAATATATGCAGTTTGAAATTTTCCAACAGAAAGAAACATCTGTTTGTGGAACTTTTCATTCATGGATGATGTAAGTTCATTCAAGGATGATATTAATAGAGGGAAATTTCAATCCATCTGTGCTGAATGGCTCATTAAGGAATTCAGTTGAGATTTTCAACCTTCCTATAATATATGCTATGGTAGTCCAAATCCAATAAAAAAAACTCTATGAGTCATATTAACAGTATAATATATGCTATACATATAGATATATCAGAACAATAATATTTTGGGGTACAATGAACCATGACTAGTAATGATTTGTGTAAATTTTTCTAAAGTCAAGTTATTAGACACAATGCAATAAGTTGGATTTCTGTAAACAATCTACCAGTTATAGGTATAAAAAAAACAGAAATTACCTTTCACGAAGTTGTGTTCCACTCAAATAAGGATAAGAAGTTTCCTTTAACTTTCCCTTAACAATATCTTCTAAGATATCCTTCAGAAGTGGGTTATGTTGTGTGTAGATATTTTCAACTCCCTGGAAAGCAACATTAATAAACATCAAAATGAAAGTAATGTAAAGAAAAAAAAAAAAAAAACTTATTTTCAAAAGGAAACCTAATCTTAAATACATTTAATTTGCATTCATGCAATAAAAGGCATTCAGAAAATGTTTCAGAAATAAAAAAAAAAAAAACCCCAAAATAACAATAAAAATTATGAAAGTGTAAAATATGGGGGATAAAACTTTTAAAATTATATAAAGAGAACTCTGAAAAGAAATTGTTTGAATTAATGATAAAAAAGTTACTGTGCGACATCTTAGCACAATTATATATATATATATATATATATATATATATAAGGAAAATTCTTAAATTGATTTGTTTTTCAAGTCTTCATCTTCAACAACACAGAAAAACACTTGGAATATTTATTCCAGCACAATTAGATGTGAAGACTAATACAGCATTATGTTCACGAAGGTTCAAATAATACATGTCATTTTTGTACCACCTAACGTACAATTTCTGGCTATTTCACTATCGATGAATATATGTGAAAAAAATTCCAATATATCATTAAATACATAAATAATACATAAATACACATACAATTTTAATGCCTATAAAAGTTCAGCTTTAAATTATTATTCTTGAACTAAAAAGTTCGAAAGCGGCTTATTTTCAAATTTGACATTTTCGGACTTGACATGTCACCTTTTCCTGCATTCCATTTAAACCAATATCATTGGTGACTTTTTTGAACTGGCATGTAATTTTGTATGTTTTTCTCTTTTAGTATGATTAGTAAGTGCTTGCTTCCCCATATTACTTAAGCTTTTTATTGTCTCAGAAATTGAGCAGTGCGTAGCAAACGGATTCTGCGGAACTTCTCTAACCCATTTAGCAAAGTCAAGATTCATACTTTTATCCGTCCAATTTATATTAAATATGGATTTTAACCAGCTTATAGTTAAAAAAACAACAACCTTAATCTAGTTTCAATAAGTCCACAATTTTTCAAATAATAAACAAACCATTCAATAAACTCGTGTCTGAGTGACTAAACACCACCACGATATTTCCGCAGATCGTAGGTTGCTATTACCACCAGAGAAATTTGTTTTATTCTCTCATGAAGCCATAAGAGTCTCACGTAAGCTCATTACCTGTAATCCAAGAATCTAAACAAAAATTTGACACAAAACTGCATTTATAGTAATAAAACAAGAACACATATAGTAAGTTTAAAGTGAATTATTTTTGAATTATTGCGTTTATACGTTTCTGAAAGTACAGAGTAACAACAGCCAACTGTAGTTGGATTTGACTGAAAATTTGGCTGGTGTCTACACTATGGATGTTAAATCTGTATACCGAATTTTATCTATCTAGCTTCTTTCGCTTTGTAATTATTGTGTTAATTAATATTCGAAGAGCCGGCAGATGAACTTCCTCTGAACTGATTTTACTGAAAATTTGACAGAAATATACAAATTTGGTGTAAAGACTCCATATCAAATTTCAATTGTCTAGCTCAAATCACTTGTGAGTTATTTTTGTCAAATATAGGCGGACATTTTCCAAAAATGTGGTTTTCAAACTCAATGAAGTCTAAAAAAATGGACATTTGTTAACATCTCGCATTCGAATTTTTTTTGACAATGACTATATTTTCTATATACAATGTATACAAGAAAGTAAAAAAGGGAGCGAATGGAAAAGGGAGTGAGTGAGGAAAAGGAAGGGAGTGAGTTTCTGGGCTTGTATGGTCGCGAACGGTGTTTCGTTTTTAGAGTTATGGCTACGATCTTTTATTTTTGCAATGAACAAAAATTGACATTTTTTAGATCGGGGGGGGGGGGGGGATCTGTGCTTTTCCAGTTTTTATGGAAATTTTCTAATTTCCCTGCATTTTTTCTGTTTTTCAGATGATTTTTTAAATTTCCAGTATTTTACCGGTTCTTCCGATGTCGTGGCAATAATGTTAAAAAAAACTCTATTTATTCATGATAACACAATAACACATAACATGATAACACAATAGATTCAACAAAGAAATTTATTTACCTTTAAGCCTTTAATTACACGTTTTGTAAAGGCTCGAACATTTTCAGTAGTAAAAAGATCACTTCTTCCCCCTTTATTACCACTGAATTCTAACACTGCACGTACCATCTGAAATTTCAAGAGCAATTTAAGAAATATGAATATGTGAAGCCACTGGCATTCACACATATTAAACAGATATTTGAATTTACAAATCAGAAGACAAGGATGAGACAAAAAGTGGTACTCACTCTAACTAATTTTTCACTCGTATTCCTTTTCTTCAGCAGCTCAATGAGACCATTTATATCATTATTGCTGTTCTTCTCATAGTGAAGGGAGTACAGCATAACCAATCTCACAGCATCAATATCTCGCACCTTATCATTGTTCAGTAGCTTGCGTATTTTCTACATTGAAGTTAAAACATTTTAATGCAGCAAATGAATGAGGTTAGAATTACTTAATTTTCCAGTTGTCACATTTAATTATTTAATATCTCTTTTTTTCACAATTTATAATAATACCTTCCTAGATTTTGAAAGTAAAGCATATACATTAAATGATCAACATTTGAACAAGACTATTTAAACAGAGATTTTGCATTAATAATTTTAATTTGGTATGAATAAGAAGATTTTTAAACTTGGAATGTCTTTTCATGCTTGGGGGACCCCACCCCCCACCAAATCAACAAACATTGCTTCAGAAGCTGAAATCTTTAAATGTTGAAATTACATGGGGGAAGAGAGGAGATCAAGCATAGTTTACTTATCCTCTTTTAATTACCTCCTTTTCTTGAAAACAAACGTATTTCATAATGCTTGGAGACAAAACAAAATTATTCTTACTCATAAAAAAGATAATATAAGTGATAATAAAAAATATTGCTATGACAAATGAATTGCTGCAAATATAAGTAATTTGCCTAAAATATTTGAAATAATAAAATACAAAAAAAAAAGCTTTTCAGAAAGCTTAGAAGTTTAATTCTATCAGATTAACCTGGATTCATTCCAAAATGTTCAACTATGAATTTATTTTGCTAAAAATGGTTATTTGAAAAAGACTAACAGTTTGATGTTAGTAATATCAATTTTTGAGACATTTGATTCAATTCAATTTTGTATTCCTTCAAGAAATAGAATAGTATTGAATTCCATATTAATGCAGGGTTGCCACTCAAATCTAGAGAAAAAAATTCCCTGCATTTTTCCTGTACGTGAACTCAAGATAAGAGAAAATGTGCAAATAGCGCTCATGTGCAATGCAATCTGATTTTAGGGAGCGGAAAAAGCAAGGAAAGAAAGCCAAGGAAATTAAGAAAAAAACTTTCTAATCTACTCTGAATAAGCACACAATTCCTCAAATGATTAACAAATTATTCAATAAACTCATGTGTGAGTGACCAAGTCCACTGCTATGCATCCACAGATTGAATGTTACTATTTTTGCCAGAGAAATGTATTTCAATCTTTTGCACAAATACAAAAGTCTCAAGCATGCTCATTAGCCGCGATTCAGGAATCTTATGGAAAAAGAACGCCTTTTTCATAAATCAAAACTAGACTGATCTTATATAGAAGAAAAGGGGAGAGAGTAGAAAAGATGCTAGTTTCCACATTACACAGTCGCAAATGGTACTGTTATGTTTTTGGAAGCTATGACTGGACTGATGTATATAAAAGAAATGGGGAAAGAGTAGAAAAGATGAGAGTTTCTTGTATTCTTGTCTTGATTTTTATTCTTGTAATCTTTAAAGATAGGCATATTTTAGATGGAAAAAACAACAACTAAGGAACTTAAAATTCCCTGTATTTTCCCAGCTTTTTATGAAATTTTTCAAATTTCCCAGGCTTTTTTAAGACAATAATTCCCTGTGTTTTCTGTTGTCCAGATTTTCCTTCTGGTGGCGTGGCGACCCTGTCTATTCTTACTGAAGTTCCCTGTTTATTCTTATTATCTTAGAAAATCACAGTTATTGTATAAATAACACTAAATGTTCATAAACAAACTTTCACAAAAACTTTGACTGCGGCTTTTATTCCTTAAATATTGATCATAGACATATACTGTAAATTACAAAGATGTGTAAAAATAGGTGTAAAATGTTACTGAATTGATTAAAATTTTGAGGGGACTAAACTTAAAAAAGTACAAAATTTGAATTTTTATACGGAGCCCGTACAAAAAAATTCCCAGTGAGTAAAATGTGTTCCAATCTCTAATAAGGTCATGTACAAAATTTCAACAATTTACCAAAAAAAAGATATGAAACTACATAAATGATGACTTAAACTACTTTTTGATGCCTGGATATAAGTTTGCAAATAGAAAAAATCAAGTCGGATATTCGTGTTTTAGGAGTCGTACACAAATTAACAAAGAAAGTAAAGATTGAATAAGTAAATAATAGTTTCGCTAGTTATTGGTTTCAAAATTATTAAAGATTTGTAGAAATAATAACTAAAAGGAAAGATTATTTAAAGAGAAGATTACATAAGTTTTTTTACAAGTTCATTGACTGTGCTATTTTTAAGTTATATTCTGTAATTCATGAAATAAAATTTTAATTATTTTTTAGGAAGCATAGATTTTAAAATTTGTATTTAAAACTAAAGATATAAAGCATATTTTATTTCCTTATGATGCATTCCTGCGTCATATCATCTGTAATGAAGCTCTAAACATTTGCATTTTAATTTGTGATTGACTCTTCACCAAATTTGTTTTAACATATCTGAGAGGGGAAATTTGTTTTAACAAATTATGATAAAATTCTGAAATTTTGTACATGACCTTATTAGAGGATGGGGCACATTTTACTCACTGGGAATTTTTTTGTACAGGGTATGTATGTACGGGATTATAAAAATGTATTTTTATAAGAATGGATATATTCAAACTTTATGATTTTTTAAAAATGTTTTTAAGATTCAGAATTTAGCTACTGATTTCCGAGTTATAAATTCTTAATTTCTTCACAATTTTAGATTTATTTTTATGTTCAGTCTTTATAGCTCTTATATTTTTAGTGCCTGATGACCATCATATAATGACCTTTATAACCTTTCTGTAGTATGCAATCATTTTTAAAAATAAATATTTGTTAACATATTTTAAAACATCTTCTTTACTTTCTAAAACAAGAGAATTGAATTAATTTCTTTGTAAGCAGTGGTGCAGTTTTCATTATTAATAATTTACAAATAAAATGAATAAATAAATAATAAAATTATAAAGTTTTTTTTTTTTTTTTTTTTTTGCATTGAAATGCATTAAAAACAAACAAAGTACAAAAAAGTAGTTAGATGCAATTGTAAAGAAGCATTTGTGAAAGAATTTGAATTAAGTGAGCATAACTAAAAGGCTTGAAAGAGAAGGGGTAGGTAGAAAAGAAAGGGTAGGGGGAGGCTATAATCCTAATATTTCTTTATATTGAAGAATGCTGAATGTCTACTCAATAGAAATAAATGCTATTAGAAATAAACTAACTAAAACAAAATTACATTTATAAAATAATCATTTGCTTAATTTTATATATTTATTTGAAATACTTAAGCCTGCAATGAATTTATTGACAATATGCATGTAATGAACAAAAATCCATGCAGGCAATCATAGTGACCATATTATATAGAATGACATCTGTTTCTACATGCTATAGGTTTTAAAAAGAAATTCTTAAAATTGCACAGTTTTCACTTCAAATAGTTTCATTACATAGAGCATGGACTAATAAAGTTTAAATCTTAATGAAATATATAAATCACCTTTCAATATATTACAATCATACTTATCTCTATTTAAATGGGTGTACTGATACATGGTATAATTTTAAGTATCTTGAAGCATATAAAATGTAAATATTCCCATTTTAAAGTGACGCTAATAATTTGAAAACTTACTTTAAGAGATTCACTATGATCTGATTCACATGCTAATTCTTGCTCAGCTTCAGAAACTTCGAGAAGGTTATGAGTTCCTACCAGACGAGATAATTCTCCTACCAGAGTCACATGTTTGGCAACTGTTCCCGACATTTTCTTGAATTGAGGATAAGTCTCAACAAATGCCTGCAAAAAATATATTTACAATGAATTGT